>NC_064411.1:40044000-40749500 GCF_023375975.1 Astyanax mexicanus
CCTGAGATTGTGAGAGAATCGGATGTTTCTTTGCGGTATGTCTGATACAATTATTATTATTATCATGTCAATTCAAATGTAAAAATACATGATTTACTTACTATAAGGCGTTTTACTTCTCACATATACCAATCAGCCATAACATTAGCACCACTAACATAAAAACATTAATTTTCTTATATCCCATAGCTACAGTGGCATGGGATATATACAGAGGGATATTAAATATTATGTATATTGTATATTATAAGTGTAAGGATGTAAGCAAGATACTTTGCCAAATTCTGATGGCTAGATTACGGGTTAGGACATCTTTACATCATTAGGCAGGTCTTAAGGCCAATTTGTACCTCTGCGAGTGCGCTACACAGCAGAGTGCGTTTATCTCCATATCTTGTGGTTTAGAGTACTTGGCGCCATAATCAGTCCATTAAATATATGCAAAGTCTGGTTAAAATGAATGACATGCCGCATTTGGACAGGACTAAAATCATTAAGAATGATCTATAATTATTTTAACCCACATCCCCAGGTTAAAACAGTTACAAGCCTCCCTCATGCAATTGAGAGAGGCCCCACCTCACAACTCCATAATACCTAATCTGTAGATGTTCATAGTGTGTTTCTTTGAATGTTCACGGCAGGGAGGGTTACGAGCAGTTCTTTGATAGGCTGCAGCAGCACAATGTTCCTGTGTTCATCTTCTCTGCGGGACTGGGGGACATCCTGGAGGAGATCATCAGGCAGGCTGGAGTTTACCACCCCAATGTCAAAGTTGTCTCCAATTTCATGGACTTTGATGAGAATGTGAGTATCGAGCTTCGTGAGAAATGACATTTTGGTCCATGTGCTTCACCATATTGTGTGCAAATCGTTTTAAACACTTTTGCTAATGAACCCATTCAGCTAATTTTAGTTGCATCCATTGCTGACACTGATGTGCACATGCGCACACACACACACACACACACACAAACATGCAGACACAGCTTGTATAGTCACTGTAGTAGTTAAAGTATAGCCAGTAGAATATAACTGGATATATATCTGCAAAAGTTAAACATGGGTCGGTCGACACCGTATTTAATGCCAGCTGTGGAGAAGTGGAATAAACTGTGATCTCTGGAATGATGGTGCTCCATCCTGTACTTTGGGATTGGATGCAATCAAATCATTGTCCCACAATCTAGTAATCTGTCACTAGAGAATGTTGCTCCAACAAAAGCAGGATAAACTCCTTTTTTAATAATATTGATTTCAGAAAAAAACTAAGAGTGAGCCGGTTTCCCAGAACTTTTGCCCAGACCTGACTACCCATGTAATTTATCTATCCCACAGTACATGACTCTAGTGACTCTAGTACCACCTGTAGTTGGACTATAGTAGAATATGAGTTAGTTAGAGGTATTAATTACAGGCGTAGGCTGCAGTTTGTATGCTGACTGACGGGGACGATCTTGTTCTTCAGGGGATTCTGAAAGGTTTCAAAGGAGAGCTGATCCATGTTTACAACAAACATGATGGTGCACTGAGGAACACCGAGTACTTCAAACAGCTGAAGGATAACGGCAACATCATCCTTCTTGGAGACTCCATGGGAGACCTCACTATGGCTGACGGCGTTCCTAACGTGGAGAACATCCTTAAAATCGGCTTTCTCAATGATAAGGTGAATTCTCATTCCAGCGGATTCCCTCATGCTTTCATGGAGAATTGTGTTGTAAGGCCGATAACTGTTATTTATTACATTACATTTAACAGCCGCTTTTAACCAAAGTAACTTACAAATAATCAGGTATATAAGCAATAGAAGACCAGAAATAAAAGTCCAAGGCTAAATGTTACTCACAATATTAACAGTGAATTTCAACTTGTGGGCTTAAATGGTATAAATATACAAATATATAAACGTCCTGCACTTTAGTTAGATAGTTTTATAAGGTAACTTAGTGCCCTCTCTAGGTTTTTAGGTAGAATTGCATGTGAACTTCAAGTTCAAACATTTTAATACCTAGTTATAAAGGAATGTGAGACTCGCTCATAGTAATTTTAGGAATGTTCTCAAGTATTTGCATTGCAAAAGTTAATTAGTGCTTTTAAATTATATTTTAAACTAATTTGCAGTATATTTAAGCAATAATACACAAGAGGGAGTGCTATAAGGTGTAATATTGGCACTGCTGTGCAGGTTATAGCATGAACCTTGAGTATTGGGATTATTCCACAGTTCCATTAACACTGTTTACTGAAAGATTTTGAGAAAAAGAAAATACTATCTGATTAGTTATAAACACTCCACTAGTTAAAATAGTTGCATTGCTGCTCTGTTTGTAGCTGCGCTGTGGCTTGTAAGCGCTGCATCGTTGCTAGTTTACTTGTATGTAAGTAAGTAAGTAAGTAAAATTTACTATACAGCACCTTTTACAGACAAAAGGCACAAAGTGCTTTACAAACTAATTCATACTACACAATCTAAAAAAGGCCAAACATAACAAAACATAAAAGATAATAGACCAAACAATACAAGACAGCAAACCTGATACATTATCCAAAAGCCTGCTTAAAAAGATAAGTCTTTAAACACTTTTTAAAAGACTCCAATGAATCTAGTTTGGTAGTGCATTCCTTAATTTGGGAATATGTGGCTGAGTAATACATGGAGAACGGCACTCACAGAACGCCTCTCAGCCAATCACATTGCAGGGTTGGAACTAACTGTGGCATAATTTATCACTTCCCTTATTTTTGAGTAATTTTGTTTCATTTTGTTCGTACAGGTGGAGGAACGCTTGGAGAAATACATGGACTCTTACGATATTGTTCTGGTGAAGGATGAAACCCTTGAAGTGCCCAATTCCATTTTACAGAAGATTTTATGACTGCATAACACCGGGTTTTAATGCCGCCCCCGGTGGAAAGACTCTAAGCCACCCATTACTGGATCACCAGTCACTGGGCTATCACCAGCTCTGTGGGCTGTTTGCCACCTCTCACACCCACACACCCACAAGCCATACACACCACTCACCATTATCTTTTAATGTCACGTTTTTTCTCCCTTCTAAATGAACTCTTTAAAACATCCAACATCTATCTCCTTGCTTTGTCTGTCTGCTTCGGGTGTTATCCAGTCTCTGCTACCCTGAAATGAGAACCAAAACAATAGAATAAATAGAATAAATATATATATATCTTAGTGAATTTCTTCAATTTGCACACTCTTATAAATGTTAATGTTTATTATTTTTGATATTGTGTAAGGTTTATATCTAGTGTACAATATTTGCAATAATATTCTGGTAGTCCTGCTAGTGAAATGAAAAGCATGGTGAAGTTCTCAGTGCAGGCCTGGCTAGCATTTCAACACTGCTAGAGTTTACTTCCAAATGTCTCCTAAAGGAGACTTTCTGTGATTGATCTGAACATGGATCATCGATTCCAGGGCCTATAATGTTTTAACAACCACAATGTCTAGGTTTACATCCGTCAGTATGGTTGGTACATGAGAAGCATTTATGTAAACACATTAATATCGCATAGCAATACTATATTTTCAACGAAAGCAAACAACAGACTAAAACAAAATGAATGTATTGTGGATTTGTATGTTTAATGCAAAGAAAAGCTTCATTTCGAGGTGCAGTTACAAGCAGGGGCCTGGTTCTGGTTGTTTTTGGATTTATACTACCTCTAAAAGAAACAGCTCATCTAAAAATGCTATTGTTTGCCTCAAATAAGCTTTTATTTAATAATGAAACAGTAGTATTTTTTGATGAGCTGTTTATTTCAAACTATCACTTGTGAGGTGGATTTGCCTGTATCGTTTGGACTTGCACTAACCTGTGTTGATGATAAAGTCATTGTTTTAAGTTTTAAGACCTGTTGTATATGTGCTGCTAACTTGCATGTTGCCTTTTTTGGTCCATAAAATAAAATGAAGGGGTGAAATAGTATGTCAATAAATGTAGGCAATAACAAAACACATTTTACTGATTGTTTAGAGGTCTTATTTTTATAAGAGGGTTTATATATTGATGCTTTCACATGAAAAAACATTGTGTCTCCATTTATGCCATTTGTCACTTTGGCACAAATAACTCTTATAGACTACAGCACTGTGGCCATATAAACAAACATTATATAAAACAAAACTAAATATCCAGATGAAGGTAGTCCTGATGGGCAAGACTACTGATGGTAAAGTAGGATTGGGGGGACATGTCCATTATACTAACACATTATGCCAGGAGCCAATAGGAACATTATGTTTCGTGTACTAATTACTTTTTATGTACTTAGAAGTAGGGGTGTTAAGGTACTGAAGATTCACGGTTCAATTCACACCTCTGCATAAACCCCACGGTTTGGTCTGTTTTCAGTACGGTTGGTGGAAAAAAAAAGGCTGGGTATTCTGTATAGCCTCACATTTATTAACTTCATAATAACAATGGAACTCCATTATAATCATGTTTTGTTTTTTGGGAGGGAATATAGTAACCGGGCTCGAGCTCTTTTATTATTAAATCCTTGAAATCAGGGTTCTCTCCTACTGTCAACATTAAAAGGCTCCATCTTTTGGATCTTGTTGAAACAAACAATGAGCCTGATTGTGGCACTTTATTAAGAACAAACACAACAGCATTACTTTAACTGATTAAACTACAAATATTTTTTTCCTAAGCATATTACTAGATGCATTTCAGTGTTTGAGTTCTTTTTAAGAAATATTAGATTGTTCTAATTAAATTATATTAGAGGGGTCAATCACTTAAATCTGAGAGAGTGTGAGAGACAGAGAGAGTGAGAGCGAATGAGTGAGCAAGAGAGAGACAAAGAGGGCGCGCGCGAGAGAGAAAGAGTGACAGATAGAGGGCACGTGAGAGAGAGAAAGAGAGACAGATAGAGGGCGCGCGAGTGATACAGAGAGTTTGAGTTCTTTTTAAGAAATATCAGCATTAGATTGTTCAAATTAAATTATATTAAATCTGAGAGAAAGAGAGACAGACAGAGAGCGCGAGCGAGAAAGAGAGACATACAGAGAGAGCGCGCAAGTGAGTGAGCGAGAGAGACAGTCGGACAGAGAGCGCGCGAGTGAGTGAGCGAGAGAGACAGACAGAGATTTTTTTATGTTATAGTTGGTTAACAAGGATGGTCTCTTTGTCTCCAGCTATGGCGTCACATCAATGTCAAAAGTCGAGGGCGCAAAAATACCAGGTAAAAAAAAACGAGTTTTGAAAGGGTTGTTTTTGACAATTTGGGGGCGGAGTCAGGATCGCCTCCCTCAGTGAATGCTATTGGCTGATATCTCCACGGTTTGTAACGGACCGCCTACTAAGCCATGGCTCTGCTACTACAGCCGGATGAGAGCGGAGAAAAAAGTACAGAAGGAGAGTTAGTTAGCTGGCTATGCTAACATCCAAACACCCGTCTCCACGGCGTTGTTAGCTCGGGTTTAGTGTCCGGAATGACCGGCTCTCTCATTCAGCGCCTGGCGCGACCGACCCTCCGTTGCTGTCACCTCGGGTTTAGTGCCCGGCTCTCTCGTTTAGCGCCTCGAGCGACCGACCCTCCGGCCCTGGTTTAGTGCTCGGAGTGACCGGCAATCTCGTTCAGCGCCGGTCGCTCCTGACGGTAAACGAGAGAGCCCCCGGGCTAACAGCGCCGGAGATCATAGCTAGTTAGCTAACTCTCCCGCCGTCCTTTTTTCTCCGCCCTCCTCCGTGGGGATAGGCGATCCCTCACAAACCCTGGAGATATCAGCCAATAGAAAGCCCAGCGCAGTGCAAATTGAAAAGCGCTGCAAAAGCACAAAACACATCCATCAAAATTACAACACAGGCGCAGCAAATAGAAAAACGCGCTGCAAAAAGAAAAACGCGCTGCAAATAGAAAAACGCGCTGCAAATAGAACCACAACACAACGGAAGTGAGTCACAACACAACGGAATTTTCCCGGGGGACCTTAAAAGATGCTGTACCAGCTGTATACAAAGGACAGTAAGTGGCAAACAAGCTTCTGAAAAGTAAGTTATGTTTATTACATGTGATTACCACGGTTGTGTGCATATTATTAAAAGTTCTGCTTCACAAAACGCCTTGTTTGCCACTTATTGTCCTTTGTACACATAGTGAAGTCCGAGACGTTACTGAAGACGCAGCTTAGCTGGTACAAGCGGAGTAAAGTTAGTTTGATATTCGATATTCAGCGGAGATTCGCCTTTCGGCCGTTCTCTTGCTCACAGGCAATGTCCTAAACTCTCCCAAATTACATTTTCCTAGTGATGGGTCTGACGACCCTGAAACCTCGACACATGCGCCGAGCTGTCAATGCGAAACCCCGTGTCGGTGCGCATATCAAGTTAAGGAAAACCACGTGACCGATACACTTCCTGTATCGTTTGGTAGCGATGGGTCTGACGACACTGAAACTTCAGCGCATGCACCGAGCAAACAAGGCGAACCCCTGTGTCAGACCGCGTATCATTTTAAGGAAAACCACGTGACCGATGCATTTCTTCGCGCAGTTGCTTGCAATGACTTTCTTAGTCCAGCAGATGTCGCCATTAAGTGATACAGCAACACAGTTTCAACACAGTGTCGATACAGTTTGGGAAATGTGCCATACACCCAATGAGGCTTCATCTGCCCATCACTACATTTTCCAAACCACAGAAGAACAGAGAACAAACTACAAACGTCAGATTTTCTGAAAACACCCAACCTTTCTGTTTCTCCGAGAATATTTACTGAAAATGGCAGGAATCGCTGCAGCGGGCGCTGAAGCTGTTAAGGGACCGTCTGCAAAGTACGGACCCTGATTAAAAACGTAAACAATCACAGCGCCGTTTAATGCATTTCTACTGTAACACGCCCATATGAAATATAGATAAAAAAAATCATAAGTAGTCTTTAGAGACACACCTGAAAAATAACTACAACTTTTAGTTTTTAAAAATATGTCTCGGTTGATTTTATATTATTTTTTTAATTATAAAAATTGCTACTGTAATGCACTAATATAAAATATAAAAATAAAATCACTTGTAGTCTTTAGAGACACACCTCATAAACATACTACAACTTTTCGTTTTGAAAAATATGACTCGGTTGATTTTATATAAAAAATTTTATATTAAAAATTGCTACTGTACTGTACTAATATGAAATATAGAAATAAAATCACTTGTAGCCCTCAAAGACACACCTGATATACATACTACAACCTTTAATTTTGAAAAATATGATTTGGTTGATTTTTTATACATTTTTTAATAATAAAAATTGCTACTGTACTGTACTAATATGAAATATAGAAATAAAATCACTCGTAGTCTTTAGAGACACACCCGATAAACATACTACAACCTTTAGTTTTGAAAAATATGATTCGGTTGATTTTTTATTATTTTTTTTATAATACAAATTGCTACTGTACTGTACTAATATGAAATATTGATAAAAAATCACTTGTAGTCTTTAGAGACACACCTGATAAACATACTACAACTTTTAATTTTAAAAAATATGATTCGATTGATTTTTTATTAATTTTTTAATTATAAAAAATGCTACTGTACTGTACTAATATGAAATATAGAAATAAAATCACTTGTAGTCTTTTGAGACACACCTGATAAACATACTACAACTTTTAGTTTTGAAAAATATGACTCGGTTGATTTTATATTAATTTTTTAATAATACAAATTGCTACTGTACTAATATGAAATATAGAAATAAAATCACTTGTAGTCCTCAGAGACACACCTGATAAACATACTACAACTTTTAATTTAAAAAAATATGATTTGGTTGATTTTTTATAATTTTTTTAATAATAAAAATTGCTACTGTACTGTACTAATATGAAATATAGAAATAAAATCACTTGTAGTCTTTAGAGACACACCCGATAAACATACTACAACTTTTATTTTTGAAAAATATGACTCGGTTGATTTTATATTAATTTTTTAACAATAAAAATTGCTACTGTACTGCACTAATATAAAATATAAAAATAAAATCACTTGTAGTCTTTAGAGACACACCTCATAAACATACTACAACTTTTCGTTTTGAAAAATATGACTCGGTTGATTTTATATAAAAAATTTTATATTAAAAATTGCTACTGTACTGTACTAATATGAAATATAGAAATAAAATCACTTGTAGCCCTCAAAGACACACCTGATATACATACTACAACCTTTAATTTTGAAAAATATGATTTGGTTGATTTTTTATACATTTTTAATAATAAAAATTGCTACTGTACTGTACTAATATGAAATATAGAAATAAAATCACTCGTAGTCTTTAGAGACACACCCGATAAACATACTACAACCTTTAGTTTTGAAAAATATGATTCGGTTGATTTTTTATTATTTTTTTTATAATACAAATTGCTACTGTACTGTACTAATATGAAATATTGATAAAAAATCACTTGTAGTCTTTAGAGACACACCTGATAAACATACTACAACTTTTAATTTTAAAAAATATGATTCGATTGATTTTTTATTAATTTTTTAATTATAAAAAATGCTACTGTACTGTACTAATATGAAATATAGAAATAAAATCACTTGTAGTCTTTTGAGACACACCTGATAAACATACTACAACTTTTAGTTTTGAAAAATATGACTCGGTTGATTTTATATTAATTTTTTAATAATACAAATTGCTACTGTACTAATATGAAATATAGAAATAAAATCACTTGTAGTCCTCAGAGACACACCTGATAAACATACTACAACTTTTAATTTAAAAAAATATGATTTGGTTGATTTTTTATAATTTTTTTAATAATAAAAATTGCTACTGTTCTGTACTAATATGAAATATAGAAATAAAATCACTTGTAGTCTTTAGAGACACACCCGATAAACATACTACAACTTTTATTTTTGAAAAATATGACTCGGTTGATTTTATATTAATTTTTTAACAATAAAAATTGCTACTGTACTGCACTAATATGAAATATAAAAATAAAATCACTTGTAGTCTTTAGAGACACACCCGATAAACATACTACAACTTTTGGTTTTGAAAAATATGACTCGGCTGATTTTATATTAATTTTTAATACTAAAAATTGCTACTGTACTGTACTAATATGAAATATAGAAATAAAAGTACTTGTAGTCTTTAGAGACACACCTGATAAACATACTACAACTTTTGGTTTTGAAAAATATGATTCGGTTAATTTTATGTTAATTTTTTAATAATAAAAATTGCTACTGTACTGTACTAATATGAAATATAGAAATAAAATCACTTGTAGTCTTTAGAGACACACCTGATAAACATACTACAACCTTTAGTTTTGAAAAATATGATTCGGTTGATTTTTTATTAATTTTTTAATACTAAAAATTGCAACTGTACTGTACTAATTTGAAATATTGATAAAAATCACTTGTAGTCCTCAAAGACACACCTGATAAACATACTACAACCTTTAGTTTTGAAAAATATGACTCGGTTGATTTTATATTAATTTTTTAATAATAAAAATTGCTACTGTACTGTACTAATATGAAATATAGAAATAAAATCACTTGTAGTCCTCAGAGACACACCTGATAAACATACTACAACCTTTAGTTTTGAAAAATAAGATTTGGTTGATTTTTTATAATTTTTTTAATAATAAAAATTGCTACTGTACTGTACTAATATGAAATATAGAAATAAAATCACTTTTAGTCCTCAGAGACACACCTGATAAACATACTACAACCTTTAGTTTTGAAAAATATGACTCGGTTGATTTTTTATTAATTTTTTAATAATAAAAATTGCTACTGTACTGTACTAATATGAAATGTAGAAATAAAATCACTTGTAGTCCTCAGAGACACACCTGATAAACATACTACAACTTTTAATTTTAAAAAATATGATTCGATTGATTTTTTATTAATTTTTTAATTATAAAAAATGCTACTGTTCTGTACTAATATGAAATATTGATAAAAAATCACTTGTAGTCTTTAGAGACACACCTGATAAACATACTACAACCTTTAGTTTTGAAAAATATGACTCGGTTGATTTTATATTAATTTTTTAATAATAAAAATTGCTACTGTACTGTACTAATATGAAATATAGAAATAAAATCACTTGTAGTCCTCAGAGACACACCTGATAAACATACTACAACTTTTAATTTTAAAAAATATGATTTGGTTGATTTTTTTTATAATTTTTTAATAATAAAAATTGCTACTGTACTGTACTAATATGAAATATAGAAATAAAATCACTTTTAGTCCTCAGAGACACACCTGATAAACATACTACAACCTTTAGTTTTGAAAAATATGACTCGGTTGATTTTTTATTAATTTTTTAATAATAAAAATTGCTACTGTACTGTACTAATATGAAATGTAGAAATAAAATCACTTGTAGTCCTCAGAGACACACCTGATAAACATACTACAACTTTTAATTTTAAAAAATATGATTTGGTTGATTTTTTTTTTTTTTTAATAATAAAAATTGCTACTGTACTGTACTAATATGAAATATAGAAATAAAATTACTTGTAGTCCTCAGAGACACACCTGATAAACATACTACAACCTTTAGTTTTGAAAAATAAGATTTGGTTGATTTTTTATAAATTTTTTAATAATAAAAATTGCTACTGTACTGTACTAATATGAAATATAGAAATAAAATCACTTGTAGTCTTTTGAGACACACCTGATAAACATACTACAACTTTTGGTTTTGAAAAATATGATTTGGTTGATTTTATATTAATTTTTTAATAATAAAAATTGCTACTGTACTGTACTAATATGAAATATTGATAAAAAATCACTTGTAGTCTTTAGAGACAGACCTGATAAACATACTACAACTTTTAATTTTAAAAAATATGATTCGATTGATTTTTTATTAATTTTTTAATTATAAAAAATGCTACTGTTCTGTACTAATATGAAATATTGATAAAAAATCACTTGTAGTCTTTTGAGACACACCTGATAAACATACTACAACCTTTAGTTTTGAAAAATATGACTCGGTTGATTTTATATTAATTTTTTAATAATAAAAATTGCTACTGTACTGTACTAATATGAAATATAGAAATAAAATCACTTGTAGTCCTCAGAGACACACCTGATAAACATACTACAACTTTTAATTTTAAAAAATATGATTTGGTTGATTTTTTTTA
This sequence comes from Astyanax mexicanus, assembly GCF_023375975.1. Taxonomy (NCBI): domain Eukaryota; kingdom Metazoa; phylum Chordata; class Actinopteri; order Characiformes; family Acestrorhamphidae; genus Astyanax; species Astyanax mexicanus. The sequence continues at coordinate 40,055,225 of NC_064411.1, forward strand.
TAATTTTTTAATAATAAAAATTGCTACTGTACTGTACTAATATGAAATATAGAAATAAAATCACTTTTAGTCCTCAGAGACACACCTGATAAACATACTACAACCTTTAGTTTTGAAAAATATGACTCGGTTGATTTTTTATTAATTTTTTAATAATAAAAATTGCTACTGTACTGTACTAATATGAAATGTAGAAATAAAATCACTTGTAGTCCTCAGAGACACACCTGATAAACATACTACAACTTTTAATTTTAAAAAATATGATTTGGTTGATTTTTTTTTTTTTTTAATAATAAAAATTGCTACTGTACTGTACTAATATGAAATATAGAAATAAAATTACTTGTAGTCCTCAGAGACACACCTGATAAACATACTACAACCTTTAGTTTTGAAAAATAAGATTTGGTTGATTTTTTATAAATTTGTTAATAATAAAAATTGCTACTGTACTGTACTAATATGAAATATAGAAATAAAATCACTTGTAGTCTTTTGAGACACACCTGATAAACATACTACAACTTTTGGTTTTGAAAAATATGATTTGGTTGATTTTATATTAATTTTTTAATAATAAAAATTGCTACTGTACTGTACTAATATGAAATATTGATAAAAAATCACTTGTAGTCTTTAGAGACAGACCTGATAAACATACTACAACTTTTAATTTTAAAAAATATGATTCGATTGATTTTTTATTAATTTTTTAATTATAAAAAATGCTACTGTACTGTACTAATATGAAATATAGAAATAAAATCACTTGTAGTCTTTTGAGACACACCTGATAAACATACTACAACTTTTGGTTTTGAAAAATATGATTTGGTTGATTTTATATTAATTTTTTAATACAAAAAATTGCTACTGTACTGTACTAATATGAAATATAGAAATAAAATCACTTGTAGTCTTTAGAGACACACCTGATAAACATACTACAACTTTTATTTTTGAAAAATATGACTCGGTTGATTTTATATAAGTTTTTTAATAATAAAAATTGCTACTGTACTGTACTAATATGAAATATAGAAATAAAATCACTTGTAGTCTTTAGAGACACACCTGATAAACATGCTACAACTTTTATTTTTGAAAAATATGACTCTGTTGATTTTATATTATTTTTTTAATAATAAAAATTGCTACTTTACTGCACTAATATGAAATATAAAAATAAAATCACATGTAGTCTTTAGAGACACACCTGATAAACATACTACAACTTTTAGTTTTGAAAAATATGACTCGGTTGATTTTATATTAATTTTTTAATACAAAAAATTGCTACTGTACTGTACTAATATGAAATATAGAAATAAAATCACTTGTAGTCTTTAGAGACACACCTGATAAACAAACTACAACTTTTATTTTTGAAAAATATGACTCGGTTGATTTTATATAAATTTTTTAATAATAAAAATTGCTACTGTACTGCACTAATATGAAATATAAAAATAAAATCACTTGTAGTCTTTAGAGACACACCCGATAAACATACTACAACTTTTGGTTTTGAAAAATATGACTCGGCTGATTTTATATTAATTTTTAATACTAAAAATTGCTACTGTACTGTACTAATATGAAATATAGAAATAAAACCACTTGTAGTCCTCAAAGACACACCTGGTAAACATACTACAACTTTTAATTTTGAAAAATATGACTCGGTTGATTTTATATTAATTTTTTAATAATAAAAATTGCTACTGTACTGTACTAATATGAAATATAGAAATAAAATTACTCGTAGTCTTTATAGACACGCCTGATAAACATACTACAACTTTTGGTTTTGAAAAATATGATTCGGTTAATTTTATGTTAATTTTTTTATAATAAAAATTGCTACTGTAATGTGTGGTATATATAATAACATTCATGAGTTAAAAGAGGTAAATAATCTAAAAAGACACGGTGTGGGTAAAAATGGTTAAAAAGAGTTAAAATATACAAAGATAGTGTGGGTTAAAAAGATTAAATTAGGTTAATTAATTTAATGTTGTTTCCTTGTTTAGTTTATTCATGTTAATTTTAGTAAAAAGGCTAAAAAGTCATGCATTGCACAGGAAGAATAGAAGACTCAAATGAGTGTATACAGCAGAGATTAATTTAGATAAAAGTTATTTGAGTGAGAAATGGTGATTTTATTGTTATCAGAGTCCTAAAAGGATTTAGCTACTATGAAAAAAACATGGTTTGTGTATAAGTGGACAGTAGGGGGAGCTCTTGTCAGTCCTTTCAGTGGGGAGGTTATTTCTAAGAGGAACTTAAGGGGGCACTCTGATGTGTTTTCTCATTCTCTGCAATACAGCACAAGGGAAAACAGCACAATCTAGTCTCTCTTTATTCCTTCCCATTGTCAGGGGTACAACAAATGCACTAATATGAAATATAAAAATAAAATCACTTGTAGTCTTTAGAGACACGCTTGATGAACATGTACTACTTTTAGATTCGAAAAATATCACTCTGTTTAATTTGTATTATTTTTTCCAGTATATTGCTACATTTATATTGAAATGCCCAGGTCAGCATATTTTATAGGTGTTGTTAAGAATTAACAAAATTTTGGGATATGAACCACGCCTCAATCTCCCGTGCTCCTCCCCCTGGTCCTATATATATACCTTCCAGGTGCTCACCTACGCGACTTTCGACCTCAGAGAGTTTTATATTAATATTACTTTTTTCAATCCATGCTTCAAATTAAATTTCTCATGAGTTTCCCAAAAAACCAAAACAGATCCAGTACCTTGTAAAAGAGTCCATCCTAGACTATCAATTCTGCAAGTCTGGGCAATTTTCACTGTATGGTTTATTTTATATTAATAAAAAAATTGTATGCGTGTTTAAAATTAAATTTTTCATGATTTTCCCATAATGCCAAAACTGGTCCACTACCATTTGAAAGAGTACAACATAGGCTGTCACCTCTGCAAGTTTGGGCAAATTTCACTGTATTTTTTATTTTATATTATTATTATTATTATTATTATTATTATTATTATTATTATTATTATTATTATTATTATTGTTGTTGTTTTTTATTCATGTTTAAAATTAAATTTCTCATGATTTTCCCATAATGCCAAAATAGATCCACTACCATTTGAAAGAATCTGTCCTATTTCCTTTTTTTAATTCATGTTTAAAATTAAAATTTTTATTTATACTTAAAATATGTTTTTTTCATGATTTTCCCATAATGCCAAAACAGGTCCACTACCATTTGAAAGAGTCCATCCTAGGCTATGACTCCTGCAAATTTGGGCAAATTTCACTGTTTTGTTTATTTTATATAATTTTTTTTTTTTTTTTTTTTTATGCTTAAAATTACATTTCTCATGATTTTCCCATAATGCCAAAACAGTTCCATTACCATTTCAAAGAGTCTGTCCTAGGCTTTGACTCCTGCAAGTTTGGGCGAATTTCACTGTATTGTTTATTTTATATTAATTAATTTATTTACTATGCTTAAAATTTAATTTCTCATGATTTTCCCATAATACCAAAACAGTTCCACTGTTAGCATTTGATGCCAAAACATAGGCTATCACCTCTGTAAGTTTCGGCAAATTTCACTGTATTGTTTATTTTATTTTATATTATTATTATTATTATTATTATATTATTATTATTATTATTATTATTATTATTATATTCATGTTTAAAATTAAATTTCTCATGATCTCATGATCTCTACAATTTGAAAGAGTCTGTCCTAGGCTATGACTCCTGCAAGTTTGGGAAAATTCACTGTATTGTTTATTTTATATTATTTATTTATTTTTATTATTCATGCTTAAAATTAAATTTCTCATGATTTTTCCATAATGCCAAAACAGGTCCACTCCCATATGAAAGAGTCCATCCTAGGCTAGCTCCCTGACAGTTTTTAAAACTGCCGGCTTACTGTCAGCAAGCTCCCTGACAGTTTTTAAAACTGCCGGCGTACTGTCAGGAAGCTCCCTGACAGTTTTTAATAGTGCCGGCGTACTGTCAGGAAGCTCCCTGACAGTTTTTAATAGTGCCGGCGTACTGTCAGCAAGCTCCCTGGCAGTTTTTAATACTGCCGGCGTACTGTCAGGAAGCTCCCTGACAGTTTTAGTAGTGCCGGCATACTGTCAGGAAGCTCCCTGACAGTTTTTAATAGTGCCGGCGTACTGTGAGAAAGCCCCCTACTGTCAGGAAGCTCCCTGGCAGTTTTTAATACTGCTGGCGTACTGTCAGGAAGCTCCCTGACAGTTTTTAATAGTGCCGGCGTACTGTCAGGAAGCTCCCTGACAGTTTTTAATAGTGCCGGCGTACTGTCAGCAAGCTCCCTGGCAGTTTTTAATACTGCCGGCGTACTGTCAGGAAGCTCCCTGACAGTTTTAGTAGTGCCGGCATACTGTCAGGAAGCTCCCTGACAGTTTTTAATAGTGCCGGCGTACTGTGAGAAAGCCCCCTACTGTCAGGAAGCTCCCTGGCAGTTTTTAATACTGCTGGCGTACTGTCAGGAAGCTCCCTGACAGTTTTTAATAGTGCGGCATACTGTCAGGAAGCTACCTGACAGTTTTTAAAACTGCTGGCATACTGTCAGCAAGCTCCCTGACAGTTTTTAATACTGCCGGCGTACTGTCAGCTAGCCCCCTGACAGTTTTTAGTAGTGCCGGCATACTGTCAGCAAGCTCCCTGACAGTTTTTAATAGTGCCGGCGTACTGTCAGCAATCTCCCTGGCAGTTTTTAATACTGCCGGCGTACTGTCAGGAAGCTCCCTGACAGTTTTTAGTAGTGCGGCATAATGTCAGGAAGCTACCTGACAGTTTTTAAAACTGCTGGCATACTGTCAGCAAGCTCCCTGACAGTTTTTAATACTGCCGGCGTACTGTCAGCTAGCCCCCTGACAGTTTTTAGTAGTGCCGGCATACTGTCAGCAAGCTCCCTGACAGTTTTTAATAGTGCCGGCGTACTGTCAGCAATCTCCCTGGCAGTTTTTAATACTGCCGGCGTACTGTCAGGAAGCTCCCTGACAGTTTTAGTAGTGCCGGCATACTGTCAGGAAGCTACCTGACAGTTTTTAAAACTGCCGGCATACTGTCAGCAAGCTCCCTGACAGTTTTTAATAGTGCCGGCGTACTGTGAGAAAGCCCCCTACTGTCAGGAAGCTCCCTGGCAGTTTTTAATACTGCTGGCGTACTGTCAGGAAGCTCCCTGACAGTTTTTAATAGTGCGGCATACTGTCAGGAAGCTACCTGACAGTTTTTAAAACTGCTGGCATACTGTCAGCAAGCTCCCTGACAGTTTTTAATACTGCCGGCGTACTGTCAGCTAGCCCCCTGACAGTTTTTAGTAGTGCCGGCATACTGTCAGCAAGCTCCCTGACAGTTTTTAATAGTGCCGGCGTACTGTCAGCAATCTCCCTGGCAGTTTTTAATACTGCCGGCGTACTGTCAGGAAGCTCCCTGACAGTTTTAGTAGTGCCGGCATACTGTCAGGAAGCTACCTGACAGTTTTTAAAACTGCCGGCATACTGTCAGCAAGCTCCCTGGCAGTTTTTAATATTGCCGGCGTACTGTCAGGAAGCTCCCTGACAGTTTTTAGTAGTGCCGGCATACTGTCAGGAAGCTACCTGACAGTTTTTAAAACTGCCGGCATACTGTCAGCAAGCTCCCTGACAGTTTTTAATAGTGCCGGCGTACTGTGAGCAAGCCCCCTGACAGTTTTTAGTAGTGCCGGCATTCTGTCAGGAAGCTCCCTGACAGTTTTTAAAACTGCCGGCATACTGTCAGCAAGCTCCCTGACAGTTTTTAATACTGCCGGCGTACTGTCAGCTAGCCCCCTGACAGTTTTTAGTAGTGCCGGCATACTGTCAGCAAGCTCCCTGACAGTTTTTAATACTGCCGGCGTACTGTCAGCTAGCCCCCTGTCAGTTTTTAAAACTGCCGGCGTACTGTCAGCTAGCCCCCTGACAGTTTTTAGTAGTGCCGGCGTACTGTCAGGAAGCTCCATGACAGTTTTTAGTAGTGCCGGCGTACTGTCAGGAAGTTCCCTGACAGTTTTTAAAACTGCCGGCGTACTGTCAGCTAGCCCCCTGACAGTTTTTAGTAGTGCCGGCGTACTGTCAGGAAGCTACCTGACAGTTTTTAAAACTGCCGGCGTACTGTCAGGAAGCTACCTGACAGTTTTTAAAACTGCCGGCATACTGTCAGCAAGCTCCCTGACAGCTTTTAATAGTGCCGGCGTACTGTGAGCAAGCTCCCTGACAGTTTTTAATACTGCCGGCGTACTGTCAGCTAGCCCCCTGTCAGTTTTTAAAACTGCTGGCGTACTGTCAGCTAGCCCCCTGACAGTTTTTAGTAGTGCCGGCGTACTGTCAGGAAGCTACCTGACAGTTTTTAAAACTGCCGGCGTACTGTCAGGAAGCTCCCTGACAGTTTTTAAAACTGCCGGCGTACTGTCAGCAAGCCCCCTGTCAGTTTTTAGTACTGCCGGGTACGTGCCTGGCACTGCCGGGTCGATGAAAAAGTGGCTGGCGGGTGACGTCACGCAGACCCACCACTGGAAAGTTGATTTCTGTACATTCAGTGTTTTTTTTTTTTGTTTGTTTTTTTGGGGTTTTTTTTACAGTTAATACATTTTATAGGAATTATTACGTGATATTTAAAGGAGTGTGGCGATGTAGTGATTTACGCCTGAGGGCAAGTTGATTGACAGGTCGCCTGAGAGCGTGAACGCGCACCGCCCCCACTGTGGCTCAGTCAGATCTTTCTGACATTCGGATTTTACTGTTAAAATTTACATTTCTGAATTAAAGCAAGGGCTTGTTCAGCAGTTACCTGTTGTAACAGACCCTCAGGAAAACTTTCTCTCCAGTTTTTTTTTGTTTTTGGTAAGGATAATTTCTCTCCATCAGTTCATTAGTATTTATACTGTAGATCCATGCGGTTCTTGACTCACTTTCCAACTCGCGTTTTAGGTTTCCAAACCAAAGATTTATTTCTTTACAAAATAATACACAAGAAAACTGAACAAAAAATGCTTATAAACAGAAAACTAGGTACTTATATTCATGTTCCTAATTCCTAAATCCTAAAACTGCGGTCAGAAAAGGTGAGGCTCCTTTGGCTTTTTACTGCTTGTCTTGTTTTTTCTCCTGCCCAAAAAACACAGTAATTATCCGAATCTAACCACCTACAGGTGCCTAGTGGTAACACACATTTCTAATGCCGTTATTGTTATACTAATACTATCCCTTACACATACTTTGTTCTTCTCCCTAATTTTAGTATTTACGTTAGGTTTTTAACCTAGCCTTATGTACTTAACGATAGTTAACTAGGTTAGCCAACTCAGGTTAGCTAAGTAAAGTAACTAAACTTGTTTGGTGAAAATTACGTGGAGTGGGCGGGGTTTGAGCAGTCACACGGCCCCGCCCCCCGCCTCCCACCTCTGTCACGCCAGTTCTGGCTCTAATTTGCCTCTACTGCCTCTGCAAGCGCAGGCAAGATGGCAGCTTCCATTTCGGCCATATTTTGGCTTTAAAACGCCTTAATGAGAGTAAATGGGGACCGTCCAGTCCATACTTTTATACAGTCTATAATCACAACCCAAACTCCACAACGCGCCAAGCAGCTCATTTTTAGTTGCTGCGGAAGCACAGCTCATTTAGGCTCAGCTCAGCTAACCTCAGGACTTGTTGTGCTACTAAGATATAAGGTAAGTTCGACCAGGTCCTTTATTTTATGATCATGTATGTATTTGTAGTGTCTTACACCACCTGCACGTGCTGGCCTTGCCTCTCTTTCTAGGTAGTTAGCTAACGTTAGTTGTCTAAGGATAGCTAAACATTGCCATAGTTTAAATGTAATATGAATTGCATTTGAAAATGAGCAGATTTTTAAAACTTATCTTATGAATAAGCTAATTTGAAATAGTTTTTTGTGGGAAAAACCTAGATAAAATAGCTTAATGACGAAGTGTGAGAAAATTAAAACAGCACAATATTTTTCCTCAGGTGTAAGCTTAGCGCTGTTAGCTTAGCATTTGCTCAGTGTTCGTGTGAAGAATAAAGTTAACGTTATATGTACATTTCATATAAATAAGCCAACTTGTTGTTGAAATTGTTTTGTTAAAATACTGCACATATTTCTGGTCAGGTGTTAAAAGTGTATCCCCGCATTATATTAGCATTAGAAGTAACGTTAAGTAACGTTAACTTACATGTAAATATTATGTAAATAAGCCAATTTTAAATAGTTTGTTGTTGGAAAAATTCAATAAAAAAGCCTAGCGATTAAAAAAAAACCTTGCAAGATTAAAACTGCACATATTTCTCGTCTAGAGTTCAATGAATGTGTATTCCCACCATTAGCTTAGCATCAGCATGAAGAATGTAAATATTATATAACGTTAAATAAGCCAACTTTAAATAGTTTGCTATTGGAAAAACTTAATTAAAATAGCCTAGGGGTGAGACAAGGTCTGGAAAGATTAAAACAGCGGAATATTTCCAGTCCAGAGTTAACTGTGTTTTTGTAAAAGTGTATGGCTCCCCCGCTGCAAAAAACTGCGGTCAAGCCAGCCCCCACTTCAAAACGCTTGGTCAAACTAGCCCCCCACGCTGTTTCTTAGAGCGCGCATACACTGAACATAGCGGCAAGCGTGAGAAGGAACACATTTCAAAATAAAAGTCCCCCCGTTAATATCACGACATTATGCTGTGGAGTGGTATTAAAAGGAATCCACATGATATCACATGTTATGTCTGATATCACATGTCAATTTCATGCAGTCCTGGTAGTACACAAAATAAAAGCCCTGTAAATTATAACAATTATGTTAATTAAATGATAATAAGACTAATAATAATAATACTAACAATACTACTACTACTAATAATAATACTTGTATGTGTCACTCACTTAATAGCAGGGCATTATAATGTGTCATTTCAAAATAAAGGCCCTTTAAATTGAAACATTTATGTAATTTTACACAATGTTTAGACTGTTATTAAAAGAAATCTGTCTGATATCACAGTTCAATTTCAGATAGTCCTGATAGTACACTACTTGTATGTTTCACTCACTTAAAATCAGAACATTTTGATGTGTCATTTTAAAATAAAAGCCCTTTAAATTGTAACATTTATGTAATTTTACATAATGTTTAGACTGTTATTAAAAGGAATCTGTCTGATATCACAGCTCAATTTTATATAGCCCTGATAGTACACCACTTGTATGTTTCACTCACTTAAAATCAGAACATTTTGATGTGTCATTTCAAAATAAGGGCCATTTAAATTGTAACATTTATGTAATTTTACACAATATTTAGACTGTTCTTAAAATAAATCTGTCTGATATCACAGTTCAATTTCATATAGTCCTGATAGTACACTACTTGTATGTTTCACTCAATTACTATCAGAACATTTTGATGTGTCATTTTAAAATAAATGCCCTTTAAATTATAACATTTATGTAATTTTACACAATATTTAGACAGTTCTTAAAAGAAATCTGTCTGATATCACAGGTCAATTTCAGATAGTCCTGATAGTACACTACTTGTATGTTTCACTCAATTACTATCAGAACATTTTGATGTGTCATTTCAAAATAAGGGCCATTTAAATTGTAACATTTATGTAATTTTACACAATGTTTAGACTGTTATTAAAAGAAATCTGTCTGATATCACAGTTCAATTTCAGATAGTCCTGATAGTACACTACTTGTATGTGTCACTCACTTAAAATCAGAACATTTTGATGCGTCATTTCAAAATAAAGGCCCTTTAAATTATAACAATATTTTATTTCAACAATGTTTAGACTGTTATTAAAAGGAATCTGTCTGATATCACAGCTCAATTTTATATAGCCCTGATAGTACACCACTTGTATGTTTCACTCACTTAAAATCAGAACATTTTGATGTGTCATTTCAAAATAAGGGCCATTTAAATTGTAACATTTATGTAATTTTACACAATATTTAGACTGTTCTTAAAATAAATCTGTCTGATATCACAGTTCAATTTCATATAGTCCTGATAGTACACTACTTGTATGTGTCACTCACTTAATAACAGGACATTTTGATGTGTCATTTCAAAATAAAGGCCCTTTAAATTGTAACATTTATGTAATTTTACACAATATTTAGACTGTTATTAAAAGAAATCTGTCTGATATCACAGTTCAATTTCATATAGTCCTGATAGTACACTACTTGTATGTTTCACTCAATTACTATCAGAACATTTTGATGTGTCATTTCAAAATAAGGGCCATTTAAATTGTAACATTTATGTAATTTTACACAATGTTTAGACTGTTATTAAAAGAAATCTGTCTGATATCACAGTTCAATTTCAGATAGTCCTGATAGTACACTGCTTGTATGTGTCACTCACTTAAAATCAGAACATTTTGATGTGTCATTTCAAAATAAAGGCCCTTTAAATTATAACAATATTTTATTTCAACACAATGTTTAGACTGTTATTAAAAGGAATCTGTCTGATATCACAGTTCAATTTCATAAAGTCCTGATAGTACACCACTTGTATGTTTCACTCACTTAAAATCAGAACATTTTGATGTGTCATTTCAAAATAAGGGCCATTTAAATTGTAACATTTATGTAATTTTACACAATGTTTAGACTGTTATTAAAAGAAATCTGTCTGATATCACAGTTCAATTTCATATAGTCCTGATAGTACACTACTTGTATGTTTCACTCAATTACTATCAGAACATTTTGATGTGTCATTTTAAAATAAAAGCCCTTTAAATTGTAACATTTATGTAATTTTACATAATGTTTAGACTGTTATTAAAAGAAATCTGTCTGATATCACAGCTCAATTTTATATAGCCCTGATAGTACACCACTTGTATGTTTCACTCACTTAAAATCAGAACATTTTGATGTGTCATTTCAAAATAAGGGCCATTTAAATTGTAACATTTATGTAATTTTACACAATGTTTAGACTGTTATTAAAAGAAATCTGTCTGATATCACAGTTCAATTTCATATAGTCCTGATAGTACACCAATTGTATGTTTCACTCAATTACTATCAGAACATTTTGATGTGTCATTTTAAAATAAAAAGCCCTTTAAATTATAAAAATATTTTATTTCAACACAATGTTTAGACTGTTATTAAAAAAATCTGTCTGATATCACAGCTCAATTTTATATAGGCCTGATAGTACACCACTTGTATGTTTCACTCACTTAAAATCAGAACATTTTGATGTGTCATTTCAAAATAAAGGCCCTTTAAATTGTAACATTTATGTAATTTTACACAATGTTTAGACTGTTATTAAAATAAATCTGTCTGATATCACAGTTCAATTTCAGATAGTCCTGATAGTACACTGCTTGTATGTGTCACTCACTTAAAATCAGAACATTTTGATGTGTCATTTCAAAATAAAGGCCATTTAAATTATAACATTTATGTAATTTTACACAATGTTTAGACTGTTATTAAAAGAAATCTGTCTGATATCACAGTTCAATTTCATATAGTCCTGATAGTACACTACTTGTATGTTTCACTCAATTACTATCAGAACATTTTGATGTGTCATTTTAAAATAAAAGCCCTTTAAATTGTAACATTTATGTAATTTTACATAATGTTTAGACTGTTATTAAAAGAAATCTGTCTGATATCACAGGTCAATTTTATATAGCCCTGATAGTACACCACTTGTATGTTTCACTCACTTAAAATCAGAACATTTTGATGTGTCATTTCAAAATAAGGGCCATTTAAATTGTAACATTTATGTAATTTTACACAATGTTTAGACTGTTATTAAAATAAATCTGTCTGATATCACAGGTCAATTTCAGATAGTCCTGATAGTACACTACTTGTATGTTTCACTCAATTACTATCAGAACATTTTGATGTGTCATTTTAAAATAAAAGCCCTTTAAATTGTAACATTTATGTAATTTTACACAATGTTTAGACTGTTATTAAAAGGAATCTGTCTGATATCACAGGTCAATTTCATATAGTCCTGATAGTACACTACTGGTATGTTTCACTCAATTACTATCAGAACATTTTGATGTGTCATTTCAAAATAAAGGCCCTTCAAATTATAAAAATATTTTATTTCAACACAATGTTTAGACTGTTATTAAAAAAAATCTGTCTGATATCACAGGTCAATTTTATATAGCCCTGATAGTACACCACTTGTATGTTTCACTCACTTAAAATCAGAACATTTTGATGTGTCATTTCAAAATAAAGGCCCTTTAAATTATAACAATATTTTATTTCAACACAATGTTTAGACTGTTATTAAAAGGAATCTGTCTGATATAGCAGTTCAATTTCATATAGTCCTGATAGTACACTACTTGTATGTTTCACTCAATTACTATCAGAACATTTTGATGTGTCATTTCAAAATAAAGGCCCTTTAAATTGTAACATTTATGTAATTTGACACAATGTTTAGACTGTTCTTAAAATAAATCTGTCTAATATCACAGTTGAATTTCATATAGTCCTGATAGTACACTACTTGTATGTTTCACTCACTTAATATCAGAACATTTTGATGTGTCATTTCAAAATAAAGGCCCTTTAAATCATGAAATGAAATATGAAATTGACCTGTGATATCACACAGATTCATTTTAATAACAGTCAAAACTTGTGTTAAAATAAAAATATTGTTATAATTGAAAAGGCCTTTATTTTGAAATGACACATCAAAATGTTCTGTTATTAAGTGAGTGACACATACAAGTAGTGTACTATCAGGACTATATGATATTGACCTGTGATATCAGACAGATTCCTTTTAATAACAGTCTAAACATTGTGTAAAATTACATAAACGTTACAATTTAAAGAGCCTTTATTTTGAAATGACACATCAAAATGTTCTGATATTAAGTGAGTGACACATACAAGTAGTGTACTATCAGGACTATAGGAAATTGAACTGTGATATCACACAGATTTTTTTTAATAACTGTCTAAACCTAGTGGTAAAATAAAAGATTGTTATAATTTAAAGGGCCCTTATTTTGAAATGACACATCAAAATGTTCTGATATTAAGTGAGTGACACATACAAGTGGTGTACTATCAGGACTATCTGAAATTGACCTGTGATATGAGACAGATTTATTTTAATAACAGTCTAAACATTGTGTTGAAATAAAATATTGTTATGATTTAAAGGGCCTTTATTTTGAAATGACACATCAAATTGCTCTGATTTTAAGTGAGTGACACATACAAGTAGTGTACTATCAGGACTATATGAAATTGAACTGTGATATCAGACAGATTTCTTTTAATAACAGTCTAAACATTGTGTTGAAATAAAATAGTTATAATTTAAAGGGCCTTTATTTTGAAATGACACATCAAAATGTTCTGATTTTAAGTGAGTGACACATACAAGTAGTGTACTATCAGGACTATCTGAAATTGAACTGTGATATCAGACAGATTTCTTTTAATAACAGTCTAAACATTGTCTAAAATTACATAAATGTTACAATTTAAATGGCCCTTATTTTGAAATGACACATCAAAATGTTCTGATATTAGTTGAGTGAAACATACAAGTTGTGTACTATCAGAACTATATGAAATTGACCTGTGATATCAGACAGATTTATTTTAATAACAGTCTAAACATTGTGTTGAAATAAAATATTTTTATAATTTAAAGGGCCTTTATTTTGAAATGACACATCAAAATGTTCTGATTTTAAGTGAGTGACACATACAAGTAGTGTACTATCAGGACTATCTGAAATTGAACTGTGATATCAGACAGATTTCTTTTAATAACAGTCTAAACATTGTGTAAAATTACATAAATGTTACAATTTAAAGGGCTTTTATTTTGAAATGACACATTATAATGCCCTGCTATTAAGTGAGTGACACATACAAGTATTATTATTAGTAGTAGTATTATTAGTATTATTATTATTTAATTAACATAATTGTTATAATTTACAGGGCTTTTATTTTGTGTACTACCAGGACTACATGAAATTGACATGTGATATCAGACATAACATGTGATATCATGTGGATTCCTTTTAATACCACTCCATAGCATAATGTCGTGATATTAAGGGGGGGACTTTTATTTTGAAATGTGTTCTTTCTCACGCTTGCCGAAATGTTCAGTGTATGCGCGCTCTAAGAAACAGCGTGGGGGCTAGTTTGACCAAGCGTTTTGAAGTGGGGGCTGGCTTGACCGCAGTTGCAAAAAGCCTGCACTGTGTGGAGCGGTAGAGCTTAGATCGGGCCCAAAAATCCAGCCCGACCCGGCCCAAATCCATGCACTTTCTGCCCGAGCCAGACCCGACCTGAGCCATAAACTGTCATTCTGAACCCGAGCCATTTTTTTACTAATTAGAGCGTTAAAATTGAGCTATTTAAAACATTTTCGGGCTGTTTGAATTAGCGAAATCTGTGCAGAATTATGTTAAATAACCTTGCGACGCTGAAGAAGCATAGACCTATTATTATTTCTTTTTTTTATTCGCTTCTTTCTTTCTTTATTCCTTGTCTGTTGTACAGGCAGTGTGAGGTTGGTGGATGGTGGCAGTCGCTGTGCTGGGAGAGTGGAGGTTCTTCATAGAGGACAGTGGGGAACAGTGTGTGGTGATGACTGGGATATGAGTGATGCTGCAGTGGTGTGTAGAGAGCTGGGCTGTGGAGAAGCTGTAGATGCACTGGGCAAATCTCATTTTGGATCAGGATCAGGACCAATCTGGATGGATGATGTGGACTGTAGTGGATCAGAGTCTAGACTGAAGAACTGTAGATCACCAGTATGGGGTAAACATGACTGCAATGAAACCCACAATTCTGGAGTCATCTGTTCAGGCAAGCTACACTATGTTCATATAATATGTGCACTGTATTGAATAGTTACATTGTGTGTCTGTGCTGTCTGACTTTCATTTATTAAATCCTGTTATCTCATTGTTTATGCTCTTGTGATATTTTAGGAGCCAGGCTGGTTTTAGGTTCTCGCTGCTCTGGGAGAGTGGAGGTTCTTCATGGAGAGAGCTGGGTCACAGTGTGTGATGCTGACTTTAACCAGCAGGATGCAGAGGTTGTGTGTCGAGAGCTGGGCTGTGGTTCTCCTGTGAAGGTTCTGGGAGCAGCTGCGTTTGGTAGAGGGGAGGGTCAGGTGTGGTCAGAGGTGCTTCAGTGTAGAGGAAACAAATCTCAGATTCACTTCTGTCCAAAATCATCTTCACTCAAACACAACTGCTCCCATGATAATGATGTGGGACTGGTGTGTGCAGGTAAGAACTGAACAATGAGCCTGTGACTTCATCTATTCCTACTTAGACAGCCCTCTGTCTCAGTAGCTCAGCCCTGTGCTCCATTACCTGTTTGCCATTAAGACCTGGTGAAATTAAATATTTGTGACTTATTATATTGTTTGTTTAGGGTGAGGGTGTTATGTTTGTGCAGCATTACTGTTCTGGCATTTGTTTTTTAGTGGATAATAGTGTAATAAAGTGTAGGGGATCTGTGTTTGTCTAGAATACCTTGCAGTGTGAATTTAAAAACATTAAAAACACAGCTAGCAGAAACTTCCTGGTGGATAGCACTAATTATAAACACAATAGACTTTGGACAAATGTAATGAGTTTCTCTAGTCTAACAGACACAAGAGACTGTTGTTTTGGAGATAATTTGTGGATTTTTGGAGCTGCAGTAACACATTATACAAAATGGCTACAGCAACATGTATCCATGTGAATCACATGTAATATTCTGGGTTGGAGTGGAACAGACTTAGAATACTTGTACTGGCAGCACATAGTTTAAAAGCAAGAATGGTGAATTAAGTATGTGTCTACTGTTCTGTTCCTCCAGTCCATTAAGCAGGTAACAAGACTGGTGGAGGTCATATAGTGTCTGGAAAATAACTGCTCACAGGATTGCCAACAAATTAAAAGTCTATGTGTATCTTTTTTATTTTTGTTATTTTGAAACTGTAAAGGGAAAAAATATTAAAAATGCTAAATAGACGTGTCCACTTCAATGTTATGTGTTCTAAACATTAGGTCATTTTTATTTCCTTCTGTAGTCACAATAATATACATTTTGATTAGGGGTGTCCAGATATTCATATTCCACTGTATGTACATCTGTATTCCTATTACAGGCAGTGTGAGGTTGATGAATGGTGGGAGTCGCTGTGCTGGGAGAGTGGAGGTTCTTCATAGAGGACAGTGGGGAACAGTGTGTGGTAATAACTGGTATATGAGAGATGCTGCAGTGGTGTGTAGAGAGCTGGGCTGTGGAGAGGCTGTACATGCAGTGAGTGAATCTCACTTTGGATCAGGATCAGGACCAATCTGGATGGATGATGTGGACTGTAGTGGATCAGAGTTTACACTGAAGAAATGTCAAAGGAGAGGATGGGGTAAACATAACTGTAATCACTCTACAGATGCTGGAGTTATCTGTTCAGGTAAAACACTGTAAACAGGGACTGTACATTATCTGCCATGTAGGCAAAGTGTACAGCACCATATGATTTTCCTTTTTAACCCACCCTAAATCCTTGTTGATTGCCAAGGTAAATTGGTATGTTTAAACTGAGCAATCACCAAACTGTGCTGTACACTGGAATTACCAACCAACAATTAATTTACTGATTTTTTTTTACTGATTTCATAATTTTGCTGATCCATATTAATTTGTTTAATGTAATTCATAGCTTTACTGAACTTATTTTGAATCCTTATACTCTCTTTAGTTTTTTCCAATGCATTTATGAATCATTCATTGTGCAATATTTAGCATCATCATGCTTAATCATTTATCATTACTGATAAATAAGCTTTCTTTTTTTCATGGTAATTTTTAGGAGTCCTGCTGGTTAATGGCTCTCGCTGCTCTGGAAGAGTGGAGGTTCTTCATGGAGAGAGCTGGTTCACAGTGTGTGATGCTGACTTTAACCAGCAGGATGCAGAGGTTGTGTGACAAAATCAAATCAGAGATCATATGATGGAATGTCACTGTTTTGTATACCTATTCCGTATTAAATATTCTATTACATAGTAAATTCTGACAGTTACAGCTAATGTGAGAAGCAGTGATGTTTTTTTTAACATTTGCTTTGACTTTTATTTAATTGCTGAAAATATTAACCCAAGATATTGTCTAGTCAGTTTCACTTTGTTTGATAAAATTTAATTTAATAAAAAAGGGTCTGCAGTACTGATTTGCTAGAGCACAACATTTGTTTTCAAAATTATAACCTGAATGAAACAAAATGCATTAGTCCTTTCCACTTCCAGACAACTTCTCAAACACTTTATGTGCCAAAACAAAACCAGTCAACACACTGTAATTAGAAACATAGTGCCATTTCCAGCTTAACAATTTAGTGCTGGACGATATGACAAAACTTATGTCACAATATATTAATTTTAGTCGATGTGTTATCGTTTTGATATAAATGTGTACAGCTCAACTGAACAACTTCCTGATGTGTACATTATCACACACTGAGATTGCCAGACTATGGTATTCTATACCACTCTGCTGTTTCGCTTAAAAAAGTAAAGTAAAGATGCTGTAAATACTGTACATATCTTTAAAAAAATTGTATAAATTGATGCTCCTTTATTCGTATGCAGATTACAAAAAATATAAATGAAGGTCACACATGCCAGATATTCTAGGCTACTCTAAAATAGTTAACATTTTTACATTTATTATTACAATAACAGCTTAAATGCTTTGCTGTGTAATAATAAAATATACCACCCCTGCTTAAAATGATTAAAAATAATATGCAAATATGGAGATAATTTAGATATTTAATTATATTTTGACCAACAAAAAAAGTCAGAATAAAAGAAAATGTTTTTTTATTGTTTTTCTATAAATCAGTGTGTGATGCTGACTTTGTCCAGCAGGATGCAGTGGTTGTGTGTCGAGAGCTGGGCTGTGGTTCTCCTGTGGAGATTCTGGGAGCAGCTGCTTTTGGTAAAGGGAAGGGTCAGGTGTGGTCAGAGGAGCTTCAGTGTAGAGGAGATGAATCTGAGATTACTCTCTGTCCAATAACCTCTTCACACAAATACAACTGCTCTCATGGTAATGATGTGGGAATTGTATGTTCTGGTACAGTATAATATGTGATATTATTGTCTAACATTTCTTTATATAATATACAGTATAGGAGAGAACTTGCTCTTTTACGAGTCTCTTGGTTGTAAATTCAGGCTCGGCTGATGAACGGCTCAGATTCCTGTTCTGGTCGAGTGGAGCTCCAGTACCTCAGTGAGTGGGGTACAGTGTGTGATGTAAGCTGGGATATGAGAGCTGCCAGTGTCCTCTGTGCTCAGCTGAAGTGTGGGAGTGCTGTGGCTGTGTTGGGGTCAGACTGGTTTGGGGAGGGGAGTGGCCGGATCTGGGCGGATGTGTTTGATTGTCAGGGGAACGAAACACACCTGTTAAAATGTCCCATTTCATCATGTCGAACTGCATGCTCTCATAAACAGGATGTTGGACTCATCTGCAGTGGTGAGCTTTTAAGAATCTTAAACATTCTTATCAATGGGCTGTAAAGTGATTTTAGGAGGAAGTGCCCTTATAATGTTCTTATATATATTTTTTTTTTTACTTCACTTCAATTAATTTACTAATGTATCTCAGTTTTGAACATGTTTATACATTTCCATAGACAATTTTGATTTCTGAAAATCATTTTCTATTTTTGCTCCATATATAGCTCAGCTAATGCAGCAGTACCTGTAAAAAAACAATGTGTTTAATTTCTAAATCTGATTTATTTCAAGTGCTGTAAAAACAATCTTATTAAGCCTGTAAAATCTAAAATATATTTGTGGTACTTTCAGGTTCTTCTCTGGCGTCTCATGAGGGAGGAGTGCGGTTGTCTGGAGGGATGGAGTGTGAGGGGGAGGTGGAGGTGTTCTTCAGGCAGGACTGGAGGAGAGTTCTGCTGGACTCCTGGAGTGAGTCTGAGGCCTCAGTGGTCTGCAGACAGCTGGGCTGTGGTTCTGTACTCAACACCTCCAGCTCCTCTTCATCCAGTCCTGAACACAGCTACATGTGTGTGACGGGTTTCAACTGCTCTGGGAGTGAAGCTCATCTGAGGAACTGCAGCAGCTCACAAGCAGTTAACTGCAGCTCCACAGAACAGATCTACATCACCTGCTCTGGTACATTAATTCAAATTATTTGGAATTGTAGTGAATAATGCCTGTTGTTAGGGGGAAATTGTTTTATTTTGTTTTATTGTAAGGGTTATTATAATTATTATGAATCTGAAATGAACCAATCATCATGTGACTACGGGTGAACTAAGAAATCATACTTTGAACTGGTTTCTCTGAAGTTTAGGCTACAGCTTCATCAGGCTGGTTGGTTCTGGGGGAGACTGTGCTGGAAGGCTGGAGGTTTTCCACAGTGGATCATGGGGGACAGTGAGTGATGAATTGTGGGATATTGAGGATGCGCAGGTGGTCTGCAGGCAGCTGCAGTGTGGAGTTGCCCTCAGTGCTCCAGTACCAGCCCGGTTTGGATCTGGAACTGGACCCATATGGCTGAATGAGGTGGAGTGTGAGGGGAACGAGGCGTCTCTGTGGAACTGCAGATATCAGCTGTGTGGAGAGGATGAATGTGGACACAAGGATGATGTAGGAGTCGTCTGCTCAGGTACAGTGTGCTGATTGCTGGTGTTCTTACATTGAACACTTCACCTGTCAGACCTCTAAATTTTCTCTTCAGTGCTGAAAGTGAGACTTAGTTAAACTGTTAAAATAAGACTTGTTAAACCAATCTAAAGTTGTTGCCATGTGGGTCAGCCAGACCTCTTCCTGTACCTTTTTTTTCTTGTTTTTTTTTTTTTAATGTGCCAGAATGTATCTAAAGGGCAAACTAAATTGTTTCAAATTGATCTGTATTTTGGTGTCTTTTTTTTAGGTATTATGATAAAAGTGCAGTTTACTACAAAGTCAGCAGTAGAGTGCAGTAACGCATTCTCTTCTAACTTTACTACAGACTAAGACTTAATTTATTCTTATTTTTGCGCCAATTTCCAAAGCTTTCTTTAAAACAAATATATTCAGTTTTTTTTTTTATTTTTTTATTTTTTTTTTTTTTATACAATATACACTTTTTTTGGGGTCCTTTTCTGTTTAAAGGCCCTGGCACTGCTAACTTTTGTACCATTTGAGCACACTGGATTTTGTACCATTTCAGGTTATTAACTCGGCTGGAGAGCTTAAATGGCAAAAAATGGGGGTGTTCTAAAACTTTTAACTAATAGTGTTGATTCATTAAGTTTGTTTTAAACTACATGAAAAGTCCAGGGTGTAACATAAAGCATTTTCTCTTATCAGAGTATAAAGAGATCAGACTGACTGAGGGCTGTGAGGGGAATCTGGAGGTGTTCTATAATGGAACCTGGGGGAATGTGTGTAACAATGGGATGGATGTAGAAACAATGGGTCTCATCTGTCGGGAGCTGAACTGTGGAAGATTTAAGACTGAGAGAGCTACCAAAGCACGAGTGGAATCAGCTCCTAACTGGCTGGATGATGTAAAATGTAGGAAACATGACTCTACTCTGTTTCACTGTCCATCTTCATCCTGGAGTCAGAACAATTGTGATAGAAGCAGTGAGGTGACTCACATTACCTGCTTCGGTATGTTGTTTTTCTTTGTAGTAGATGAGCATGAGTAAAAAAGTTGTGTTGAAAGAAAGTGTTGTGGTGACCGGATCACCCTCACTTTTCCTCATCCTCTTTCCCTGTGTAAGTGTATACAACCTGACTAAATATAAAATAATTTTTAAATAATCATTTTATTTATTAAGGGAAAACAAATATCCAAACACCCCCTTAAAAATAAAATGTGATTAATTACACTTTTTGGATAGATGAGTATTCAATTTCACTTAACTCAACCAGGCCTGATTACTGCCAGACCTGTAGAATCAAGAAAATCTTTAAATTCCTTTATTCCTGATCATTTAAAATGAGCTTTTTTATGTTTACTCGGGTTATCTTTGTCTGATGTTAAAGTTTTTTTTAATAATCAGAAAAATATCAGTATATCTGTAGGGGGGCAAATACTTCTTCATGGCAATGTATGTGTGCAGCATTGCTTGAGATTTTTTGGGACTACAAGCTACACCTTGCTGTGCGTTTCACACTCATCTGGTCATGCTGGGAACACATTTTAATAAAAAGTGTAAAGTGTATCAGAAAAAATTACATTTGTGAGTGAAATAATAAGATATTTTACATTGAATTACATTATATTTGGCAGATGCTTTTGTCCAAAGTGACTTACAATAATGGTGTACATTTACTAATAGGAGCCTGTTCTGAACGAAAATCGCACTGAAAAATTGTTTTTGTCATTGCTGGAATAGTTAGGTGGGGTTAGAGAAAAAGAGCAGTCTGGTGCAGCTTGAAGTTTCGTGTGCGCCCTGTTAGAATGCCTGGTGTTATTTGAAAATCAGCACAACCAGACTGACTTTTAATTCTGTGCGTTGGTGTGAAATGAGGGGGTTTGCCGCTCAATTGAAACTCTCAATTGTTATTGCTGAGATCATTATTTTAGTAATGAGTTTAGTAGTATTGATTTGATTTTTGTAGTATTTATAGCATGTGTCTCCATTTCTAGGAGAGAAGAAACAGCTTGCATTTGAAAACCTTCAAAAATTCTTCTTATTTCCAAACCAGGGTCAGTGCTCAAGTACGAATATTTGACTACCACTCCATTCACTACTTGAATAAGTATACATATTAATCAGATTTGTTTGTGCATACATTCTAACTTGTTTTGTCAAATAATTCTAAACTTCCCTTTTCATCAGTTGATCTTTGATTTGAGTGAAAACTGATTAAATAAAAACACTAATGCAGTTTGCTGTAGTTTTGTTATAAAAATTTAATATTATTCATGTGTCTGTTCATGTGTGATGTAGATTACATGCCTATTAGGTTGAGAGGAGGAGAGGAAATCTGTTCTGGGAGGTTGGAGGTGTATCATAATGCTGAGTGGGGGTCTGTATGTGCTGATCTGTGGGACATCAGGGATGCTCAGGTGGTCTGCAGGCAGCTGGGTTGTGGGCCGGCGCTGAGTGCTAATAGAAGAGCTGCTGATGGTTCTGGTGGAGGAACTATCTGGATGAACAGAGTGAAGTGTAGAGGGAATGAGATTCACCTGTGGGACTGTCCTCATTCCCTGAAGATCCACACTGGCTGCTCCCACAGTGCTGGAGTCACTTGTGCAGGTGTGCGAGAACGTTTTTTTAATCTAGTATTAACTCTAGTAGATAACTATGGTTATGTTAAGCATAACTCTGTATTTACACTGTATGTACTCTGTATTTCAGTCAGGTTCAATATTATTATTATTGTGCTCCTCTGACCTGTAAAAGGGAGAATAGCATTTATATTCTGGCTGATTTAGGCTCACAACACTGATAAATACACTAAGTAACATTGGCAGACAATAATGCAACAATATTTTTGAAAATACCTACAATATTACCATATCAGCCATATACTTCTTTTGTTTCAAAGACAATAAACACAAAAACAATAAATACCATTTCTTAAATAATGCTGCTCTAATCTCTTTCTCCTTCTGTAACCTCTTTTTCTTGACCATTTTTATGATATTTCTTTCAGACATATTTGTCACATTACCTTTTTCATCTGAAACAACTACAACTTACACCACAGGTACTCTTTTAATTAGTTCCTTTGTGTGATTTTTTTTAAACAACACTATGCAGTGTTCAACAGTGTTTTTATTCTGTGTTTTCAGTACCAGCACAGCTAACAGAGAAAAAGACAGTCCCTCCTTCAAAAATTCCATCATCTAATTTTCCATACATCTATCCAGTGTCTCTCCTGGTTCTGGGATCTGTGCTCTTCCTGGCCTTAGTGCTTCTGGTTGTGCTGTTTTATCAGAACAGAGTGCTCAGGAGAGGTAGGGGGATTCAGAGATCATCTAAAATCCACTTTCTGTACTTTCTATAATCATCATTAGTCCTTCAATCTGTCATCAGTCTTCTCTTCTACTGAACTGACTCCATGTTTCTTTCTTTCTCTCTCACAGTGATTTCTAAGGTGAGGAGGAAGACTCTGCTTGAGGCAGTCTATGAAGAGATTAACCATAAATGTGTCACTAACAGATATACTAAAAGAGGTAAATTGTATGTAGAGAGTTTCACTGAAGGCAGTCTATAGTTTCACACAGTATGTAAAGTGGATCTAAGATCAGATATCAAATAGCAATTCTGAGTGTTTAAATGACTATAAATGAAAAAACTACATGCAGTAAATCAATTGTAGCATTGTTACCTTATCTGTTACTATCAATTCAGGCCTGTACTGCTGTTAAAAAGCAGAGGAAAGGGATGGGGTTTGTTAGCCAACTTTCCCATTTCACCTTAAATGGTGCGAGAGACAGCAGAGGCTGCATCATTTAAGGCGGAACAGAACAAGTAAATAAAATGAAAGCTAATCCGAGCTCCCCATAACAGGAATTAAGAAATTGACAATTGTTCCTTAATCACCAACCTTTCTGAAGACATACAATGCCATAAAATTAGCTAGGTTACTGAACCTTAGTGCTTCTGATGACGTATCTGGTGCATGAAGTGTTGTCCCAATTCTTATGGGGAGGATTTCACCCTTTACACTCAAAGAATGGTTGGGGTAAGTGGTAGGGCCATGGGGTGAAATGGGAATGGGCTTAAAGCCTCATCTCGTTTTCAGACTTACAAATACATTTTTTTGCTGTAGATTTTGATTAAATAATTTAACTTTGGCATTCTGACTGTTCTGATCTCCTTTAACAGGAAGTTTTATCTCTGAAGATCAGCATTCAGGATATGAGGACGTAGATGAGGAGCTTCTCTCAGGTAAGTTGACATATACTGAATGTGTGTTAGAATTTTTAATGCAGAAGAAAAAACATATATATTTTTTGTTTTATAGATAAAAGTTCCATGCAATATGTGTAGGGTTCTGAAGTGTTTTAGCAGTTAGCATCAGGCTTCAGGCCGATAAGACTCGCCCCTGAACAGGGAAATAGTGAGCGTGGTTAGCGGGTAATGCTTATGCTAAATTCAATTTATCTTTGACTACTCCAGTATATCCACGTCTGGCACAAGTTAAAAACAATGTCTTGCCTACTGTACAGTTTGTAATATTGATTTTAGGATTGCCCAGGGGTAACTAAAGGATTGCAAAAGGCATGTTGAGGTGAGTTAATATCCTTAGGTGTGTGGGAGTTGTTTTTTTTTTTTTTTTTTTTTTTTTAAAGGGACACACTTGATTTGTCAACCAGTTCTGATCGCAGAGGGCGACTGTACCAATACATTGAAAACCCCTTAGTATTTTAAAAGTTTGAGTCTTTGAGTAACAGTGTCTTGCTGCCATCATCCTGATGCTGCTGTGCTGCAATGCATTTTTTTATTTTTACAGAAAACTATGGCGAGGTCTATGATGATATCATACCTGCTGAAGAGAGCCCACACATTACAACAGGTTTGGATATTTTAATACGTACGATTTATTGTGGACACATGGTAAACATGCAAATTATATTTGCTTTTCACCTTAATCAAAAATATATCTATATATGTCTGTGCAGCATACATTATTATGGTTTTCTATTCTTTTGGTATTAAATACTGTTAATGGAACTAATCATCTTCATTGCTGTATTTAAATAAATTATATTTCTCTGATTAAACGACATTAAATGCAATGACAAACTGAGACTTCCAGCACTATATATATATATATATATATATATATATATATATATATATATATATATATATATATATATATATATATATATATATATATATATATACAGTGTTGGGAGTAACGGCGTTAAAACTAACGGCGTTACTAACGCCGTTACTTTTTTCAGTAACGAGTAATCTAACTAATTACTATGACTGTAACTATACCGCCGTTACCATTTCCGACACCCCGTTACTGCACGTTACTTTAGCAGCTCTATGAACTTTTTTTTTTTATTTCGCTTTGCCCTGGTTAACCCCTCCTCTGTCCGGTGAACTTGAGCTTCTGGCCGCTGTGCCTGTGGTTTGGCGTGGTGAAGTGAGGCACAATTGTGACGATTTGCGTGCTCTAATCAATTCAGTGATTACCGTGGACAACCCAAGTTCCGAATTAAGGACGTTAAGCTCTTTTTAGCTGCTCCGGTTTTTGTGGTGCTGCTGCTTTCTCTTTTAGAGCTTAGATTCTCTGCCCGAATCCCACCTGACCTGAGGACCGACCCGAAATCAGGCTCCTATTTTTATTTTATATAAAGCTCTGGTGTGATAATCACAATGTTGCTAAGTAACCAATTATTATTGTTCACTAAAGCGAACGAAATAGCGAAAATTGAAAGTGAAAAACATTTGTGTTAACTGAATCTAATAAAAACGGTAATTAAAAGGAAAAACATAACTATCTCGAACTGTATTTTGTGTTTATAAAACTAACTAAAACGAACTGAAATTACTGATAGAATACCCTCATTTTTGTGTTTAATTTATTTATAAGCGCTGTTGTACAGCGGAGTTGTACAGCGGGAGTTGTTGTGCCGAGCGCAAAATAAAAACAAAATAAAATTAAACTATAATAAAAATGAAAACTGTAATCACGTAGCTCTGGGCGCACGTGAACGCCTCCGCGTTTGACTTGCAGCATTGTGTGTAGCTGTTCTTAAAAATCATTTAGATTAAATAATAGTTCTATGCTTCTATGTTACAGTGTTAATTAACATAATTCTGATTATATTTCGCTCATTCAATCAGCCCGAAAACAGACAGTTTATGGGGCGGATCGGGTCAGGCTCATAATGACAGTTTATGGTTCAGGCTCGGGCAGAACGTGCACGGGCTCCGGCTGGGTCGGATTTTTTGGGCACGATCTAAGCTCTATTCTCTTTTGGTGAAGCTGTTATATTAATACCATTTTAACGGGCATTAAATTGTTGTTTTTGTCCATTATTTTGTTTTATATATACATATTTCTTTTGAGTGTGGCTTGGTTTGTTAAATTTCATCCCCAGACGCGTTTTTCCGCTTTTTTCAGTATTACAAGTTTTAGTAATTTTCTTTAGTTGTGTGGAGAATTTCGTTTTATTTTTTTGAAATTCGTTAGATTATATTTTTGTCAACATTTTGGGTTTATTTTCGTTTGTTATTTTTTGTTATTTTTCTAATAATAATAGTAAATGCATAATTGATTTCCTTTTTTTGACGGGCGAATAATAAAAAGTAACGCGATAGTTACTTTTACTGGTAACTAATTACTTTTATAGTGGAGTAACTCCGTTAGTAACTCAGTTACTTTTTTGGAGAAGTAACGAGTAACTATAACTAATTACTTTTTCAAAGTAACGTGCCCAACACTGTATATATATATGTAGCTGTGGAGCTGTGTTAATTAGTGCTGACGCTTTTTAAAAATATGGAGAAATTAAAAAATGCTTCTTCTGATTTGTCACTGAAAATGTTTGATTTCCTCTCCTCTTTCTAATAAGGTCATAGTGAGTGTGATTGGCCGCTGTGGGGAATCTCTCTCTCTCTCTCTCTCTCTCTCTCTCTCTCTCTCTCTCTCTCTCTCTCTCTCTCTCTCTCTCTCTCTCTCTCTCTCTCTTGAGTCTTATCTGGCTGAGTAGAGGTGAAGCTTGTTCTGCTGCTGAGTTGAGCAGTGTGTGTGCAAGAGATGGACATCCCAGTTCTACTCATTTTTCTATTGACCACTGTCACTCTCGTCACATCTGGTAAGTATAATATACTGGTAAAATATATATATCTTTACACTAACTTTGTGGACTGTATGTACACTGGGCTCTTTTTCTGTAAGGGTGTTATTGAAAGGGCAGTGAATGGTATGAATTCCATTATCCTTGAAGAACTTAACTACTTTCTCCACATCGGGCCAGGGATTGTCATGCACCATGGGGAAACCCTTACTGATCCACTACCAAATCAGACATGCTGAATGAGGTTGCATAATGTGGCATTTAATTGAAAACACTATTAACTTCAAACTGAGCAGGTGTCTCTGATAAGTAAATGAACAAGAATTATGTGAGAACTCTTTAAATAAACTATATAGAGTATATATTTACTTTTTCATCTTACATTCATGTGATGTACACTTTGCTATCATCCTGTCAGCCCATTTTAGTATTGCTATAGAAGTACAAATTAGTGAACTGATTTCTTATGATCTCTAAATGGGAGCGTTTGATATCCAGTAAGGTGTAATGATTTGGTCTAAACTGTATTTCAGCCTTATTTGAGTATTATTATTTGAGTATAAGTGTAATTATTCTCTGATTATCAGTATGTTTGTTTTTTTCTCCACACAGACAGTGTGAGGTTGGTGGATGGTGGAAGTTGCTGTGCTGGGAGAGTGGAGGTTCTTCATAGAGGACAGTGGGGAACAGTGTGTGATGATTACTGGGATATGAGAGATGCTGCAGTGGTGTGTAGAGAGCTGGGCTGTGGGGAAGCCATAGATGCACCACGGAGAGCTCGATTTGGATCAGGATCAGGACCGATCTGGGTGGAATATGCTAACTGTGCTGGATCAGAGTCTTCACTGAAGAACTGTAGGTCTTATGATTGGGGTAGACAGAGATGTAATCATGATGAAGACGCTGGTGCTGTTTGTGCAGGTAAGATGCAAAAAAATAAAACACATTACACAGAGATGTAAACAAATGTGATGAGGCCTGTGTTGGAATGTACTGAATGAATTAAACAACTGTTAGTTGTTTTATATACACCCCTGTAAAAAAACTTCTTTGTAACATGAAAAGTTTAAGCCTGAACCTAAATTCACTTTCATACACTTAATAAATGGATTATTACAGAGGTGGTTTTGAATGCTTTGGTTTAGAATTAGCAACTAAGAAATAATATATATATTGTTTTAACATCCTTGTATTTCAGTTAATGAAAAGTGCAAAATATAAAAATCACTGCCCCATATAAGTTTAATTCCCTCCTATTCAAATTAACCTCCCAATGCTGTGTGTTAATATTAACATACATGTTCTCTTTGCTCTTATAAACACATTGTAGAAGTCAGACTGGTGGGCAGATCTCGC
The DNA here is from genome assembly GCF_023375975.1 of Astyanax mexicanus. Lineage (NCBI taxonomy): Eukaryota > Metazoa > Chordata > Actinopteri > Characiformes > Acestrorhamphidae > Astyanax > Astyanax mexicanus. Next base: position 40,083,434 of record NC_064411.1, read on the forward strand.
TGCTCTGGGAGAGTGGAGGTTCTTCATGGAGAGAGCTGGGTCACAGTGTGTGATGCTGACTTTGACCAGCAGGGGGCAGAGGTTGTGTGTCGAGAGCTGGGCTGTGGTTCTCCTGTGGAGGTTCTGGGAGCAGCTGCTTTTGGTAGAGTGGAGGGTCAGGTGTGGTCAGAGGAGCTTCAGTGTAGAGGAAACAAATCTCAGATTCACTTCTGTCCAAAATCATCTTCACTCAAACACAACTGCTCCCATGATAATGATGTGGGACTGGTGTGTGCTGGTAAGAGCTAAATGTTTTTATGTATTTATTTTGATTTAGTCTGATTTTTCAGATTTCTACATCTGTTCCTCTCTCTCTCTGTTGTGCAGACAGTGTGAGGTTGGTGGATGGTGGCCATCGCTGTGCTGGGAGAGTGGAGGTTTTTTATAACAGAACATGGAGATCAGTGTGTGGTAAAAACTGGGATATAAGAGATGCTGCAGTGGTGTGTAGAGAGCTGGGCTGTGGGGAGGCTGTATTTAAAAATGTTCAGTTTGGGCCAAGATCAGCCTGGATGGATGATGTGAACTGTAGTGGATCAGAGTCTTCAGTGAAGCACTGTAGATCAGCTGGATGGGTGGAACAAATTTGTAATCGACTTGCTGGAGTCATCTGTTCAGGTGAGCTCTCCTAAATCTTAAAATACTTGTCGTTGGAATGTATATCAGTTGTGCACAATTTATTTATTATAGCATTTCTTCCTAATCTGCCATAATCATGACCTACTTTCACCTATATTAACCCACTTTTATTTGGTTAAGACCACTAGATCAGTCACTGTTTGCTCAATCTCAGACCTGGTTTTGCGTTTAAAAAATAATGTGGCAAATTACTGTATAGAAGAAAACTGTAAGCTGTAATAAACCTAGTTAACACTTATAATACAGCCTGTGTTTTAGAGCTTAAGTTCCCATAACTTACAGTGTGATTTCTCTGTATGAACTAGCACATACAAAATACTTACCGGGTCTTACTAGTACTTAAATGTAGGTAATAACTTGATATACTAAGTCAAATTATTAAGAAAGCAAATTATTATATGGAGATGAAAAGTGATTTTCACTATAAGACAATACTTAATTATAGAAAGACTATTGCTGTAGGCATGATGGAGAAATACATTTTTGTAATCTTTCCTTTCTAGTAGAAAATAATGGATTTCCATGCAGAAGTCCCATTCACAAAGAAACAGGCGTTAATATTTTTTAGTTAATTATAGTTACACCTTAGTTCAGTGGTACATGGCCAGAGTTTTTATCTTTATATATTTTAAGCAGTTAATTAGTACATTTGTTTGTGTTTAGTGCTTAAACTGTTAATTGACTCCATGTGTAAGCCCACACTGCAGTTTTTCACTGTCATCAGTTCTTCACTAATATCAGTTTCATCGGTCCTACAGTAGAACCCTGTGGAACTTCTTAAGGTTTCCAAGTACTTGATGCTGTGTGTTAATGTTAATGTACATGTTCTCTTTCTCTTATAAACTAATTTAGGGGTCAGATTGGTGGGCAGATCTCGCTGCTCTGGGAGAGTGGAGGTTCTTCATGGAGAGAGCTGGGTCACAGTGTGTGATGCTGACTTTGACCAGCAGGGTGCAGAGGTTGTGTGTCGAGAGCTGGGCTGTGGTTCTCCTGTGGAGGTTCTGGGAGCAGCTGCTTTTGGTAGAGGGGAGGGTCAGGTGTGGTCAGAGGAGCTTCAGTGTAGAGGAAACAAATCTCAGATTCACTTCTGTCCAAAATCATCTTCACTCAAACACAACTGCTCCCATGATAATGATGTGGGACTGGCATGTTCTGGTAGGTATTTCACTTCCTTTTGTCAATTTCACACAAAACACTGACAAAAACACACATCCACCAAATTCAGATAACAGACAGGTGACGGAGACACAAATCCACCAGTTTGATTGATTTCTGTATTGCACAATATTATGAAAAAGATATTAAGACATTAAAACATTAAGAAACCTTTAATTTGATTTGTCATTTATGTCCTTGAGGGCTAACCAGACTTTTTAAGTTTACAAGGAGTGCTGCAGAGAAGTCAAAAAGCAAAAGTTTTATACATATGAAAAAATGTTTAGACTTTGACTATGTTGAATTGTTTTTGGTGACCATTTTAAAAGAAACTTACAAAGTCTTATTTTTTTATCTAAAACTACAAGTATGTTTTTTTTTTTTTTTTTTTAAATGTCTACCATTGATTTACAGGCAGTGTGAGGAATAATAAATTATTTCATTTAGACTAAGATGAGTAATATTTAAGGAACTACACATACAGTGTGTAATGCAACATGTCAGATGTGTGGCATTCCTAATGTGCTTTCACTAATGTGATTTTGCGATGTGGTAGAGTGCTGATCGTGGGTCCAACAGTATCCAGCACTTTTTAGTGGATTAGTGGATTGACCTGTCAATGTGTTTAGCCATGGCATAGCACATCTTTCTTCTGACTAGCCTTGTAATCTGATGCTTTTTTCTGGGTGCAGTGTTTTTTGATGATCAATGTACACAAATACTATACTGTAGGTGACAAGCGAAGACTTGTTGGTGGTCCTAACGCGTGCTCTGGGAGAGTAGAGAAGCTTCATCGTAATTCTTGGCTTCCAGTGTGTGATGCTGACTTTAACCAGCAGGATGCAGAGGTTGTGTGCAGCTGGGAGCTGGGCTGTGGTTCTCCTGTGGAGGTTCTGGGAGCAGCTGCTTTTGGTAGAGCAGAGGGTCAGATGTGGTCAGAGGAGCTTCAGTGTAGAGGAAACGAATCTCATATGTACCTCTGCCAGACATCTCCTTCCTTGAAACCCAACTGCTCTCACAACAAGGATGTGGGACTAAGATGCTCTGGTATGATGAAGTATGTTTGTAAAAGATTTAGATTAGTACTAAACTGTGAGCAATAAGTTTGTAATTACTGTATTTTTTTATTATTGTATTGTATTATTGTTGCCTACTATTTTTCCTCTGTAAATTCAGGTCACACTCAGGCTCGGCTGATGAACGGCTCAGATTCCTGTTCTGGTCGAGTGGAGCTCCAGTACCTCAGTGAGTGGGGTACAGTGTGTGATGTAAGCTGGGATATGAGAGCTGCCAGTGTCCTCTGTGCTCAGCTGAAGTGTGGGAGTTCTGTGGCTGTGTTGGGGTCAGACTGGTTTGGGGAGGGGAGTGGCCGGATCTGGGCTGATGTGTTTGATTGTCAGGGAAACGAAACACACCTGTTAAAATGTCCCATTTCATCATGGAGTCGAACTGCATGCTCTCATAAACAGGATGCTGGAGTTATCTGTAGTGGTGAGATCTTACAGTTGCAGTATAATAAATAACTGAAAGTTTATTACTCCCTCATTTTAAGCCAAGTAATTTTTTTTTTCTCTTCAGGTTCTTCTCTGGCGTCTCATGAGGGAGGAGTGCGGTTGTCTGGAGGGATGGAGTGTGAGGGGGAGGTAGAGGTTTTCTTCAGGCAGGAGTGGAGGAGAGTTCTGCTGGACTCCTGGAGTGAGTCTGAGGCCTCTGTGGTCTGCAGACAGCTGGGCTGTGGTTCTGTACTCAACACCTCCAGCTCCTCTTCATCCAGTCCTGAACACAGCTACATGTGTGTGACGGGTTTCAACTGCTCTGGGAGTGAAGCTCATCTGAGGAACTGCAGCAGCTCACAAGCAGTTAACTGCAGCTCCACAGTACAGCTCTACATCACCTGCTCTGGTAAGCATTGCACAGTTAATATATGTATAATTTTATTTGTATGTATGATAACATGCAAAAGTGCCTCTATTATCCATATTTTTGAACATTCGAGAATAATTATTTGGCAAATATGAGTACATATACACAACACATATCTTGTGAAAGGAGTTTGAAAACATCTTTTGTATTTGTGTAAATTTTAGGTACATCTAACACAGTCCACAGCTCCATCAGGCTGGTTGGTTCTGGGGGAGACTGTGCAGGAAGGCTGGAGGTTTTCCACAGTGGATCATGGGGGACAGTGAGTGATGAATTGTGGGATATTGAGGATGCGCAGGTGGTCTGCAGGCAGCTGCAGTGTGGAGTTGCCCTCAGTGCTCCAGGACCAGCCCGGTTTGGATCTGGAACTGGACCCATTTGGCTGAATGAGGTGGAGTGTGAGGGGAACGAGGCGTCTCTGTGGAACTGCAGATATCAGCTGTGTGGAGAGGATGAATGTGGACACAAGGATGATGTAGGAGTGGTGTGCTCAGGTACTTCGTATCTTGAATTGCTCAGTTTGTAATGATCTTGTAATCAAGTACCAATGCCCTATCTATGTACAACTGGAGGTACATTTTGAATAATTAAAGAAGAAACTTTTGCACGTTTAAATCAATGTGCATAACTAGCTAGCTATCTTTCTCCCGCCAGAGTATAAAGAGATCAGACTGACTGAGGGCTGTGAGGGGAATCTGGAGGTGTTCTATAATGGAACATGGGGGAATGTGTGTGTAAATGGGATGACTGATGAAACGGCAAAATTGATCTGTCGAGAGCTGAACTGTGGAAGAACTGGCAGTGAGTCTTGGTCTAAAGCAAGAGTGGAATCAGCTCCTAACTGGCTGGATAATGTAAAATGTAGGAAACATGACTCCACTCTGTGGCACTGTCCATCTTCTTCCTGGGGGGAGAACAGGTGTGATAATCGCAATGAGGTTGCTTGCATTACCAGCTCAGGTAGGCAGATATGATGAGGTGTTAAAGACTTTAAAGAATGCTAGAACTAATGTAGTTTGTAATTGGAATTTCATAATATTTGATTTTTTGTCCTACCACAGAGAATGGAAATACACTAGATTTGACAAATTGGCTGTGTGATTCATCTCCTCATGAGAGACCGTGCTCAAGTAAGAAAACTTATCATTATCAAAATGATCATGTCTTTGATAAACTACATTTTCTTTCTTTTTGACTGCATGTTCTGCCAGCATGCTTTCACTAATAAACAATTCTTGTCTTTGCTCGCACTGTTTTATTTGTAGTTTGCATATTTTTTTGCACTTTAACATATTTTAGATAACACTTCTACAGTGATATTTTTAACAAAGGTTTAGAGAGGGATTCTGGGTAATGGAGTCCATCAGAGTGTCTATGTAAGTCTGAGGAATTCAGGTGTAGACAGGACAGGTGTGGTGGATGGGGGTGGGTAATATGGCCCTAAAACAATATCACGATATTTCATGGCATTTATCGCGATAACAGTACTCTTGGTGATATGACAAAACACTGAATTAAAGATATTATTTTAAAAATACACTACTGAAACAAAATAAAAATTAAATTCTGTTTTTGCATATGATATGGCACCCCCCCCCCAAACTACGATATAAAAAAATACAAGACTTTTTATCAGATGGTAACAGACATCAGTGATCAAGAAAGTCATGATACTATTAATGCACTCTATATAATCGAGGATTAAAGTAAAATGAATAATATTGGACAGATAAAAACAGCAACCCCAGTGGTGCCCTGCAGTGATAATTAGGGGTGGGTGATATGGCACGATATTTCAGGGTATAGTATTGTTTTTTGCGTTTGATACGATATGGCACAGCCCTAGTGGTGGAAATAACAGGTGTAACAGACAGCTTGCTGAAGACAGACAAACTACACTCTATTAGAAGCAATATCTTATTTTAAAAAAATATTAGTTTAAAAAATCAACTGTTTCAACTAAAACGGTAAAACAAGGTAAGTGCTTTTTTTTTTACTATGGCTACTTCTGTTTTTTTTTTCTCCTGCTCTCTTCTGCTTGTATATATTTTTCATCTTACAATGCTTTTTTGTGGTTCACCACATCTCTATAAGAACATATTTCATCATACAGTATATACGACTGTTGTAAATGTTTGTAAGACTTTGATGGATAATCATTTTTTTCCCTCTGTGGTGTGTTTCCTCTGAGGCTGAGGGGAGGAGTAGGAAGCTGTTCTGGATGGCTGCAGGTGTATCATAATAAAACATGGGGGTCTGTATGTGGTGATCTCTGGGACATCAGGGATGCTCAGGTGATCTGCAGGCAGCTGGGTTGTGGGCCGGCGCTGAGTGCTAATAGAAGAGCTGCTGATGGTTCTGGTGGAGGAACTATCTGGATGAACAGAGTGAAGTGTAGAGGGAATGAGATTCACCTGTGGGACTGTCCTCATTCCCTGAAGATCCACACTGACTGCATCATACTTGTATCATACTTTGCCTTTAAATAATAAAAGAGGACAGATGGGACATTTTGTCTGGCAAGGTCAGGGACCACTTTTCTCCATTGTAAACAGGCTTGATAGCAACTTCGGAAACTATTGTTGATCATAATGTTGGTCACACACATTTGGTTTCCATCATTTAATAATTGTAATGTTTTTGGGAAGGATAGAAAGTAACAATAGTGAGAGTCTGTATGTGCTTTGCACCAGTCTGTCTAGATCAGTCTGTGTTTATAGACATTTCATATGTCATCTTCCATAATATTCATCACAAAATAAAAATTCACATCCAATAAAAGGACTGTGTTCATGTATAAATTGTCTATACATTTTGTATATTTGTTTTTTAGATTCTCAACCACAGACAAGAAGAATCATAAACTCCTCCACCAGCTGTTCCCTCCATCTATCCAGTGTCTCTCCTGGTTCTGGGATATGTGCTCTTCCTGGCCTTAGTGCTTAGTGCTGTTTTATCAGAACAGAGTGCTCAGGAGAGGTAGGGGGATTCAGAGATCATCTACAATCCACTTTCTGTACTTTCTATAATCATCATTAGTACTTCAATCTGTCATCAGTCTTCTCTTCTACTGAACTGACTCCATGTTTCTCTCTGTCTCTCTCACAGTGATCTCTAAGAGGAGGAAGACTTCAGCTGAGCCTGTCTATGAGGAGATTGACACCAGGCTCATCCCTAAAATAATTACTGTCTCAACTGAAAGTAAGAGTAAAATGTTTTTTTTTTCTCTCAAAGCAGAAATGTCTGGTCTTTACAGAAATAATGTAGCAGTTAATCAAATACTTGTCAGATAACTCTCTTTTCATATTGTTATATTTTAGTAGTGTTTTTCTTTGTAGATTTTCTTCCTTTGTTAATAAATTACACCAATTTATCTATCTTTTCTTCCCACTGAATAATGTTACACACTTACACATGTGAAGATAAAATTATGTTTTTAGGAATAAAATATATGTAAATGAAATAAAAAGCCAACTGAAAATACATATTAGTAATATCAGTTTATTCTAATATGTTTTAGGTAAAGCAGATAATGAGGAAATGCAGTTAAGTTATGATGTCATTTTTGCTGGACAAACATCTGACAGTGCAGCAGGTATGTTTCAGTTTTTTTATCTGTCCTTATCACTAATGCCTATTTGCATCTCTGCAGAAAAAAAAATATATATATTTCTTCAACTTTCCCATGTATAAAGCTAGCAATTTAAAAGAGAAAGATATCAGATGAAATGACCAATATCAGTCATTAAGAATTTTGTTTCTTTTTTTTTTTGCAGAGGAAGAACCAGATAATTACGATGATGTTATTGTGGAACAAAACTCAAACATTGTGATGGGTCTGTAGAGTTATGTATGAGTGAGCAAATTCTAATCTTAACAACTAAAACATCCCTAATAAAAGTCATGTTCACTTTATTTTTGTTAGAAAACATGCTGGAGATCTACGATGATGTCATGGAGGTCACTGCTGGACACATTGCGGCAGGTTTGTTTCTTACATTGTTACAATAATAATAATAATAATAATAATAATAATAAATATAGCCGCAAGCGGCGATTTACGGGGTCCGAGGCCAGTTAGGCTTAAAACATGACTATAATGAGCTACCTGGATGACTAGCATGACCATTAAGAGCAAGCTGGATGACCAGCATGATCAAGCAGAACCTAAGGGTCGGAGTTGTTTCACCAAATGACATTTAGAGTGCAGCAACACAGCACATAAATCCTGCTGAGAGCCTAGTAGTAAGGCTCAAATATGCCTGTCAGTACATTTCCAACCATCAAGATCATGTTGCCTGTATATATGTGTATGTAAATTTTTGTGTTGATAGGGTCAAAGGTCTTGTGTCCATTTAGGTTTGAAAAAAATATAAATTAGGCATCAGGCTTTTTTACAATCACAGTAGATTTTTAGTCTTTGTATATGAAAAACAATGTCCAATTTGGCTCCAAATTGGGAATGAAGATCATGTGTTCCGTATATATATATGTATTTGAATTTGTGTGTTGATAGGGTCAAAGGTTCCCGTCATATGTCCATTTAGGTTTAAAAAATCAATAAGAAAGGCCTCGGGCCTTTAAAATGACTGTTGCTTTTTCGCTGTTGTAGAGGGAAAAAATGTCCGATTTGGCTTGGGAATCAAGATCACATTAGTAGTATGTATATGTATGTAAGTCTGTGTGTTGATAGGGTGAAAGGTTTTTGAAAATAGCGATAAATTAGGACTAAGGCTTTTACAATTACAGTAGATTTTTGGCTTTTGTAGAGGGAAAAAATGTCAGATTTGGCTCTCAGTTGGGAATCAAGATCACATTAGTAGTATATATGTGTTTGTAAATTTATGTGTTGATTGGGTCAAAGGTTCCTGTCTTGTGTACATTTAGGTTTAAAAATAGCGATAAATTCTGTAAATGCACAATAGTTAAATTTTCACTGTAGAGCCTCCTGAATGCTCACTTGATTAATAATTGGTAGATGTGCTTGAAATGTAACTTTTAATGAGTGTCTTAAATATTTTTGACATGCCAAAAACTTTGACAGAGTTTTGGCCCTCATATACATGTAGGGTACAAGTTACGTCCTGATTGGAAATTGTTTAGCCTGTCAAAAGCCAAGATGATATTTGCCAATCCAAAGCTTGATAACTTGTATGGTTCCTGAGAAACACAAAGTGATGCTGATTTAGCACTGAAACATCTTTCTTAGTCTGGGTTTAAGCCTAATCCAGCTCTTGGAATGCAGCCAATGTTTTTCCAGTTAGTATTATTTTGCTAAATTTGTATATAAAAAATCAATTATTCAACTCCACATATTAGTATTTGGTATATCCACCTTGCTTTGCAGAAACAGCTGAGAGTCTTTCGGAGTAAATATGCCGCAGCTCCCCCTCTGAGAGCAGCATTTTCATGCTGAGAGTAAAATATATGGAGCAGATTTGCAGCAGCTCCAGTGCTGCTTTGGCCTGGTGACTCAGGATTATGGTCTTTTTAAGCTTCTCTCAAGCTTTAGTTTCTTATCAGACTGATTAAGTTTCATCTGCAGTGTCCGTTCCTCCCTCAGTGAAAGTGCCACCTACATCTCTTCACTGGACAGGCTATATATTTTTAGAGTCCAGCTGGTCTGATCTACAGACATGAATATCACGACAGTCCTTGTGAAAAGGAAGAATACTTAAATTAGGTAAATAAAACAAAAATTACATTTTTAATTGAATATACATTTTTAACAATATATTTTTCCCAGTAGCATTAGTGTGTACATGAATATGTGCATGACTACTCAAATTACTAAATTTACAATATCCTTCAAGTGTATTTAAAATTGTTTAAAAACACATGCTAAAGTTTACTCAAGTTATACGAAAAAAAACATTCAAAAGTACAATCTAATGTGTTTATGTTGTATTTAAATATAGCTCAATTACAATTTCAAATTCAAATATACTCAAGTTGTCTGGAGTTGTTCCAAAATTTATACATTTAGTACATACCTGTCAAGTCTCCCGTTTTGGCCGGGAAACTACCGTATTTTACTCCTCTTTCCCGCCGTCCTCCCGTATTAGTATTTTCCCGTAAATTTCCCGTATTATACTAAATAAAAAAATGTATAGGCCACAGGCGACAATGCACTGACCGCTGTGTGTCTCTTAACCAATCGTGGTGCCGGTTCAAGGAGAAAGTCCCGCCTTTCAGGAGAAACAGCCAATCAGTTAGCTGGTTTTGCGGAGCGCAGTTTAGTGTGCGGGAAGCCCCGCCCCTCCCCTCGCTGTGAGTTCAGGCAGCTAGTCGGAGCAGCTGTCGTTAAAACTAATCTGGATATACGGAGATTTTTTTCTAAAAGAAAGGTAATTAACCATGTAAACTGTGATGAGATTGTTTCTGATAGCTGGTTAAAAAGACTCTTCTCTGAATCAAAACATAAATTAAACCCACTGTGTGTTTAATAAAATACAGCTTGTGACTCAGTTAGCTTAACTTTAGAATTAGCTAGATAGATATTCAGGGTTTGAGAAAAATCTACATATATATATATAATGCCCTGCCCTGATGTGCCTGATCAGCCAATAACTATCATTTCTAAACTCTATTAGTTCAGGGCTAGTTTTAGGGTTTGTTAGAATTTGTTTAAATCTCGAGTATTGTGGTGTAATGTATTATAATGTAATGTAATGTATTATTTAGAAGGGGTAGAAGAGATGGTTGAGCTGGAGAGAGAGAAAATGTGGAGAGGGCTGAAATTAACTGAACTGATCAGGAGTGGACTGAACGATAGAAAGAAGTATTAATGAAAGATTATTAATTGTGTAGGCCCCTTAGGACTATTATTTACTTATGGAATATATCTGATCCATGTCCTTTTTGTAAATTTGTGCACCCTTCAATTTCAATTTTAAATCTATTAAATAAAAATATATATATATATAAAATAAAAAATATATATTTATACTTTATATTTAAAAAAATGTTTCCCCTCGTTTGGGCTGTTGGGGCGGCGGAAAAAATCCCTTATTTTTAAGTCCAAAACTTGACAGGTATGATTTAGTATGTATTTAAGTACGTATTAATTTTAATGTTAAAAGTATGAACTTTTCCATGTTAAGTATGCTTTAAAAAATATACTTGAATGCGCTTTTCTTTTACAAGGGAATGCTGGGCTTTCGACACTTTTATTTCTGGAGAAAAGGAATGTACAACTTTTGTCTTTAATATATATATATATATATATATATATATTATTATTATTTTTAACATGAACATGAAGACCACACTTTGGGCATTTGTTAATGAATGTAAGAACTTTTTCATAACCATTTCATGACAATCATTGTCTTATTCAGAATTAGATGGCAGGCATGTATCTTAAAAAGTTAGGATGAGGTACAAAAAGCTGTAAAACTAAGTGGTACTAATAAAAATATATACAGCAGCAATACCTTAAAAAAGCATTTTACAGAGGCAGACGTTCACTAGCCTGTGAACTAAAAAAAAAAATGTGCAAAGATGTTTAACATAATCCCTGTGTCCAAGTGGAACAGCTGACAGTCAATATTGGAAGCTGGTGAAATTCTTGCCCTCAGATGCCCTTACATTAAAAACATCATGAGCACGAGCCTGTACTAATTCAATGTATGGACTCAGGAACGCTTAGAGAAATAAATCTGTGAACACTGTAACATGCAAAGCCACGCATCACCACAACTCAAAAACGCTGCTATCTTCTCATTCAATAAAATGAATTTATAAAAGTGTCACAGTTAAATGGCCTAAATGGGCCTTTTGGAAAGCTCAGCTGAGCAAATTTTTCCAGGTAACGAGTTCTGTGATTAGTCTAACGAGTAGGACAGGTGCGGTGAACACCTGATTTGCTTTCTGCACAAAAAATGCATTCAAAAATTTCATGATTGCACTATTTCAAATTATTCTAATTCGTTGACCAGCACCTGTAGTCTAGTCAAATAAAACGTATGTATTACATTTATGGTTTTACTGTTTTAGATGTGTATTATTTATTGCTAATATTTATTAAAACACCAGCTTTTAAGTTTTGTTTCATTTAAATTAAGCACAAGCTTAAGGTGTATGTATGGACATATTGACAATTTAAAGAACAACTCCCAGGTTCAGATGATGCAAAAATGAAAGACAACCAAAACTGAGATAAAATGGCAATACTGCTAATTGACATTCTTAAAACTACATTTAATTTTAACAGTTTCTCAACTAGAATCTCTCCTTTACTCACAGCTAAATTGGTGTACTCTCATTTTATATATATATATATATATATATATATATATATATATATATATATATATATATATACATATATATATATATATATATATATATACATGTATATATATATATATATATATATATATATATATATATATATATGTGTATATATATATATATATGTATATATATGTATATGATATATATGTGTGTGTGTATATAATAAAATAGCATTTTAAAATCTAAGAACTTGCTGACAAATATGATTCATCTTTATTCTGAAGTGCTCAGAATAGCAGAGGACTGACAGCTTAGGTACCATACTAATGCATACATAACTACATAGGTAGTTAGTTATCTATATTGTAATAAGTTGTTCACAGTCATTACATTGCAAAAAACTAAATCTTAGCAAGTGAAATTATCTAAATTTAAGGCAATAAATCTTATTTTCTTCTCTGATAAGACTTTTTGTCTTACTAAGCATGGTGTAAGTGTTAGATTATTTTGCTTATTTTAGGGTTAAATATCTTAATCATTGTTACTTAGAATTTGTACCTTATTTTAAGTAGTTTGAACTCAAAATAAGCACAATCAAGCAGCAATCAAGTTATTCGGATTCTTGTGTCCATAAGCAGTGACTTTTTTGCTTGATTTAGGTGTTACTTCACTCATTTTGAGACTTTGCCATTGCTTTTTTGTAAGAAATCTTACTAAGAAAATTTTGCTTACCCGATTGGCAGATTTGTTTTGCTTAATACACATATATTTGTCTTAATTTGCATATATTTTATGTCTAGTTTTTTTTTTTTTTTTTCAGTGTAATGTAAACTGCACTGTGAAGTTTTAAATTAAGGGATGAAATTAGTCCCCCTGTGTTAAAAAAAGCTTCTTTTACCCGGTGAAAATAGTCACACTTCCATTACATTATGCTAACATTACTTTGTTTTAAAGCAACTGACCTATAAAGATAGTGAGCCAAATTTAGGTCGAGACAAGTTTATGAAACTACACACTTTTACTGCAGTACAGATTTACACTCTCTACTAAATAATCCATCTCAAAAGCAGAAAAAACGTACTTTATACTGGGAGGCTAGATCGTTAAATATAGGGAGTATAGGGAATGTTTTCTTCTGATTTTGAGCTGGACTTTTTAGCAGGGTCAACATTACTGGCTTTCAGGAGCCTAATCTTTAAATTCTTAACAATTAGCTATATTGTAGCGAAGCTGCTTTTATATTCTGTTCACAGTGAATTCCCTGTTCTGTTCTGTGCTGGGCTTGTGATTGGGGTAGGGGGAGGGGCAGAGCAGGAAAGCACGTGTGTGTGTGTGTGTGTGAAGGGAGAGAGAGAGAGAGAGAGAGAAGAGCTGCCCGTGAGTGTGTGCTGAGAGTGAGAGCTAGAGTTAACCAGTTAGCACTAGCCTTTTGTTATTTTTCGTAGTGATGGGCATAACAGCTCTTTTAGATGAACTGAACCATTAGAATAAGATATCGTTAGATACGATATACGATACCATTAGATATCGTATAATAAACCCAACATTTAGTTACAATATTTGTTATTTATATATATTTTTACAACACTTGTAAAAAAAACGGGAGACTTTTCGTATTATGTTATTTGTAATGTGATTTATATATATAAATCACATTACAAATAACATAATACAAAAAATAAGTATGAACTTCTGCAACATAGATATTACATTAAGAGCAAAATTAACATAAAAACATTTACATTCAGAAGAAAGTATCAACTTCAATGTGCAATCAAATTGAAAATAAATAGCGTAACTGTAGTGCAAAACAAAAGGTCAAGAAACTAAAATAAATACATATAAATAAAACAAAGACACATCCATACGCTCACTGTTGTGGGTGCAGAACAAATTAAATCCAAACAGGATCATCATGATAAAGGTGGCCTTATGCCCTTTACTTCAGAAACTTTGTCTATTGGTTATGAATATGCTTGTTATACAACTATTATTACTAATAGTAATAATATTATAAAAAAATAACCACGATAACAATATACGTTATACTATTACCAGGCCTCAACCTTGTTTTAATTTTCTCGAGAGCGCCAGCCCTGATAACAGTTCAGTGAGTGACCGAATCACTGAGTGAACGAGAGCACCAGCCCTGATAACAGTTCAGTGAGTGAAGGAATCGCTGAGCATTGAGCAAGTTTCCTCGCAATGAGAGTCTCCGCCACCAGATTCGCCGGTGATTCAGTGATTCACAGACCACACAGCAGTTCCCCTGCCGGCCTGTGGGGTCGCTGCTGAGCTTAACTACTGAACTGAGAAATGAACGAAATGAACAGCAACCTGTGTTCTAAGTTAAGTCAATAAAGCGAATTAAACTGCCTACTCGGTCCTTCTTTCAGAGTCCAGGCGGACGCTACAATATATTTAAAACCCCTTCAGTCCAGTAACAGCTGTGTTTATTTGTTTTTTAAAGTCACTGGTTAGCACTGGTTGATCTCTGTTCATAATATTGCAGCAAATATCCAGCACAACAAACCCAGCTTTAAACCCAAACCATCACTGTATAAACAGAGACAGAGGAGAAGTTTTCTTTCAGAAACAGCGAGGGTTACCTGCGTGTTTACTAATCCGTTACTCGTTCGTGCTGGCGTTAAGATCATTTGCACGTTAGGTGGATTTACAGGGCTAACGTGTATTTATCTTATTAATCTTTAGTGATAGCAGGTAAAATCTTGGCAATGAAAGCTATGTGTCTCGTGGCTCGAGTTTATGGGGCGTTTGGGGACAGTAGAACCAAAACAGCTTAGCTATGTAAGTTAGTTTGCTAACTTACGGAGCTACTTCATGACGCAGATTAGTCCATTCATCATTAAATTATCATACAATGCAAAGAACAAATGCTGTGTTCAGATGATGTGGTAAACTATTCATCTACATGTTGTTCTTTCTTAGCTATTCATGTGATTTTCTCTATCATTAACAGGGTTGTGAGCTTCCTGAGGGCTTTGAGGATAGTTATCCTGGTGCGTGTCTTTCGTCTGGCCTCTCAGAAGAAAGATCTGGAGAAGGTCACTAGAAGAAAGGTGAGGATCTAAATGGGTGCTGGCCATCATTCTTTTATTTTAATTAAATTATATCAATTATTCATATAGATTCTAATGAAATGTTAAACTTAATTACAGTTTGATTATTTCATCATGATTCAGAGAGAATTAAATAAAAAAATTAAACAATTTGATGTATTTAGAAATAGGTTGGAAAATTATTAAAATCCATCAAAACCTTTTAAAATACACCCAAGTTACTGTTTGTATGCTGATTTGTGGCATTTGTGAATCTTGCAGGTATCTGAGAACAAAAGGCGGTAACAAAAAGGATGGATTTGATTTGGATCTCACCTATGTCACAGGTTGGGATGCTTTACCTAATTATGTAATCTTATTTGAATCTAGATTTTCTGCTTTTGGTTTGGGATCCAATAGTTAATAATGTTTGTTGCCGTGTCTTTTCCCTCACCTGGAAAGCAGGCACTCTACAGAAATCCCATAAAAGTAAGCTTAACAATTAAGAAAATAAAATAAAACTGAAAAGTCTGTAGAAGGCAATTATTTTAGCTGAATTATTGATTTAAACAGATTTTTATGTAACAATGTTACAATTTGCTGTATTTAGGAAGCTGCCATATTTCTGGACACAAAGCATCCCGATCATTACAGAGTTTACAATCTCTGCAGTAAGTTAGATCATGAAAAACCTGGAAAAGTCAAGGAACTTGAAAATAGTCATTTTCAGGCCTGGATAAGTTTTGGAAAAAAAAAACAAAAAAAAACAAAGTCAAAGTCAAATTTACTCTTTGTGATCTTTGTGTTTCCATTTATTGACTCCGTTTATCGACTCCGTTTATCGACTCTGTTTGTCGACTGAGAAAAGCTATTTAAAAAATAATTTGATAACTTGATTGGAGTTTCAGATGGAATATAACTGTAAATTCACAGAGAAAAATCTAGGTGTTTAGGCTGTAATTTAGCTCTTGCTCTCTTCCACTCTTTGGGAAGCATATTGGTTATATATGCAAGTAAATTACCAGTAATGGTGACAAGAAGGCAACATTTAAACAGATGCATTTAAAAGCTGTTAAAAAAATAAAGAATCTACACAATATAGACACAACCTAAACATATTCCCTGACAGCCAGATATATGCCAAATTAGTTTATTTAAAAATTGATTCTGTTCAAAGTTTTAAACAGAAGATTCTATATCATGTTTGATGAAAGTATGAAATACTGTTTACAGGTTAAACATTAGAAATGTTTATCAGTGTTTAAAATGGGCCTGAGCTGATTAATACATCAGTGCAGAGTGAAGTAATTTAGCCCTACATTATGGAGCGCTCAGAATTTGACACATTTTATTATTGAAGATTGTGTCTTAGCATTGCTTAAATAAATGTTTTTTTTTTAATTATTTAAATATATTTAATGTAAATATAGGCCTACTATAATCAGTTTTGATATACATTCTTGTCTACTCTGATGTTTTAAACACGCTATGGTCATTAAAATGTGCTGCGAAAGCATAGAAAAGGCACAGAAAATAATTTAAATTTATAGGTTAACACTATTTGTAATCTACATGTGTATACATATTTTACCCTTGTTTTCTTTTTTTCCAGAGGGAATTATAAAATAAGCTAAAGACTTTCATGTTTACTACAACTTAATTATTAATCATGTACCAGTGTTTTATAGCAAATGTAACCAAAAAATGTCCCACATTATATGTCCCAGGTTATAATTTTTTGCATTGTCAGCGATACCAGACGCACATTCACACACACACAATGGAAACATGAAAAGCTAGACGTGCTAATGAAACGTAAAATACTACTGCTTTTACTACTGTTGATGTTTGGTGCAGCCATCTTGCGTTCTGAACTTGTGGGTTTATTCCAGTTGAAATGTTCTACTTAGAACTTGGAAATTTCCAGTTCTGAATTCCTACTTCAGATGGAATGCAGTATAAGGATTCACATTAGAGCTCGACCCAACCTGCCCCATACACTGTCATTTTGAGCCAAAGCCCGAATTAAACCTGACATTTTTTGAGTAAGTAGAGCATTAAAACTGAGCTTTTAAAAACATTTTCGTTCTGTTTAGAATGAGTGAAGAATGAATAAGACCTATTATTTAAGAAAAATATTATTAATTATTAGGAACAGATCTCCAAAAGATTATAACATGAACAATGCAAACAATGATCCAAAGGCCTAAACATTAGGCTACAATGTCTGAATGACTTTCCTCTAATCTAGTATAATATAACATGGTTTAAGAAAAGAAAATAAATTCTTTTATAATTTTATTTATATTTTTTTCCCATTTTCTCCCCAATTTACACAGCCAACCCACTCGTTAGGACTCCCCCTATCACTAGTAATGCCCCAACACACCAGGAGGATGAAGACTAGCACACTCTTTCTCCGATACATGTGAAGTCAGCCACCGCTTCTTTTCGAGCTGCTGCTGATGCAGCATTGCCAAGCAGCCAGCACATTTGGAGGAAAGCGCAGCGGCAGGTGAAGTGCGTAATATGGACAGTGTGCACTTTGCACTTTTTAAAAACAGTTTGATTTGTTTCTGCTATATTTTGATTCATAGCTTTATATAAAATGAAAATAACTTATAACTATATTATTTTCTTTAGCCCGAGGAACCTGAGGAAAGTGGTGGGAAATCTCGAGCCAGGTCAGACCTTGGGTTGGGTTTGGGCAGAGAACCTAAGCTCTTATTCACATATTGAACTTTGTGTGTGTTCTCAGTGACATGTTGAACTACACTGCCAGTTTGAGGGAATGTCATTGCCATCCACTGCAAAGGAGGCAAAGGTGATGCTGAAGTTTTCACTGATTTAAAGACATCATCAATGTTTTCTATATGCATTTGATTTGATTTTTAGGTTAACCCATCACCATAGTTGTTCAGCTGAATGTCTAAAGCCATATCCAAACTGGATTCACTTATTCATTTTAGCTGAGGAGGTTTTTTTTTTTTCTTCCTTCATGGCACGGATATGTCAGGGTGTAGCAAATCTCAGGTGCATGCTTTATACAGCAGTCAAATTCAGAAGGTGAACCACATGACTCCTCAGAGGTGCAGAGCTTCTCTCAGCTTAAGGCAAGTGATTGTGTAGCATAGCCTGTTGCCTACATACAGCTCTGAAAAAAATAGAGACCACTTAAAAATGATCAATTTCTTTGATTTTACCAATTTTTACCAAATTGAATATAATCAAGAGGAAGATGGATGATCACAAGCCATCAAACAACAAACAAAGCTGAACTGCATCTTTTTTTGGTATTTCAGCTGTTTATAATTTTCTGCAAATAAATGCTCTAAATTAAAATATTTTTATTTGGAATTTGGGAGAAATGTTGTCCATAGTTTATAAAATAAAACAGCAATATTCATTTTACTTAAACATATACCTATAAATTGCAAAATCTGAGAAACTTGATTCAGAAACTAAAGTGGTCTCTTTATTTTTTTCCAGAGCTGTTTGTTATGAACATGTTACTGTATTTCTGTATTTATTGTAAGTTGGTTATAATATTCTTATCACATGTTTTTGATGGGGAATGCAATACGTAAAATGATTAGCTGCTCCCACCTGAGTCATTTAAGCAAAGAATACTGTATTTTCCTGATGTCCTGAAGAAAAAATGCATTACTCCATAGATAAAGCTAATCGCTTCACAATAGGGTTTATGTTGGGTGTCTGAAGTTTGCTCTGCAGCTTAACTCCGTGGGTGATCCAGCCAAAATCTGCTGGACACTTATAGCCACTTTGTTAGTCCTGGGCAAAAATCAATATGCAGTCACTTCTAACTGCAGTTAGTTGTCTCAAATAGATTTGCTTACGAAGTGACTTGACTTGAATTGTGTGACCAATATTTTACTCTCCATAAAAGCAGAAAAAGGTTTGTTGCATAGCTACAGTTTGTACTTCTGTACTTTTTTATAGAGAAGTGTTACACGGGGGGTCATAAACCTGAAGAAACCTAAAGCAATTCTGTTTGAGAGAGTTGTTTTAGGCAGGTGTGTAAGACTTTAGGTATGCAGTTCACACATGACTGTCCTGGTGACTGCAACAATCAGGGGAAACAGTGAGGAAACTAAAACTAGCAAAAGTATTTAATCAAGATTTTGATTAATTTTACTGTCTTTCTGTTTCTATTGTCTCTCCATCTCTGCTACAAATGAAAGGCTTAATCTCTGTTTGGGAAACCAAACCATGGACACAGAACACAGTTAATTAAATGGAATTCAATGTTAAAGATACAGTACTAATAATATTCACTGCTGAAATGGTTCCCACTTCCTGCTAAGGTGCTGCTACATGGCTACTGTGTTGTGTTCCTAGCTGATTTCTGTGCAGTTGTATTCCAGATGGTTGCTAGGGTCTTTAAGGTGGTTGTCGAGTGGTTACTCTGGTAACCCGTTTAACAATGAGCCAAATATATTTTGTACCAAATATAGATGTAGAATGTTGTACAATTTTAAGATCTTTTAATAATCGCATGAGGTTTAGTAAATTTCGAAAGTAGACGCTGTATTTTATTT
The DNA here is from genome assembly GCF_023375975.1 of Astyanax mexicanus. NCBI lineage: Eukaryota > Metazoa > Chordata > Actinopteri > Characiformes > Acestrorhamphidae > Astyanax > Astyanax mexicanus. The sequence continues at coordinate 40,103,046 of NC_064411.1, forward strand.
TTCATATTGTACACTGTTTATGCTTATGCCCGGCTGTCCTCTTCTTCTTACGTATGTAGTCTCATAGACGGCAGGGGTGCCACACTAAAGAAACAAACACACAATGGCTGACCAGCTGAATTTAAGTTAAAAGAAAATGTGTTTGTAATGTAATATTTGATAAGGGCCCTTGAGCATTTCGAATCAAGTCAGCTTGAGAACTGTTTTTTTTCTGTTGCAACAGGGCGCACGGGTACGATGGTGTGTACATGGTTGATTGACAGCGTTTAGTTTGAGAGTGCGCAGGTACTGTATTTCTCCTGAGGTGAGGTGAATGTGTATGTATATATTCAGTGTGTCAGAACTGCTCCTTTAGTTTCTGCTGTGCTCAGTTGAAGACTGAGACCAAGTAGTTAAACATACAGCTCTGGGGAAAAAAAATGGTTTTCATGCATCTTGGCATGTTCTCCTCCACCAGTCTTACACACTGCTTTTGGATAAGTTTATGCCATTCCTGTTGCAAAAATTCAAGCAGTTCAGCTTGGTTTGATGGCTTGAGATTATCCATCTTCCTCTTGATTATATTCCAGAGGTTTTCAATGAGATTTTTAAGTGTTTTTTTTTTCCAGAGCTGTATGTCTGCACTCTCCTACAAAAGTATTGAAACACTGAGGCCAATTGATTTTTTTTCTTCTGCTCTAGTGAAAACATTTTGGTGTAACAAAAATATAATTTAAAGATGAATATTGAAGACAAATTGGTAAGTTCGGACAAAAGCTGAATTGTTGACCTTTTGTCTCCTATTCATCTTTTAATGTCAAACCCAATTTGTTTTCAGTCTAAAGCAGAAATAAAGAAATGAGACTGACTTATCAAGTACTTTTGGGGGGCAGTGTATGTTTAGGGGCTGTTTCCTGTGTAGTTCCAATTAAAATCTGCAGTCAGTCTGCTCCTTTCAGAGTGACTGCACTGTTATGTATATTGGTTATGTAATTTAATGCTCCTGGGCATTGCTGTGTTTGTTGTGCAGGTGTGGGAAAGGGCAATGGCAGTGATCTGAAGGTGCGGATCATAGTGAAAAGAGAGCAGGTGTGCCAGTGTGTCTGTGCCACGCAGACGAACTGTAGGGTAAGCTAACTTTTAAAGGTTTTCTACAGTATAAACCTGTATTTACTTCCTCATAGTCAAATGACAAGAGTAGTTTCAGTACAAAAAAGTGAAAAACTGTGAACCTTAAACACAGTGGTTTCCTAATTAAAACCAGAGCTATATGGCATATCCAGAACAGACATGTGAAGTGGGCTAATCCCACAACCCCTAAATGATTTAGTAGTTTAGGGTGATTTCACACCTACTTTTTTATGTGTCAAAATAAACTGTTCATATTTACGTGTAGTGCTGTTTGTTTGGACATGGATGAGTACAGTAATCACAACTGCAATGAGACTGCTGAGAACTGTTGGTCTGAACTCTGAATTGGTTGGTTTGTGATGTGAACATGATCTGACCTTGATCCAACCCATCTGTCAAGCATACTCTGTCAGTTTTAAGATGTGGAGTCAGTCAAATGAACACATGCCACCTCTGCTGTTGTTCCATGTTAAACTGCACAGAAATCTGTTTACTTTCTTGCTCCCAGCCAAGACAGCTCTGACCAACAACCAAACAGATTACAAAGATTGTTGTGACTCGTTTTGGTGAGCTTGAATTTTATCCTCTGTTAAAACAACAAACCATGAGGGAAATGCTCCAAGAGAATCAATTAATTACCTGACTTGGACCAGAGCAAACAAACTATAGTGTGAAAAAACATACACTATTAAAAGATTTTGTACATACATACACTAGTGAAAGCGTTTGTGAATCGGTATCATCTTAACCCCAAATCATATTTTAAATATGTACTAAAGAACAACTTTTAAATATTCAATAAGCTCATAATATTGAACCTTTAAAGACAGTAGCAGCCCACTAAAAACATAAATCACATTGTAATTGTTGGGAAAGGTCTTTCAGATGTTTGTCTTATGTTCCTTTGTGTTTATTTTACTGTTCGCTCATATACTGTGTTCTCATATTTTACCAGATACTGAAAACAATGCCGTGGTGATCAGCTTTCAGGAAGGGCCAGTGGTTTGTGGTGATGTTAAGGTCATGTTTGAATCCAGGGCTGTAAGTTCCCAATCTATTGTAACGTAAGAATGATTTTATGGACATCGTTTTTTCCAGTTGTTTGGCAAAATGTTTTTTCTCTATTGTTCTCTATGCCCAGGGTCTTCCAAAGGGGTATGAGGACTATCCTTTCTATTTCTGGTTCAACACTTCATTTGTAGAGAACAACAGGTGAGTTTTTTGCTGTCCATTGTCCTCAGAAGCAGACACTGGCTTTGTTTACCTACCAGACCACTCTGGTTTTAGATTTTATATATAAAAATGCCAGGCCACTTAATTCATTAATTAGAATATTTTGATATTTTGTCCCCTCTCAGTTTAGTAACATTACTGCTTTCAATGTAAAACGAAAAATCATATGGACTGCTGCTTGAATGCAATCTATAATGCTTTGGTCCCAAAACAGGCTCTATCTGTCAAGGGAGGAACTGGACAACCCACGTAAGTCCAAAACCTGGGACATCTACAAGGAGGACTTTGGTGTGACCGTGTCTTTCAGTGACCCTGCACTTATGTAGCAGACGACACTTGCTTGTGTATCTCAACTAAAACCCTTAAGCCCTGCACAAGGTCTAAATCTTTGCTCTAATGTAGGTTTTCACACACTTATAAAAGGTGAGTGATGTTTAGGGATTGGATTCGGGCTATATAACCTCAACTTTGTCCATCCCCCATCTTCACTGTAAGAGCTTTTTACTGAGCCGTGCGTTACACCACAATATTATGCATTTGTTTGTCAAATGTTTTTTTTGTCTTTAAATGAAGACAAATGTTTGTGTCAGTTTAGCATATTAAGCCTCCAAAATGTAAATCTTACTCTTTAAGCTTGAGTGTACATCAAATAAAGCAATCGAGGCTGCCACTGTGAAATGGTCAATGGTTATGTGTGCAGAAACATGTTTTTGTAGTACACATGTATTGAAATAAATACTAATGTCTCTGTAACACTTGTCTGTCACTTTTTTGAATTAACAACTGATCTGGGTTACTGAATTTCTGCAATTGTTTTTAAGGATAGATCTGAGTGACTTGTTTTTTTAGAAGTAAAAAGTCTGGTCTTACAGGTGGGCATGCAACTCTAAACTCTTTAGAATCAGCAGTTTTAGAGGTGACCTTTTTCAGAAGCGCTGTCAGTGCCATTCTCATATAAAAGGCTTAAAATCAAATCTCAAATGTGCAGCTTATAATAGTAAATAAAATAATGTACTATGTAATTGTGTAGAACACAAACTGTATAAACACAAACTTTAATTCTAGAATTGATATACACTATCTGCTGCTCTCAGTACAAATGGATGGCTGGATCAAAAATCAGAGGGAAAATATTAAACTGGGGATTCACAAAAATGCTTTTTCTTAAGTTCTTAAGTTTATACTTAACTTAAGAGGTCTGTTTTGGTTATTTTTCTTAATGTTTATTTTGTACCAAAAATTCCAAAAATGGAATAATAATATATATACCTTTATGATACACTCACATTTCAGTGCTTGGTTTGACTCTGTTTTTTTATTTTCCTAATGTTTTCTTAAGCCTTCACATCAGTGTCTCAGCACTGGCATTCAGAGCCCCTTATTCACCATCGTACTCCATTGGACATTTCAGGGACAACAGCCTTTTTTGCCCAATTATAAACACTCTTCTTGTAAAAGTTATCCAGACATAGGTTAAAAAAAAAACAAAAAAAAAAACAGTTGAACTATAAAGTATTGAAAGACTAGGATACTAAAAGCCAGTAATGCTAGCCCTGCTAAGACGTCCCTTTGCTGGTTAACAAGATAGCCTCACAGTATACTGTATGTTTTTTTTTTTTACTGCCCTTGAGCTTTTATTTTTTTTTATTTGTACTGCAGTAGAAATGTGTTTTTAGAAACTTGGCTTTATTTGTCTCACTATCTTTATATATCAGTTGCTTTAAACATTATAATGTTAAGCATAATTTTATTTATAAATTTAAATATAACAAAACATAAATGTTGTTTTAATAAACGTTAGCAATAAATAATCTCAAAATAACACATCTAAAATACAGCAGACTAATAGTTTAAACCATTAAACCCAGCCTTTCATTGAGCTGAGAGAAAATTAAGTGTGCCGTTCAATTTCCAACGTTAAGAAATGGGTTAGACAAGCTATACTAATGCACCATCCATCATCTCATCATCTCAAAAGTCACAGTTCAGCTGTGACTTTTGGAAGAAACCAAAGTCAATGGAAAAGAGGGGGTGGGTGGGGGTGGGGGTTGTCTGAGATTTAATATAACAATATTATTTTAATATAACTGTTCATAGTTAATTAAAATACTTACTCTGAATTACATAAGAGTGCTAGTAAAATATAAAATAAAATAAAAAAATATATATATAAACATTTCGGGCACCGTAGCCCCCACACCTAGTTTTGAATGGTCGTGTCTCCTGTGATTCAGTCAGTAACAACAAGACGGTCGCCCTTTTCTCCGGGATCTTCAAGGAGTTTGCAGGAGGTGTAATTTATGGGGAACAATCATTAATGTTGGGTTAAATCTAGTGTTTTTTCACTCTAGTGCTGAAGGTCCGCTGCGCTGCTCTTTATATTGTGTTTCCCCTTTACTCTGTTTTCATTAAAAGCCCCTCAGTCTTAAAACAGCGGCAGTAAAACAGGCGGAGCGGTGGGCCTCCAGCAGCAGTAGTGATAACTCTGCCGGTGTAGAGTGGAGCAGCGCGAAGGGAGCTCTTTCAGTCCCGGTGAGTAATTTAGCTAGCTGGCTGTTTTAGCTCTCGGTGAAGCGCGGTCTTATTATAATACTAAACTACAGCGTGGTGAGACTATTTAAACTGAAGCGTGTTAATGGCGAATAACGCTGTAAGATAGCTATGGTGCAAACCGAGCTACGGTGGAGCTGGCTAAGCTAATTAGCTTAGCCAGCTCCACCGTAGCTCGCTAGCCTTAGCTTCAGTTAGCCCGATTACCTGCAGCAGCTGCCCGTTCAGAAAAAAAAACACAACCAGCGCTGTTTAAGAGCTGCTTTACAAGCTTCTCTCCCAGCATAGGGTGTGTTTTTCTCAATCAGCAGCTGCTTTTAAACCACGCTGTAGTTTAGTAATAAGATCGCGCTTCACCGAGAGCTGAAACAGCCAGTTAAATTACCTAACAGGACTGAAAGAGCTCCTCGGTTCTCCGGTCTAATTCGGTGTAAATAAACCAAAACACCTTTGGTTTATTTAGATTTAAGTTAGCAGTTTGTTCTCTTTAGACAAAAAACGAAAATAAGAATAAAAAAAAAAATGAAAAAAAAAAAAATAATAAATAATATTTATTATTAATAAAATAATAATAATAAATAATAATAAATCTGGCGCATGCGCAGAAGGCCGCAAAAAATCGGTCTTCTGCGCATGCGCCAGATTTTGCGGCCGCGCATGCGCAGAAGACCGATTTTTTGCGGTCTTCTGCGCATGCGCGGCCGCAAAATCTGGCGCATGCGCAGAAGGCCGCAAAAAATCGGTCTTCTGCGCATGCGCCTAATTTTGCGGCCGCGCATGCGCAGAAGACCGCAAAAAATCGGTCTTCTGCGCATGCGCCAGATTTTACGGCCGCGCATGCGCAGAAGACCGATTTTTTGCGGCCTTCTGCGCATGCGCCAGATTTTGCGGCCGCGCATGCGCAGAAGACCGCCAAAAAAATCGGTCTTCTGCGCATGCGCGGCCGTAAAATCTGGCGCATGCGCAGAAGGCCGCAAAAAATCGGTCTTCTGCGCATGCGCCAAATTTTGCGGCCGCGCATGCGCAGAAGACCGCAAAAAAAATCGGTCTTCTGCGCATGCGCCAGATTTTGCGGCCGCGCATGCGCAGAAGACCGATTTTTTGCGGCCTTCTGCGCATGCGCCAGATTTTGCGGCCGCGCATGCGCAGAAGACCGATTTTTTGCGGCCTTCTGCGCATGCGCCAGATTTTGCGGCCGCGCATGCGCAGAAGACCGCAAAAAATCGGTCTTCTGCGCATGCGCGGCCGTAAAATCTGGCGCATGCGCAGAGACCGATTTTTTTTGCGGTCTTCTGCGCATGCGCGGCCGTAAAATCTGGCGCATGCGCAGAAGACCGATTTTTTTGCGGTCTTCTGCGCATGCGCCAGATTTATTATTATTTATTATTTTATTAATAATAAATATTATTTATTATTTATTTATTATTTTTTTTTTTTCATTTTTTTTTTTTATTCTTATTTTCGTTTTTTGTCTAAAGAGAACAAACTGCTAACTTAAATCTAAATAAACCAAAGGTGTTTTGGTTTATTTACACCGAATTAGACCGGAGAACCGAGGAGCTCTTTCAGTCCTGTTAGGTAATTTAACTGGCTGTTTCAGCTCTCGGTGAAGCGCGATCTTATTACTAAACTACAGCGTGGTTTAAAAGCAGCTGCTGATTGAGAAAAACACACCCTATGCTGGGAGAGAAGCTTGTAAAGCAGCTCTTAAACAGCGCTGGTTGTGTTTTTTTTTCTGAACGGGCAGCTGCTGCAGGTAATCGGGCTAACTGAAGCTAAGGCTAGCGAGCTACGGTGGAGCTGGCTAAGCTAATTAGCTTAGCCAGCTCCACCGTAGCTCGGTTTGCACCAAGCTATCTTACAGCGTTATTCGCCATTAACACGCTTCAGTTTAAATAGTCTCACCACGCTGTAGTTTAGTATTATAATAAGACCGCGCTTCACCGAGAGCTAAAACAGCCAGCTAGCTAAATTACTCACCGGGACTGAAAGAGCTCCCTTCGCGCTGCTCCACTCTACACCGGCAGAGTTATCACTACTGCTGCTGGAGGCCCACCGCTCCGCCTGTTTTACTGCCGCTGTTTTAAGACTGAGGGGCTTTTAATGAAAACAGAGTAAAGGGGAAACACAATATAAAGAGCAGCGCAGCGGACCTTCAGCACTAGAGTGAAAAAACACTAGATTTAACCCAACATTAATGATTGTTCCCCATAAATTACACCTCCTGCAAACTCCTTGAAGATCCCGGAGAAAAGGGCGACCGTCTTGTTGTTACTGACTGAATCACAGGAGACACGACCATTCAAAACTAGGTGTGGGGGCTACGGTGCCCGAAATGTTTATATATATATTTTTTTATTTTATTTTATATTTTACTAGCACTCTTATGTAATTCAGAGTAAGTATTTTAATTAACTATGAACAGTTATATTAAAATAATATTGTTATATTAAATCTCAGACAACCCCCACCCCCACCCACCCCCTCTTTTCCATTGACTTTGGTTTCTTCCAAAAGTCACAGCTGAACTGTGACTTTTGAGATGATGAGATGATGAGATGATGGATGGTGCATTAGTATAGCTTGTCTAACCCATTTCTTAACGTTGGAAATTGAACGGCACACTTAATTTTCTCTCAGCTCAATGAAAGGCTGGGTTTAATGGTTTAAACTATTAGTCTGCTGTATTTTAGATGTGTTATTTTGAGATTATTTATTGCTAACGTTTATTAAAACAACATTTATGTTTTGTTATATTTAAATTTATAAATAAAATTATGCTTAACATTATAATGTTTAAAGCAACTGATATATAAAGATAGTGAGACAAATAAAGCCAAGTTTCTAAAAACACATTTCTACTGCAGTACAAATAAAAAAAAATAAAAGCTCAAGGGCAGTAAAAAAAAAAACATACAGTATACTGTGAGGCTATCTTGTTAACCAGCAAAGGGACGTCTTAGCAGGGCTAGCATTACTGGCTTTTAGTATCCTAGTCTTTCAATACTTTATAGTTCAACTGTTTTTTTTTTTGTTTTTTTTTTAACCTATGTCTGGATAACTTTTACAAGAAGAGTGTTTATAATTGGGCAAAAAAGGCTGTTGTCCCTGAAATGTCCAATGGAGTACGATGGTGAATAAGGGGCTCTGAATGCCAGTGCTGAGACACTGATGTGAAGGCTTAAGAAAACATTAGGAAAATAAAAAAACAGAGTCAAACCAAGCACTGAAATGTGAGTGTATCATAAAGGTATATATATTATTATTCCATTTTTGGAATTTTTGGTACAAAATAAACATTAAGAAAAATAACCAAAACAGACCTCTTAAGTTAAGTATAAACTTAAGAACTTAAGAAAAAGCATTTTTGTGAATCCCCAGTTTAATATTTTCCCTCTGATTTTTGATCCAGCCATCCATTTGTACTGAGAGCAGCAGATAGTGTATATCAATTCTAGAATTAAAGTTTGTGTTTATACAGTTTGTGTTCTACACAATTACATAGTACATTATTTTATTTACTATTATAAGCTGCACATTTGAGATTTGATTTTAAGCCTTTTATATGAGAATGGCACTGACAGCGCTTCTGAAAAAGGTCACCTCTAAAACTGCTGATTCTAAAGAGTTTAGAGTTGCATGCCCACCTGTAAGACCAGACTTTTTACTTCTAAAAAAACAAGTCACTCAGATCTATCCTTAAAAACAATTGCAGAAATTCAGTAACCCAGATCAGTTGTTAATTCAAAAAAGTGACAGACAAGTGTTACAGAGACATTAGTATTTATTTCAATACATGTGTACTACAAAAACATGTTTCTGCACACATAACCATTGACCATTTCACAGTGGCAGCCTCGATTGCTTTATTTGATGTACACTCAAGCTTAAAGAGTAAGATTTACATTTTGGAGGCTTAATATGCTAAACTGACACAAACATTTGTCTTCATTTAAAGACAAAAAAAACATTTGACAAACAAATGCATAATATTGTGGTGTAACGCACGGCTCAGTAAAAAGCTCTTACAGTGAAGATGGGGGATGGACAAAGTTGAGGTTATATAGCCCGAATCCAATCCCTAAACATCACTCACCTTTTATAAGTGTGTGAAAACCTACATTAGAGCAAAGATTTAGACCTTGTGCAGGGCTTAAGGGTTTTAGTTGAGATACACAAGCAAGTGTCGTCTGCTACATAAGTGCAGGGTCACTGAAAGACACGGTCACACCAAAGTCCTCCTTGTAGATGTCCCAGGTTTTGGACTTACGTGGGTTGTCCAGTTCCTCCCTTGACAGATAGAGCCTGTTTTGGGACCAAAGCATTATAGATTGCATTCAAGCAGCAGTCCATATGATTTTTCGTTTTACATTGAAAGCAGTAATGTTACTAAACTGAGAGGGGACAAAATATCAAAATATTCTAATTAATGAATTAAGTGGCCTGGCATTTTTATATATAAAATCTAAAACCAGAGTGGTCTGGTAGGTAAACAAAGCCAGTGTCTGCTTCTGAGGACAATGGACAGCAAAAAACTCACCTGTTGTTCTCTACAAATGAAGTGTTGAACCAGAAATAGAAAGGATAGTCCTCATACCCCTTTGGAAGACCCTGGGCATAGAGAACAATAGAGAAAAAACATTTTGCCAAACAACTGGAAAAAACGATGTCCATAAAATCATTCTTACGTTACAATAGATTGGGAACTTACAGCCCTGGATTCAAACATGACCTTAACATCACCACAAACCACTGGCCCTTCCTGAAAGCTGATCACCACGGCATTGTTTTCAGTATCTGGGAACAGCTGGTAAAATATGAGAACACAGTATATGAGCGAACAGTAAAATAAACACAAAGGAACATAAGACAAACATCTGAAAGACCTTTCCCAACAATTACAATGTGATTTATGTTTTTAGTGGGCTGCTACTGTCTTTAAAGGTTCAATATTATGAGCTTATTGAATATTTAAAAGTTGTTCTTTAGTACATATTTAAAATATGATTTGGGGTTAAGATGATACCGATTCACAAACGCTTTCACTAGTGTATGTATGTACAAAATCTTTTAATAGTGTATGTTTTTTCACACTATAGTTTGTTTGCTCTGGTCCAAGTCAGGTAATTAATTGATTCTCTTGGAGCATTTCCCTCATGGTTTGTTGTTTTAACAGAGGATAAAATTCAAGCTCACCAAAACGAGTCACAACAATCTTTGTAATCTGTTTGGTTGTTGGTCAGAGCTGTCTTGGCTGGGAGCAAGAAAGTAAACAGATTTCTGTGCAGTTTAACATGGAACAACAGCAGAGGTGGCATGTGTTCATTTGACTGACTCCACATCTTAAAACTGACAGAGTATGCTTGACAGATGGGTTGGATCAAGGTCAGATCATGTTCACATCACAAACCAACCAATTCAGAGTTAAGACCAACAGTTCTCAGCAGTCTCATTGCAGTTGTGATTACTGTACTCATCCATGTCCAAACAAACAGCACTACACGTAAATATGAACAGTTTATTTTGACACATAAAAAAGTAGGTGTGAAATCACCCTAAACTACTAAATCATTTAGGGGTTGTGGGATTAGCCCACTTCACATGTCTGTTCTGGATATGCCATATAGCTCTGGTTTTAATTAGGAAACCACTGTGTTTAAGGTTCACAGTTTTTCACTTTTTTGTACTGAAACTACTCTTGTCATTTGACTATGAGGAAGTAAATACAGGTTTATACTGTAGAAAACCTTTAAAAGTTAGCTTACCCTACAGTTCGTCTGCGTGGCACAGACACACTGGAACACCTGCTCTCTTTTCACTATGATCCGCACCTTCAGATCACTGCCATTGCCCTTTCCCACACCTGCACAACAAACACAGCAATGCCCAGGAGCATTAAATTACATAACCAATATACATAACAGTGCAGTCACTCTGAAAGGAGCAGACTGACTGCAGATTTTAATTGGAACTACACAGGAAACAGCCCCTAAACATACACTGCCCCCCAAAAGTACTTGATAAGTCAGTCTCATTTCTTTATTTCTGCTTTAGACTGAAAACAAATTGGGTTTGACATTAAAAGATGAATAGGAGACAAAAGGTCAACAATTCAGCTTTTGTCCGAACTTACCAATTTGTCTTCAATATTCATCTTTAAATTATATTTTTGTTACACCAAAATGTTTTCACTAGAGCAGAAGAAAAAAAATCAATTGGCCTCAGTGTTTCAATACTTTTGTAGGAGAGTGCAGACATACAGCTCTGGAAAAAAAAAACACTTAAAAATCTCATTGAAAACCTCTGGAATATAATCAAGAGGAAGATGGATAATCTCAAGCCATCAAACCAAGCTGAACTGCTTGAATTTTTGCAACAGGAATGGCATAAACTTATCCAAAAGCAGTGTGTAAGACTGGTGGAGGAGAACATGCCAAGATGCATGAAAACCATTTTTTTTCCCCAGAGCTGTATGTTTAACTACTTGGTCTCAGTCTTCAACTGAGCACAGCAGAAACTAAAGGAGCAGTTCTGACACACTGAATATATACATACACATTCACCTCACCTCAGGAGAAATACAGTACCTGCGCACTCTCAAACTAAACGCTGTCAATCAACCATGTACACACCATCGTACCCGTGCGCCCTGTTGCAACAGAAAAAAAACAGTTCTCAAGCTGACTTGATTCGAAATGCTCAAGGGCCCTTATCAAATATTACATTACAAACACATTTTCTTTTAACTTAAATTCAGCTGGTCAGCCATTGTGTGTTTGTTTCTTTAGTGTGGCACCCCTGCCGTCTATGAGACTACATACGTAAGAAGAAGAGGACAGCCGGGCATAAGCATAAACAGTGTACAATATGAAAAATAAAATACAGCGTCTACTTTCGAAATTTACTAAACCTCATGCGATTATTAAAAGATCTTAAAATTGTACAACATTCTACATCTATATTTGGTACAAAATATATTTGGCTCATTGTTAAACGGGTTACCAGAGTAACCACTCGACAACCACCTTAAAGACCCTAGCAACCATCTGGAATACAACTGCACAGAAATCAGCTAGGAACACAACACAGTAGCCATGTAGCAGCACCTTAGCAGGAAGTGGGAACCATTTCAGCAGTGAATATTATTAGTACTGTATCTTTAACATTGAATTCCATTTAATTAACTGTGTTCTGTGTCCATGGTTTGGTTTCCCAAACAGAGATTAAGCCTTTCATTTGTAGCAGAGATGGAGAGACAATAAAAACAGAAAAACAGTAAAATTAATCAAAATCTTGATTAAATACTTTTGCTAGTTTTAGTTTCCTCACTGTTTCCCCTGATTGTTGCAGTCACCAGGACAGTCATGTGTGAACTTTATACCTAAAGTCTTACACACCTGCCTAAAACAACTCTCTCAAACAGAATTGCTTTAGGTTTCTTCAGGTTTATGACCCCCCGTGTAACACTTCTCTATAAAAAAGTACAGAAGTACAAACTGTAGCTATGCAACAAACCTTTTTCTGCTTTTATGGAGAGTAAAATATTGGTCACACAATTCAAGTCAAGTCAATTCGTAAGCAAATCTATTTGAGACAACTAACTGCAGTTAGAAGTGACTGCATATTGATTTTTGCCCAGGACTAACAAAGTGGCTATAAGTGTCCAGCAGATTTTGGCTGGATCACCCACGGAGTTAAGCTGCAGAGCAAACTTCAGACACCCAACATAAACCCTATTGTGAAGCGATTAGCTTTATCTATGGAGTAATGCATTTTTTCTTCATGACATCAGGAAAATACAGTATTCTTTGCTTAAATGACTCAGGTGGGAGCAGCTAATCATTTTACGTATTGCATTCCCCATCAAAAACATGTGATAAGAATATTATAACCAACTTACAATAAATACAGAAATACAGTAACATGTTCATAACAAACAGCTCTGGAAAAAAATAAAGAGACCACTTTAGTTTCTGAATCAAGTTTCTCAGATTTTGCAATTTATAGGTATATGTTTAAGTAAAATGAATATTGCTGTTTTATTTTATAAACTATGGACAACATTTCTCCCAAATTCCAAATAAAAATATTTTAATTTAGAGCATTTATTTGCAGAAAATTATAAACAGCTGAAATACCAAAAAAAGATGCAGTTCAGCTTTGTTTGTTGTTTGATGGCTTGTGATCATCCATCTTCCTCTTGATTATATTCAATTTGGTAAAAATTGGTAAAATCAAAGAAATTGATCATTTTTAAGTGGTCTCTATTTTTTTCAGAGCTGTATGTAGGCAACAGGCTATGCTACACAATCACTTGCCTTAAGCTGAGAGAAGCTCTGCACCTCTGAGGAGTCATGTGGTTCACCTTCTGAATTTGACTGCTGTATAAAGCATGCACCTGAGATTTGCTACACCCTGACATATCCGTGCCATGAAGGAAGAAAAAAAAAAAACCTCCTCAGCTAAAATGAATAAGTGAATCCAGTTTGGATATGGCTTTAGACATTCAGCTGAACAACTATGGTGATGGGTTAACCTAAAAATCAAATCAAATGCATATAGAAAACATTGATGATGTCTTTAAATCAGTGAAAACTTCAGCATCACCTTTGCCTCCTTTGCAGTGGATGGCAATGACATTCCCTCAAACTGGCAGTGTAGTTCAACATGTCACTGAGAACACACACAAAGTTCAATATGTGAATAAGAGCTTAGGTTCTCTGCCCAAACCCAACCCAAGGTCTGACCTGGCTCGAGATTTCCCACCACTTTCCTCAGGTTCCTCGGGCTAAAGAAAATAATATAGTTATAAGTTATTTTCATTTTATATAAAGCTATGAATCAAAATATAGCAGAAACAAATCAAACTGTTTTTAAAAAGTGCAAAGTGCACACTGTCCATATTACGCACTTCACCTGCCGCTGCGCTTTCCTCCAAATGTGCTGGCTGCTTGGCAATGCTGCATCAGCAGCAGCTCGAAAAGAAGCGGTGGCTGACTTCACATGTATCGGAGAAAGAGTGTGCTAGTCTTCATCCTCCTGGTGTGTTGGGGCATTACTAGTGATAGGGGGAGTCCTAACGAGTGGGTTGGCTGTGTAAATTGGGGAGAAAATGGGAAAAAAATATAAATAAAATTATAAAAGAATTTATTTTCTTTTTTTAAACCATGTTATATTATACTAGATTAGAGGAAAGTCATTCAGACATTGTAGCCTAATGTTTAGGCCTTTGGATCATTGTTTGCATTGTTCATGTTATAATCTTTTGGAGATCTGTTCCTAATAATTAATAATATTTTTCTTAAATAATAGGTCTTATTCATTCTTCACTCATTCTAAACAGAACGAAAATGTTTTTAAAAGCTCAGTTTTAATGCTCTACTTACTCAAAAAATGTCAGGTTTAATTCGGGCTTTGGCTCAAAATGACAGTGTATGGGGCAGGTTGGGTCGAGCTCTAATGTGAATCCTTATACTGCATTCCATCTGAAGTAGGAATTCAGAACTGGAAATTTCCAAGTTCTAAGTAGAACATTTCAACTGGAATAAACCCACAAGTTCAGAACGCAAGATGGCTGCACCAAACATCAACAGTAGTAAAAGCAGTAGTATTTTACGTTTCATTAGCACGTCTAGCTTTTCATGTTTCCATTGTGTGTGTGTGAATGTGCGTCTGGTATCGCTGACAATGCAAAAAATTATAACCTGGGACATATAATGTGGGACATTTTTTGGTTACATTTGCTATAAAACACTGGTACATGATTAATAATTAAGTTGTAGTAAACATGAAAGTCTTTAGCTTATTTTATAATTCCCTCTGGAAAAAAAGAAAACAAGGGTAAAATATGTATACACATGTAGATTACAAATAGTGTTAACCTATAAATTTAAATTATTTTCTGTGCCTTTTCTATGCTTTCGCAGCACATTTTAATGACCATAGCGTGTTTAAAACATCAGAGTAGACAAGAATGTATATCAAAACTGATTATAGTAGGCCTATATTTACATTAAATATATTTAAATAATAAAAAAAAAACATTTATTTAAGCAATGCTAAGACACAATCTTCAATAATAAAATGTGTCAAATTCTGAGCGCTCCATAATGTAGGGCTAAATTACTTCACTCTGCACTGATGTATTAATCAGCTCAGGCCCATTTTAAACACTGATAAACATTTCTAATGTTTAACCTGTAAACAGTATTTCATACTTTCATCAAACATGATATAGAATCTTCTGTTTAAAACTTTGAACAGAATCAATTTTTAAATAAACTAATTTGGCATATATCTGGCTGTCAGGGAATATGTTTAGGTTGTGTCTATATTGTGTAGATTCTTTATTTTTTTAACAGCTTTTAAATGCATCTGTTTAAATGTTGCCTTCTTGTCACCATTACTGGTAATTTACTTGCATATATAACCAATATGCTTCCCAAAGAGTGGAAGAGAGCAAGAGCTAAATTACAGCCTAAACACCTAGATTTTTCTCTGTGAATTTACAGTTATATTCCATCTGAAACTCCAATCAAGTTATCAAATTATTTTTTAAATAGCTTTTCTCAGTCGACAAACAGAGTCGATAAACGGAGTCGATAAACGGAGTCAATAAATGGAAACACAAAGATCACAAAGAGTAAATTTGACTTTGACTTTGTTTTTTTTTTGTTTTTTTTTCCAAAACTTATCCAGGCCTGAAAATGACTATTTTCAAGTTCCTTGCCTTTTCCAGGTTTTTCATGATCTAACTTACTGCAGAGATTGTAAACTCTGTAATGATCGGGATGCTTTGTGTCCAGAAATATGGCAGCTTCCTAAATACAGCAAATTGTAACATTGTTACATAAAAATCTGTTTAAATCAATAATTCAGCTAAAATAATTGCCTTCTACAGACTTTTCAGTTTTATTTTATTTTCTTAATTGTTAAGCTTACTTTTATGGGATTTCTGTAGAGTGCCTGCTTTCCAGGTGAGGGAAAAGACACGGCAACAAACATTATTAACTATTGGATCCCAAACCAAAAGCAGAAAATCTAGATTCAAATAAGATTACATAATTAGGTAAAGCATCCCAACCTGTGACATAGGTGAGATCCAAATCAAATCCATCCTTTTTGTTACCGCCTTTTGTTCTCAGATACCTGCAAGATTCACAAATGCCACAAATCAGCATACAAACAGTAACTTGGGTGTATTTTAAAAGGTTTTGATGGATTTTAATAATTTTCCAACCTATTTCTAAATACATCAAATTGTTTAATTTTTTATTTAATTCTCTCTGAATCATGATGAAATAATCAAACTGTAATTAAGTTTAACATTTCATTAGAATCTATATGAATAATTGATATAATTTAATTAAAATAAAAGAATGATGGCCAGCACCCATTTAGATCCTCACCTTTCTTCTAGTGACCTTCTCCAGATCTTTCTTCTGAGAGGCCAGACGAAAGACACGCACCAGGATAACTATCCTCAAAGCCCTCAGGAAGCTCACCACCCTGTTAATGATAGAGAAAATCACATGAATAGCTAAGAAAGAACAACATGTAGATGAATAGTTTACCACATCATCTGAACACAGCATTTGTTCTTTGCATTGTATGATAATTTAATGATGAATGGACTAATCTGCGTCATGAAGTAGCTCCGTAAGTTAGCAAACTAACTTACATAGCTAAGCTGTTTTGGTTCTACTGTCCCCAAACGCCCCATAAACTCGAGCCACGAGACTCATAGCTTTCATTGCCAAGATTTTACCTGCTATCACTAAAGATTAATAAGATAAATACACGTTAGCCCTGTAAATCCACCTAACGTGCAAATGATCTTAACGCCAGCACGAACGAGTAACGGATTAGTAAACACGCAGGTAACCCTCGCTGTTTCTGAAAGAAAACTTCTCCTCTGTCTCTGTTTATACAGTGATGGTTTGGGTTTAAAGCTGGGTTTGTTGTGCTGGATATTTGCTGCAATATTATGAACAGAGATCAACCAGTGCTAACCAGTGACTTTAAAAAACAAATAAACACAGCTGTTACTGGACTAAAGGGGTTTTAAATATATTGTAGCGTCCGCCTGGACTCTGAAAGAAGGACCGAGTAGGCAGTTTAATTCGCTTTATTGACTTAACTTAGAACACAGGTTGCTGTTCATTTCGTTCATTTCTCAGTTCAGTAGTTAAGCTCAGCAGCGACCCCACAGGCCGGCAGGGGAACTGCTGTGTGGTCTGTGAATCACTGAATCACCGGCGAATCTGGTGGCGGAGACTCTCATTGCGAGGAAACTTGCTCAATGCTCAGCGATTCCTTCACTCACTGAACTGTTATCAGGGCTGGTGCTCTCGTTCACTCAGTGATTCGGTCACTCACTGAACTGTTATCAGGGCTGGTGCTCTCGTTCACTCAGTGATTCGGTCACTCACTGAACTGTTATCAGGGCTGGCGCTCTCGAGAAAATTAAAACAAGGTTGAGGCCTGGTAATAGTAATAATAACGTATATTGTTATCGTGGTTATTTTTTTTATAATATTATTACTATTAGTAATAATAGTTGTATAACAAGCATATTCATAACCAATAGACAAAGTTTCTGAAGTAAAGGGCATAAGGCCACCTTTATCATGATGATCCTGTTTGGATTTAATTTGTTCTGCACCCACAACAGTGAGCGTATGGATGTGTCTTTGTTTTATTTATATGTATTTATTTTAGTTTCTTGACCTTTTGTTTTGCACTACAGTTACGCTATTTATTTTCAATTTGATTGCACATTGAAGTTGATACTTTCTTCTGAATGTAAATGTTTTTATGTTAATTTTGCTCTTAATGTAATATCTATGTTGCAGAAGTTCATACTTATTTTTTGTATTATGTTATTTGTAATGTGATTTATATATATAAATCACATTACAAATAACATAATACGAAAAGTCTCCCGTTTTTTTTTACAAGTGTTGTAAAAATATATATAAATAACAAATATTGAAATATGTAACTAAATGTTGGGTTTATTATACGATATCTAATGGTATCGTATATCGTATATCGTATCTAACGATATCTTATTCTAATGGTTCAGTTCATCTAAAAGAGCTGTTATGCCCATCACTACGAAAAATAACAAAAGGCTAGTGCTAACTGGTTAACTCTAGCTCTCACTCTCAGCACACACTCACGGGCAGCTCTTCTCTCTCTCTCTCTCTCTCTCCCTTCACACACACACACACACACACGCGCTTTCCTGCTCTGCCCCTCCCCCTACCCCAATCACAAGCCCAGCACAGAACAGAACAGTGAATTCACAGTGAACAGAATATAAAAGCAGCTTCGCTACAATATAGCTAATTGTTAAGAATTTAAAGATTAGGCTCCTGAAAGCCAGTAATGTTGACCCTGCTAAAAAGTCCAGCTCAAAATCAGAAGAAAACATTCCCTATACTCCCTATATTTAACGATCTAGCCTCCCAGTATAAAGTAAGTTTTTCTGCTTTTGAGATGGATTATTTAGTAGAGAGTGTAAATCTGTACTGCAGTAAAAGTGTGTAGTTTCATAAACTTGGCTCGACCTAAATTTGGCTCACTATCTTTATAGGTCAGTTGCTTTAAAACAAAGTAATGTTAGCATAATGTAATGGAAGTGTGACTATTTTCACCGGGTAAAAGAAGCTTTTTTTAACACAGGGGGACTAATTTCATCCCTTAATTTAAAACTTCACAGTGCTCCAGCATGTTTCCTAACAAAAATAAAGTGAACATGACTTTTATTAGGGATGTTTTAGTTGTTAAGATTAGAATTTGCTCACTCATACATAACTCTACAGACCCATCACAATGTTTGAGTTTTGTTCCACAATAACATCATCGTAATTATCTGGTTCTTCCTCTGCAAAAAAAAAAAGAAACAAAATTCTTAATGACTGATATTGGTCATTTCATCTGATATCTTTCTCTTTTAAATTGCTAGCTTTATACATGGGAAAGTTGAAGAAATATATATATTTTTTTTTTCTGCAGAGATGCAAATAGGCATTAGTGATAAGGACAGATAAAAAAACTGAAACATACCTGCTGCACTGTCAGGTGTTTGTCCAGCAAAAATGACATCATAACTTAACTGCATTTCCTCATTATCTGCTTTACCTAAAACATATTAGAATAAACTGATATTACTAATATGTATTTTCAGTTGGCTTTTTATTTCATTTACATATATTTTATTCCTAAAAACATAATTTTATCTTCACATGTGTAAGTGTGTAACATTATTCAGTGGGAAGAAAAGATAGATAAATTGGTGTAATTTATTAACAAAGGAAGAAAATCTACAAAAAAAAAAACACTACTAAAATATAACAATATGAAAAGAGAGTTATCTGACAAGTATTTGATTAACTGCTACATTATTTCTGTAAATACCAGACATTTCTGCTTTGAGAGAAAAAAAAAAACATTTTACTCTTACTTTCAGTTGAGACAGTAATTCTTTTAGGGATGAGCCTGGTGTCAATCTCCTCATAGACAGGCTCAGCTGAAGTCTTCCTCCTCTTAGAGATCACTGTGAGAGAGACAGAGAGAAACATGGAGTCAGTTCAGTAGAAGAGAAGACTGATGACAGATTGAAGTACTAATGATGATTAGAGAAAGTACAGAAAGTGGATTGTAGATGATCTCTGAATCCCCCTACCTCTCCTGAGCACTCTGTTCTGATAAAACAGCACTAAGCACTAAGGCCAGGAAGAGCACATATCCCAGAACCAGGAGAGACACTGGATAGATGGAGGGAACAGCTGGTGGAGGAGTTTATGATTCTTCTTGTCTGTGGTTGAGAATCTAAAAAACAAATATACAAAATGTATAGACAATTTATACATGAACACAGTCCTTTTATTGGATGTGAATTTTTATTTTGTGATGAATATTATGGAAGATGACATATGAAATGTCTATAAACACAGAATGATCTAGACAGACTGGTGCAAAGCACATACAGACTCTCACTATTGTTACTTTCTATCCTTCCCAAAAACATTACAATTATTAAATGATGGAAACCAAATGTGTGTGACCAACATTATGATCAACAATAGTTTCCGAAGTTGCTATCAAGCCTGTTTACAATGGAGAAAAGTGGTCCCTGACCTTGCAAGA
Organism: Astyanax mexicanus; assembly: GCF_023375975.1. Classification (NCBI taxonomy): domain Eukaryota; kingdom Metazoa; phylum Chordata; class Actinopteri; order Characiformes; family Acestrorhamphidae; genus Astyanax; species Astyanax mexicanus. Next base: position 40,123,095 of record NC_064411.1, read on the forward strand.
CAAAATGTCCCATCTGTCCTCTTTTATTATTTAAAGGGAAAGTATGATACAGGAAGTGAGTGAGCATAAAATAACAATGTGATGTAAGTATTTTTCTCAAGCATGTGTAAAGTTTCTGTAACAGTTAGGAGGCAAATATATTCAGTTGTGTCTGTTCCTCTGACCTCCACAAGTGACTCCAGCACTGTGGGAGCAGTCAGTGTGGTTCTTCAGGGAATGAGGACAGTCCCACAGGTGAATCTCATTCCCTCTACACTTCACTCTGTTCATCCAGATAGTTCCTCCACCAGAACCATCAGCAGCTCTTCTATTAGCACTCAGCGCCGGCCCACAACCCAGCTGCCTGCAGATCACCTGAGCATCCCTGATGTCCCAGAGATCACCACATACAGACCCCCATGTTTTATTATGATACACCTGCAGCCATCCAGAACAGCTTCCTACTCCTCCCCTCAGCCTCAGAGGAAACACACCACAGAGGGAAAAAAATGATTATCCATCAAAGTCTTACAAACATTTACAACAGTCGTATATACTGTATGATGAAATATGTTCTTATAGAGATGTGGTAAACCACAAAAAAGCATTGTAAGATGAAAAATATATACAAGCAGAAGAGAGCAGGAGAAAAAAAAAAACAGAAGTAGCCATAGTAAAAAAAAAGCACTTACCTTGTTTTACCGTTTTAGTTGAAACAGTTGATTTTTTTAAACTAATATTTTTTTAAATAAGATATTGCTTCTAATAGAGTGTAGTTTGTCTGTCTTCAGCAAGCTGTCTGTTACACCTGTTATTTCCACCACTAGGGCTGTGCCATATCGTATCAAACGCAAAAAACAATACTATACCCTGAAATATCGTGCCATATCACCCACCCCTAATTACCACTGCAGGGCACCACTGGGGTTGCTGTTTTTATCTGTCCAATATTATTCATTTTACTTTAATCCTCGATTATATAGAGTGCATTAATAGTATCATGACTTTCTTGATCACTGATGTCTGTTACCATCTGATAAAAAGTCTTGTATTTTTTTATATCGTAGTTTGGGGGGGGGGTGCCATATCATATGCAAAAACGGAATTTAATTTTTATTTTGTTTCAGTAGTGTATTTTTAAAATAATATCTTTAATTCAGTGTTTTGTCATATCACCAAGAGTACTGTTATCGCGATAAATGCCATGAAATATCGTGATATTGTTTTAGGGCCATATTACCCACCCCCATCCACCACACCTGTCCTGTCTACACCTGAATTCCTCAGACTTACATAGACACTCTGATGGACTCCATTACCCAGAATCCCTCTCTAAACCTTTGTTAAAAATATCACTGTAGAAGTGTTATCTAAAATATGTTAAAGTGCAAAAAAATATGCAAACTACAAATAAAACAGTGCGAGCAAAGACAAGAATTGTTTATTAGTGAAAGCATGCTGGCAGAACATGCAGTCAAAAAGAAAGAAAATGTAGTTTATCAAAGACATGACCATTTTGATAATGATAAGTTTTCTTACTTGAGCACGGTCTCTCATGAGGAGATGAATCACACAGCCAATTTGTCAAATCTAGTGTATTTCCATTCTCTGTGGTAGGACAAAAAATCAAATATTATGAAATTCCAATTACAAACTACATTAGTTCTAGCATTCTTTAAAGTCTTTAACACCTCATCATATCTGCCTACCTGAGCTGGTAATGCAAGCAACCTCATTGCGATTATCACACCTGTTCTCCCCCCAGGAAGAAGATGGACAGTGCCACAGAGTGGAGTCATGTTTCCTACATTTTACATTATCCAGCCAGTTAGGAGCTGATTCCACTCTTGCTTTAGACCAAGACTCACTGCCAGTTCTTCCACAGTTCAGCTCTCGACAGATCAATTTTGCCGTTTCATCAGTCATCCCATTTACACACACATTCCACCAGGTTCCATTATAGAACACCTCCAGATTCCCCTCACAGCCCTCAGTCAGTCTGATCTCTTTATACTCTGGCGGGAGAAAGATAGCTAGCTAGTTATGCACATTGATTTAAACGTGCAAAAGTTTCTTCTTTAATTACGGTATTCAAAATGTACCTCCAGTTGTACATAGATAGGGCATTTGTACTTGATTACAAGATCATTACAAACTGAGCAATTCAAGATACGAAGTACCTGAGCACACGACTCCTACATCATCCTTGTGTCCACATTCATCCTCTCCACACAGCTGATATCTGCAGTTCCACAGAGACACCTCGTTCCCCTCACACTCCACCTCATTCAGCCAAATGGGTCCAGTTCCAGATCCAAACCGGGCTGGTACTGGTACTGGAGCACTGAGGGCCACTCCACACTGCAGCTGCCTGCAGACCACCTGCGCATCCTCAATATCCCACAATTCATCACTCACTGTCCCCCATGATCCACTGTGGAAAACCTCCAGCCTTCCTGCACAGTCTCCCCCAGAACCAACCAGCCTGATGGAGCTGTGGACTGTGTTAGATGTACCTAAAATTTACACAAATACAAAAGATGTTTTCAAACTCCTTTCACAAGATATGTGTTGTGTATATGTACTCATATTTGCCAAATAATTATTCTCGAATGTTCAAAAATATGGATAATAGAGGCACTTTTGCATGTTATCATACATACAAATAAAATTATACATATATTAACTGTGCAATGCTTACCAGAGCAGGTGATGTAGAGCTGTACTGTGGAGCTGCAGTTATCTGCTTGTGAGCTGCTGCAGTTCCTCAGATGAGCTTCACTCCCAGAGCAGTTGAAACCCGTCACACACATGTAGCTGTGTTCAGGACTGGATGAAGAGGAGCTGGAGATGTTGAGTACAGAACCACAGCCCAGCTGTCTGCAGACCACAGAGGCCTCACGGTGAATTTACACTGCTCCGACGCGACAACGCACACGGTCGCACTACCCCCCTCCAACCGGTCGCATGTGGGCGTGACGAAGGCGTTCCCTGCGTCGTCCAATCAAATCGTTTGTGTATGTTTCCAGGGGTAACGGTGCAGCGGTGACGAACGCTCGAGTATCCGTCAGCTATTTCTTGATATTTCCACCCAACCATATATTTTCCCGCCCGGATTTTGAATTTTGGAGGGAATGTTGTTGAGTATAAATATGGGCACCCTCGAATTGCTGTTTTTATTCATTATGGATCATAAAAAGAGGATTGTCGCAATTGCCTTCCTGTATCTGCGTAGAAAACGCCGCCGGTCTGTCTGGGTTCACCAGATACTGCGTGGCCGGCAGCAGCAAGGGGAGTACCACCGCTTGGTACAAGAGCTTCGCCTGGATGATGTCCTGTTCCAGCAGTATTTTAGACTGTCCAAAGGCCAGTTTGATAACCTGTTGGGACGAGTCGGACCCCGGATTACGAGGATCAACACCAGTTTACGGCAAGCAATTGGTGCTGCTGAACGCCTTGCAATTTGTTTAAGGTAACTTACTGTTCTATTTTTATAATTATGTTGTAAATTATTATGAATTAATTACTCAGTGAATAGTGTCTGTCTGACATTTATTATATCATAATACGTTATCATATTCCGCTGTGAACTGTTAGATTTTCTGAACAGGTAGTGTTAAAATTTATCAGAGTTAATTCCAGCCATTATAGTATAGTGTGTGATCAAATATGACCATAAACCTTTTAATGTAATACCAAATACTATACAAATAATTGCTACACTGTTTAAAATCTAACATTACTACCCTTGTGAAAAGGAAGTATAGTTAAGAGCATTAAAATTATGTTCGAAGTAGGTAAACAATACTAATGGTTCATATTCAATTTAATATACTTAATGAAAATACACATTAAATACGCTTTCTCTGTATTTCCATATAATGTTTTTATAAGCCATGGTTTAAATTATACATGGTGTACGTTGAAAATATATATATAGTGGCAATAAATACTGTACTGAGTATTTATTTCCCAGTAGCATTAAAGGTGCACACAATATGTGCATCAATATGCCAATAGTATATTTACAACATACTTAAAGTATATTAAAAAGTTGTTTAAAAATCACAGACTTAAATCTAAAGTTTGCAAAAGTTGTACAGAAAAAGAACTCAAAAGCACAATTTAATACTTGTATGTTGTTTAAATATAGCTTCATTACAATTGAAATATACTTATGTTCCAAAATGGTACATTTAGTATGTATTTAAGTATGTTTTAATTTTAAAAAGTATGTACCTTTCCATGTTAAGCATACTTTTAAAAAATATACTTAATACACTTTTCTTTTAGAAGGGTAGTCAACAGTGTTTGTGTGGCATTAACATTTTATGCACAAGCTAATAAGAATTCTCTCTATGTGAATTTACAGATATCTTGCAACTGGGGATTCGTTCAGGACAATAGCGTTCAACTACAGAGTGGGGCACAGCACAGTGGCTGGGATTGTTAAAGAGGTGGCGGAAGTTATCTGGTTGTCCCTCTTGAATGACTTCATGCCCATTCCATCTTCAGAAGATTGGGAAAGTATAGCCGAGGGGTTCTACCATCGCTGGAATTTCCCCAACTGCCTCGGTTCAATAGATGGAAAACATGTTGTCATCCAAGCTCCACCAAACTCTGGCTCCCTGTATCACAACTACAAGGGAACATTTTCCATTGTTCTCTTGGCAGTTGTTGATGCAGACTACCTGTTCCGGGTTGTTGACATCGGTGGGTATGGAAGAACAAGTGACGGTGGGTCACTGTATAACTCAGCCTTTGGTGAGAGGCTCAGAGATGGCACCCTTCAGCTTCCAGAAGACACTGTGATCTCAGGATCAGATCATCGTGGGCCCATACCACATGTCTTTGTGGGAGATGAGGCGTTCCCCCTCCGCAGGAACCTGATGCGTCCTTTCCCCGGCACAAACCTTCCAAGAGAGCAAAGGGTCTTCAACTATCGCCTCAGCCGTGCCAGGCTGGTTGTAGAATGTGCCTTTGGCATACTCTCTTCCCAGTGGAGGATGTACAGGCGAGTTATTGGAGTCAGTCCTGCCACTGCCGAGGTGTGTGTCAAAGCCACCTGCATTCTGCATAACTTTCTTAGGGTCACAAGCCTGAGGGGGGAGCATAGGGTGTCAAATCCTAACCCTGCACCTGAGGATGACACTAATGTAGCTCTCCAGGAAGTATCCAGGATGGGGACAAACAACGCCACAAGAGAGGCCATAACCATCAGGGGAACTTTCACCTCTTTCTTCAATCAAGAGGGTGCTGTATCCTGGCAAGACCGCATTTAGTCAGTGCAACTCAAAGGCTCTTTTAAGAGCCACCCACAAATTCAAATTAAAGTGCAAAATTCCAGTCTGCACAAGCACAAACACCAGTATAAACCTGAAAATAACATTTCATTTTACAGCTGTAACATCATTGTGAAAATATAATTTAGTGTACAACATACATATTCATTTTTCTGTAGATACATTTGATTCTCAAATTTATAATACTCTTAGTATATGGACTAGGAAACTCATCAAGTTTTTTTAATGATTATATTCAGTTACACTGTTAGTTACTTTTATTTTTTTAATAGTTATTTTTTACATTTGCAATTTTATTTATTATACAATAAAGAGGACCATTCACTCCAAATGTTTTTTTATAAACAAATATTTAATTGAACTCATATGAACCATTTATAACATACTAAAATCAATTTACACTTTTGACTTTTTTGTTTCAGGTATTCAGTTAAAAAACTATTTACACTTTTGACTTTTTTTGTTTCAAGTATTCAGTTAAAAAACTATTTACACTTTATCTTTTTCTACTTCAGGAAGTCATTCACTCTCCTGCCCAGCCTCAAAAATTAGTTTGTGAATCTTGAACTTTACCTCTGCTTTTTTTGCTACAGACAGCCTTTTTAGTGACGGAATTAAACTGAGGAAAAAAAGCTCATCCTCATCTGTGCTTGGGGGAGGGGGAGGTGGAGGTGCTGCCGGAACAGATGCATCCCCAAGAGATGCCAGAAGCTCTCGCTCAAAGGGGCTCATTGTCTGGCGCTTCCTTCTTCCTGCCCTAAACCCAGGGGTGTCAGGAACAGGTTCTGCCACTGCTGCTACCTCAACGATTACAGGGTACTCAACAGGGTACTGTTGAGGTTCAGGGACTGTTTCTGTCTGGCTGAGGTTTAATGCCTCCAAATGCTCCTGAGCTGCTGCTGGCTGCTCCTGAGCTGCTGCTGGCTGCTCCTGAGCTGCTGCTGGCTGCTCCTGAGCTGCTGCTGGCTGCTCCTGAGCTGCTGCTGGCTGGTCACTGGACATAGCTGGCCCTGCCTGAGAAGCTTGGCGTGGCAAGTTGCCACTGGTGAGCCTGCCTTCCACAAAAGGGGCCAGGAACCCCATCACTGCACTATATTTCCATGGCCTATGAGATGAGGCCCCAGCCCCACTCCTGTTCCTTTCCTTTTCTTTGTTTTTTTCCCTTTTGTATACATCTCTGAGGCTTCTCCACCGTGCACGGCAGATTTCCTCTAAAACAGAATAAGAGAAATATATATTTAATTTATCTCCCTATACAGTTCTTTTTTTTTAAATTGCAAAATGGACAATTGTGAACATACACTGAAATCTTAAACCAAATCTTTATTTTGAATGCATTACTCAAATAAATTTAATGAAACTATTTTTTGCAAATTAATACATTTTTCAATCATAAATTCAATTAGTTGTAAATAGAAGCGTAAAGGAGGTATTAATAAATGGAAAATTGTTTTATACAAGCTTTATTTTTTATAAACTAATAAATATAAATATATTTATATGTATATTTATGAATGTAAATGTTCTATTGAGCTTCATAACACTGTGTGGTGAGCAACATATAGGCTAACAAAAGTTAGATGTTTTCAATTAAATTATATTAAATTAATATAACCAACCAGAGACCCCAACTATCTCCGCAACCTTTCTCCATGCTGCATTGCGCTGATCAGAGTCCCTGTAAATCGGCAGGGACTGATCATAAAGCACTGGGAAGCCTGAAACCGCAATGATTAGCTTTTCTTCCATGGTTTTCTGGAACGTTTGAAAGCGGAACTAAAATGTTTTCATACACTGTGCTGAGGACGTGTATCAGGCAAACACCTGCTCTCTGATTGGATAGACGCATTGCGTTGGACGGACTCATTTGAATAAAGTTCAGCTCGGCTCAACTTTTCATCGCATCGCATCCCCCGCTCTCGACGCGTCGGACCCATGATGCACCGCGCGACTGCGTCTGACGGAGGCGGCGCTTCCCATTGAAAATGAATGGGATCCGTCGCTGTGCGTTGTCGCGTCGGAGCAGTGTAAATTCACCGTCAGACTCACTCCAGGAGTCCAGCAGAACTCTCCTCCAGTCCTGCCTGAAGAACACCTCCACCTCCCCCTCACACTCCATCCCTCCAGACAACCGCACTCCTCCCTCATGAGACGCCAGAGAAGAACCTGAAGAGAAAAAAAAATATTACTTGGCTTAAAATGAGGGAGTAATAAACTTTCAGTTATTTATTATACTGCAACTGTAAGATCTCACCACTACAGATAACTCCAGCATCCTGTTCATGAGAGCATGCAGTTCGACTCCATGATGAAATGGGACATTTTAACAGGTGTGTTTCGTTCCCCTGACAATCAAACACATCAGCCCAGATCCGGCCACTCCCCTCCCCAAACCAGTCTGACCCCAACACAGCCACAGAACTCCCACACTTCAGCTGAGCACAGAGGACACTGGCAGCTCTCATATCCCAGCTTACATCACACACTGTACCCCACTCACTGAGGTACTGGAGCTCCACTCGACCAGAACAGGAATCTGAGCCGTTCATCAGCCGAGCCTGAGTGTGACCTGAATTTACAGAGGAAAAATAGTAGGCAACAATAATACAATACAATAATAAAAAAAAATACAGTAATTACAAACTAATTGCTCACAGTTTAGTACTAATCTAAATCTTTTACAAACATACTTCATCATACCAGAGCATCTTAGTCCCACATCCTTGTTGTGAGAGCAGTTGGGTTTCAAGGAAGGAGATGTCTGGCAGAGGTACATATGAGATTCGTTTCCTCTACACTGAAGCTCCTCTGACCACATCTGACCCTCTGCTCTACCAAAAGCAGCTGCTCCCAGAACCTCCACAGGAGAACCACAGCCCAGCTCCCAGCTGCACACAACCTCTGCATCCTGCTGGTTAAAGTCAGCATCACACACTGGAAGCCAAGAATTCCGATGAAGCTTCTCTACTCTCCCAGAGCACGCGTGAGGACCACCAACAAGTCTTCGCTTGTCACCTACAGTATAGTATTTGTGTACATTGATCATCAAAAAACACTGCACCCAGAAGAAAGCATCAGATTACAAGGCTAGTCAGAAGAAAGATGTGCTATGCCATGGCTAAACACATTGACAGGTCAATCCACTAATCCACTAAAAAGTGCTGGATACTGTTGGACCCACGATCAGCACTCTACCACATCGCAAAATCACATTAGTGAAAGCACATTAGGAATGCCACACATCTGACATGTTGCATTACACACTGCATGTGTAGTTCCTTAAATATTACTCATCTTAGTCTAAATGAAATAATTTATTATTCCTCACACTGCCTGTAAATCAATGGTAGACATTAAAAAAAAAAATAAAAAAAAAACATACTTGTAGTTTTAGATAAAAAAATAAGACTTTGTAAGTTTCTTTTAAAATGGTCACCAAAAACAATTCAACATAGTCAAAGTCTAAACATTTTTTCAAATGTATAAAACTTTTGCTTTTTGACTTCTCTGCAGCACTCCTTGTAAACTTAAAAAGTCTGGTTAGCCCTCAAGGACATAAATGACAAATCAAATTAAAGGTTTCTTAATGTCTTAATATCTTTTTTCATAATATTGTGCAATACAGAAATCAATCAAACTGGTGGATTTGTGTCTCCTTCACCTGTCTGTTATCTGAATTTGGTGGATGTGTGTTTTTGTCAGTGTTTTGTGTGAAATTGACAAAAGGAAGTGAAATACCTACCAGAACATGCCAGTCCCACATCATTATCATGGGAGCAGTTGTGTTTGAGTGAAGATGATTTTGGACAGAAGTGAATCTGAGATTCGTTTCCTCTACACTGAAGCTCCTCTGACCACACCTGACCCTCCCCTCTACCAAAAGCAGCTGCTCCCAGAACCTCCACAGGAGAACCACAGCCCAGCTCTCGACACACAACCTCTGCACCCTGCTGGTCAAAGTCAGCATCACACACTGTGACCCAGCTCTCTCCATGAAGAACCTCCACTCTCCCAGAGCAGCGAGATCTGCCCACCAGTCTGACTTCTACAATGTGTTTATAAGAGCAAAGAGAACATGTATGTTAATATTAACACACAGCATTGGGAGGTTAATTTGAATAGGAGGGAATTAAACTTATATGGGGCAGTGATTTTTATATTTTGCACTTTTCATTAACTGAAATACAAGGATGTTAAAAAAATATATTTATTATTTCTTAGTTGCTAATTCTAAACCAAAGCATTCAAAACCACCTCTGTAATAATCCATTTATTAAGTGTATGAAAGTGAATTTAGGTTCAGGCTTAAACTTTTCATGTTACAAAGAAGTTTTTTTTACAGGGGTGTATATAAAACAACTAACAGTTGTTTAATTCATTCAGTACATTCCAACACAGGCCTCATCACATTTGTTTACATCTCTGTGTAATGTGTTTTATTTTTTTGCATCTTACCTGCACAAACAGCACCAGCGTCTTCATCATGATTACATCTCTGTCTACCCCAATCATAAGACCTACAGTTCTTCAGTGAAGACTCTGATCCAGCACAGTTAGCATATTCCACCCAGATCGGTCCTGATCCTGATCCAAATCGAGCTCTCCGTGGTGCATCTATGGCTTCCCCACAGCCCAGCTCTCTACACACCACTGCAGCATCTCTCATATCCCAGTAATCATCACACACTGTTCCCCACTGTCCTCTATGAAGAACCTCCACTCTCCCAGCACAGCGACTTCCACCATCCACCAACCTCACACTGTCTGTGTGGAGAAAAAAACAAACATACTGATAATCAGAGAATAATTACACTTATACTCAAATAATAATACTCAAATAAGGCTGAAATACAGTTTAGACCAAATCATTACACCTTACTGGATACCAAACGCTCCCATTTAGAGATCATAAGAAATCAGTTCACTAATTTGTACTTCTATAGCAATACTAAAATGGGCTGACAGGATGATAGCAAAGTGTACATCACATGAATGTAAGATGAAAAAGTAAATATATACTCTATATAGTTTATTTAAAGAGTTCTCACATAATTCTTGTTCATTTACTTATCAGAGACACCTGCTCAGTTTGAAGTTAATAGTGTTTTCAATTAAATGCCACATTATGCAACCTCATTCAGCATGTCTGATTTGGTAGTGGATCAGTAAGGGTTTCCCCATGGTGCATGATAATCCCTGGCCCGATGTGGAGAAAGTAGTTAAGTTCTTCAAGGATAAAGGAATTCATACCATTCACTGCCCTTTCAATAACACCCTTACAGAAAAAGAGGCCAGTGTACATACAGTCCACAAAGTTAGTGTAAAGATATATATATTTTACCAGTATATTATACTTACCAGATGTGACGAGAGTGACAGTGGTCAATAGAAAAATGAGTAGAACTGGGATGTCAATCTCTTGCACACACACTGCTCAACTCAGCAGCAGAACAAGCTTCACCTCTACTCAGCCAGATAAGACTCAAGAGAGAGAGAGAGAGAGAGAGAGAGAGAGAGAGAGAGAGAGAGAGAGAGAGATTCCCCACAGCGGCCAATCACACTCACTATGACCTTATTAGAAAGAGGAGAGGAAATTATCAAACATTTTCAGTGACAAATCAGAAGAAGCATTTTTTAATTTCTCCATATTTTTAAAAAGCGTCAGCACTAATTAACACAGCTCCACAGCTACATTATATATATATATATATATATATATATATATATATATATATATATATATATATATATATAAAACATACATATATTTTGTTTTCAATTCAGATAGCAGAAACCCAGCAAAAAGGAATAATATTTGTTACAAAATGATAAAAAAGATACCTAAAAACAATTTGCATGTTTTGTTTCAGATGGATTAAAAGTGATTTTTCTGAGTAGACAGACTGGTCGATCTCTGTCAGTTGGTCTATTCGTCTTCTTCAGACATCTGTACATCCTCCACCACATCATCATAGTCTTAATATAACTGAAGGAAAACAGCATATACATAATAGAAATTATATTTGAAGCAAGTATTAGTGCTGGAAGTCTCAGTTTGTCATTGCATTTAATTTCGTTTAATCAGAGAAATATAATTTATTTAAATACAGCGATGAAGATGATTAGTTCCATTAACAGTATTTAATACCAAAAGAATAGAAAACCATAATAATGTATGCTGCACAGACATATATAGATATATTTTTGATTAAGGTGAAAAGCAAATATAATTTGCATGTTTACCATGTGTCCACAATAAATCGTACGTATTAAAATATCCAAACCTGTTGTAATGTGTGAGCTCTCTTCAGCAGGTATGATATCATCATAGACCTCGCCATAGTTTTCTGTAAAAATAAAAAAATGCATTGCAGCACAGCAGCATCAGGATGATGGCAGCAAGACACTGTTACTCAAAGACTCAAACTTTTAAAATACTAAGGGGTTTTCAATGTATTGGTACAGTCGCCCTCTGCGATCAGAACTGGTTGACAAATCAAAGTGTGTCCCTTTAAAAAAAAAAAAAAAAAAAAAAAATTCCCACACACCAAAGGATATTAACTCACCTCAACATGCCTTTTGCAATCCTTTAGTTACCCCTGGGCAATCCTAAAATCACTATTACAAACTGTACAGTAGGCAAGACATTGTTTTTAACTTGTGCCAGACATGGATATACTGGAGTAGTCAAAGATAAATTGAATTTAGCATAAGCATTACCCGCTAACCACGCTCACTATTTCCCTGTTCAGGGGCGAGTCTTATCGGCCTGAAGCCTGATGCTAACTGCTAAAACACTTCAGAACCCTACACATATTGCATGGAACTTTTTTCTATAAAACAAAAAAAATATATGTTTTTTCTTCTGCATTAAAAATTCTAACACACATTCAGTATATGTCAACTTACCTGAGAGAAGCTCCTCATCTACGTCCTCATATCCTGAATGCTGATCTTCAGAGATAAAACTTCCTGTTAAAGGAGATCAGAACAGTCAGAATGCCAAAGTTAAATTATTTAATCAAAATCTACAGCAAAAAAATGTATTTGTAAGTCTGAAAATGAGATGAGGCTTTAAGCCCAATCCCATTTCACCCCATGGCCCTACCACTTACCCCAACCATTCTTTGAGTGTAAAGGGTGAAATCCTCCCCATAAGAATTGGGACAACACTTCATGCACCAGATACGTCATCAGAAGCACTAAGGTTCAGTAACCTAGCTAATTTTATGGCATTGTATGTCTTCAGAAAGGTTGGTGATTAAGGAACAATTGTCAATTTCTTAATTCCTGTTATGGGGAGCTCGGATTAGCTTTCATTTTATTTACTTGTTCTGTTCCGCCTTAAATGATGCAGCCTCTGCTGTCTCTCGCACCATTTAAGGTGAAATGGGAAAGTTGGCTAACAAACCCCATCCCTTTCCTCTGCTTTTTAACAGCAGTACAGGCCTGAATTGATAGTAACAGATATGTAATTCTTCCTATTATAGTCAGTGGAGTAACACATATTATTTTGAACCTGTAAGATAAGGTAACAATGCTACAATTGATTTACTGCATGTAGTTTTTTCATTTATAGTCATTTAAACACTCAGAATTGCTATTTGATATCTGACCTTAGATCCACTTTACATACTGTGTGAAACTATAGACTGCCTTCAGTGAAACTCTCTACATACAATTTACCTCTTTTAGTATATCTGTTAGTGACACATTTATGGTTAATCTCTTCATAGACTGCCTCAAGCAGAGTCTTCCTCCTCGCCTGTGAGAGAGAAAGAAAGAAACATGGAGTCAGTTCAGTAGAAGAGAAGACTGATGACAGATTGAAGGACTAATGATGATTATAGAAAGTACAGAAAGTGGATTTTAGATGATCTCTGAATCTCCCTACCTCTCCTGAGCACTCTGTTCTGATAAAACAGCACAACCAGAAGCACTAAGGCCAGGAAGAGCACAGATCCCAGAACCAGGAGAGACACTGGATAGATGTATGGAAAATTAGATGATGGAATTTTTGAAGGAGGGACTGTCTTTTTCTCTGTTAGCTGTGCTGGTACTGAAAACACAGAATAAAAACACTGTTGAACACTGCATAGTGTTGTTTAAAAAAAATCACACAAAGGAACTAATTAAAAGAGTACCTGTGGTGTAAGTTGTAGTTGTTTCAGATGAAAAAGGTAATGTGACAAATATGTCTGAAAGAAATATCATAAAAATGGTCAAGAAAAAGAGGTTACAGAAGGAGAAAGAGATTAGAGCAGCATTATTTAAGAAATGGTATTTATTGTTTTTGTGTTTGTCTTTGAAACAAAAGAAGTATATGGCTGATATGGTAATATTGTAGGTATTTTCAAAAATATTGTTGCATTATTGTCTGCCAATGTTACTTAGTGTATTTATCAGTGTTGTGAGCCTAAATCAGCCAGAATATAAATGCTATTCTCCCTTTTACAGGTCAGAGGAGCACAATAATAATAATATTGAACCTGACTGAAATACAGAGTACACTGCTTAACATAACCATAGTTATCTTAAGAGAAGTTAATACTAGATTAAAAAAACGTTCTCGCACACCTGCACAAGTGACTCCAGCACTGTGGGAGCAGCCAGTGTGGATCTTCAGGGAATGAGGACAGTCCCACAGGTGAATCTCATTCCCTCTACACTTCACTCTGTTCATCCAGATAGTTCCTCCACCAGAACCATCAGCAGCTCTTCTATTAGCACTCAGCGCCGGCCCACAACCCAGCTGCCTGCAGACCACCTGAGCATCCCTGATGTCCCACAGATCAGCACATACAGACCCCCACTCAGCATTATGATACACCTCCAACCTCCCAGAACAGATTTCCTCTCCTCCTCTCAACCTAATAGGCATGTAATCTACATCACACATGAACAGACACATGAATAATATTAAATTTTTATAACAAAACTACAGCAAACTGCATTAGTGTTTTTATTTAATCAGTTTTCACTCAAATCAAAGATCAACTGATGAAAAGGGAAGTTTAGAATTATTTGACAAAACAAGTTAGAATGTATGCACAAACAAATCTGATTAATATGTATACTTATTCAAGTAGTGAATGGAGTGGTAGTCAAATATTCGTACTTGAGCACTGACCCTGGTTTGGAAATAAGAAGAATTTTTGAAGGTTTTCAAATGCAAGCTGTTTCTTCTCTCCTAGAAATGGAGACACATGCTATAAATACTACAAAAATCAAATCAATACTACTAAACTCATTACTAAAATAATGATCTCAGCAATAACAATTGAGAGTTTCAATTGAGCGGCAAACCCCCTCATTTCACACCAACGCACAGAATTAAAAGTCAGTCTGGTTGTGCTGATTTTCAAATAACACCAGGCATTCTAACAGGGCGCACAGGAAACTTCAAGCTGCACCAGACTGCTCTTTTTCTCTAACCCCACCTAACTATTCCAGCAATGACAAAAACAATTTTTCAGTGCGATTTTCGTTCAGAACAGGCTCCTATTAGTAAATGTACACCATTATTGTAAGTCACTTTGGACAAAAGCATCTGCCAAATATAATGTAATTCAATGTAAAATATCTTATTATTTCACTCACAAATGTAATTTTTTCTGATACACTTTACACTTTTTATTAAAATGTGTTCCCAGCATGACCAGATGAGTGTGAAACGCACAGCAAGGTGTAGCTTGTAGTCCCAAAAAATATCAAGCAATGCTGCACACATACATTGCCATGAAGAAGTATTTGCCCCCCTACAGATATACTGATATTTTTCTGATTATTAAAAAAAACTTTAACATCAGACAAAGATAACCCGAGTAAACATAAAAAAAGCTCATTTTAAATGATCAGGAATAAAGGAATTTAAAGATTTTCTTGATTCTACAGGTCTGGCAGTAATCAGGCCTGGTTGAGTTAAGTGAAACTGAATACTCATCTATCCAAAAAGTGTAATTAATCACATTTTATTTTTTAGGGGGTGTTTGGATATTTGTTTTCCCTTAATAAATAAAATGATTATTTAGAAAAATATTTTATATTTACTCAGGTTGTATACACTTACACAGGGAAAGAGGATGAGGAAAAGTGAGGGTGATCCGGTCACCACAACACTTTCTTTCAACACAACTTTTTTACTCATGCTCATCTACTACAAAGAAAAACAACATACCGGAGCTGGTAATGTGAGTCACCTCACTGCTTCTATCACAACTGTTCTGACTCCAGGATGAAGATGGACAGTGAAACAGAGTAGAGTCATGTTTCCTACATTTTACATCATCCAGCCAGTTAGGAGCTGATTCCACTCGTGCTTTGGTAGCTCTCTCAGTCTTAAATCTTCCACAGTTCAGCTCCCGACAGATGAGACCCATTGTTTCTACATCCATCCCATTGTTACACACATTCCCCCAGGTTCCATTATAGAACACCTCCAGATTCCCCTCACAGCCCTCAGTCAGTCTGATCTCTTTATACTCTGATAAGAGAAAATGCTTTATGTTAGACCCTGGAGTTTTCATGTAGTTTAAAACAAACTTAATGAATCTACACTATTAGTTAAAAGTTTTAGAACACCCCCATTTTTTGCCATTTAAGCTCTCCAGCCCAGTTAATAACCTGAAATGGTACAAAATCCAGTGTGCTCAAATGGTACAAAAGTTAGCAGTGCCAGGGCCTAAACAGAAAAGGACCCCAAAAAAAGTGTATATTGTATAAAAAAAAAAAAAATAAAAAAATAAAAAAAAAAACTGAATATATTTGTTTTAAAGAAAGCTTTGGAAATTGGCGCAAAAATAAGAATAAATTAAGTCTTAGTCTGTAGTAAAGTTAGAAGAGAATGCGTTACTGCACTCTACTGCTGACTTTGTAGTAAACTGCACTTTTATCATAATACCTAAAAAAAAAAGACACCAAAATACAGATCAATTTGAAACAATTTAGTTTGCCCTTTAGATACATTCTGGCACATTAAAAAAAAACAAGAAAAAAAAGGTACAGGAAGAGGTCTGGCTGACCCACATGGCAACAACTTTAGATTGGTTTAACAAGTCTTATTTTAACAGTTTAACTAAGTCTCACTTTCAGCACTGAAGAGAAAATTTAGAGGTCTGACAGGTGAAGTGTTCAATGTAAGAACACCAGCAATCAGCACACTGTACCTGAGCAGACGACTCCTACATCATCCTTGTGTCCACATTCATCCTCTCCACACAGCTGATATCTGCAGTTCCACATAGACGCCTCGTTCCCCTCACACTCCACCTCATTCAGCCATATGGGTCCAGTTCCAGATCCAAACCGGGCTGGTACTGGAGCACTGAGGGCCACTCCACACTGCAGCTGTCTGCAGACCACCTGCGCATCCTCAATATCCCACAATTCATCACTCACTGTCCCCCATGATCCACTGTGGAAAACCTCCAGCCTTCCAGCACAGTCTCCCCCAGAACCAACCAGCCTGATGAAGCTGTAGCCTAAACTTCAGAGAAACCAGTTCAAAGTATGATTTCTTAGTTCACCCGTAGTCACATGATGATTGGTTCATTTCAGATTCATAATAATTATAATAACCCTTACAATAAAACAAAATAAAACAATTTCCCCCTAACAACAGGCATTATTCACTACAATTCCAAATAATTTGAATTAATGTACCAGAGCAGGTGATGTAGATCTGTTCTGTGGAGCTGCAGTTAACTGCTTGTGAGCTGCTGCAGTTCCTCAGATGAGCTTCACTCCCAGAGCAGTTGAAACCCGTCACACACACGTAGCTGTGTTCAGGACTGGATGAAGAGGAGCTGGAGGTGTTGAGTACAGAACCACAGCCCAGCTGTCTGCAGACCACTGAGGCCTCAGACTCACTCCAGGAGTCCAGCAGAACTCTCCTCCACTCCTGCCTGAAGAAAACCTCTACCTCCCCCTCACACTCCATCCCTCCAGACAACCGCACTCCTCCCTCATGAGACGCCAGAGAAGAACCTGAAAGTACCACAAATATATTTTAGATTTTACAGGCTTAATAAGATTGTTTTTACAGCACTTGAAATAAATCAGATTTAGAAATTAAACACATTGTTTTTTTACAGGTACTGCTGCATTAGCTGAGCTATATATGGAGCAAAATTAGAAAATGATTTTCAGAAATCAAAATTGTCTATGGAAATGTATATACATGTTCAAAACTGAGATACATTGGTAAATTAATTGAAGTGAAGTAAAAAAAATATATATATATAAGAACATTATAAGGGCACTTCCTCCTAAAATCACTTTACAGCCCATTGATAAGAATGTTTAAGATTCTTAAAAGCTCACCACTGCAGATGAGTCCAACATCCTGTTTATGAGAGCATGCAGTTCGACTCCATGATGAAATGGGACATTTTAACAGGTGTGTTTCGTTCCCCTGACAATCAAACACATCCGCCCAGATCCGGCCACTCCCCTCCCCAAACCAGTCTGACCCCAACACAGCCACAGCACTCCCACACTTCAGCTGAGCACAGAGGACACTGGCAGCTCTCATATCCCAGCTTACATCACACACTGTACCCCACTCACTGAGGTACTGGAGCTCCACTCGACCAGAACAGGAATCTGAGCCGTTCATCAGCCGAGCCTGAGTATGACCTGAATTTACAACCAAGAGACTCGTAAAAGAGCAAGTTCTCTCCTATACTGTATATTATATAAAGAAATGTTAGACAATAATATCACATATTAAACTGTACCAGAACATACAATTCCCACATCATTACCATGAGAGCAGTTGTATTTGTGTGAAGAGGTTATTGGACAGAGAGTAATCTCAGATTCATCTCCTCTACACTGAAGCTCCTCTGACCACACCTGACCCTTCCCTTTACCAAAAGCAGCTGCTCCCAGAATCTCCACAGGAGAACCACAGCCCAGCTCTCGACACACAACCTCTGCATCCTGCTGGACAAAGTCAGCATCACACACTGTGAACCAAGACGCTCCATGAAAAACCTCCACTCTCCCAGAGCAAACATGAGGACCATCAGCAAGTCTGGATGTCCTGTGATCTGTGTGTAATGCAAAAATGTTAAATCTCTCTCTCTCTCACAATCAGATTAAATAAAGACTTGTATAATAGACAAATGCTAAACAAAACAGAAGGCTAGTAATGAGATGAAAAAATACTAGAGTTGTCAAATTAACATGTTCACTTCATTAATGAATAAAAAAAAATTAACACAAATAACAAAAATACTGCTCATTAATTACCCTACTTTGTGCCCTCTGACCTCCGACGCTAGATCCCAGTTCACAGATCATATCAAACCACATAATCTACCCAATTCATCCATGTTAATAATACAGATTAATTTAGCTAGGAAAACAGTTGGCATCGCCAAATAGCCATAGTGGCTAATCCGCCATTTTGAAAATCATAACAAAAGATTTATAGAAAAAAACAATAATTTTTTTTTTTTTTTTAATCTGACTTTTTTGTTGGTCAAAATATAATTAAATATCTAAATTCTGTCCATATTTGATATCTTAATTCTGTCCATATTTGCATATTATTTTTAATCATTTTAAGCAGGGCTGGTACATTTTATTATTACACAGCAAAGCATTTAAGCTGTTATTGTAATAATAAATGTAAAAATGTTAACTATTTTAGAGTAGCCTAGAATATCTGGCATGTGTGACCTTCATTTATATTTTTTGTAATCTGCATTCGAATAAAGGAGCATCAATTTATAACATTTTTTTAAGATATGTACAGTATTTACAGCATCTTTACTTTACTTTTTTAAGCGAAACAGCAGAGTGGTATAGAATACCATAGTCTGGCAATCTCAGTGTGTGATAATGTACACATCAGGAAGTTGTTCAGTTGAGCTGTACACATTTATATCAAAACGATAACACATCGACTAAAATTAATATATTGTGACATAAGTTTTGTCATATCGTCCAGCACTAAATTGTTAAGCTGGAAATGGCACTATGTTTCTAATTACAGTGTGTTGACTGGTTTTGTTTTGGCACATAAAGTGTTTGAGAAGTTGTCTGGAAGTGGAAAGGACTAATGCCTTTTGTTTCATTCAGGTTATAATTTCGAAAACAAATGTTGTGCTCTAGCAAATCAGTACTGCAGACCCTTTTTTATTAAATTAAATTTTATCAAACAAAATGAAACTGACTAGACAATATCTTGGGTTAATATTTTCAGCAATTAAATAAAAGTCAAAGCAAATGTTAAAAAAAAAACATCACTGCTTCTCACATTAGCTGTAACTGTCAGAATTTACTATGTAATAGAATATTTAATACGGAATAGGTATACAAAACAGTGACATTCCATCATATGATCTCTGATTTTGTCTATGATGTGTCGAAACATTCTCAGAAAGTTCACAAATGTAATACATGTTATACATACGTATTACAGTTTTTGTCTAATTAAAACATACCTGAACAGGTAAGCTCAATATCCATATTATGATTACAGCTGTGTTCACCCCACCCTAATGATCCACAGTGTTTCAGTGTAGACTCTGATCCAGTACACTTCACATGACTCATCCAGATCGAATTAATGATTCATAAATGCATTGGAAAAAACTAAAGAGAGTATAAGGATTCAAAATAAGTTCAGTAAAGCTATGAATTACATTAAACAAATTAATATGGATCAGCAAAATTATGAAATCAGTAAAAAAAAATCAGTAAATTAATTGTTGGTTGAGAATTCCAGTGTACAGCACAGTTTGGTGATTGCTCAGTTTAAACATACCAATTTACCTTGGCAATCAACAAAGATTTAGGGTGGGTTAAAAAGGAAAATCATATGTGCTGTACACTTTGCCTACATGGCAGATAATGTACAGTCCCTGTTTACAGTGTTTTACCTGAACAGATAACTCCAGCATCTGTAGAGTGATTACAGTTATGTTTACCCCATCCTCTCCTTTGACATTTCTTCAGTGTAAACTCTGATCCACTACAGTCCACATCATCCATCCAGATTGGTCCTGATCCTGATCCAAAGTGAGATTTGCCCAGTGCATCTACAGCTTCTCCACAGCCCAGCTCTCTACACACCACTGCAGCATCACTCATATCCCAGTCATCACCACACACTATGAAGAACCTCCACTCTCCCAGCACAGCGACTGCCACCATCCACCAACCTCACACTGCCTGTACAACAGACAAGAAATAAATAAAGAAAGAAGCGAATAAAAAAAAGAAATAATAATAGGTCTATGCTTCTTCAGCCTCGCAAGGTTATTTAACATAATTCTGAACAGATTTCGCTAATTCAAACAGCCCGAAAATGTTTTAAATAGCTCAATTTTAACGCTCTAATTACTAAAAAAATGGCTCGGGTTCAGAATGACAGTTTATGGCTCAGGTCGGGTCTGGCTCGGGCAGAAAGTGCATGGATTTGGGCCGGGTCGGGCTGGATTTTTGGGCCCGATCTAAGCTCTACCGCTCCACACACTGCAGGCTTTTTGCAGCGGGGGAGCCATACACTTTTACAAAAACACAGTTAACTCTGGACTGGAAATATTCCGCTGTTTTAATCTTTCCAGACCTTGTCTCACCCCTAGGCTATTTTAATTAAGTTTTTCCAATAGCAAACTATTTAAAGTTGGCTTATTTAACGTTATATAATATTTACATTCTTCATGCTGATGCTAAGCTAATGGTGGGAATACACATTCATTGAACTCTAGACGAGAAATGTGCAGTTTTAATCTTGCAAGGTTTTTTTTAATCGCTAGGCTTTTTTATTGAAATTTTCCAACAACAAACTATTTCAAATTGGCTTATTTACATAATATTTACATGTAAGTTACTTAACGTTACTTCTAATGCTAATTTAATGCGGGGATACACTTTTAACACCTGACCAGAAATATGTGCAGTATTTTAACAAAACAATTTCAACAAGTTGGCTTATTTATATGAAATTTACATATAACGTTAACTTTATTCTTCACACGAACACTGAGCAAATGCTAAGCTAACAGCGCTAAGCTTACACCTGAGGAAAAATATTGTGCTGTTTTAATTTTCTCACACTTCGTCATTAAGCTATTTTATCTAGGTTTTTCCCACAAAAAACTATTTCAAATTAGCTTATTCATAAGACAAGTTTTAAAAATCTGCTCATTTTCAAATGCAATTCATATTACATTTAAACTATGGCAATGTTTAGCTATCCTTAGACAACTAACGTTAGCTAACTACCTAGAAAGAGAGGCAAGGCCAGCACGTGCAGGTGGTGTAAGACACTACAAATACATACATGATCATAAAATAAAGGACCTGGTCGAACTTACCTTATATCTTAGTAGCACAACAAGTCCTGAGGTGAGCTGAGCTGAGCCTAAATGAGCTGTGCTTCCGCAGCAACTAAAAATGTGCTGCTTGGCGCGTTGTGGAGTTTGGGTTGTGATTATAGACTGTATAAAAGTATGGACTGGACGGTCCCCATTTACTCTCATTAAGGCGTTTTAAAGCCAAAATATGGCCGAAATGGAAGCTGCCATCTTGCCTGCGCTTGCAGAGGCAGTAGAGGCAAATTAGAGCCAGAACTGGCGTGACAGAGGTGGGAGGCGGGGGGCGGGGCCGTGTGACTGCTCAAACCCCGCCCACTCCACGTAATTTTCACCAAACAAGTTTAGTTACTTTACTTAGCTAACCTGAGTTGGCTAACCTAGTTAACTATCGTTAAGTACCTAAGGCTAAGTTAAAAACCTAACGTAAATACTAAAATAAGGGAGAAGAACAAAGTATGTGTAAGGGATAGTATTAGTATAACAATAACGGCATTAGAAATGTGTGTTACCACTAGGCACCTGTAGGTGGTTAGATTCGGATAATTACTGTGTTTTTTGGGCAGGAGAAAAAACAAGACAAGCAGTAAAAAGCCAAAGGAGCCTCACCTTTTCTGACCGCAGTTTTAGGATTTAGGAATTAGGAACATGAATATAAGTACCTAGTTCTCTGTTTATAAGCATTTTTTGTTCAGTTTTCTTGTGTATTATTTTGTAAAGAAATAAATCTTTGGTTTGGAAACCTAAAACGCGAGTTGGAAAGTGAGTCAAGAACCGCATGGATCTACAGTATGAATACTAATGAACTGATGGAGAGAAATGATCCACTTACCAAAAAAAAAAAAAACTGGAGAGAAAGTTTTCCTGAGGGTCTGTTACAACAGGTAACTGCTGAACAAGCCCTTGCTTTAATTCAGAAATGTAAATTTTAACAGTAAAATCCGAATGTCAGAAAGATCTGACTGAGCCACAGTGGGGGCGGTGCGCGTTCACGCTCTCAGGCGACTTGTCAATCAACTTGCCCTCAGGCGTAAATCACTACATCGCCACACTCCTTTAAATATCACGTAATAATTCCTATAAAATGTATTAACTGTAAAAAAAAAAAAAAAAAAAAAAAAAACACTGGGGTTATTAACAAAGGAGTGGGGCTTGCAGAATGTACAGAAATCAACTTTCCAAAAAAATCCTGGATGTGAAATTTTTGATTAAAAATTCCGTCATCTTTCATTCAGTTGAATGGAAATAGGCTTTAGGTTTAAAAGCTGTACTGAAACCAGCCACCAGAGGGCGTAAGAGACGTTGTGGCGTCACTTTTCAACCCCTGTCGTGCTGTCCATACTTATATATACAGTCTATGGTTGTGATCAGTGCGGTCTCAGCAAATCAGAGTGGTGTTGACTGGTTAAAATCAACCTAACAATTTTCCGCACAGATTGCATTTTCAAATAGAAAAATACATTCATAAATACCTAAATTCGTTAATTAATTAAATAGATACAAAAATATAATCTACTAAATAATTAATAATAAATAATTATTAATAAATGACGCTTAATCAAATAGTCTATATTCATACTGATTAACAATATTTATAACAATGATGTTGATATATTATAAATAAAAAATGATATGTACTCTTTAATAATGTCAATTTCCTGCACCTGTCACCATAACGTCCAAAAAAAGTTACCTAGTCCGAAGATCAAATGTTTAACTGCATATTGTCCTCCAAGTTGTGGTCATAGTGGGTCTGCGTGACGTCACCCGCCAGCCACTTTTTCATCGACCCGGCAGTGCCAGGCACGTACCCGGCAGTACTAAAAACTGACAGGGGGCTTCCTGACAGTACGCCGGCAGTTTTAAAAACTGTCAGGGGGCTTCCTGACAGTACGCCGGCAGTATTAAAAACTGTCAGGGAGCTTCCTGACAGTATGCCGGCACTACTAAAAACTGTCAGGGGGCTTGCTGACAGTACGCCGGCAGTATTAAAAACTGCCAGGGAGCTTCCTGACAGTATGCCGGCACTACTAAAAACTGTCAGGGGGCTTGCTGACAGTACGCCGGCAGTATTAAAAACTGTCAGGGAGCTTCCTGACAGTATGCCGGCACTACTAAAAACTGTCAGGGAGCTTCCTGACAGTACGCCGGCACTACTAAAAACTGTCAGGGAGCTAGCTGACAGTAAGCCGACAGTTTTAAAAACTGTCATGGAGCTTGCTGACAGTACGCCGGCACTACTAAAAACTGTCAGGGGGCTAGCTGACAGTACGCCGGCAGTTTTAAAAACTGTCAGGGGGCTAGCTGACAGTACGCCGGCACTACTAAAAACTGTCAGGGGGCTAGCTGACAGTACGCCGGCAGTTTTAAAAACTGTCATGGAGCTTGCTGACAGTAAGACCGGAGTCAAACTATCCGCGCTTCGGAAATTCTCAGTCAAGTCATCCGCGCTTTAAATTAAGATTCACGTATACGTGCGATTTTACGGTAAACAGCCGCAGGCGGAGAGCACGCTTAAAAAAACACAGAGAACGGGAGACCGACACGTTTCAGTCTATTATATTAATTCAGACATACATTAAGCCCAGAAATTAAAATAACTCACCTCACTGTATATTTTGTGCAGTACATTATCTATTTGATATAATATCCCATCAGTGTTTAAGAGAGAGAGAGTTTTATATTAATAATACTTTTTTCAATCCATGCTTCAAATTAAATTTCTCATGAGTTTCCCATAATGCCAAAACAGTTCCACTGTTAGCATTTGATGCCAAAACATAGGCTATCACCTCTGCAAGTTTGGGCAAATTTCACTGTATTGTTTATATTATTATTATTATTATTATTATTATTTTATTCATGTTTAAAATTAAATTTCTCATGATTTTTCCATAATGCCAAAACAGGTCCACCTCCATATGAAAGAGTCCATCCTAGGTTAGCTCCTTGACAGTTTTTAAAACTGCCGGCGTACTGTCAGCAGGCTCCCTGACAGTTTTTAAAACTGCCGGCTTACTGTCAGCAAGCTCCCTGACAGTTTTTAATACTGCCGGTGTACTGTCAGCTAGTCCCCTGACAGTTTTTAATAGTGCCGGCGTACTGTCAGGAAGCTCCCTGACAGTTTTTAATACTGCCGGCGTACTGTCAGCAAGCCCCCTGACAGTTTTTAGTAGTGCCGGCGTACTGTCAGCTAGCCCCCTGACAGTTTTTAATAGTGCCGGCATACTGTCAGGAAGCCCCCTGACAGTTTTTAGTAGTGCCGGCGTACTGTCAGGAAGCTACCTGACAGTTTTTAAAACTGCCGGCATACTGTCAGGAAGCCCCCTGTCAGTTTTTAGTAGTGCCGGCGTACTTTCAGGAAGCTACCTGACAGTTTTTAATACTGCCGGCGTACTGTCAGGAAGCTACCTGACAGTTTTTAAAACTGCCGGCATACTGTCAGGAAGCCCCCTGTCAGTTTTTAGTAGTGCCGGCGTACTTTCAGGAAGCTACCTGACAGTTTTTAAAACTGCCGGCATACTGTCAGGAAGCCCCCTGACAGTTTTTAGTAGTGCCGGCGTACTGTCAGGAAGCTCCCTGACAGTTTTTAGTACTGCCGGCGTACTGTCAGCAAGCCCCCTGACAGTTTTTAAAACTGCCGGCGTACTGTCAGGAAGCCCCCTGTCAGTTTTTAGTACTGCCGGGTACGTGCCTGGCACTGCCGGGTCGATGAAAAAGTGGCTGGCGGGTGACGTCACGCAGACCCACCACTGCCGCCCGTCTCCCGGCAGGCAAAGATCCAACCCCAACTGCACCATTGCTTAGGTGTAGTTTTTGTTAACACTTCTATTAAATCCACCTTTACAGCTGTAATCGCTGTTCAACAAACACTAATTGGCTTTGTTAAGTCAACAAAGATTGTTCACATATGTGTCACCCTATCTAATTTTAACATTTTTGCATTAACATCTGTTATGTTTTTGTTCTTTTCTAGTGTTCATGAAGTGGCACTGCAAATTCTGCAGCACTGTTCTTCCTAAAAAAGGTGATCTTTTGAAACATTATCATTAACTGTTAATTAATTGACTTAATGGTACATAACAATTGCTTGTTGTTTCTTATCCATTTATGAACCATTAAAAAACCCTATACAGTTACCCTTAATGTGAAATGTGAATATGCTAATATTACTTTTATTGACATAATTAAACAATCGAATTAATGATTTTTTTATTTGTCAATGTTTGTAGATAAAAGAAGAATTCAAATTACAACCATTGAGCTGGAAACAACATTCGTTGCAAATTTGGACAAGCACACAGTGAGGCTCCTGTCTTTGTTCTTTGCTAAAGGAGGTGCTGCTGGACGGAAAATGAGTCAACTTCTGGATCTTTTGAAGCAGGTATTATGGTGGTTGACATACTGTATATTATAGGATACTGACATGCTGCCAAACTTGCAGGTTGTACAGACATTATATACCCTTTTAGAGCTAGTTCCTTTCATATACATACAAACTAAATTTCCAATTAAATTAATGATGGGATTACCAAACAGCAAAAGACTTAGTATTGCGTAAACAGTTTTAGGGTTTACATACATTAACTACAAAGGAAATTTGTATTGTCTCTCTGATCCTTAAATTTTCTATTGATAGTCACACTAAAAGCAAAATACATCTTGATTTCAGGGTTGCACTACCATGGTTTTAAAATGGTTTCAACATGGTGCAACAACTATGTACTGGTGCTTTTGTAAATCTACAAGGTGCCAGAATGTAACTGCGTTGGGTTGCAAGGTGTGGCATACTGCCCACCCCAATTGCAAATAAAAACTGCAAAACATATATTTAGTTGAAAGCAGTACAAAATCAACATTTCTGATTTTAAAATTGAGAAATCTTACGGTTTAAAATAAAATAAATGCTCAATTTAATTTGTTTCCAGCAACACATTCCAGAAATTCTGGGATGGGACAGCAAAAGATTTTAATTTGTGTAATACTACTTAACAAAATAGTTTTTTTTGGTTACAAGCCAGATATATGATTGGTGTAAAAAGAGTCCCAAGGTTTACCATTTTACATTGAAAAATGTTATTTTTGAATTGTTGCACTGCCCATGCTGTCTTTTACAGAGTGACGAACCCCCCCCCCCCCCCCCCCTATAATTCTGCAAAAATCTGTCTCTTTTTTTTTTTTTTATTATTCAATCATTGCCAATTAAACAAATATTTGGTTTGAGAGGTGTTGCTGGAATCAAATTCAAACTGGGCATTAAAAAACAAAAACAGTATTATTTTTAACAATTATTTTAGTATTAAAAATACGTTTTAAATTATTTGTACATTGTTGCATTCTGTTTTTATTGATATTTTGGACAAAGACTGTTTAGCCATGGTGAGCGTCATGCACAAATCAAGGAACCTCAAACATTATGGAATAAATATAAATTTTTGCACAAAACATTTGACTGCATCAGCATTGGGTGGTACATTCTTCATTTGGTATGGCAATTAAAATGTATCCAGTAGTGTGCGTATCATAATACCATTATGTAATGAAAAGACGCAGGGTAAAATTCAGCTCTGTGTAGTTTAGACACATTAGACATGTTGTAAATGTTTCTCTTTTTTCATTAATAGGAAGAGACTACTGAAATGCGCCGAGATGTGGTGATCCGCTGCTTATTAGTGTACTTCTCCGAAAGTGTAGATGATCTTATTAAGGATTACCATGTAAGTAAACTTACAGAGATTCATGGTTCTAAATAGTGTTTGGGCAATAGCTTTGCAGCTGTTTGTGAATATGGTTTTCAGTCACAAGATAGGAATTACACAGCAATTAACTATCAATGTATCAACATGTGGTGTAGAAGTCCATTCACACCAGAGGTGCTGCACCAAAAGTACCATGGAGCTGTGGGTGGCTATATAGACTGCATAGCTTAATATCCCTCCAGATGGCCACTGACCACGTGCTAAAAGGGGCCCAACAACAATACTAGTTAGTGTAAATTGTAAATGTCGCTAGTTTAATTCCTCTTTCAGGCTTAATGTGTAAAACCCTTAATTTTGAAATGCAGAAATTTGTCCAAATGTAGCATTAAATATGCTTTTTTTATTTTAGGGTGCTCCATCTGATGAAGTAAAAGAGGATCTTGCACAGCATACAATCAAAATTGTCACCAAAGGTGGTTCTACGGAGGATGACCCGTTGGATGTTGGGATTGTGCTGGAAGGCAGAGAAGTACTGTCTGGGTTGTCCAGTGTAGCAAGGGCGTGTGCCTTGTTACTAGGTCTGATCTATGCTGTGAACCTTAGTTACCCCAAACAACTCAGGTACACGTTTGAATTTTGTCAAAAGATGCTGTTAGAACTGGACAGTGGGAAACTTTCACCAAAAGTGCACGCACTGAAGTCCAAGTTGCTGAGTTAAATGTGTGGATATCAGTGTCTCAAAAGAGGTATGTGCAAGTTGCTAAGCAGTAGGTCTCAGGGACTTTTGTTTTGTGTAAAGTGATGCTATTTTTGGCTAATGACATGTTGTCATGTTGTAATATTGAAACATTGTCTTGACTACAACTTTCAGTTTGTTTTATGCACTTTATAGGCTAACAGCAGTGAAAAAAAAATATTTTAAATGGATTTTCTTTAGTTTTGTGTAACTTGCTGCAATTTATGGTCACTGATGTTGTTGGCATATTCTAATGACAGTGTTGTCTTTGTAAGAAGTTGTCAGTTTATTGTTTGCACTGTAGTTCCCCCCCCCCCTCCATACTTTTACTAGTCAGCCATCAATCATTAGGATTTTAAAACTCCTAAAATGTTTGGATTTTTCAGATGATTGACTGTTAAAGTTGACTGTTAAAACTGGCAAGCTTTTGTTCATTTAAAACTATACAGCAGGTCTCAAGGCCTCTTTAAGGAGTCTGTTGCATGTTTTGTTCATTTTGCACTTAATCTGAATCTGTATGTTGAACTGAGAAACTGAGTTTTTGGTTTCAATTCTTAAATATTTTAGGAATTTAAAAATACTGTACCTCAACTTCATGCATTGTTAATGTATGAGTAAGAAATGTATTAATAAAAATAAATTCAAGTAATACATTTTGTATAAGTCAATTTGTACATTTATAATTTGTTAAGGTGAATATGTAAATTGAGCTTGATTTAATTGAGTTAGACTAACTTAATATTTAAAGGTGAATATGTAAATTAAGCTTGATTTAATTGAGTTAGACTAACTTAATATTTAAAGGTGAATATGTTAATTAAACTTGATTTCATTGAGTTAGACTGACTTAATATTTAAAGGTGAATATGTAAATTGAGCTTGATTTCTTTGAGTTGGACTGACTTGATATTAAGTTGTATGAGTCTAATACAAATGAGTTGGTGTAACAAAATATTTTTAGTTGAACTTACTTAAAAATTCATCAAGTTGAATTTACTTTAAAAAATTGGTGCAAAACATTGCCTTGATTTTTTTAAGTAAATCCAACACATGATTTTTTTCAGTGTATGTACATTTATTTCTTTTCTCTGTTACCTCTATCACTGCCAGCGAGGCGGACCCCTACGCTCGGCTTTACTAATGTACATTTATTTTTAAAAGAACGTGACGGCTCTCTTTTCTGCCCTCTATTCTTTCTCTTACCTCTATTCTTTTCCCTTACCTCTATTCTTTTCCCTGTTACCTCCATCACTGCCGACGAGGCGGACCCCTACGCTCGGCTTTACTAATGTATATTTTCTGTTAAGGGCCGCTATGGCTCCTTTCTGTTCCCTCGATTCTTTTCTCTGTTACCTCGATCACTGCAGGCGAGGCGGACCCAGGGGCGTAGCAGATTCTGGGCCCTTTTGATTAAAATCGAGATCAGTTATTATATATATATATATATATATATACCACTGTTTGTTTATAAACTGGTTAATGATGATATCTTACGTTAGGAGGCTCAATGTCTTTACCTGTTTGGCAACTAGCTAAGCTAATGCGAGCATAAAATATCAGCAGCAAATGTCTGAAGTGAACTACATTTACTTTAATTGGACTTTTGCTTAACAAGCAAACTCTGTTTACCTTCGGGAAAGAAAGCCACCATCAGCTGCTTGCCCTCTTTCTGCCTTCTTTCTTTTTCCTTCCTTTCTTTCGATAACCTGATTTCTTGCTTTGGGCAGCAGGATGCCTCTAGCCCCCAGGTCTTTAAAAGCGGAGTAAAGTTAGTTTGATATTCGATATTCAGCGGAGATTCGCCTTTCGGCCGTTCTCTTGCTCACAGGCAATGTCCTAAACTCTCCCAAATTACATTTTCCAAACCACAGAAGAACAGAGAACAAACTACAAACGTCAGATTTTCTGAAAACACCCAACCTTTCTGTTTCTCCGAGAATATTTACTGAAAATGGCAGGAATCGCTGCAGCGGGCGCTGAAGCTCTTAAGGGACCGTCTGCAAAGTACGGACCCTGATTAAAAACGTAAACATTCACAGCGCCGTTTAATGCATTTCTACTGTAACACGCCCATATGAAATATAGATAAAAAAAAATCATACGTAGTCTTTAGAGACACACCTGAAAAATAAGTACAACTTTTATTTTTGAAAAATATGATTTGGTTGATTTTATATTAATTTTTTAATAATAAAAATTGCTACTGTACTGCACTAATATGAAATATAGAAATAAAATCACTTGTAGTCTTTAGAGACACACCTGATAAACATACTACAACTTTTAGTTTTCAAAAATATGTCTCCGTTGATTTTATATTAATTTTTTATATTAAAAATTGCTACTGTACTGTACTAATATGAAATATAGAAATAAAATCACTTGTAGTCCTCAAAGACACACCTGATAAACATACTACAACCTTTAGTTTTGAAAAATATTATTTGGTTGATTTTTTATAAATTTTTTAATAATAAAAATTGCTACTGTACTGTACTAATATGAAATATAGAAATAAAATCACTTGTAGTCCTCAGAGACACACCTGATAAACATACTACAACTTTTAATTTTAAAAAATATGATTCGATTGATGTTTTATTAATTTTTTATTCTAAAAATTGCTACTGTACTGTACTAATATGAAATATAGAAATAAAATCACTTGTAGTCCTCAGAGACACACCTGATAAACATACTACAACTTTTAATTTTAAAAAATATGATTTGGTTGATTTTTTATAAATTTTTTAATAATAAAAATTGCTACTGTACTGTACTAATATGAAATATAGAAATAAAATCACTTGTAGTCTTTAGAGACACACCTGATAAACATACTACAACTTTTATTTTTGAAAAATATGACTCGGTTGATTTTATATAAATTTTTTAATAATAAAAATTGCTACTGTACTGTACTAATATGAAATATAGAAATAAAATCACTTGTAGTCCTCAAAGACACACCTGATAAACATACTACAACTTTTATTTTTGAAAAATATGACTCGGTTGATTTTATATTAATTTTTTAATAATAAAAATTGCTACTGTACTGTACTAATATGAAATATAGATATAAAACCACTTGTAGTCTTTAGAGACACACCTGATAAACATACTACAACCTTTAGTTTTGAAAAATATGATTCGGTTGATTTTTTATGATTTTTTTAATACTAAAAATTGCAACTGTACTGTACTAATATGAAATATTGATAAAAAAAATCACTTGTAGTCTTTAGAGACACACCTGATAAACATACTACAACTTTTAATTTTAAAAAATATGATTCGATTGATTTTTTATTAATTTTTTATACTAAAAATTGCTACTGTACTGTACTAATATGAAATATAGAAATAAAATCACTTGTAGTCCTCAAAGACACACCTGATAAACATACTACAACTTTTAATTTTAAAAAATATGATTTGGTTGATTTTTTAAATTTTTTTTAATAATAAAAATTGCTACTGTACTGTACTAATATGAAATATAGAAATAAAATCACTTGTAGTCCTCAAAGACACACCTGATAAACATACTACAACTTTTAATTTTAAAAAATATGATTTGGTTGATTTTTTAAATTTTTTTTAATAATAAAAATTGCTACTGTACTGTACTAATATGAAATATAGAAATAAAATCACTTGTAGTCCTCAAATACACAACTGATAAACATACTACAACCTTTAGTTTTGAAAAATATGACTCGGTTGATTTTATATTAATTTTTTAATAATAAAAATTGCTACTGTACTGTACTAATATGAAATATAGAAATAAAATCACTTGTAGTCCTCAGAGACACACCTGATAAACATACTACAACTTTTAATTTTAAAAAATATGATTTGGTTGATTTTTTATAAATTTTTTAATAATAAAAATTGTTACTGTACTGTACTAATATGAAATATTGACAAAAAAATCACTTGTAGTCTTTAGAGACACACCTGATAAACATACTACAACTTTTAGTTTTGAAAAATATGACTCGGTTGATTTTATATTAATTTTTTAATAATAAAAATTGCTTCTGTACTGTACTAATATGAAATATAGAAATAAAATCACTTGTAGTCTTTAGAGACACACCTGATAAACATACTACAACTTTTATTTTTGAAAAATATGACTCGGTTGATTTTATATTAATTTTTTAATAATAAAAATTGCTACTGTACTGTACTAATATGAAATATAGATATAAAATCACTTGTAGTCTTTAGAGACACACCTGATAAACATACTACAGCTTTTAGTTTTTAAAAATATGTCTCGGTTGATTTTATATTAATTTTTTATATTAAAAATTGCTACTGTACTGTACTAATATGAAATATAGAAATAAAATCACTTGTAGTCCTCAAAGACACACCTGATAAACATACTACAACCTTTAGTTTTGAAAAATATTATTTGGTTGATTTTTTATGAATTTTTTAATAATAAAAATTGCTACTGTACTGTACTAATATGAAATATAGAAATAAAATCACTTGTAGTCTTTAGAGACACACCTGATAAACATAAGACAACCTTTAGTTTTGAAAAATATGATTCGGTTGATTTTTTATTAATTTTTTAATACTAAAAATTGCAACTGTACTGTACTAATATGAAATATTGATAAAAAAATCACTTGTAGTCTTCAAAGACACACCTGATAAACATACTACAACTTTTATTTTTGAAAAATATGACTCGGTTGATTTTATATTAATTTTTTAATAATAAAAATTGCTACTGTACTGTACTAATATGAAATATAGAAATAAAATCACTTGTAGTCCTCAAAGACACACCTGATAAACATACTACAACTTTTATTTTTGAAAAATATGACTCGGTTGATTTTATATTAATTTTTTAATAATAAAAATTGCTACTGTACTGTACTAATATGAAATATAGATATAAAACCACTTGTAGTCTTTAGAGACACACCTGATAAACATACTACAACCTTTAGTTTTGAAAAATATGATTCGTTTGATTTTTTATGAATTTTTTAATACTAAAAATTGCAACTGTACTGTACTAATATGAAATATTGATAAAAAATCACTTGTAGTCTTTAGAGACACACCTGATAAACATACTACAACTTTTAATTTTAAAAAATATGATTCGATTGATTTTTTATTAATTTTTTATACTGAAAATTGCTACTGTACTGTACTAATATGAAATATAGAAATAAAATCACTTGTAGTCATCAAAGACACACCTGATAAACATACTACAACCTTTAGTTTTGAAAAATATTATTTGGTTGATTTTTTATAATTTTTTTAATAATAAAAATTGCTACTGTACTGTACTAATATGAAATATAGATATAAAACCACTTGTAGTCTTTAGAGACACACCTGATAAACATACTACAACCTTTAGTTTTGAAAAATATGATTCGGTTGATTTTATATTAATTTTTTAATAATAAAAATTGCTACTGTACTGTACTAATATGAAATATAGAAATAAAATCACTTGTAGTCTTTAGAGACACACCTGATAAACATAAGACAACCTTTAGTTTTGAAAAATATGATTCGGTTGATTTTTTATTAATTTTTTAATACTAAAAATTGCAACTGTACTGTACTAATATGAAATATTGATAAAAAAATCACTTGTAGTCTTTAGAGACACACCTGATAAACATACTACAACTTTTATTTTTGAAAAATATGACTCGGTTGATTTTATATTAATTTTTTAATAATAAAAATTGCTACTGTACTGTACTAATATGAAATATAGAAATAAAATCACTTGTAGTCCTCAAAGACACACCTGATAAACATACTACAACTTTTATTTTTGAAAAATATGACTCGGTTGATTTTATATTAATTTTTTAATAATAAAAATTGCTACTGTACTGTACTAATATGAAATATAGATATAAAACCACTTGTAGTCTTTAGAGACACACCTGATAAACATACTACAACCTTTAGTTTTGAAAAATATGATTCGTTTGATTTTTTATGAATTTTTTAATACTAAAAATTGCAACTGTACTGTACTAATATGAAATATTGATAAAAAATCACTTGTAGTCTTTAGAGACACACCTGATAAACATACTACAACTTTTAATTTTAAAAAATATGATTCGATTGATTTTTTATTAATTTTTTATACTGAAAATTGCTACTGTACTGTACTAATATGAAATATAGAAATAAAATCACTTGTAGTCATCAAAGACACACCTGATAAACATACTACAACCTTTAGTTTTGAAAAATATTATTTGGTTGATTTTTTATAATTTTTTTAATAATAAAAATTGCTACTGTACTGTACTAATATGAAATATAGATATAAAACCACTTGTAGTCTTTAGAGACACACCTGATAAACATACTACAACCTTTAGTTTTGAAAAATATGATTCGGTTGATTTTTTATGAATTTTTTAATACTAAAAATTGCAACTGTACTGTACTAATATGAAATATTGATAAAAAAAATCACTTGTAGTCTTTAGAGACACACCTGATAAACATACTACAACTTTTAATTTTAAAAAATATGATTCGATTGATTTTTTATTAATTTTTTATACTAAAAATTGCTACTGTACTGTACTAATATGAAATATAGAAATAAAATCACTTGTAGTCATCAAAGACACACCTGATAAACATACTACAACCTTTAGTTTTGAAAAATATTATTTGGTTGATTTTTTATAAATTTTTTAATAATAAAAATTGCTACTGTACTGTACTAATATGAAATATAGAAATAAAATCACTTGTAGTCCTCAGAGACACACCCGATAAACATACTACAACTTTTCATTTTAAAAAATATGATTTGGTTGATTTTTTAAATTTTTTTTAATAATAAAAATTGCTACTGTACTGTACTAATATGAAATATAGAAATAAAATCACTTGTAGTCCTCAAATACACACCTGATAAACATACTACAACCTTTAGTTTTGAAAAATATGATTCGGTTGATTTTTTATGAATTTTTTAATACTAAAAATTGCTACTGTACTGTACTAATATGAAATATAGAAATAAAATCACTTGTAGTCTTTAGAGACACACCTGATAAACATACTACAACTTTTAATTTTAAAAAATATGATTTGGTTGATTTTTTATAAATTTTTTAATAATAAAAATTGCTACTGTACTGTACTAATATGAAATATTGACAAAAAAATCACTTGTAGTCTTTAGAGACACACCTGATAAACATACTACAACTTTTAGTTTTGAAAAATATGACTCGGTTGATTTTATATTAATTTTTTAATAATAAAAATTGCTACTGTACTGTAGTAATATGAAATATAGAAATAAAATCACTTGTAGTCTTTAGAGACACACCTGATAAACATACTACAACTTTTATTTTTGAAAAATATGACTCGGTTGATTTTATATTGATTTTTTATATTAAAAATTGCTACTGTACTGTACTAATATGAAATATAGAAATAAAATCACTTGTAGTCCTCAAAGACACACCTGATAAACATACTACAACCTTTAGTTTTGAAAAATATTATTTGGTTGATTTTTTATAAATTTTTTAATAATAAAAATTGCTACTGTACTGTACTAATATGAAATATAGAAATAAAATCACTTGTAGTCTTTAGAGACACACCTGATAAACATAATACAACCTTTAGTTTTGAAAAATATGATTCGGTTGATTTTTTATTAATTTTTTAATACTAAAAATTGCAACTGTACTGTACTAATATGAAATATTGATAAAAAATCACTTGTAGTCTTTAGAGACACACCTGATAAACATACTACAACTTTTAATTTTAAAAAATATGATTCGATTGATTTTATATTAATTTTTTATACTAGAAATTGCTACTGTACTGTACTAATATGAAATATAGAAATAAAATCACTTGTAGTCCTCAAAGACACAACTGATAAACATACTACAACTTTTATTTTTGAAAAATATGACTCGGTTGATTTTATATTAATTTTTTAATAATAAAAATTGCTACTGTACTGTACTAATATGAAATATAGATATAAAACCACTTGTAGTCTTTAGAGACACACCTGATAAACATACTACAACTTTTAATTTTAAAAAATATGATTTGGTTGATTTTTTAATTTTTTTTTAATAATAAACATTGCTACTGTACTGTACTAATATGAAATATAGAAATAAAATCACTTGTAGTCCTCAAATACACACCTGATAAACATACTACAACCTTTAGTTTTGAAAAATATGACTCGGTTGATTTTATATTAATTTTTTAATAATAAAAATTGCTACTGTACTGTACTAATATGAAATATAGATATAAAACCACTTGTAGTCTTTAGAGACACACCTGATAAACATACTACAACCTTTAGTTTTGAAAAATATGATTCGTTTGATTTTTTATGAATTTTTTAATACTAAAAATTGCAACTGTACTGTACTAATATGAAATATTGATAAAAAATCACTTGTAGTCTTTAGAGACACACCTGATAAACATACTACAACTTTTAATTTTAAAAAATATGATTCGATTGATTTTTTATTAATTTTTTATACTGAAAATTGCTACTGTACTGTACTAATATGAAATATAGAAATAAAATCACTTGTAGTCATCAAAGACACACCTGATAAACATACTACAACCTTTAGTTTTGAAAAATATTATTTGGTTGATTTTTTATAATTTTTTTAATAATAAAAATTGCTACTGTACTGTACTAATATGAAATATAGATATAAAACCACTTGTAGTCTTTAGAGACACACCTGATAAACATACTACAACCTTTAGTTTTGAAAAATATGATTCGGTTGATTTTTTATGAATTTTTTAATACTAAAAATTGCAACTGTACTGTACTAATATGAAATATTGATAAAAAAAATCACTTGTAGTCTTTAGAGACACACCTGATAAACATACTACAACTTTTAATTTTAAAAAATATGATTCGATTGATTTTTTATTAATTTTTTATACTAAAAATTGCTACTGTACTGTACTAATATGAAATATAGAAATAAAATCACTTGTAGTCATCAAAGACACACCTGATAAACATACTACAACCTTTAGTTTTGAAAAATATTATTTGGTTGATTTTTTATAAATTTTTTAATAATAAAAATTGCTACTGTACTGTACTAATATGAAATATAGAAATAAAATCACTTGTAGTCCTCAGAGACACACCCGATAAACATACTACAACTTTTCATTTTAAAAAATATGATTTGGTTGATTTTTTAAATTTTTTTTAATAATAAAAATTGCTACTGTACTGTACTAATATGAAATATAGAAATAAAATCACTTGTAGTCCTCAAATACACACCTGATAAACATACTACAACCTTTAGTTTTGAAAAATATGACTCGGTTGATTTTATATTAATTTTTTAATAATAAAAATTGCTACTGTACTGTACTAATATGAAATATAGAAATAAAATCACTTGTAGTCTTTAGAGACACACCTGATAAACATACTACAACTTTTAATTTTAAAAAATATGATTTGGTTGATTTTTTAAAAATTTTTTAATAATAAAAATTGCTACTGTACTGTACTAATATGAAATATTGACAAAAAAATCACTTGTAGTCTTTAGAGACACACCTGATAAACATACTACAACTTTTAGTTTTGAAAAATATGACTCGGTTGATTTTATATTAATTTTTTAATAATAAAAATTGCTACTGTACTGTAGTAATATGAAATATAGAAATAAAATCACTTGTAGTCTTTAGAGACACACCTGATAAACATACTACAACTTTTATTTTTGAAAAATATGACTCGGTTGATTTTATATTGATTTTTTATATTAAAAATTGCTACTGTACTGTACTAATATGAAATATAGAAATAAAATCACTTGTAGTCCTCAAAGACACACCTGATAAACATACTACAACCTTTAGTTTTGAAAAATATTATTTGGTTGATTTTTTATAAATTTTTTAATAATAAAAATTGCTACTGTACTGTACTAATATGAAATATAGAAATAAAATCACTTGTAGTCTTTAGAGACACACCTGATAAACATACTACAACTTTTATTTTTGAAAAATATGACTCGGTTGATTTTATATTAATTTTTTAATAATAAAAATTGCTACTGTACTGTACTAATATGAAATATAGAAATAAAATCACTTGTAGTCTTTAGAGACACACCTGATAAACATACTACAACCTTTAGTTTTGAAAAATATGATTCGGTTGATTTTTTATAAATTTTTTAATACTAAAAATTGCAACTGTACTGTACTAATATGAAATATTGATAAAAAATCACTTGTAGTCTTTAGAGACACACCTGATAAACATACTACAACTTTTAATTTTAAAAAATTTGATTCGATTGATTTTATATTAATTTTTGTATACTAGAAATTGCTACTGTACTGTACTAATATGAAATATTGAAATAAAATCACTTGTAGTCCTCAAAGACACAACTGATAAACATACTACAACTTTTATTTTTGAAAAATATGACTCGGTTGATTTTATATTAATTTTTTAATAATAAAAATTGCTACTGTACTGTACTAATATGAAATATAGATATAAAACCACTTGTAGTCTTTAGAGACACACCTGATAAACATACTACAACCTTTAGTTTTGAAAAATATGATTCGGTTGATTTTTTATTAATTTTTTAATACTAAAAATTGCAACTGTACTGTACTAATATGAAATATTGATAAAAAATCACTTGTAGTCTTTAGAGACACACCTGATAAACATACTACAACTTTTAATTTTAAAAAATATGATTCGATTGATTTTTTATTAGTTTTTTATACTAAAAATTGCTACTGTACTGTACTAATATGAAATATAGAAATAAAATCACTTGTAGTCCTCAAATACACACCTGATAAACATACTACAAATTTTAATTTTAAAAAATATGATTTGGTTGATTTTTTATGAATTTTTTAATAATAAAAATTGCTACTGTACTGTACTAATATGAAATATAGAAATAAAATCACTTGTAGTCTTTAGAGACATACCTGATAAACATACTACAACTTTTATTTTTGAAAAATATGACTCAGTTGATTTTATATTAATTTTTTAATAATAAAAATTGCTACTGTACTGTACTAATATGAAATATAGAAATAAAATCACTTGTAGTCCTCAAAGACACACCTGATGAACATACTACAACCTTTAGTTTTGAAAAATATGATTCGGTTGATTTTTTATTAATTTTTTAATACTAAAAATTGCTACTGTACTGTACTAATATGAAATATTGACAAAAAATCACTTGTAGTCTTTAGAGACACACCTGATAAACATACTACAACTTTTAATTTTAAAAAATATGATTTGGTTGATTTTTTATAAATTTTTTAATAATAAAAATTGCTACTGTACTGTACTAATATGAAATATAGAAATAAAATCACTTGAAGTCTTTAGAGACACACCTGATAAACATACTACAACTTTTAGTTTTGAAAAATATGACTCGGTTGATTTTATATTAATTTTTTAATAATAAAAATTGCTACTGTACTGTACTAATATGAAATATAGAAATAAAATCACTTGTAGTCTTTAGAGGCGTGTCTCTAAAGACTACAAGTGATTTTATTTCTATATTTCATAGTACAGTACAGTAGCAATTTTTATTATTAAAAAAATTATAAAAAATCAACCAAATCATATTTTTTTAAATTAAAAGTTGTAGTATGTTTATCAGGTGTGTCTCTAAAGACTAAAAGTGATTTTGTATCTATATTTCATATTAGTACAGTACAGTTGCAGTTTTTATTATTAAAAAATTAATATAAAATCAACCGAGTCATATTTTTCAAAAATAAAAGTTGTAGTGTGTTTATCAGGTGTGTCTCTAAAGACTACAAGTGATTTTATTTCTATATTTCATATTAGTACAGTACAGTAGCAATTTTTATTATAAAAAAATTAATATAAAATCAACCAAATCATATTTTTCAAAACCAAAAGTTGTAGTATGTTTATCAGGTGTGTCTCTAAAGACTACAAGTAATTTTATTTCTATATTTCATATTAGTACAGTACAGTAGCAATTTTTATTATTAAAAAATTAATATAAAATCAACCGAGTCATATTTTTCAAAATTAAAAGTTGTAGTATGTTTACCAGGTGTGTCTTTGAGGACTACAAGTGATTTTATTTCTATATTTCATATTAGTACAGTACAGTAGCAATTTTTAGTATTAAAAATTAATATAAAATCAGCCAAGTCATATTTTTCAAAACTAAAAGTTGTAGTATGTTTAATAGGTGTGTCTCTAAAGACTACAAGTGATTTTATTTCTATATTTCATATTAGTACAGTACAGTAGCAATTTTAGTATTAAAAATTAATATAAAATCAGCCGAGTCATATTTTTCAAAACCAAAAGTTGTAGTATGTTTATCAGGTGTGTCTCTAAAGACTACAAGTGATTTTATTTCTATATTTCATATTAGTACAGTACAGTAGCATTTTTTATTATTAAAAAATTTATAAAAAATCAACCAAATCATATTTTTCA
This sequence comes from Astyanax mexicanus, assembly GCF_023375975.1. Lineage (NCBI taxonomy): Eukaryota > Metazoa > Chordata > Actinopteri > Characiformes > Acestrorhamphidae > Astyanax > Astyanax mexicanus. Next base: position 40,163,726 of record NC_064411.1, read on the forward strand.
AAACTAAAGGTTGTAGTATGTTTATCAGGTGTGTATTTGAGGACTACAAGTGATTTTATTTCTATATTTCATATTAGTACAGTACAGTAGCATTTTTTATTATTAAAAAATTAATATAAAATCAATCGAGTCATATTTTTTAAAATTAAAAGTTGTAGTATGTTTATCAGGTGTGTCTCTAAAGACTACAAGTGATTTTATTTCTATATTTCATATTAGTACAGTACAGTTGCAATTTTTAGTATTAAAAAATTAATAAAAAATCAACCAAATCATATTTTTCAAAAATAAAAGTTGTAGTATGTTTATCAGTTGTGTATTTGAGGACTACAAGTGATTTTATTTCTATATTTCATATCAGTACAGTACAGTAGCAATTTTTAGTATAAAAAATTAATAAAAAATCAATCGAATCATATTTTTTAAAATTAAAAGTTGTAGTATGTTTATCAGGTGTGTCTCTAAAGACTACAAGTGATTTTATTTCTATATTTCATATTAGTACAGTACAGTAGCATTTTTTATTATAAAAAATTAATATAAAATCAACCGAGACATATTTTTAAAAACTAAAAGTTGTAGTATGTTTATCAGGTGTGTCTCTAAAGACTACAAGTGATTTTATATCTATATTTCATATTAGTACAGTACAGTAGCAATTTTTATTATTAAAAAATTTATAAAAAATCAATCGAATCATATTTTTAAAAACTAAAAGTTGTAGTATGTTTATCAGGTGTGTCTCTAAAGACTACAAGTGATTTTATTTCTATATTTCATATTAGTACAGTACAGTAGCAATTTTTCTTATTAAAAAATTAATATAAAATCAACCGAGTCATATTTTTCAAAAATAAAAGTTGTAGTATGTTTATCAGGTGTGTCTCTAAAGATTACATGTGATTTTTTTATCAATATTTCATATTAGTACAGTACAGTAGCAATTTTTATTATTAAAAAATTAATAAAAAATCAATCGAATCATATTTTTCAAAACTAAAGGTTGTAGTATGTTTATCAGGTGTGTCTCTAAAGACTACAAGTGATTTTATATCTATATTTCATATTAGTACAGTACAGTAGCAATTTTTATTATTAAAAAATGAATAAAAAATCAATCGAATCATATTTTTCAAAACTAAAGGTTGTAGTATGTTTATCAGGTGTGTATTTGAGGACTACAAGTGATTTTATTTCTATATTTCATATCAGTACAGTACAGTAGCAATTTTTAGTATAAAAAATTAATAAAAAATCAATCGAATCATATTTTTTAAAATTAAAAGTTGTAGTATGTTTATCAGGTGTGTCTCTAAAGACTACAAGTGATTTTATATCTATATTTCATATTAGTACAGTACAGTAGCATTTTTTATTATTAAAAAATTAATATAAAATCAACCGAGTCATATTTATCAAAAATAAAAGTTGTAGTATGTTTATCAGGTGTGTCTCTAAAGACTACAAGTGATTTTTTATCAATATTTCATATTAGTACAGTACAGTAGCAATTTTTATTATTAAAAAATTTATAAAAAATCAACCAAATCATATTTTTCAAAACTAAAGGTTGTAGTATGTTCATCAGGTGTGTATTTGAGGACTACAAGTGATTTTATTTCTATATTTCATATCAGTACAGTACAGTAGCAATTTTTAGTATAAAAAATTAATAAAAAATCAATCGAATCATATTTTTTAAAATTAAAAGTTGTAGTATGTTTATCAGGTGTGTCTCTAAAGACTACAAGTGATTTTATATCTATATTTCATATTAGTACAGTACAGTAGCATTTTTTATTATTAAAAAATTAATATAAAATCAACCGAGTCATATTTATCAAAAATAAAAGTTGTAGTATGTTTATCAGGTGTGTCTCTAAAGACTACAAGTGATTTTATTTCTATATTTCATATTAGTACAGTACAGTAGCAATTTTTATTATTAGAAAATTAATATAAAATCAACCGAGACATATTTTTAAAAACTAAAAGTTGTAGTATGTTTATCAGGTGTGTCTCTAAAGACTACAAGTGATTTTATTTCTATATTTCATATTAGTACAGTACAGTAGCAATTTTTAGTATAAAAAAATTTATATAAAATCAATCGAATCATATTTTTTAAAATTAAAAGTTGTAGTATGTTTATCAGGTGTGTCTCTAAAGACTACAAGTGATTTTATATCTATATTTCATATTAGTACAGTACAGTAGCATTTTTTATTATTAAAAAATTAATATAAAATCAACCGAGTCATATTTATCAAAAATAAAAGTTGTAGTATGTTTATCAGGTGTGTCTCTAAAGACTACAAGTGATTTTATTTTTATATTTTATATTAGTGCATTACAGTAGCAATGTTTATAATTAAAAAATTAATATAAAATCAACCGAGACATATTTTTAAAAACTAAAAGTTGTAGTATGTTTATCAGGTGTGTCTCTAAAGACTACAAGTGATTTTATTTCTATATTTCATATTAGTGCAGTACAGTAGCAATTTTTATTATTAAAAAATTAATATAAAATCAACCAAATCATATTTTTCAAAAGTAAAAGTTGTAGTTATTTTTCAGGTGTGTCTCTAAAGACTACGTATGATTTTTTTTATCTATGTTTCATATGGGCGTGTTACAGTAGAAATGCATTAAACGGCGCTGTGAATGTTTACGTTTTTAATCAGGGTCCGTACTTTGCAGACGGTCCCTTAACAGCTTCAGCGCCCGCTGCAGCGATTCCTGCCATTTTCAGTAAATATTCTCGGAGAAACAGAAAGGTTGGGTGTTTTCAGAAAATCTGACGTTTGTAGTTTGTTCTCTGTTCTTCTGTGGTTTGGAAAGTGTAATTTGGGAGAGTTTAGGACATTGCCTGTGAGCAAGAGAACGGCCGAAAGGCGAATCTCCGCTGAATATCGAATATCAAACTAACTTTACTCCGCTGTCTTTAAATCTGGGCTCACTGATGGTACACCTGAAGCCGGTAGCTATCGGGCGGACTAAACCATTTTGCGCCTCCAGGAGGGGCCCCCCAAAATGTCCTATATGTCGACGGACCGTGATGCATTCTTCAGTCAACGCTTCTCTCCGCCTGCCGTTTGCATCCCATCTGGTGTCCGTGTTCTTCGTCTGGGCGCCACCCCTACTGCTGAGACTAACTTTGGTCCTGCCTGTTGCTCAATTTTTTTTTATTTTTGGGGGGGACTACGCAGGACTCTCTTCAGGCTTCTCTTCCTTGATTTATGGAACATATGAACACGTCAGGCCGAAAGGAACAGTCAGACCACCAAAGACTTCATGAGTTCAACCCCTGTACGCAGCTGAATGACCAGAAACTTTGAACTCAGATGGGAGCAGGTGTCATAACCTAGTTGTCGATTTAAATTTACATGGTCGTCACATTCCTTTGTCGAGAACAAAACTCACCTTGCCACGAAACCTGTCGAACTCCCCATTCAGTCAAGCTTATACTGGTCTGCAAATTTTATTACGAGGATGTTGCTAACTCTGTATACCATCTACTATTAAGTCATTTTCACTCATACCACCCCTGAAACGCTATTAAAGATCTTATGAAATTCTGCTGAAGACTTCAGTCTCTCACCACGGCTTACCTCCTTTCAGTTCAGATTCGGCCGCTGGTCCTCCCACTTTCCTCTTTTTGGGGGGACCTGGCTTGAGAACAGTCTCAAGCTGTTCTGAACTGTACCCCAAGCAACATCATCACATCGCATCGCGTAGGCGGGGTTCATTATAGCAAAGTGTTGTTAAGAATGAACAAAATTTTGGGATATGAACCACGCCTCAATTTCCCATGCTCCTCCCCCTGGTCCTATATATATACCTTCAAGGTGCTCACCTACGCGACTTTCGACCTCGCACCCGCCTCCACCCCGTCACCACCCTAATCTTCACTCTCATCTTCATCACTCATCTTCATTACTCCTAGCTGCGGGGGGGGGACCTGGCTTGAGAACAGTCTCAAGCTGTTCTGAACTGTACCCCAAGCAACATCATCACATCGCATCGCGTAGGCGGGGTTCATTATAGCAAATGATGTGTTATGTCCATGTAATGCATTTTGTAAATATTTTGTTAGAAATTCTGGCCTTCAGGAATCAGGAATCACATTCAGGAGTCAGGAGACGGCTTCAGTGTTGACGTGAGTTTTTTCTCGTGCAGACAGAAAATCGTACACGGGCACAGCTCGCAGGTGTTCTCATTTACAACATTTCTCTGAGCACTCCGGTCATGCCAACGTGCTTCAAGACCTGGCTGTCACCCATCTGGACAATAAAGACTGCTATGTTCAAATGCTGTTCATCGACTTAAGTTCAGCATTCAACACCATCATCCCTCAGCATCTGAACTGAGCTTGCTGGGCCTGTTCAGGCAGTCTTTATTGTTTTTTGATGTGCCTCATGACCAGCATCTCAAAGCACTTCATGATGATGGGAGTAAGTGCAATGGGACGGTAGTCATTGAGGCAGGACACATGGGACTTCTTTGGCACAGGAACGATGGTGGTCGTCTTGAAGACTACAAGTGATTTTATTTCTATATTTCATATTAGTACAGCACAGTAGCAATTTTTATTATTAGAAAATTAATATAAAATCAACCGAGTCATATTTTTCAAAAATAAAAGTTGTAGTATGTTTATCAGGTGTTTCTCTAAAGACTACAAGTGATTTTATATCTATATTTCATATTAGTACAGTACAGTAGCAATTTTTATTATTAAAAAAATTATAAAAAATCAACTAAATCATATTTTTCAAAACTAAATGTTGTAGTATGTTTATCAGGTGTGTCTTTGAGGACTACAAGTAATTTTATTTCTATATTTCATATTAGTACAGTACAGTAGCAATTTTTATTATTAAAAAATTTATAAAAAATCAACCAAATCATATTTTTTAAAATTAAAAGTTGTAGTATGTTTATCAGGTGTGTCTCTAAAGACTACAAGTGATTTCATTTCTATATTTCATAATAGTACAGTACAGTAGCAATTTTTATTATTAAAAAAATAATATAAAATCAACAGTCATATTTTTCAAAAATAAAAGTTGTAAAAATTAATAATTAATAAAAAATCAATCGAATCATATTTTTTAAAATTAAAAGTTGTAGTATGTCTATCAGGTGTGTCTCTAAAGACTACAAGTGATTTTATTTCTATATTTCATATTAGTACAGTACAGTAGCAATTTTTATTATTAAAATTTTTTTTAAAAATCAACCAAATCATATTTTTTAAAATTAAAAGTTGTAGTATGTTTATCAGATGTGTCTCTAAAGACTACAAGTAATTTTATTTCTATATTTCATATTAGTACAGTACAGTAGCAATTTTTATTATTAAAAAAATAATATAAAATCAACCAAATCATATTTTTCAAAACCAAAAGTTGTAGTATGTTTATCAGGTGTGTCTTTGAGGACTACAAGTGATTTTATTTCTATATTTCATATTAGTACAGTACAGTAGCAATTTTTATTATTAAAAAAATTATAAAAAATCAACCAAATCATATTTTTTAAAATTAAAAGTTGTAGTATGTTTATCAGGTGTGTCTCTGAGGACTACAAGTGATTTTATTTCTATATTTCATATTAGTACAGTACAGTAGCAATTTTTATTATTAAAAAATTAATATAAAATCAACCGAGTCATATTTTTCAAAACTAAAAGTTGTAGTATGTTTATCAGGTGTGTCTCTAAAGACTACAAGTGATTTTTTATCAATATTTCATATTAGTACAGTACAGTTGCAATTTTTAGTATTAAAAAATTAATAAAAAATCAACCAAATCATATTTTTCAAACCTAAAGGTTGTAGTATGTTTATCAGGTGTGTCTCTAAAGACTACAAGTGATTTTATTTCTATATTTCATATTAGTACAGTACAGTAGCAATTTTTTGTATTAAAAAATTAATATAAAATCAACCAAATCATATTTTTCAAAAATAAAAGTTGTAGTTATTTTTCAGGTGTGTCTCTAAAGACTACTTATGTTTTTTTTTTATCTATATTTCATATGGGCGTGTTACAGTAGAAATGCATTAAACGGCGCTGTGAATGTTTACGTTTTTAATCAGGGTCCGTACATTGTAGACGGTCCCTTAACAGCTTCAGCGCCCGCTGCAGCGATTCCTGCCATTTTCAGTAAATATTCTCGGAGAAACAGAAAGGTTGGGTGTTTTCAGAAAATCTGACGTTTGTAGTTTGTTCTCTGTTCTTCTGTGGTTTGGAAAATGTAATTTGGGAGAGTTTAGGACATTGCCTGTGAGGAAGAGAACGGCCGAAAGGCGAATCTCCGCTGAATATCGAATATCAAACTAACTTTACTCCGCTGCTGGTACAGTATCTTTTAAGGTCCCCCGGGAAAATTCCGTTGTGTTGTGACTCACTTCCGTTGTGTTGTGGTTCTATTTGCAGCGCGTTTTTCTATTTGCAGCGCGTTTTTCAATTTGCTGCGCCTGTGTTGTAATTTTGATGGATGTGTTTTGTGCTTTTGCAGCACTTTTCAATTTGCACTGCGTTGGGCTTTCTCGGCCACCGTAGAGAATTCGCTGAGGGAGGTGTAGTATTAGGTTAATTGCATAGGCAGGAACCATTGTTCAGTCAAGGGTTGAACTGGGGGGACCTAATAAAGGGGAGTTCAGAGTTCTAAAGTAAAGCTGGTGTGTGGTGTCGTCTGTTGTTGTCTCTCGCTCTTCAGAAGGTTTTATACTGAACGGTAAAACTGAGCATGGTGTCAGAAGTGGGATAGGAGTAAGTTCTCCAACGTTTTGTGTTTCAATACCACTGGCGAAGTAAATAAAACAAAACGGACAAAAACTGGGTTACCGCACGGTGGGTGCTTGGACCCCTATAATCGCCATTTGAGACCCGCGAGTTTGGGGGGCCATATCCAAGCGGTTCAGCATTACAGCGCGGAAGCATGAGCCTGTTCCAAGTCCCACCACCGGATAAATTCACGTTTAAGGCTGAGGACTGGCCCAAGTGGATAAAACGCTTCGAGAGGTTTCGGATAGCTTCAGGTCTGGAAACGCAAGCGGACGAAAACCAGGTGAACGCGCTGATTTACGCGATGGGAGAAGAGGCGGAGGATATTCTGACCTCTCTGCACCTGAGTCCCGCTGAAGCGAGCGATTTCAACGAGGTCAAAAACAGGTTGGATGCTCACTTTATAACCCGGAGGAATGTTATTTTTGAAAGAGCCAAGTTTAACCAGAGGCAACAGGAGCTGGGTGAGTCAGTTGATTGTTTTATTACTGCGTTGCATTGTCTGGCCGAGCATTGTGGATACGGAGAGCTACATGACGAAATGGTGAGAGACAGGCTAGTAGTTGGGCTAAGAGACACAAAACTGTCAGAACAACTACAAATGGACCCTGAATTAACACTCGTCAAAGCTGTTACCAGAGTTCGACAGAGTGAGCAAGTGAAAAAGCAACAAGAAGTGCTTAAGAAAAATTTCAAAGGCGACACACTAAACACGCAGCTCGACAGCATGCAGCTCAAGCAGCGAGGTGGTGTTAAAAACACACCAGTCAAGCTACAGTCATCCCAGTCAGGTATGAGGGCGGCGCAGAAAAGGTATACCAAACCTTCACCGTGTACAAGGTGTGGTGATATAAAAGGACACAGCCTGCAGCAATGTCCAGCTAGAGAAGCAGTGTGTAACCATTGCAAAAAGAAGGGACATTATGCCAGAGCTTGTCGTGCCAGAAAGTCCAGTCAAGTGAACATTGCATTACTTACTGAAGATGTTGAGGATGAGGTTGCATTTCTTGGCTCACTTATGGCTGAAACGAACGAAGGTCCATGGATGACAGAAATAAAAATGGATTGCTACAATGTTTTGTGCAAAATAGACACGGGTGCGGATGTAACAGCAATACCTGAGAGATTGTGCAGTCCTGACCAGCTTATCAGACTGGTAAAGTCATCAAAAGTCCTCAAGGGTCCAGGAGGCACAGCACTATCAATAAAGGGAAAATTCACAGCCACACTGCAGAAAGGACAAAAGAGCATTAAACAGGATGTCTACGTCGTAAGGGATCTGGCCACAGCACTATTAGGCCGTCCAGCTGTCACAGCACTGCAGTTAGTTGCTAGGTTGGATGAAGTCAATCTAGATAGTGAGGAAGCAGTAAAATCTGAATTTCCAAAGCTGTTTAGTGGTCTAGGAAAGATGCAGGGAGAGTACAAAATTGTATTGAAGCCTGGTGCTAAACCCTTCTCTCTGTCCACCCCTAGACGCATTTCACTTCCCCTTATGCCTAGAGTTAAAGAAGAACTCAATTGCATGGAGCAACAAGGAGTCATCTCCAAAGTGGAACAGCCTACTGAATGGTGTGCACCTATGGTGGTTGTACCTAAGCAAACAGGCAAGGTGAGAATTTGCACAGATCTCACAGAACTGAACAAATCTGTCTTGAGGGAGAGACACCCGCTTCCCTCAGTAGAACATACACTAGGACAGCTGGCTGGAGCCAGAGTGTTTTCAAAGCTTGACGCAAATTCAGGTTTCTGGCAGATTCCACTTTCCAAAGAGTCCTCCCTACTTACCACGTTCATAACCCCATTTGGACGGTATTGCTATAACCGCTTGTGCTTCGGAATTTCCTCTGCTCCTGAGCACTTTCAGAAGCGTATGACACAACTCCTTGAGGGGTTGGAGGGGGTTCTGTGTCAGATGGATGATGTGCTCATCTGGGGAGCTACACAACAGCAGCATGATGAAAGGCTACGTGCAACACTGTCACGACTTCAGGAGGCTGGGGTCACACTTAATGAAAAGTGTGAGTTCTCCAAGAACCGAATCAAGTTCCTGGGGCAAATTATTGAGGCTTCTGGGGTGAGTGCAGACCCGGAAAAAGTGAAGGCAGTGAAAGCCATGAGAGAACCTGAAAACATTAGTGAGGTGAGAGGACTACTGGGGATGATAAATCATCTGGGGAAATTTCTACCACATCTGGCCGAGAAGACCCGTCCACTTAGAGACCTGTTGAAGAAGTCAAATATGTGGGCATGGGGGTCCCAACAGCAGGAGGCCTTTAATAGCATCAAAGAAGAGCTAACAACGCCACCTGGACTGGCATTATATGACACTAATGCTGAAACACTCGTCTCTGCAGATGCTTCATCATATGGGCTAGGTGCTGTTCTCCTCCAAAAACAACCAGACACAGCATGGAAACCAGTAGCGTATGCATCACGGGCTCTGACCTCTACTGAGCAAAGGTATGCCCAGATAGAGAAGGAGGCGTTGGCGACAACATGGGCATGTGAGAGGTTTGCAGAGTTTCTCATAGGGAAGACTTTCCACATAGAGACAGACCACAAACCATTGGTCCCACTGTTAGGCTCAAAGATGCTAGATGCTCTACCACCTAGAATACAACGTCTCCGAATGAGACTGTTGAGGTTCTCATACACAATATCACATGTGGCTGGCAAGAATATTGCCACTGCAGATGTACTTTCTAGGGCCCCTGTGAGCTACACTGAAGATGAGCTACAGCAGGAAGAAATAGACCTATACGTTGACACGGTCATGGCAAGTCTTCCAGCTACAGAGCACAGGCTGCAAAAAATCCGGACACATCAAGACAGTGATCCTACACTATGTCAACTTAAGAAACACTGTGTAGATGGGTGGCCTGACAGATTTTCTGTCAAAAGGGAGATTCAACCCTATCTGCCCTTCTCGGGTGAATTCACAGTGCAAAATGGAGTGCTGCTCAGAGGAGAAAGAATTGTCATTCCAGTATCACTCCGTGTAGATATACTTAACAAGCTGCATGAGGGACATCTAGGCCTAACGAAATGCAGAGAGAGAGCCAAACAATCAGTGTGGTGGCCTGGCCTTAGTAAAGAATTGCAACAGCTGATAGAGAACTGTGACACATGTGCTCGCGAGAGAACAAACTTGAAAGAACCAATGCTGCCTACATTGTTTCCAACGAGACCATGGTCCACAGTAGGAGCAGATATGTTCCAGTATAACAACCAGCACTACTTAATTGTTGTGGACTATTTTTCTAGATTCTTTGAAGTTGCCAAGATGTCAACAACAACTTCAGAAGCAACAATCCAGCACTTCAAATCAATCTTCGCATGTCACGGAATCCCAGAAGTGGTGCGCTCGGACAATGGGCCACAGTTTTCATCTGAGTGCTTCCGACACTTCGCGAAGGACTGGGGCTTTGCTCATGTGACATCTAGTCCTCGCTTTCCGCAGAGCAACGGGGAGGCGGAGAGAGCGGTAAGAACAATCAAAAATCTACTGAAAAAGTCAGCAGATCCATATCTTGCACTCATGGCTTATCGTGCTGCCCCACTGGCCAATGGATACAGTCCCACTGAGCTTCTCATGGGCAGGAAGATAAGAACACCTGTTCCTGTCATTCCATCTCAACTCAAGCCAGGGTGTGTGGACATGGAAAAGCTGAAGATAACAGAAAAGATATACAGACAAAAGCAAAAACGCAATTACGACCGCAGACATAAGACACACCACTTGAAACACCTCGACCCAGGCAGACACGTGTGGATAAAGGACACTGCAGAGCGGGGCACAGTGGTGTCTACTGCTGCCACACCCAGATCTTACCTAGTGGAGACACCAGAGGGCATCCTACGGAGAAACAGGTTCCATCTCTCTCCAACACCAGTGGCACCTAAACACACAACAAGCCTGCCTGACACATCATCTGATGAACACACCACATCAGAGTCTGCACGGCCGCTTAACTCACAAAATAGCAGAGATGGACAGCAGCCGCTGATCCAAACACCAGTGCGCCGGTATCCAGTCAGAGAGAAAAAGGTCCCTGGTTACTTGAAGGACTTTGTTTGCACTTAGTGGAAGATAGATCAAAGGCTGAGTGAGCCTGGGGCAGAATAATCCCCACACTCAGCAGAAGGGATGGGTAGTCTACCCCAACCCTTCTAAAAAAAAAAGAAAGAAGAAAAGACTCAAAATGTGAATGTGAATATTATGGCATGTAAAAAAAAAAAAAAAAAAAAAAAAAACAAAGAAAAAAAAAGAATGACCTGTTATTTTTCTGTTTAATTGTTGAGTTCAGAACAGAATTACTAACTGTTAGTAGTAAAGTAAAAGACAAGATCTTCACATGTTGTGGAACAGTCTGTTTAGTAAAGTTATCCTAGAAGGAGGAATGGAACACTTTTATCTCAGAAAGGGGGATGTAGTATTAGGTTAATTGCATAGGCAGGAACCATTGTTCAGTCAAGGGTTGAACTGGGGGGACCTAATAAAGGGGAGTTCAGAGTTCTAAAGTAAAGCTGGTGTGTGGTGTCGTCTGTTGTTGTCTCTCGCTCTTCAGAAGGTTTTATACTGAACGGTAAAACTGAACAGGAGGCGACCCTGACCCCGCCACAACCTGTCAAAACCACCTGGCAAAAGCCTCGCTCGAGCAAAAACAAAAGCTGCAGGTAATTTGCACAGCGCGGGAGGAGAACTGTGAATTTGAGAGAAAAATAAAACAACCGAGAGGAGAAAAATGAAGCTCGAGAGAGATATTCTGTTCAGCGCACACACAATTCCCCTTTTTGCTTGCGAGCTTCACATTTGCGCTCACAAGAAGTTAATTTACACACGCAAAATGTTAAAATACGCTGGTTATTGTTTTTCACCTGGTATTTTTGCGCCCCCGACTTTTGACGTTGATGTGACGCCATATCCAGCTATAGATGTAAAATAAGTGGGTGGTATTTAATTAAATCTCTGTGGAGTTAACCAGCATATTTGTTTATTTGGGTTAACTCTGAAATATTTAGTTCTGTCAAATAATTTCAACGTAACTCACCAACTCTCTAATGTTTCAACTCTAGTTTATGTTGGGTATTGCTCTTTCTGCTGGTACACTTAGCTCCATGCTCATAGCAAGGAGACATGAATTATCAAAGGCTTGAGAATGGATGCCAGATGGATGGGAATTTCCAAAATCAGTTTTATTTTAAGACATTTAACAGGGGATTAACCAGAGGGCTGTATCAAAAATCAAGCTCAAAGTTCTCGGGTTTCCGTATGTTAGCCTGCTTCACTTAACCAGGCATTCACTCTTAATTGGTTTAATTGGTAATTGGTAGGATGACCTGGGTTAACAACACGTCAGTTTGATCCAGGTGTTTCTTTTCAGTTTAATTGGAGTCTCTTTCAGTTTAATTGGAGACCCAATGTATAATTTTTAATTGCTAAACATTGAGTGTACTCAGTCTCTTTAAAAAAAAACAGCATTAAGTTTGTGATAGCACTGCTGTTAAAGTATCCTTTTTTATAGGGTCTTTTATACCCATTTTAAAATGTCAAGGTGGACAGGGAATGCTTTGGATATATTTGTTAAATGCCTGCATGTCTGAAATTTTACATTTTGGAAATTCCCATCCATCTGGCATCCATTCTCAAGCCTTTGATAATTCACATCTCCTTGCTATGAGCATGCATAATCATCCTCACTCACAAGATAAAATCTCGCAACTTATACTGGTGTAGCTGTTTCCAAGCCATTGCCTAAAATTACAGTTAATGATCTGTTTATGAACTGCTATCCCATGAATGGACATGGCATGTTTAAGCAATAATACACAAGAGGGAGTGCTATAAGTTGTAAAATTTATTAACCCCTTTACAGGCCTTGAAACGTATACAGGCTACAAGTGTAGATGATTCAAAACCCCCTTTTTTCTGCAGTAAAATAACTTATTTATATTCTGAACAATGTATATTTTGAAATCTTCTGCAAGACATTTGAAGAAGCTGCCTGTTCACTCTATACTCCACTTAATTACTCCAGATCAGTAACAGGATTCAACCCAAATTCTGGATGTTTGAAAATAGACATAAAAACTAGACAACCGTAACAAAACAAAAGGTTTGAAGAACATTAAATGTTTCATTTGTATTCAAGAAAATACTGATTTTAAAATAGAGTTAAGGAAAGTAACAATTTTATGATTGTTATTCATTAGATTTTTAAAATTGAAGATTTACATAAAACAAGCTATTACAATAGCAATTTGTAGTAGTGTTTAATTATGAAACATGAAACCTTTTTATGTAATGCTCAAATATAAATCTTCAAGATTTAGGTGTAATATCAGGCAGAAAATTACAAATATGCTGGCCTGTTAAGGGGTTAAACATTTTGAATTAAAAACAACAAGAAAATACGATCTGTTTAGTTATAAACACTCTGCGAGTTAAAATAGTTCCATTGCTGCTCTGTTTGTATCTGCCCTGTATGTGGTGGAGTAATACATGGAGAGCTTTGGTTACAGTACATTACCAGCTGATAATGGCACTTATAAAATGCCTCTTAGCCAATGACATTGCAGGGTCAGAACTAACTGTGGTATAACAGTGTATAATTCAAACAAAATGGGTGTTTGACAGCAGATGTTTAAAGTGAATACTTGTTTTATTGTTTATGCCATTAACATCTCATCATCAACAACATCATCATCATCAAGATAATCAGGTACCGTGTTAGTTGTTCCACATTTTAAATAAGGAAAGCCAATCTGAGGATTTGGCAATTTGATCTTTTTTGCCACCATAGGGGCAAACGCTAACCTTTTTTGCCCCTCTGTGCTGTTACAGAACCTGAATTTGAGTCCTTGGCCCTTGCCGCTCCTGCAGGGTGCTGTTCAGGCCTGAAGGCACTTGGTCCATCTTAGAATGAACTCGCCCAGAGAAACAGCAGCAGCACATAAAGAAATTAGCTCATTTCTTCGAGAGGATTAGGTGTTGCTGTTTATAAATAATTGCTTACCAGTCAAGTGAAAGTTGTGAAAGAAAATTCACCACACACACACACACAAACTCACACAGACAAACAGCCACACACACTCAAACACTCAAATGTGCAAATAAATGCACACAAACAAATACACAGTACATTTCCCTGTGAGCCAGGTCACATCTTGGTGCTCCTCTGTGGGCACAGCATAAACAAAATAAACAGCACAATCTAAACAACAAACAAATACATAAATAGTTCCCTTTACATCAACGTTAATAAAATTAGCTTCTTTGAATTCCAAGTTGGTCTACTGTTCCATGTTGGTTTTATATGCATCCCTTTATTGTCAGAGTTCAGTGTACGTTTGACATCTTCCCTGTAGTCTGAGGTTCTGTGTTGTCCAGAGGCCAGATACCACCACACGCCTCAATCCACACCAATAATGGCTCACGTGTGACTCATTATGCATGCATAGGCTAGCATAGGGGTCACGTGAGTTGTTCCACTTCCTCTGATGTGAGTATTCCTCTAAACAGAGTGCACAGAGGGTCCTACAGATGCTAGTGTGGACTGACACAGTGAAGGGAGGGCAAAGGCCAAAGTGAAGGTTTTCTGTACCACACCCTGATCAGACGCAGGGTTGGTAACATCAGGTCACACCTGGGAAGATACACAACACATCTGTCCTGAAGCATATCTGGTTCATCTCTCCAGTCTCAGGCATGGACATTCCCAGCATCCTCAGCAGGGTCACAAGGGTCACCGGCCAGGGCAGGAGGTGGGTTTGATGCAGCGACCCTGGAAGAGGACCAGGTTCGCCGGACAGTGGCAGCCAGCCACGCAGGGTTTGAGACATGGGCCGATCTCGTTCCAGTTATCACAGGTTTTGGTGCAACCGGGACCACAAGTGTCGTAGATGGCGCCGTGTTTACACTGGGTAGCTGGATGGAAAGACAGGTGAAGTAATAATAGATATTATTAATATTAATATTTTTTTTATTGGAATATTAAGTACTGTGCAAATAAAGTAAAATGGATCAGTTAATTTAACCCTCCTATAATGTTCATTTATCAGAAACAGTAGTGGTGTTTCTGTGTCATATTGACCCATCACATGTTTAATTATCCAAAAGTAAATATCAGAAAAAAATTCTAACAAGCATTGTGAATATTTAATTACTAACTCCATTGCTAATTATTATCAATATGATTAATATTTAGTGCAATAGTGTTTCTTACCTCTAACAGGTAATAGTTCAATTAGGATAATTCACTCGTTTTTAATACAAAAAAATGTTTAACCTTTTTTAAATGTTTCCCTACTTTATTACTGTTAAAAAGACCAACATATAAAACAGTAGTTTTACATAACACTGAAACATATCATTGCAATTTAGTTTTAGTTTTTGTTTTTGCAGGGGGTGGTTGCAAAAATGTGAGATGAACCATTTTCATATTATATGTTGATTACACTAATTACGGCAAGCAGAAGTTTTATACTTTTTTATAATTAAACTATTTTTTTTTCTTCAAACTTCAAGACGGGTCAATTTGACTCATAACATAACAGGAGGGTTAAACACCAGTTGTGTCTTTAATTAAAAATACTTTAATAAACATAAATATTAATAAATATTTCCCAAGAAATTCTGCATCTTATTTTCAGTGTTTCTATTACATTTCTATGACATGTTTGACTCTTGGGCTTCCCTCCCCAACTCTTTTTTAACCCACTGCTGTAAATAAAAATCATACTCTAAGCACCCATTTATGAACAGCTATACACATGCATTTATTGACAAGCTGAGCGATTAATTTTTATGTGGTACATTAAATATATTTACTTTATTATAATGTTATATTGTACTGTACAAGCACTAAAAAAAACACACTTAGTGCCACAAACAAATCCCAAACTACTGCTTAGTTTCCTTAGGTGCCTAAAAAAAATTAATACAAAAAATACATGAATAATCTGTACAAAATAAAATTGTGATCACTTGATACTTACTCATACAAGACTGTTCTGGTTTCCAGAGAACAGGTGCTCCTTCCCTCTCACAGGCCCGACTGTAAGCAATGAAGGACTCGCAGTAGCAGTTCTTATGGACTGGGCACTCACACATGTCTGTCACACATGACCTGCACACAGTGATGATTTGATTACTAATGGAGCTCGAAAATGGGCAGGTCATTAATTGCATTTTATTCACTATATATGTATATATAGGACACCTTCTCTTTAATTTTTTCATACATTGTAAATCCAGATTATAAAGGAACACAAAAAATCATGTAGTAACTTAAAAGTGTCAAACCAAAATACGCTGTGAAGCATTTAGATGGGTTCTTATATGGGATTCTGTTATGCATGGGGTTTCTGAAGCTGGTAACTCTTGGTCTTCCTTTCCTGAGGCTGTCCTGATGAGAACCCGTTTCATCACAATATTTTTGATTGGCTTTGCGACTGCATTTGAAACTACTTTCAAAGTTTCAGAATTTTCTGATTAACTCATTTATTAAAGTCATTATTATATAGTAGGGTTAGAATATTTATCAAATAGGGCTATTCACTGCATACCAACTCTACCTCTTCACAACTGATGTTCTCAAACACATTAATGGGAAAATAAAATGAAGAAATTACCTGAAAAGCTGAACATTCTAGGTGACAGGATTGTACAGAATTATTATTGGATGAGGTTGCTTGTACTTTTGAACATACAGTACATACATACGCTTGTGCTCATTATTTATGGTATAAGAGCTCCATCTGGTGCTCACTGGTTGCAAGTGTATCCACACATTTTAGCACAGTGGTTTTCTCTCTGGAGAGCTCCAGCCAAAATACAACACACTCCATTCAGCCACTCTAGGATATCCAGTGATAGTAATATTATAGAATCTGGATTAAGTGGGGTTGTGTCTAAAGGTTGCAGATGTCCAGAAGAAGACTTGAATTCCATTTTTTAAGCAGATCAATCAGCACTAACTGACCACACATCATAGACTGTTTTTTTACACTGTTTGTCACTGAAACACTATAACACTGTTCAGAGAACTTTGCAATTACTCACTACTATACATGTTGAATTATGTTCAAATACACCTCTGGAAAAAAATAAGAGGTCATCTAAATGATGAGTTTCTTTGATTTTACCAAATGGAAAACCTCTGGAATTTAATCAAGAGGAAGATAGATGATCACAACCAAGGTGAAAAAACAGGGTTATTCCACCAAATATTGATCTCTTAAAACTTTATGAATATAAACTTTTAAGTTTTGCATTATTTGAGGTCTGAAAGCTCTACATCTTTTTTTATTTCAGACATTTCTCATTTTCTGCTAATAAATGCTCTAAATGACAATATTTTTATATGGAATTTGGAAGAAATATTGTCTGTAGTTTATAGAATAAAACAATAATGTACATTTTACTCAAATATAAACCTATAAATGGCAAAATCAGAGAAACTGATTCAGAAACTGAAGTGGCCTTAATTTCTTCCAGAGCTGTATATTACTTAAGATACATCTTCTGGAAGAGTTTCTAGCATATTTCCAACTTTGAATCATTATAAAATGTGTTCCAAAACATTTTTTTCTAAACAACAAAAGAAAAGACTATATGAAGATATACTTTTCACATAATCTGCACAAAAAAGCATCTGTCTAAATCTAATGTGCTGCATACACAAAAATGGAAAGAACAATACAGAATCTTCACACCAATGCTCCAAGATCTAGTATAAAGCTGTCCCTGGACAGTAGACACAGGTGATTTCAGAAGAAACAACTATTGAGCAGGTGACCAAATACTTTTCAACATACTATCCATACAGTTTGCAATTACATTACAACTACTGTAACGCTGCCGTTTTGGAGTGTCACTAAATACTCCATAATGCACAGTGTGACATATTTAGTACTTGGTCACTGTTGCACTCCTTGTTTATCATGAGTGTATATCATGTGAATAAAACAGAGGAATACTCACCTATAAAAATTGGCGAAGTCCACCACTGGGTGGCACTTTTGGAACTCCCAGGACTTGAGTTTGTGGCAGGAGCGGTGGGCTCGGAGCTTCACTTTGACAGATGCAGGGCAAAGGTAGGATACAGGTCTGCGGGCTGGCTGCTCACACACCTCGTTACCCTCTACTCGCCAAGACTCAGCAAACTCGTCCACATCAAACTTAAACTGCCCGTCGCCACCCATGGTATCGTCCCGCTTATGCCCGTTGTAGTTTCCACAGAGGCCACAGAGCCGGCCCTTTAGGTGGGGTGCAGCCACAACTTCCACCAGACTGTCCCCATCCCACGTAATCTCCAGGCCTTAGAGACACAGACAGATTAGACGATAAAATGTTAAATATAGATTCACAAATACAGCACAGATTAAAACTGATTGGAGGGAATTAGGAGGAACAGTGAATAAAACTTTGTAACTTTAATTACGGTTGCTTCCACCTTCACCCTTTACTAAAATGTAAAATATTGAACCAAGTCACACCAACCTAAAATGCTAAAATATGATAGAGTAATTGATTTCAACGTGTTTTTTAATCAACTTAGATTAGCCAGAAGCTCGTATAACTTACATTTTTAGTTCCGCATCTTTAAGTTCTGATGTTTGCTCAACAATATACATAGAACTGAGACTCAAAAATGAGCCAAAATCGACTTGTTTTGTAAGATGTTTTGGTTACATATAATTTCCTGTCTCTTAAATAGCAGGCAGTTAGACAGCTGCACCTTCCTAGAGCCCTGTATCTGTTTTTAAGAAAGAAAGAAATGTAATTTTACAGTTAAAGAACTGTGTTTTCATGCAGTGCAACTTCACTGCTCTTGAGAGGCCCTACAGTCTAACTGCTGCATAGTAAGTGTAAAAAGTAGGGCTGCAACGATTAGTCAATATAATCAACAATGTAGATTATTTAAATTGGTTGACTACAAATTTGATTGTCATCTAATCGTTAATTTGTAACTGTACCACACTACACAAACTGCTGGGGACAAAAAGTGCAACGGGAGATGGGTAAATGACTCGTTTACACAGTTTACATTCAACTTAGTCTGTGTCTCCAAAAGTGCTCAAACACAACAGATTACATATTTACTCACTAAATATCAGTACTCTCCACGTTTAAACAACATCCAGACATTTAAATGGCTTTTAAATCTCATGTTCAGCTGTTTCTATCATTTTTAGAGATGAAGGACATGGCAGAAATAATGTCCTGACTGCTCGACTAATCGAAAAAATGATCATCAGATTAGTCGACTACCAATATAGTCACTAGTTTAAGCCCTGGTACAGAGATCATAAGTAAATCCCAGCAAGAGCTCAGCACTCCATTGTCAAAAGCATCCTACTATGGGGTGTTGGGGGAGGTACAGCTGTTGGTCATTTACAGTTTTAAGGCTCAGTTCAATATGAATTGTTGGCCAAACTAAAATGCAGCAGCAAAAAAAAAGAACTTTTGACTAAGCTAAGTCGAGTTAACCCCAAAAAAACCCTCTTTATTCAGAAACTCCTAATTCTCACCTGCAATGGTGGTGAGTTTGAGCAGGTATCCATCCAGGTCGATGTGGACGCCGGTACTGTGGAACGGCAGGGCGATGCGAGTGCCATTCTGCCGGACGGTCAGGTGTTGGTGCAGGCTAACGGTGAGGCCCGACATGCGCAGCTCCACTGACTTGGTCCAGGAGAAGGAGCGTGTGCGTCTCGCATCATTTTTCACCAGCACTGTAAAGCTGTCTGCTGCGGAGCAGTCTTTGGTCAGCACGTACTCGCATGTGCCCTGGAAGTTGAACGTGCGCCCGTCGAACGTGTTGTAGTGTGGGTCTCCAAAAACTGTGCACACGCCTGGTTCTGGGGGGAAAGAGAGAGGAAGCCACCATGGTGGTGAAATGTCAACTTCCTTTGTCAGCCCTTAGATGTTTTATTATCATGCCAATGGTGTACAAGGTGCTGATTGATATGAAGTTTTAGCAGCTTTACAGGAGGAAGGAAAACATATCTATTAACATTGAGTGGAAGTCAATTTAAAAAGACTGTTCAAAGCCATTTTAAGGCATTTCTGCTGGTCTATATGTCAAAAAGTAAAGATATTCAAACATTTTTTTGTGTACAATGACAAACAAATAGTATTCATTATCTATTATAATAAGCAAATATTTTTTCTAGTAAGTAGATTCCTTTGTATGTCCTCTGGTGTTTTAAAATAAGCAATCTTAGTGGATTAAAAGCTCAAACTTTTTCCAAGACATTTCTTACCATTTTTTTTAGTTAATTGATAAGAAAAAATATTTTTTTTTAAATTCAGATTTATAGGACAATTCAAGCAATCAACAGATTTTTTATGCCTGAAAAGACTACATTTCTTAATCTGAATTTCCAGGTTTTTCACTAGACTCAGATTTCCAATGTAATTCTAACACTTTTTTCATTTTCCAGAAGTTTTCATGCCAAGAAAAAAAAACTTTATGTAAACCATATCTAAATGTACAGATTTTCCATTTTTTTCGGGTATACTAATATTTCCAAGACAATTGAAGCGATTGTTTAATTTTTAATGAGTTTTCATGACTATAAAAAAGAAATCTTTTTTGAAATCTTATTTTCCAGTTCCGTTACACTTTATATTTCAAGCATATTTCAAGCAATTTTCTCAATTTCCAGGAGATTCTATGAGAACAAAATTCCAGAACCTGTGGCAACCCATGTATAAAAATGTTTTATGATTGTACAATTCCAGTTTGTGTCGAAATTATTTTCATATGTAATTGACATAAAGTAACATTTATCTACAGTGACAAGGACAGCAGAAGGTGAAGATGAACAAGGTGAAGATAAACTTACTCACTTTCAGTGCAAACAGGACAGCAGCCGGTCCGGTTCAGTATCTTATTCTGAGAGACAAATACACAAACACATAAATACAAAGTCAGTCAGAGGTAAACCCTGTGTCTGTTTCTGCTTTATTTCTTTATTCTAGTACAGCATAACACTTCCTTAACTGAAATGAGTAACAGTAATACACAGTGAGCTCCAATTCCACACGCTGATCCTGCTTACTGAGAAACATGGACATGCAGTTCACTAACTGCCATCTATTCTGCAGCAGAATATAATTATAATAATTAAACGCTGCAGATACAAAGCCAACGTTTCTCCATGTCTACGAGACGCCGACACGGGTAAGATAGGGTTAACCTGAGAGCCAAACACAGACAAACAGACATTGTGTCACTGAGTCGGCGGAAATGGAAGGGGGTAGACTGTTTCAAGTGCCATCAGAAGTACACATCAAAGCTCTCTTTCTGCCTCATCCACCTTGCACCCTCAGGGCAAAATAACCCCACCTCCTCCACCCCCCAACACATACCCACACACACAGACACATACCCACACACACACATAAGAAGCCATGCTCTTATCCAGAACCCCACTCTATTCACATCACACAAAGGCCTGCGGTTTGAGAGACTGGCTTCTCAAGTCTAAATATAGGGTGCTGTTTCTTCTCCTGTCAGTCAACAGGAGGTAAACTAGTCTAAAGTCAGCGTAAAGGCTCTTCCTGATGTCTGGCAGCCTCCCAAACTAGGAACAGGTGTACGCTGAGAAATCAGTGGTATGCTGAATGACCCTGTGAAGGTGTTTACTGTATATTAGCGATGGGAAATATGAGGTTTAAACAGCTTAAATACCCCCATTTTACCTTATTCGTTTTTTGATTTAAGAAAGATTGATGTAATCAGTATTGTTCACATTTCTCCAAAAAGCCTGTGTTGAATTCAATGCTTCAATCCTTACCACTGACAAACTAAAGAGTTACTTACATATTATGTGGACTAGTGATGGGACGATACACTTTTTTCAGCTCCGATCCGATACCGATATAAAACTGATATAAGATTGCCGATACCGATACAAATACCGATACTTTTAGTTTATTAATAGTACTATGATTAAGGTTAAATAATGAGGCTGAAACAGACCACACAGCCCTTTTAAGAGTATCCACAGGTGTATTTAATGTAAATGCATTCAAAAGTCATTTATTTGACACACTTCATATGCAATTACACAATAGTTTCCTTTCAAATAAAATGTTTGAATTTGTATTAAATATAAAAAAAGTAAAATATTAAATACGTTAAATATTAAATTCAGGGCATTTTTTGCAACGGTTGTGCAGGAGACTTTTATTTTGACAGGTAGCGTAGAGGATTAGCTGCAATAGCTAACGGCTAACTGGCGATGCTAACTGTATTTCCGAGCTAAATTAATCACTGTTTTTTAATAACAGATTGATTTCTTAGTGCTGGTTAGGGTTGGTAGGATCTGTGGTTTGATATCAGATGTGGATTATGGCTGTAGTTCACTTAAGATAGTTATTTATTACATTCACAATGCTGGAATGATTTTGCTAGCTAGGCTAACAGACTGCAGATCTTAATGGAGATGGCTAACGGCTAAGTGGCAATGCTAACTGTATTTCCGAACTAAATTAATGACTGTTTTTTAATAACAGATGGGTGTGTTTGTGCTGGTTAGTGTTTGTAGATGCTGTGGTTTTATAGGATACGTGGATTATGAATATAGTTTACTCCAGTCTGTAGTTCATACCTTCACAACACCGGAATGCAGCTGCTGTCAGTTAAGTGCTAGCTAGGCTAACAGACTGCTGGTGTTAATCTGTTTACCTCTCAGACGCTGACTTTACGTGTACCGTTCTGCTGTACAGCGTTTCCAAAGTGAAAACTCTCCAGATAATGGACTTTTTTGTAGATAAACACCTAAAGTTACTCAGTCAGCCACAGACTGAAGCTGCTGGGGTTTCAGGGTAAACTGTTAAACTGGAATCCTGATCAGGGATGCGTTTTGTGTTAACGTTATGGCGGGTTTATTGTTCAGCTCAAGCTTTGGACTGGAATATGGATCGGTAAGTGGATCGGTAAGTGGATCGGCAGCGCCCGCCCGATATCCGATTCGTCGGATTACGTCAATATCGGCCCCGATACCGATATTGTATTGGATCGGTCCCATCTCTAATGTGGACTGCACAATACAGGGCATCCAATATGAACAAAGATAATATACATGTCCTTCTGAGACACAGCATTTCATTTTTGTCCACAGTAATTGACATAAATATGTGACTTTTTAATTTTTTTGAGCGCCATTTATGCTGTCTGTTTGAATCAGCTTTTAAATTTTAAACGAATAAGAGGTGATCAGTTTACTAAAATTTTAGAAATGTACAGTAATTTTAACCCTTTCAAACCCCATATTTAATACAGTCTCTTCTGTAGTGGACATGAAACTTACTGCCTTCCATTTTTTAACCATTTTCACAATGTAGGAAGCAGAGGCCTGAGTACAGCTAAAATAATCTTATTCAGAATTGTGGAAAGGGAGTCTTAGACTTAGACATGTCAGGAGAAGAAGTGGACATAAGACAGACATTAGAGCAGGAAGCTAAAGGCTCAGGAGGATATATCTTAAAGGCACAGTAACATAAAAGAGATTATTAAAGTCTAAGTTGAAGTCTATTGCTGGCACATACAGTACACAAAAAAAAAAAGCAACTGGCCATTAAGTATTATGTAAAAGCCTAAAATAAGTGTGAAACACAATTTAAACTATTATGTATTGTCTTTTTCATATTAAAATAATAATAATAATTTCCTACTGCTTGCATGAGAAAATCCATCAGACCAAGTAGTAGAATTCCTTTTAGCTTAGATAAATTACAGCCAAAATGACAGTTAATCACCACAGAGAGGACGTCTATGAGTGCCACACAGGTGGATATTTCAAATGCTGGTTAGTCACAGACCATAATTCTGCTGAAGCTGAAGTGAAGGGAACGGAACAGCTGGTTCAGGGTTAGAGGTAAGAGGTAAAGATGCTAAAGTGAAGAATCAGGTTTCAGGGCTGCATGATACGGGTATCATATTGTGATCGTATTTCCGCATTGTGATTTTAGAATGAGTTGGGATACGACAAAGAACCTAGGTGTGGAGTTTCTATGGAATATGGTCAAAGAGGGGATTAAAGTCATTATCAAACTTTGTGAATGCTGCAAGGATCATCTTTGGTACTGGAGGGCACCTGGATTACCCGAGACAGCAGAGGGGATTTCTGTGATTTATGGTTTCTAACAGCTATTCCTATATAGGGCTGTTTTGTAATATATTGGTATTTCTTATTATCATATGTATTCTATGAACAGAATTATGGGACTAATGGTGGGGTAAAGCACTGAGACACTACTGTTGCTCACCGGGGGGCAGCTGGTGACTGGCACACACTGCTTGGGCTGACACTCAATGTTCCCCTTCACACAGGTGCATAATGTGCAGTTAACAGATGACCACCTGTCGCCGTCCTACAGAGACAGAGAAATCCAATATTAATACAGTCCCAGTCATTCGTTTTGGTGGTTTTGCTGCATGTGTCATCCATCCATCCATCCGTCCGTCCACCCACATTCAACCATTCATCCCAGCTAATCCACTTTTCTGAATGTCTATATTCACATACTCATCCATTCAGGCATCAGATATTCATTTACATAGGAATTATTCCTATACTCATCTTTCTCCGCCTTTTGTCAATGTTTTGGGCGTTATCCATTAATATAATCAAACCATTAACATCATTATCCCCTTAACAGGCCAGGATTTTTTCCATTTTCTGCCTGACATTACAACACTAAATCTTGAAGATTTCTATTCTAACATTACATCAAAAGCTTTCATGTTTGATAAGGAACGTTACTGAAAATCATAATTGTAATTGTAGTAGAGAGTATAGAAAAATAGTCAATAAAATCTGCAACTGTCAAAAATATAATGAATAAAAGCATAAAAAATTGTCTCTTTTCTGAACCTCATTTTGAAATCAATTTTGAAATCCTGAATACAAATCAAACAGTTCATGGCCTCCAAACCTTTCAGTTTCATTATTTTTGTCTAGCTTTTAATTCTATTTTTAAACATGCAGAATTTGGGTTGATTTCTGTTACTGATCTGAAATTATTAAGTGGAGTAGAGTGAAAACAGGCAGCTTCTCCAAGTGTCTTGTAGGAGATTTTAAAGCCCTCAAATGTACTAATTTATTATTGCAAATTTATTTATTATTTTACTGCAGAGAATAAGGGTTTTGTATCACCTATACCTGTAGCCTCAATGCATGTTAATAGGTTAATTTCCTAATCCATCACTCTTATATCCGTTCTTCCACCAATCCAACCATTCATCCACCTCCTTATCCATTTAACTATTCATGCATGCATCTATTTAATCATTTAGCCATCCATCCAACGATCTATCAAATGTACTACTGCATCCGTATCTCACCCTGTAGATTTTGTTCTTCACTCTGCAGTACTTTACATCCTCCGTTTTCAGGTAGGACAGACACTCCGGACAGCAGGTGCTCCCTTGGCAACTTCCAGTTGGGGAGCAGCGTTTCCTGCACATGACTGTGGAGTTCAGGCAGGTGCACATCGTGCAGTTATCAAAGCTAAAGGACGTGCCGTTCTCGTAGACCTCACTGTGGAACAAGCAGCTTCCAAATGAAAGGTCAAATACCTGCCTCTGACCTAGACAGGGCAGAAATAAATATATACATTTTGTAATTGAAAGTTACAATAGGTTTATTCTAGAGATAGGACTCTTATTTTGTCATTTTAAAATTCACAAAATGTTTTCTATAGATGTAGCTTTAGCTGTACAATAGTGAAGCAAATAAATATACAACATGATAAGTAAGTTCAGGTCTACAATATTCTGAATAGAAAATAAAATATAAATTTAAGAGTTTTAACAACCACAAGGCAAAAAATCTTGCATGGCATGCATTTTTTATTTCTCTTTGGGCTAACTGGAACCTGTTTAGTGTAACAACAAATAATTCTCTTTTTTCATTTTGTAGTAGTAAGAAAAATGAGGTCCACATATGAGGACTTTAGTTTTACATTTCGATAGAACACAATGAAGTTGCAATTAGTAATGATGTGCAAAATATTTATTTTGTGCCTGGACACAGCATCATATTTCCCCTTTGAGCAATATGGCTTATTTAAAGTGCTGCTTCAACAAGAATACAAAGTAAAAAAAAAAAAAAAAAAACATTTACTGTATTTACTGTTTATTTAAACTTCTGAACAAAATCGAATCTGTAGCGTGTTAAACTCCTCTGTCACAACCAGGCGACAGTAAAATGGCCTCATAAGAGGACGCCAGGCCCTTGTAGCACAAAATGTAGTGGTGTGGTCTAGACAAGGTCCTAGGAGATTAAAATTGGACTATGCCTAATTGTTTAAAAAGGCATTTGTATGAATGGATAAAAAAAGGTTAAACATCATTCTGACATAAAGAAACATAAAGAAACACAGCTAACTTACCCTGACACCTGGGACAGCACTGGCCTAATGGAGTATGGCTCAGGTGAGCTGGACAAGAGAGAACAGGACAAACTTCCCTGTGACACATCGTCCGGCCTCCCTAACAAAAACAAACCCCCACACACACAGAAACAAAGATGAATGAGGTCTACCATGTTGAAGATAATTAGCATGCCCGGTTTAGTGTGGGATCCAGACTGCTCTGGCTGATTTACTGGTCTCAGGCATGCTCGTAACTAATGATAACAGCAGTCATGATGGCACAGAGGGCACCATTCATCAGAGACAGGAGTGTCATAGAGGACAGGATCACATATTCACATGAAGCTTTTAGTTAAGAGCAGAGAGTACTGTGCAAAAATGATAATTAGAGTTGATAAGCTCCTAATCTGGGCAGTAGGGGTTTATTTGCTCAGTAAAAGACTAAAATTAGAACAGATAAAAATACACTACCTGGACTACAAAATTATTGGGTCACCTGCTGATTATTATTTTTTTAAACAAGGGAATTAAAAGGATCTTATCCTGTTTTTCCTGGAGTAACTGTCTGTACTGTCTCTATTTCTAATAGAATCTGGAACATTGATGCGAGGGTCTTGTAGCATTTAGCAATAAAAATAAAATCAGGACATCATCCTTAACTTCCCTACTCATCCTAGACATATTGGATGGAGCTTTATCATTCCAGTGAACACTGGAGGTTCCATTACTCCACAGTTGTTCCACTCAATGCTCCAAGGTTTTATACCCCTCTAGCCCACGCCTGACAGTTAGCATAGATTACGTATGGTTCCAAAAGACTAAGGTTTATCAGGTCCAGACAGTCCTATTCTATTGGAAATACTTTTTTTCTGCAACTTGAATAGCTAAATGCATTTAATAATAAGGGGATCCATATAACCGACATATAATGTAACATCAATATAATTCCCATACAAAAATTACTGGTTTATCTCCAACACTAGTGTAGTGTTTTTATAGTTAGTATTTTTATATTGACACCTGGATTGATAAATTAGTGGTTAATGATGTTAAATCAGGTGAGTTTGTGATGGAAATAAACAAGTCCATGTGCTGGATGGAAGCATCCAGGAGAAATCTAAAACCAAGCTTAAAAAACACTTTTGTGGATAAATTATTGTTACTGTTTACTGTATTCATGTTTAGATGTATCTGTTCTAATGTGATTGGCAGTTTTTACAGTAAAACTCTTTTCATTGCTGAGATACATGGCTTCAAATTAAGTTATTTGGTGCCTACAACATCTGCACTGTACTGTATAAATCGTCGCTGTCCAATGA
Source organism: Astyanax mexicanus (assembly GCF_023375975.1). Lineage (NCBI taxonomy): Eukaryota > Metazoa > Chordata > Actinopteri > Characiformes > Acestrorhamphidae > Astyanax > Astyanax mexicanus. The sequence goes on from NC_064411.1 coordinate 40,191,236, forward strand.
AAAACAAGTCTCTTTTTTTCAGATTTTTAGTTTACTAGCTACATAATTTGAACGGTCTTTTACATTTTTTTTTACTGTCTTTCAAAATTTCTCAAAGAACAGACCAATAGAAAACTTCTAAAATTACCTGAATAAACTTTTTTACATTAACTTCCATTTAAAGTTCAGAAAGTTTTACGTCTCTCCTCTTCATTGGACAGCAACAATATACAGCTTAATATTTCATGTAGGACTATTCTATTGGTGAAAATATATATCTGCAAAAAATATACGTACAGTGGAGGATTACCATTATATATCTAAACACACATATAGGTAAACCGCATACAGGACACATGTATCACTCCATGTTCGGACACTTCATTAAAAGCAATTGTAGTTATTAATGTGTAATGCTGCCAAGTACGCCCTTCACCATCGCATTGTGTGAGATAGTGGATATGATCTGTGAAGGAATGTTGGAGCTGGAGGTGGGCCGGGTGACTCATATGAACCCGTGTGTAGGGTTATAACACTGGCTTTATTAAAATGACCAAACAAAGCCATGGCAAATATAAACCAAAGTCTCCAGAGAGCAGCAACCAAAATCCAAAATAAGCCCTCTGTTTGGACGGCCTTCAACAGCCCTAACATAGTCCCAACAGACACACGCACACACACACTTACGCATGAGCCCTTTTTAACCACTAGTTCTCTAATTGACTGGGAAGTGCAGTAAAGGCCTTAATGTGTTTATCTGCAGAGTTTATTTATTGTTAAAAGGTGGTGAGACAAGCCCAGTGGCTCCCCAGAGAGTCAAAGACAAACCCATTAACTTCAGAGTCGCACAGCTCAGCCAGCCACCACAAGAAGAGAAACTCATTCCGAACGACGTAAGACTGAGATCGAGCCAAGAGCTTTTTCCAAAAAAGGCACATCAGAGGACCACTGCATCACTGAGACACCACAGCGATTGAGGATAAAGAATGTGTGTGATCTAATAGACTTATTTCTGCCATTTCTGATATTAATGACATTGTGTGCTTTATTATATCAAGCATAATTACATAATTGCAATTACATTAAATTTAACTGTATGTAATTACAGTTAGTTTCATTTAAAATTCCAATTAAATTATATAAATTGTATTTCTGACACTTTACTCTTTGTTTTAATGTCAAGCAATAGCAAAAAAGTAGCAAAATGTTTAAAGTTTTTTTTTTCTTTTAGATGTTTCACAAAATGCAAATAATGATAAAATATCTCTTCTACTAATTACAAACATGAATGTGTTAAAAAAGAAAAAAGAAAAAGAAAGTTGTTCTGTGTGAGTTAACATTTCTAGTGCAGGCTAGAAAAAGTAAGTGGACCTCTGTTTTAATGACTTTACACTTCAGAACCTCATCCCAGCTATAAAGCACAGTGGTGGGAGCATCATGGCAGGCCAAGCTTCATATCACGGAAACTTTGCAGCAAAGTTTTACTATTAAATTGAAAAAAGAATGGATACATAAAAGGAAAATATTTGTTTACGTGTAGTTCAGACCTTAAGCCATATACTATACATATACATATGAATAATTAATTTACTTTTCTTGCAACTGTATAGACAGGGAACATTTATGTATCTTAAAAAATAATAGTATCAGATATGATCAGTGGAAGTACTCACAGTACACATGCATTTGATGCACGGTTTCCCCTCTGGGTGGAACTCCTCTCTCTCTTTATACAGACGCCCCTCAAAGATACAGCCTGAGCATGAAATGAAAGACATGAGTTAGAGGACAGGATAGAAAGACTTTATATTCTCTCTCTCTCTTTCAAATATATATATATACATGGTTATAGTTTATGGAGCATTTCACTCCCATTTTATCATGATTCATAGGAAAATGACCAAATGATGGGGGAGTAACTAGTGACGGCATGGCTCACTGTGATGAAGCTGTACAGATAGATCTTTTTTCCTATATATTCTATTGGTTTTAGTCTTCATCTAACATTAGAAACGTTTGCTTTGGCCTCATGCCTATGACCACAGCATACATGTGCCAAAATCCACAGTATAGCCTTATATACTATATAACATACCTTACAATAACATACACTTATCAAAACATTCACTAGAGTAAAGAAATACACACAATAAACTAGAAAATCTCAATATTGGACATGTGTAATTATGAATTCTAAAAAAAACTTGTTACACATATACATGCACATACACTTGCACACACTCTCACACCTGGACATGATGGGCAACATTTCTTGGGGTGGATCTTGGGATTCTTGCAGGGAACCATGCACTGCATTTCTGCCTCAGTGATTACACCTTCCTGTCCCAAACACAAAAAAATAATTACAATCTTAGCCATAGATTACAGACATAGCCACTATAACTCATACTATAAATTTATGAATCTTATATGTCCTCAAGTAAAGATTGTGGAAACTGTACTAAAATAAAACTGGTTTTATACTCCCCTTTTTCTAATTTTGCTTATTGCCACTGTCAAAAAAAACAAGGTATACTAGGTACACTCAGATTAAATGTAAAGCTAAGGGTATGTAAAAGTTAATGAAACATCCCAGGTCATTTTATCCCATTTCATTATGCTTAAAGGATGCTTAAAGTGACTGGTAAGGCTCAGTTGTTGTTTGAGAAAAATATATAATACAACTTGGAGACAGGAAAGCTTTACTTATATATTACTATATAAAATCTTCTTAACTTTTAATAGAAAGTCAATGTAAAAAAATATTTCAGGTAATTGTAGAGAATTTCTATTTGTCCATTCAACCAAAAATCTTGACACAGTGTAAAGGACAGTTTGTGTTTTCAAATTATGTAGTAAAGTAAAAATCTATCTAAATGGAGATTCTTGTTTTTTATTAAACAGCGATAATATGAACCAGTGTTTCTCAATCCTGTTGTTTCTGTACATTTTTAAGACTTCCCTGTTTTAACACACCCTTGCGACTCTGAAAGGACTTGATATTTAGCAGATTAGTGTGTTGAGAGCAAGAAAAACACCAAATATACTAAAAAACAATGAAGTTTTAATCAGAGTGTTGAACCCCCTAATGCATAAATCTGAATTTTAAGTGATCCTATCAGAACTGACTGTTCTCTTATGCACATAACTGCACACAGGCTGAGTAAGTGAGGCGTCTTGCCCACAACTTATTGACACTCATGCCACAGCTGAGCATATTAAATCTTGGCCTGAGGTCTTCTCCTTTGGTTTGGACTCCTTAAGCTTTTGGAATCTACTCGGAATTATGCCCACACACCTGTGTTCTCCCCAATGGCCAGTACTTTTCTGTGGCTGTGATGCAAGAAATAAGACAGAGCTCTGTGTGTGTGTGTGTGTGTGTGCATTTGGAAAACTGGAACCCAGATGTGCAGATGGAACTGCCAAGTTCACCTGTTTACCCTCTACAAGGCAATAAGCTGTAAATCTGTCCACAGTCACTCCCTCTCCACTTAGCTAAGAGAAGGTCACTGAGTGGGATACTGAGGAGGTAATTCAAGGTCAACCTGCATTCATGTCTTACTGCAATTGCTAAAATTATGTTAATTAAACTGAATTAAATCAACATTATGTAGCAGTTTTGTTTTAAAATAACATCTTCAAAATCTCAGCTGAAAACAGGAAAAATTGTCTCTCTATTTACTCTGGGTTTACTCTGAGAACTGTGTAACACAGCATAATCTGAATCTGAGTTGTATTGAATAATGTAATATTACACAGCAGCATTTTTGTGAATGATACACTTGTACCAGCACAACTATAGTTGGGCAATATAACGTAATTATAACATATATATTCAAAACTACCCTATGTAAGATATTAAAAATACGAAATGGTTTGTTTCTGAATGGATTAAATGCAGCATTTTACAGCCAAATCCATGAGTTCCATGGGTGCAACTGATTTCGTGTTTTTTTTTTTTTTTTTTTTTTTTTTTTTATAACGTGGACAAATACAAATAAATAAATACAGATATTTTGTTAAGTTTATCATTGTATTATTAGGGCTGGGCAAAAGTCTCCAAAACATCAACTTTACAGGACAGAGAAAAAACTTTGTAAACTTTCAATGGAAGTCAATGTAAAAAGAGTTTATTTCAGGTCATTTTGAAGAGTTTCTATTGGTCCGTTCATCAAGAAATGTTGGCACAGTCTAAGGGACAGTTTGGTTGTTCAAATTATGTAGTAAACTAAAAATTGACAAAAATGGAGATAAGTGTTTTTTCATAGGACAGTGACGATATATATTATATAGCACGATCCTACATGAGCCTGTTCATGTTCTGTTTGAGTCTATAAACCATCATGATAAGCTCGAAACTGATTTAAATTTAAATGTCATTTATTTGTAGGTAGAGTGTTAAAACTGACCATTTTAACTACAATTCTGAGTTGTATAGGTGTAATTCCTGATTTCTGACCCTCAGGGTTTCCATTGTCTTGCTCTATTGTGATTATCATGCCATAGCTTTATATAAAATACAAATTTCATTAAAAAAACGTAGACCTATGCCACAGACCATTTTCTTGAGCCTGACCCAACAGGGCCTGAGGAAAGTTGTAGGAAATCTCAAGCTGGGCATTAAGATGGGGTCAGGCTTAGACAATCTAAACTCTACTTTTGACACACCAAATTAGTGCTGGACGATATGGCCAAAATTCATATCACGATATATTCCTTAATTTCGGTCGATACGATATAATTTCGATATCGATATAAATACTTAGAAGGCCACAGAAAACTGCGAAGAATCCCTGCAATGGAAATATGTACCTACTACTGTCTGAAAATTTAATTTAAGTCTTTGAAACCTCCTTTCACGAAAACATTATAATACTTAAGAAATAAAAAATAGTCAAGATAAATCAATGCTCAATTTTATTTGCATATAGCAAAATAAAAACATGACATCCCTGTCAAACATAAGCCTATATAACTATTACCAATAAAAATAACTTTAAATTAGGACAGAAGCAGAGCTTCTTATTCTTTTGTAAAAAAATTTAACAGATCAAAACAAAAGTGTTTCAACTAGGATAAAGAATAAAAGAAGCCTTTATATACATAAAAGCAACAAGATTTTCCCGTCAAATAAACAAACCTATAGGCTTTATCAACTATAAATAACTTAGTTACAATATAAGCTACAAAAGTGCTTCAGCCAAAATACAACTCTTTATGAACATAAAAGGAACATGATATCCCCGTCAAATAAACAAACCTAAAGTATTCATAAACTTTAAATAACTTAAATAACTTACAACATACGCTATAAAAGTGATTCAGCCAGTATAAGGAAAATATTGTATGTAGTGGAACTGATTGAGGTGGTGGAACAGATTAGATGTTTTAACGTTACCGCTGCTAACCTGCTCCACTCTCCGGCACAATTTGCAGCAAACTGAAGTTTAGCAGACCTTCGAGAGTTGAACCAAATCCTCACCACTGAATTAGACCTCCCTCCTTCAATTGATCACTTGTGGAAGCTGCAGGGGCATTCATTTTGCATCAAAAATGTCCCGTGCTGGGAGCCAAGAGGACCCGCGGCTGACCGAGAGGACCCGCGACTGACCGCTGACCGAGCGGACCCGTGGGCGGACCGAGCGGACCCGAGGCTAGGCTAGGCTAGGCTCGGCTTGGTTCCGCTCCGTTCCACTCCAGCGCGGAGCATTTCAGATGCGAACCGAGCCTACCTTAGCCTTGGATCCGCTCGTCCCGGCTCCGTTTGGCTCCAGCGCGAGGCATTTTAGATGCGTAGCGGACCCGAGCCTAGCCTAGCCTAGCCAAATCTAGCCTAGCCTATCTGGCTACGTGCCTATGTGATTACATCATCACGCACAGAGATAGTCCAGCTACGGAGGCTGATTGTGTTCAGCTGTGCGGCGAGCTGGAGAAGGGTATAGCTGCAGCCTGGAGCACCTCCAAAGGGGAGGAACATACCTCCAAACAGGCGGAGCCTACCTCCAAGTAGGATGGTGCTTGATGGGGCTTGGTGTTACGTGATATGGTGTTTTTCACGACGTTTTGTGCTTGTAAATAACCCGAAAGATTAATCAATTAATCTATTTCGTTTATTAAATGTTTATTTATTTTAAAATGCATTTTCTAAGAGTCTAAAAGCATGTTGTGCACATTGAAACTACATTTTATTTATTTAAAACATTTAAACATTTGCCATGCTGTGAATATTTCAAATCATAAAATAGTAAAGATCTAAATAATAAAGGCAGTTGTTCATTCATAGCCAATAATATTTTAAATGTATACACACTACACATATTTTATTATATTGACATTTAAGAAATATAAATAATCAATAATTGTTGACTAATATATTTATTGACATCCATGAGCCTTTTAATCACGGAGGACTTTTTTGTGGCATTCGGCAGAGAAATGGAGCTGTGTTGAGGTCTCCCTGCCTTACGATGTAGACTTTTATATAATATAATATAATATAATATAATATAATGTGATAGTACATTCTATGTAACATTAAATTTGATGTAATAGAATAAAAGTATTAATAATAATCACGGAAGACTTTTATTATGACATTCGCCGGAGCCGTGGTGAGAGAGGTCTCGAGCCGTATACTGTTGGTGGACTTCCCACTTGGATGTAAGCCCCTCCCCTTTGGAGCTGTGGACTTCCCATTTGGAGGTAAGCCCCTCCCCTTTGGAGGTGCTCCAGTCTGCAGCAATACATACTTGGCGAGCTGACGCCAGTAAAACGCCTGTCCGTGACAGATTCTGTAAATCAGTGGTTCCCAACCTATGGGTCGCGACCCAACCTATGGGTCGCCAAAGATCCACGATGGGTCGCGAAGCCCTCTTGATTTTAAGGGGTTTAATTTTAATACTATATATAGTCTAGGGTAAGCAAAATTCGCCGCGCTGCGCTGCGCTCTCTCTGTCTCTCTCTCTCTCTCTGGCGCGCGCGCGGGCGCTCTCTCCGGCAGCGTGGAGCTGAATTCATCGCGAGGCTGAATATAATAATATAATAATATAAGAATATAAAACTCAGTTTAGTTAAATAAATGAAAATGAGTGAGGGCCTGTAAAGTTAAGGGGGTTGGGGTTATGTTGGGTCACCAAAGCTTACAATGGTAAAAATATGGGTCCCTGAAGAAAAAGGTTGGGAACCACTGCTGTAAATAATACATATCGATATACCACAAAAATGATATCACCGTTATTGAAACATTTCTTATCGCGATAAATACCGATATCGAATTATTGTCCAGGCCTACACCAAATAATACCAACTTTGTGGTGGTCCTATGGGCTGATCAGTGTAAGTGCTTTAAAGTGTGCATGCGCCAAGGACGAGCTGACCCCTGCTAGTATTTGGTAAGAGGTATCTGGTGTCACTCTACTCCTAGAATTACCTCAAAACTTTCCTATATCTTTAAATATGTGAGACTAAACTTCGCATAAATACATGCAAAGTCATAACATTTTTCCCTGCTCTCCGGGTTCATAGACATCAAAGTTGGAAGAGTGTTGACGTAGGATCAGATTGTTTCAATAAAATCCCAATAAATATTTAGTGAATAGGTAATATTTCATGAATATTTATCCACTTTCTCCTCAGCACGTTTAGACCCTTACTCATCATAATAAATAAAGATCTAGGAACAGCTCTTTGCTGCCAAAACTCTGAGGTGTTTGACAGATATGGGCCCCAGTACATCAGCGCTCAGATATGTCTCTAATAAAGCAAAAATAAGAAGGAAAATCCTTAAAGGACTGATTATTTCACCTGACATCGTCGTGTGATGCATGGCTTGGTGGGAGTAGTCCAAGAATATGAGCTGTTATAGGCCTTCCCTTCCAGTTGACAACCTGGACAGAGAGAAAGAGAAAGAGAGAGAGTGAGAGAGAGAGAGAGAGAAAGAGAGAGATTAATTCAGATTATGAAAAGCATACCATTGATCTCCCTGAATTCATACTGCATAGTTTGAATAGACAACACATTAAGTCACTACTGTGTGGATGGAAACTCTACCCCACGTTAAAGTCTGTGGTTTACTGTAAGCCTTTTGGACGAGGTGAACCGCAGGACACAAGGCAGTGCCTGCCCTCTGTCCCATCGACCCTTCCGTCCTAATTCTACACGTCCATATTAAAACAAATGCAATATGGCCCCAAATGAAAGGAACCAGCGTGGAGCCGTGAACTCTGGAGGAAACGCAGGAACAACACAAAAGATGACGGCCTGGGATTTTCCATTCAAAAACTAACAAAAAGTGCGCTGACATAAAATAAAAAAAGGCCAGGCATCTTTAATAAACCCTGACTCGTAAAATAAAAAGAGAGACAGGGAGAGAGAGAGAAAGACAGAGGGATAGAGAGAATTAGATCACAAACAAAGGCCGGTGCTCCTGCTGTGAAGCTATGAGCCCAGTCCGAAGAGACCCTGGCTAAACTGTCTCTTTCCCTCTGTCTCTCTCTCTCTCTCTCTCTCTGTCTGTCTCTCTCTTTCTTTCTTTCTTTCTCTTTCTTGGTGAGTGCACACAGGCCAAACCAGCGCTGAAGCAGCACAGACCTCGTAAAGAAAGAGGATTTTATTTCTGTGCCCCATAAACCCTAGCCGGACCCAAGACTCCAATTCTCAACCAGCTAGAGCAGCTGCTGGGTCTCTATGTGGAGAGTGGGAATATTTTAGCACACACATACAAACACAACCACACACACATCTGCCCCTTTCCACACACATAAAAGACCTTTATGTCCACACTATAGATCATTGAGCTTGACATCCCAAAAAAAGTGAGTCACTTAGTTTTGAATATTGAACTGATCTTATTATTATTATTATTATTATTATTATTATTATTAATAAAGCAACAAGTCACTGGATGCCATTGTTTCAGTGATTTTTATCACTATTAAAAGATGCTTTAAGGTACAATGCGAAGTGGAGTAAAATATGGTAATCTGTAAAAACTATTCCTGAGAGGGTAAAAGCCAGCATGTGCGTCCTCTAAGACACATAAAGCTAATAAAGCAACATCACTGGACATAACTTGGACGTTCAGAGGTAGCTCCTGAAGTTGCAGATCACACTGTGATCACATGACATTAGTGAGGGAGAGGTCCACAGTGAGCACACAAACCAAACTACTTCTTAGTCTGAAAAAAATGAGTGCAGTCACACCTAAACTAATTTAGCATCTTACTTAATTTATCATATTCCACATTCATATTTTGATATCCAAAAGCATCATTGTATATTTTTTTTACACAATTTGTGCACCTACAAGTACATGTTTGGGCATATATAAAATAAAATATTCTTGCAGTGTTTCTTATCCATAAGGTATACTTTTGCAATAGCTGTAACAATAGCTGACAAACTGACAGGATGTCTGGATTTTCGTATTCACCTTTACATCTTTCACAACAGGCTCCTGTCTGTTTAACCACCAAAGCACAGTCTTCTGCCACTAGAGGGCATTTCTCCTGCTTGCAGTCGGCTTTCCCATCCTGGAGAAAAGACAGAGAGAGAAAAAATTTATATACCATGTTGTGTTTGTACCTTTTTATTCCTTATCATAGTAGTTTGTCGGATCGCAGTGAGAGTTTTTATCCATCAACACCCATCTATAATGGTGGTGAAAATAATTTAAGGTTTGAGAAGTATTGGTTTTACATGGGTGGCGAGTAAATAACACCACTTCAAAGAGACATAAAGACTACCCTCGAGAAGTAAAGTAATGAGGCAGTGGATTTTTCTGAAATAATTAAGAGTGAGACTTCAAATGGCCTTTAACCACATCAGCCTGGTCAATGTCGTCATGTCGAAAGCAAAGAAAGGAATGACAAAGGGGAGAAAGATATGAGTGTAAAGTATAAAGACGCAAAGAGAGCGATAAAAAGCAGGGTTAGAGGTATAAAGGGGAGAACAGAACAAGAAAGGGTGAACAAGGCAAAAAAAAGAAAGAAAGAGACAAGTAAGAGAAAGTAGTTGTGTCCCAATTGTGTATTCCACACTAATACAATAAGGTATATACAGTAAACTAATCCTAATAGAGCAAGCTTGGCAGGTTAGTACACAAAATATAAAAATACTAACTCATACATTACTGTAGGTTCTCCAACCATCATTTCTGCTGCACTTGCACCATTATCTGCCATTTTTTCTAATTGTTCCACACATTAGTTGCCCCTAACTTTTCAACAGGTTTGTATCTTAGACACTGAGTATGTTGAGTATACATAACATTAAAACTTTTATTTACATCACACACTTCATACTTAAAAACTAGTTAGTATTAGTAATTACGTTGCAATAACGATGCACCCAGTGACCCAGTGAGATTGAAAGAGTGGATTCCAAAATCTGACAGAAAAGACTAAACTCCGGCCCCAAGTACTTTTTATGTGACAGTTGATCTCAACCAAGTTCATTTGCGCAAACCTCTCCAAGGTCAGAGGAACGTCTCAAGCCGATAAATGTCTCAGGCAGTGGATTACAGGCTCAGGCAGAGCGGAGGGGAACTATCAGCTTACATCACAGCCGGCAACAACCCACCCTCCATTGATTTCCTTTCATAAAGTTAGACTCTACCGTAAGTCAATACAAGGAATTCATTAAGCCATCACGTCGCCTTGGAGAGATGACAGCAGAAGACGAAGGCGGAAAACTTGAGAGTCCCTCAGAGACCCATCGTCACCCGGCCTCTTTGACACTAACACTGCTTCACCCCCCCACCGAAAACCCAGGCAGGCTCAAATCACACACTAATACAGTCTAATCGTGTCAAAGACACACTGTTTGACTCGGCAGCTTGTACATTGTACTTATTGTAGTTCCCCCTTGACCTTCTTCAGTTGTGTGAAAGGCTGTGGCCTCCTCAGATAGACAGATACACACATGCACACACACACACACGCACACAAAAATGCACACATACACATACACACACACTTTGGGCACTCACCACACAATAAAAGTACTTCCCTTCCCCATTGTTAGCATTACAACACTCATAAAAGTCCAACTAAACTCACGGTAAAAAAAAAGGCACAGGAGAGCACAGTTTGCTTCATAAGCCAATTTCTTTTGATCATTTGTACACACACAAAAAACACTATTTGTACACCTCTTTTTTAAATGAATTTAGCTACCTTAAAATGTGTGCAAATACACACACAAACACACATACAGCTTACAAATTGTCACTATAGAGAAGTGTTACAAATAGAATAGGACTCTCAGGACTCTCAGATGCAGTGGAACTTTGTTCTTTTGAATGTTGATGCAATAGCTTTGGAATGAGATTGGGATGGCGATAATCCAACATCCTGACCTTACTAACCATTGTCACTAAATACAATCAAATTCTGACAGCAATGCTCGAAAAATCTAGCAGAAAGCCTTTCTTACTGTAGAGACAGTTACTTCAACAGATAAACTCTGGTTATAATCATTAGTTTCAGAAGAACCGATACAAGAAAAGGTGTCCCAATACTTTTGCCTTTTGGCTGTGCATTTCTACATGTGGGGTGATACAACAGTTAAACTAGCTTTAGTTGAGTAGAATAGGGAGAAGAAAATGCCCCATCAGCAAAGTTAAGTCAATGCTTAAAGTTTTAGTATCAGAAAAGAACATGTGGTTTCACATGTTCTTCATTCATATGCACATTCTGCATATATAAATATTTTAAAAAAATATCTCTTACAATACTATACTATTACAGAACTATACTATAGATCTACACTTTGCACAAGTGTCTGCATGGTCTAATTTCTCACTGCATTAAAGTATACCCACTGCTGTCACATTCATTCAACTTAGAATGTATGCACAGCTTGTACCAATATAACAGGATGCTCTGGAGCACTCACACATGAGGTCTTCATGCCCTGTGTCAAACATCAGCTAAAGAGCTATAAATCTCCCAAGCACTGGATTGTGGAGCTGTGGAACTGCATTTTCTGCACAGAACTGGAGTATCAACTAATCATCCAACATCAGTACCTGACCTCACTAATGCTCTCGTGGCTGAATGTAATCAAATTCTACAGCAATGTTACTCCACCCCATGTAAGGCCTTCACATATGTATCACTGATTTAAGAAAAAAAAAAACTTTGAATAAGCATGTGTCTACCAACCTATGGACATACTGTGTAATGTTTTAGAATTGTTTGAAAGTTGTTAACACCCACATGCATACACAACTACTCATTTTACAAGAGAAGGGATTTCACTACCCAAACCTTTAGGGTTATGTCAGACAATGGCATGTTGTTATTCCAAAATCCCTGGTTGTAGCTTTAAGTGTTGGGCATTAACTTGTATTTGCCCACCTGTGTTTTTTCCCCACTCAGTCATTAGTGCTAAGTGATGTGGAGTGTGGGGACCGTTCTGAAGGAAGTCAAAGGTCATAGGAGATTAAACTTGGAGCCTCTGAAAGCACACTGGATGAACAGTCCAGTCTGACAGATGAGGCCTGGCATATTTTTCAGCGCTCTTCAATGCTTCTAACAAGGCGCAGAGATATATCTACTGAAATGATCTGAGATCGCTTTAGCCCCTTGAAATAGAGTGGTAGGGTTTAGGAGGGGAAACTAAACAGAACAGCAACAACAAAGCAGCATGATACTTGCAGACATTTTAGGATACACAAAATACACAGGGTGTATACTGCTTTCTGCCTGATGCACCCCGTGACCCTGATGGATAAAGAGCGTATTGACAATGGATGGATAAAATACATTTGCTAAGGGTTATAAACTAATCAAGATTAACATTTTTAAAATAAGACAACGGCAAAAAGGAATGACATCCAATCAATTTCTTCAGAGCAAGCAAAGGATGGCAATTTAATGATGGACATATATGCAATACTATCAATTGTCATCCAAAAATGTACTCAATCCCAGATAACATATCTCTCCATCTCTGTTTTAAAACTGATGTGCCGACATGCCAAAACAAGTTAAACCAGTGTTTGTTGGTCTTTTCTCATGGTGTGATGGAAAGTCTGAGAACTCTTAAGAGCATTTCTGTACTCGTGGCCCCAAGTAAGTAATGCCCCTGCCCTTGGCTTCTGACCCTTAACCTTTCTCTAAAAACATGCAGGTCATGACCTACACACATAAGCAGTGACTCTGAGGCCCGTGCCCTCATCAGCTCAGTCCATAGAGATGTATCAATGGAAATGTTCCATAATTACGAGAAGTAACTTTGCTTTTAAAAGGTTATGGTCTTCTTTCTTTGTTTTCAAATAACATTACTTTTTGGTAGGATGCAGCTTTATAATTTGGACAGCATGTTCCAAAAAAGTTGAATTGTTTGAAGACTTCTGATCTTTCAACATTTCTTGTATAATCAATGGTACTAGTGAAGAACCCTGGACTTCTAGAACCACCTCAGAGGTTTGGATTATATTCTGTCAGAAGAGCACTAGAGAGTGCCACTCCAGCTCATCCTAAAAGCACATCCGGGGAGCATAGTTCCACTGCTCCACAGCCCAATGCTGGAGGGAACTATATGACTATAGCTGATATTTGGCATTGGGAAAGGTGACCTTACTCTTGTGTGTGACTTCTCCAGAACAACCGATTCTTTTTCAAAGTTTTTTAATGGACATTATACAAACTGGGAGTTTCTGAGACAGCAACGGGTGCATCTTAAAGTAACTAAACCCACTGAAAGGGTGCATGGACCTGTTAGGGACTAGAGCCTTATTTCTGCTCACTGACCTACTGGCCATTAGCAGATAATTTAATGGGGCCTCGTGCTCTGCGCCACGCCGTCTCTTGGGCCAGAGAGGGGCAGATAAAAGGAGGGCTGTGACCCGCGGCAGGAGGCTGGGGCAGATTAGATAAGGCCAGGGGCAGAATTTAGACTGCTATCAGAGGAGTCTATCACACCTCAGGAGACGGGGTGGGGAGAAAAGAGGACATGGGGAAAGAAGAGGGAGTGCGAAAGGAAGCAATGAGACAGAGACACAGATGGAGAGAATGAGAGAGAAAGAGAATAAATGAGAGGCAGGGAATGAGGAGAGATGAAATGAAAGTGAAAAAGACTCTTCTTCTTTACACTCAGAGGAGAAATAGCAGGAAAGGGAGAAAGGCAGGGAAAAAGAGATTGAGAGAGAGAAATAGGAGACAGCGAGAGAGAGATGACAAAGTGAAAGACATAAATAGGAGAAAAACACTGATAAGAGTGGAACTTGGGAAGAGAGAGGGAGGGAAAAAGAAGGACAGTGAAAGATTAAAAGATTTCTCCTCATGATTTCGTCACAGGTCTGCACAATGCTGGAAACTGCACACCAACACAGCTAAATTGCCAGTGTTAAATTCACACTGCTAGTGTTAAATTAACACTTTAAAAACTCACAGAATTTAATTTATCACTAAAAGTGTTCATTTAACACTGACTAATTTGCTGCAAAGTTTTTAATCTGCTAAAGACAACAAAATAACCTGCTCCTGTTTATTAAACTAGAGGATAAAGCAAGAACGTTGGGTTCTCACCCGACACACGCAGGAGATACAGGGGTCATCAGTGATGCGAGGGATGTGCAGTACCTCTCCTTCATTATCACAGCTCGCCTCAGTACCTAAAAAACAGAGTCGTCTTAAACATACAGTCCTGTAAAAGTGTTTCTTTGAAAATATTTAAGTAAACAATAATTTAATACTAATAATTTAACATACAAATGCTCTGAAAAGAGACCATTCACATTTTACTTCATGAAACAGAAAATAAAGCGAGTTACTGCTTAATTCTAAGCATTTTTTTTCAAACGCCACAACCTATTTTAAGAGTTTATTCATTTGCTAACTGTATTTATATGTTTCTTTTTCCCGCGCTGCTCCTTCTTGTCTCGAGCGCAAGCGGATCAAATCGCCTCGCGACTCACAATTTGAATTTTAACGGACGCAGCGTTTAAAATAACATCTTTCCTCCTCGGCGTTAAACAGTACAGAAAATGCTAATGCTAACTATAAAACCAAGCACTAACATTTCTGACAGGATTTTAGACAGTTTAGTCTGACCTTTCACCTGCTCTTGTCCTCAAACTGACCAGCTGAAAAGAGGTAAGTATTAATAAATTACATTAATAAATAAAAACAGAAACACGTATTTTAATGTGTTAGGTGTTGTCTCCTGTTTTACTTGAATTAGCTAATTAAATTTTAATAAAATTCAATTTTATGACACCCTAACTTAGCAAACTCTAATGCTAATACGTCAAATCGATTAATTCAAATTCAGTTAAGTTAGAAAATGTTAGATAAATTCATTATTATTTTGCCTAGTTCAATTCAGTTAACGTTACCTTAAGCTTATTTAGTTCTGTCACATTAAATTCAGTTCAATTATGCTTAATTTCTTTCACACAGATGTGTTGAATGGGTTCCAAAGCCGTAATAAGGAAAACCGCCACTGAGAGAGAGAGAGAGAGAGAGAGAGAGAGAGAGAGAGAGAGAGAGAGAGAACGCTCTGAGGAGACCTGACTGAAAAGGTGAGTTCACCCTTCACAGAGAGTGTCTATCTAGACTTCACACTGGTTACACTGAATTGATGGTACCAAAAGTCAGCATTAGCACACATTTGGCTCTGTAAAAAACACATATATCTATACACACCTTAGGCACCATGTTTACAATTGTACCTCCCATGTTTTGTACTATTTGGCCGTACTATTCGACATGTGCTGCGCAATCTTGGAAAAAGTGGTCAAAAGTAAATACAGTCGTTCTCTATATAACCATGACAGCTGTAAAGTAGCTCATGGTTATTTGCTTGTTCTTTATGTACACAGAAAAAAGTACAGTAAAATGATTTGGTGTAAAAAAGATGTTTTTGCATATATGATTTTATAGAACGTATCTCCATCCCCTTCTTTCAGAACTCTTTGACTAAAGGCAAAAAAGCATTAATAAACATTGTCTAAAATCCCTGAAACCCCCGTTTGAGAGTGTGGATGATTCAAATAGAACCCACATAATCCATAAAGTACCATATATACGTTTGTTTTCTTGTATATATTCTATAGAATATATTTTTTATGTTCCTCTTTCTGAGATAAGATCATGGAATCATGGAAACGTGTGTAAACGGTTTTAATAGAGCTTGTAAACACTTGTAAAAAAAATTCTTCCTACACAATTATTTGTTTATTAAAACAGTTATTTACGTTTTATTATTTTACATAAAACTACTGCATTTAGTACAGAACTCCTGACATACCACTTTTTGACAGTAGGTTGTTCTATATAGAACCATTTAAACTTTTCTCTTCTATTTAGAACCATTTGACCAGTGCGTATTCAAATTGTTGTTTAGGTGTCATGGTTCTGATGTAAAACTATTATAACTATAGTATAGTATTGGCATTAATGCAGGAGCCTTGAAGTACCACTTTCTTTAGGATTATACGTTTTTTTGTAAAATCTGTTCTTTATAGTATGCTGTCCACCCCAACTTCAAACCCCACAACCAACCTTATCAAAGCAGATACAGACCCTTATTCTGTCTTCAGACATGTGTTTATGTTTCTAATTTTAACACATTTTAACTTAAAGACACGTGCTGTGTAGTTCTAATAGAACCTGAAGCACCAAAAGGGGTTTGCCCTGATTTTATAAATCCAAAAACTGGAGTTGTGGAGCCTAATGTACCAAAAATGTTATTTCTGACAGCACCGTTAGCAGTCGTAGGCTACGTTATCATTCGTGTAGTAGCCTGTGTGTAGTATATGTTTATCTTTCTTCCTCTCGCATTTTCTCCCTCTCTCTCCCTCTCTGTCTCTTTCATATTCATTCTTTCATTCATCTCACTTACCTGTAATCAAAGGTGTGATCCTCGCGGCTTCGTTCAGCACTAACAGCACGAACAGACCCCAGCGGGGGGCTTTGGGGGGCGGACACACAGCCATCAGACACACTAATCAAACATGTGGCAACCAGAAAAGAGAAAACGGCAGAAAAACGCTTCAATCCTGGAGTCAAAAGGAGGAGGAATAACCGCTGAGATTAAAATCCAGTCGGACTCGAGCAACCGGAGAGATCAGTTTGGGTGTACGGAGCTCGGTTTCCGTGCACACTCTTCACCATCGTTCAGCGCTCGCGGTTTGATCCAGTTCATCCAGCTGCGCGAAATATCCCCGGACATCCACGCGTGCACGTGCGAACACTCTCGCTCGTCCTGGAACTGCGGCGTGGCGTGTCGTCCCGCGCGCTCCCGCGGTCACATCCACACACTCGCGTGCTCGCTCTCTCCGGGCAGCGCAGCTCCGTACTCTGCAGCGCGCGCGCGACCTCCTGCTACTGACTGCAACTGACTTCTGCTGCTGGTGCTGCTGCTTTTGCTTCTCTGCCTCCCAGAAGCAGCGGAAAGGCCGCGCGCCTCCAGTTAAACATTCGCGCGACGCTGGATCCTCCTCCTCTCGCGCTCAGACACATCAACACCCCCCCCCCCCCTTCTCCCATACACATACAACACCACCCCTCTCATATTTAAATCGCTCTCGAGGCTTTTAACACGTTGTCCGCGCCGCTCGTGCGCTCCACAGTCGTGTCTGTCTGTGTCTGGGTTGCTCTGACTAAAAGGTTCCTATAATGAGTAGTATATATCAATCACTCTTATTAATTAAGCTTTTTGTTTGATTGTTTATGTTTGTTTGATTAATATTTGCCTTATCTTTACAAGGAAAATGCTTTAAAACATGCAGACGTGCTAAATCTTTTAAATGACACATTCTATTGATGTGTAAATTCATGACACATTCGCACCTTGTGCATTTACATTGTTTACAGTGTAACAGTGGTGTGTGTAATTTTGTATGATGAACGTATAGATGGAAATCACAAAAAAGGTAGGACAATATGGGAAATGCAAATAAAACACAAATTTCAAGTTTGTTGCATTTTCCAGTCTGTCCCAACAGTGCAAAGTTTATCTGATTCTTGACATACACACATTCTGATCAGTTTTAATGCCACCTGCCTAAGATTAAGTTGGCCACAACAAAAAGTGTCCGGTGGTATGTGGCACCAAAAAAGTGGATCCTGCAAGTCCTACAAGTTGTGAGGTACAATAGCACCTCAAACGATGACATCTATGAGCCTGCCAAATGTTTTGAAGATGCTCTGGCACAGTCATTAAGCTGTCATAATCTGGCTGTTGTCATATTTTTAAGGTACATAACGGACTGACTGATCACTTGCTGCCTAATATACCTCTCTTTTTGGATTCCACTGTCAAAGAAAATAAGCAATGTTTTTCACTTCGACTGTCTGCAAAGTTAATACTGTGGCTGATATGTGCCACAGGTCCATGACAATCAACAGTAGATAGAGTGTCTGCAGTGATCAGCAGAGTAATTTGTACAAATAGCCTATAACCAGTAAGATGTATACGCATTACTAGCTAACTACATTTTATATCTACACATATATCTACATATCTACATATTGCTTAATAGACACTCAATCCTATTTCTTTCCGCTCCCATAGAAAGAGTTCCAGAGGCTAATGGCTCTGGGGACAAAGGATCTCCTAGGCATACTCTGTCTGCTGAGCTGCTCTGTGACAGTGACCTTCCACAGAACACACTCCTCTGTTTAATGATGGTGGTGTTCAGTGGATCCAGGATTATCATTACATATTCGTATTTGATACTGTGTTGAAAGCACTTCATTCTGTATTGAAAGTCATAAAAATGTCATGAAGAATGGCAGTTTGGATATATTAACACCAATAAGGTGCATAATAAGTGTATAAGCATAAGTTGCTAAACAGAATTTACATAGTGTAATGTCAATCAAACCCATTTTAAACAGAAATTACGTCTCTAATTTTGTAGCAGTCAGCTTGTTGTCTCTATCAAAGATTGATTGAATAAAGGGCCTGTACGCTTTGCTTCTGTGTTGAACGTCACAAAGAATCATCACTGAAGATCCCATGCAAATTTGAACCTGAAGCCAAAAGCTGTACTCCTATGCTAACTAAATGCCTCAGTGCTGCATGTGAATAATAAAGCCAGGCTCTGCTGAACATCCACAGCAGCCACAGCCGGTTCTGTTAATTGCAACTGGAGAACAAATAAAACATGACTTCAGAGGAGCGGTTCTAACTAGCCCCACCTTTTTAACTGTAGTCAACTGTTAGGAAACTGTTAGTTTTCCTTTCTTTTATTGCCCAGCATTATTTTCTCACTAAGGGAAACCACAGGCTGCTGTGTGCTGTGTGGGGGCAGGGCAGCTGTAATATTAGGCGCTAGATGGCACCAAAGAGCACATTAGTTACACAGACACTGGGATGCAGTCACCAGTGTTGGGCACAAAACTAGGAGGATAGAGAAAGTCTTTCAGAGAGCTGCATTAGTTTAAAGACATCCAGAGGAGTCCAGACATTCCTTTTGTTATTTGTGAATTTGACTATTTATTTTTTTATTTTTTTTACTTTTTTGTGACAGGTTTGATAAAATTGCATTGAAATGCAGCCACACAAAAGTTTAAGATTACCACGAGAAATCCCACTAAACATTAGACGTCTTATGGACGTGAAGATCATGTCTATATTGCGTCGGTCGGTCCAAGACCAATTCTGTACGTCTACACGACGTGCAAACTAGGTCCGCTATTTGGACGTCTAACTATGACCCCACTTGGACGTCAATATGCAGATAAACATTTGAACGTCGGACTAGGTCACTTTTTTGGACGTCATGGGGACGTCTAATACAGGTGCAGGAAATTAACATTATTTAAGAATATATTTATTTTTAAATGTATGTCAAAATTGTTGTTATCAATATTGTTAATCACTATGAATATAGATTATTTATGATTAAGCATAATTTATTTCTAATTATTTATTTGAGTATTATATTTTTTATCTATTTAATTAATTAATGAATGTAGGTATTTATTTACGTATGTTTTTATTTTTATTTGGAAATGCAATTTATGTGGAAAATTGTTAAGTTGATTTCAACCAGTCAACGCCACTCTGATTTGCTGAGACCGCACGTCATCATAAACTCCACTCTGATATGCCGAGGCAAAACACGCTAAACATTTTTTGGCTGCTGAAGTAGCTCAGCTCAGCTCAGCTCATTCAGTTCAGCTCGCTCAGCTCAGCTCCGCTCCGCTCCGGACCGGACTCAGCTGCCAAGCTATAAGGTAAGACGATATGTATAAGTTAATGTATTTGTAGTGTTAGTTGTTTTAGCTCTGTGGTCTTAAATCATCTGAACCTGCTGGCGTTGCCTCTCTTCCCAGGCAGTTAGCTAACTAGCTAGCTAGCTAACGATAGCTAAACAGTGGCCATAGTTAAAATGGAATTGGAATTACTTTTGAGGACCGTAATGCAAATAATATTTACTGTAACCGAAGCTTTAATGTAGAAGCATTGTCCGGTCATTAAGTCAATGCACTAACCAGAGCTAGGCTGATAAGCCAATCTAAGCTAAATCAAAGAACCGTCTTTGGCTAAATTCGCTAAGCTAGCGTTAAGTTATATAAGTTTGTGGCACCCACAATTAACCTAGGCAACTGGGGGCAATATCAAGTGCATTTTGAATAGCCTGAAGAAGTAAGTTTATGTTAATATTACATAAATAAGGCAATTTAAAATAGTTTGTTGTGGGAAAACATTTATTAAAATAGCTTAATATGATGTGTGAGAATTAAAACGGCACGATAATTCTGGTCAGGTGTTAAATGTGTATTCCCGCCTTTAGCTTAGCGTTAGCTTATCGTTAGCTTAGCGTTAGCTAAGCCATAGCATGAAGAAGTAAGTTTATGTGAATATTACATAAATAAGGCAATTTAAAATAGTTTGTTGTGGGAAAAAATAATTAAAATAGCTTAATATGATGTGTGAGAATTAAAACGGCACGATAATTCTCGTCAGGTGTTAAATGTGTATTCCCGCCGTTAGCTTAGCGTTAGCTAAGCCATAGCATGAAGAAGTAAGTTTATGTTAATATTACATAAATAAGGCAATTTAAAATAGTTTGTTGTGGGAAAACATTTATTAAAATAGCTTAATATGATGTGTGAGAATTAAAACAGCTCGATAATTCTGGTCAGGTGTTAAATGTGTATTCCCGCCTTTAGCTTAGCGTTAGCTAAGCCATAGCATGAAGAAGTAAGTTTATGTTAATATTACATAAATAAGGCAATTTAAAATAGTTTGTTGTGGGAAAAAAAAATATTAAAATAGCTTAATATGATGTGTGAGAATTAAAACGGCACGATAATTCTCGTCAGGTGTTAAATGTGTATTCCCGCCTTTAGCTTAGCGTTAGCTTATCGTTAGCTTAGCATTAGCTAAGCCATAGCATGAAGAAGTAAGTTTATGTGAATATTACATAAATAAGGCAATTTAAAATAGTTTGTTGTGGGAAAAAAATAATTAAAATAGCTTAATATGATGTGTGAGAATTAAAACAGCACGATAATTCTCGTCAGGTGTTAAATGTGTATTCCCGCCGTTAGCTTAGCGTTAGCTAAGCCATAGTGTGAAGAAGTAAGTTTATGTGAATATTACATAAATAAGGCAATTTAAAATAGTTTGTTGTGGGACAAAAATAAATGGCCATCTTCAACATTTTCTGAGATTTCTAATTTGTCTTTTTCTACTTGTGCAGATGGAGTCATGAAATGTGACGGGACAGCCACTGAGGACTTCATACTTCGGAGCATCTCAAACATGCACCACAAAGACGTGGAGGACACACCGCTGTCTCTCAGGACCTAGAATCTTAATGAAAGTATAATGATGTTAAGGGAAGGTGTAATGGAAAGGTGTAATGTAAAGTTGTAATGGTGTTGAGGGAAGGTGTAATGTTAAAGGTGTAATAGTGTTAAGGGAAGGTATAATATTGTTAAGGGAAGGTGTAATGCAGGGGTCTCAAACTCATTTTTGCCCAGGGCCACATTGACATATTGGCTGTCCTCTGAGGGCCAGATGTAACTTATAAATATAAGAAAATGTAACCAGATGTAATATAAAATGAATGTAATTACTCCTTAATGTTAAATAACTCTCAATATACTATTTATTCAATCAAATATTACAGTTGCATGGAAAAATGTTTGCTTGTTGCTCTATTAACATAAATCCTTTTAATTTGTCATGTTATGAAATCCAAAAACTCCATCAATCAAGAACCAAACTATTCAAATGAATAGAAATTACATCAAGTACAAGTTATATTAACTTTGATCAAAACGTTTGATACTGAAATAAGGCTTAATAAATATAAAATCAAAAATTGTGAGCTGTGACAGATTTAGCATTTCCTCAGATTTAGCAGTTCCTCATCCAACCACTAGTCGGAGCTGCAGCTGCAGCACCACAAGCCCGCAGTCTTTGCTTAGTCAGAGCTACAGCCCAGCCACGGGCTACAGGATTCAGCTGAGCCTGTCTGGAGCGTTTTTAAAATTTTTAAGTTCTTCTGTGTATGAAATAAAATAACCCCACTAACCGGATAATACAGCTCTCTACAGTTCATCTTTCAGCCCAAGCAGCTAACAGCAGCAGTTTAGAGCAGCGTCACGGAGGCACTGCTGGGATTACATTATAAACAGGTCAGTTAGCGCGCTGCTAACCTCAGGATGTTTATAACTACGGAGTTTAGTGGACACACCACGGCTGCAAGGTTAGACTGCTGAAGGCTACTGAAGACTACTAAAGCAGGCAACGCAGCGTAAGCAAAAAAAAAAAAACACACACACACACACACACCAAAATACAAGTTAAGATAAAATATGAAAACGAACATAATAAAGCATAAATAATTAAATTGAATTGCGGGCCAGATGTATGTTTATTTTGTTAACCCGTGAGGGGCCGTATGAAACCGCGTGGGCCGGTACTTTGAGACCCCTGGTGTAATGTAAAGGTGCAATAGTTTTGAGGGAAGGTATAATATTGTTAAGGGAAGATGTAATGTAAAGCTGTAATAGTTTTAAGGGAAGGTAAATGTTTAGTGAAATTGTTATGGTGTGAATCTAAGGTGTATGTTATGTTGATGTAAAATAAAGGCATTAACCCCAAATGAGATTTACTCATTATGTTTATTATTATATTAATGTTTCCCCAAACAGAAAGGGTCTATTTAAAATCAACAGTGGTAAGATGGGGGTAATTAATTTATCCCTTGCTTTTACTGGTTCTTTGCAGGTTGACATGTTTTGGAAAAAGTGAGAGGGTTGAAATTCAATTTATTTGTAAAGCATATTGTGTATAACTAACGTGCATAACTAGTTCCAGAAGGTTGTGAACCTGTTCCAGTAATTGTTTGGCTTAGCTTTGTATGCGTTTCCAGTTATCTGCTGAAGCTGGAACAATGGAACAGTTGCCACCGTCTGAAATGGCACTACAGTTATGCAGGGAGCCTCAAAGTAGTTGGTCTATAAAAACGTATACATGTAAATTTCACGTAGAAAAGACGTCCACAACGACTTAATTTAAACTAGAATTAGCCCTTATCCGGAGGTCTGGGGGACGTCAATACTGGACGTGCAGAAGACGTCAGAAAAAAGACGTCGTCTGGCGTCACAGTCTGCACCTTCAGGAGACCAAAATTGGACGTGCAAAAATGACCTAGAAAAGACGTCGTTTCAACGTCTCTTTGTTTAGTGGGATGTCCAGTGTTTTAGCTAGAGGGATAGGTACAAAGCCTACAAGTATTAAGTTATAAATGAGCAGAAATGCATTCTCTTCAGTTACATTTGTAATTCCAAACTAATTATCCAACATCAGTATATACCCAACCTTACTAATACTTGTGTGGCTGCAATCAAATCCTCATAGCAATATAGCGATAACTAGTGTAATGCCACTCAAGACACTAGAAACTTTTGCTGCTTTTGAGTTTAAAAGAAATTTTGTCTTTTGGACATGCAGAATATTTACACAAGCAAAACACTGGTAGGCATTTCTGACTGTGTAACAGAATAGGATTACCATCACATTTACACTAAGCCTTGTGCGTGCCTCACTGTGTGACCCCTGCTGTGTATGGCTGTTGTAGGTGTGTTAGGTCAGCTGGTTGAGGGTAAAACCAGCAGCAGACTCCCGGTCTCCATGCAGTCAGCTGGACAGTCTGGACTGGACAGAAAGATTCACATGACAAGACAGGACATGGTAGGCACAGGGCAGTGCTGCTTGTTCTTGCACTCAAAACGAGCATGACCTTTGATCCCTGGTAGGCTGAGTGGACAGCGGCTGTGTCTGTTGCCGTGATCTTTTATACAAGCTTCTACAGCAGCCGCGCTTACCTGCTGTGTGCACACATGCTTGAGTATTTCAGAAAATTGACCTTACAAGTCAAAACACTGAAAGCATGCAGTGATTTAGTTTCAAACGATTCCATTGCATGCACTGATGCTCTCAGACTTCCCTAATTAATCTAGGGTCAGTTAGCCAAATGTGGGAATTTTTTTTTGTATTGGGGTGATTCCTGTCTGACGATTGCTCCAGATTGTATTAACCGTGGTTTACTTACACTTATTGATTAAAAAGAGACAAATAAAGCGTAGGTGTCTTCACTGTCTCTTTATAGCAGTTTAACATTCTTATGCTTTAGTCATAATTAATAGGGTTGTACTGAAAATGTATTAAAATTAAAAGCATTTCTGTTTATATTGTGCTTTGTCTCATAAGATGCAAAAAATCTTTAATATATAATTTAAAATTTTACATTTGCAATAGTTTTTTTCTTTGAAAAGCAAGACAAAAATACATATGTGGCCTTCAGACAAATCTTTCATTTTGTCAGTTTCGGTTTATTCCACACAATTTAATTTCGGTGTATCCCTAGTTATTAAGCTCTTAAAAAAACAAACCTAATTGAGTTGATGAGGTTCTCATGTGCATCTAAATACAGCATCAGATAAATCTGACTGGAGTGTGATAAGTGAAACAGAAGCAGGCATCCCACTTCTTGTGCAACTTTAATACTGTAATTAACTGTAATTTGCCTGCATACTGATCCTTTGAATTCCCTAGTCATATACAACATTCTAAAAATCGGAAAAACACTATTTCTGGCTTGCTTGAGACACAGTAAGTGACAGGCATAGTGTGAGTGTGACACTGAACGACAGAACATCCCAACTTGTTGATCTATTAGTCTTTGTGCTCAGAACACTTGTCAGTGTAATCCGTGGGCAGGATTTATGCCCAGATTGCTCTGACTCTGTGCTTAGTAGACTTATAAGTAACTTTTAAATATGACATCCCTTAATTTTTAATTCTATATATTAAATATATATATTTTTAGGAATTATTGTGGCTTGAAGTGTATTCTGACACAAATCTAAAACAGATTATGAATCTTTGTGTTTTTATTGCTTGTGGAATCAAATCAAAGAGTGTCTCAATTTTAAATGACTTTATTTATGTATCTAAATTGCAGCAATATAAAACAGTCATGAGAAAAACAGGACACCTACAATTTACCTTATAAAATGAATTAGCAGACTGGCTAAGGTGGCTATGTGGGTTTTTTTATGCATCTTGCAATACATACAAATCATTTCATAATCTAATTTAAGCCCAGCTTTTGTCTTAAACAGAATTATCAGTTTATTATTACACAGTCACATAGATCATAATGATGTACTCCATTTTGGCCTTCCATATCAGCTATAAAAATAATAATAAAAAAAAAAACAATGTAATCAAATCAGTTATTTATAGTAACTTTCAACGCTGACTCTTCTGACTGGCACTATTTATATCTACACTGTATGCTTAGAAGTTTCTAGACATGCCTCTTTAATTACTGAATTCACCCAATTTAATGTGCACCCATTGCTGACCCAGGCTCTAGCGTGAACTGTACTTATACAAATTCTAAATGCTCTATCAGTAATGCAAGAGCATCAAGTTGTTAAAGTCCTAAAGCACAATCATCATAAAAAATATTCTGCACATTCTGTTTAGAATCTGTGAATCACTCTCCCTAAAAAAGGAGACATCAAACATTACAGCACAATCTAAGCAACAAATTAGTACATCAAATAAATTCTACTGGAGCATGTCACTAAGATCTTAAATCAAATGCATCTGATATGTTGCAAAACCACAAAAGAATTACACAGATGTCCAGCATACCCCATATATACCTCATATCTCATACAACTGACAACACTTGGACTCAAAGCACATCCAAACCTACACTACACATGGAAAGACAGACAGAGAAACACACAGCATGTAAATGATCAGCCCCATACGTGGGATTGTCACTGCTTAGTTTAGTGCACCACATATGCTGACTAAACGTCTACGGTCTCTAAAAACAACACACGGCTTCTGGCAGTTTTTGTGGTGTGTTTATATGTACGAGACAGAGTGAAGGAGACAGAAAGAGTATAAATGCATATGTACACTACCATCAAATGGAATCACTGAATCTGATAATATAAAACCAGTCTGCTTTAAAATTTGTAGTAAGATGTAAAAGCTGGAATTAGGCAATTACAGGACAATGACATGCCAAATAACATGAGACAGGAACTAGTATCATGTCCCATGACTTTTGCAAGATTCCATGAAAACTACAGAACACTGCACTAACCTGTGGGATGTGTGCGTGGTGTGATGTTGTCTGTCTGTTCGCACCTATAGTTTTAGCTAGACAACGTCTCTCATGATCATTGCCACCCACTGCAGTGTCCAGCATACATATTCCTGGTACACAATACATTGTGGACCAATGAATGTTAAATGCCCGTCCAACTGGTAAAACAGATCCAATCCTTTTGGTAATTCTTGTTTTCTTGCCAAGAGCAGGTTGTTTAATGTTTATCCTCACTCACAAGAAAACACCTCACAACTTATACAGAGGTGGGTGTTCTAAATAGTTTCTAATTTTTGGATCCATAATGCACTACAATTATTATTGCATAAAAGTAACTAAAACATGACTGATGACCCGTGATTCTAAAGCTTGGAACGATAGAGCAGGCAGAAAACATACAGGCAGAGAGACAGACAGGAAAGAGAGAAAAAAAGTGGTGTAAAAGAAGAGAGTGGCTTTAGTAGACCTTAGCAGGCGGGTTGGAAGCAGGTTATTCTTAGAGATGGGGGTGGCCTGGTGGGGTGTGGTGCCTGAGAGGGGGTGAGCGAGAGAGAGTGGGAGGGAGAGAGAGAGAGAGAGAGAGAGAGAGGGACGACAGTAGACGTCACGCTGACCCTGCGTGGGTGGCTTGGTTAGCACTGTGGGATTGGGGCTGGATGCGCTGCAGGCCACACTGCCAGACTGCTCTGTCTAAAATAAAAATAAACCCCTATCCGAAAATAAAGGTTCCTACTTGCTCCAGTTTCCCTCATAGAGGGGAAGGTTCACAGTGTAACACGTGCTTCCATTGCATTAAATATATGCCAGCCCGACATTGTATGCTTTGCTTTGTATGCTATCAAATGCTAGCTATGCCCTTAATGTCAACTGATTTACAAAATGTTGTTGTCAGACAAATCCTTGTATCTCCACTTTTGCGTGAATCTGGCTGTTGTGCTTTATATTGTATCAAAGGTTCATGATGAATGGACCAATAGAAATGCGTCAAAATGTCTTGAAATAAAACCTTTTTACATCGACTTTTACTTAAAGGTAACAAAGTTTTACTTCTCGGCCATTATGGAGAAACTTTTTTGTCCAACATTGATAAAATACCACACTCTTAAAACAATAGTTCCAAAATTGTTCTTGACTTCTTGACAAATTGTTCTTGACTTCTTGACAAATTGTTCTTG
Organism: Astyanax mexicanus; assembly: GCF_023375975.1. Lineage (NCBI taxonomy): Eukaryota > Metazoa > Chordata > Actinopteri > Characiformes > Acestrorhamphidae > Astyanax > Astyanax mexicanus. The sequence goes on from NC_064411.1 coordinate 40,219,004, forward strand.
ACTTCTTGACAAAATTATTCGCACTATGTGGAGGGTCTTTAAACATAAAAATGGTTCTTTATAAATCAATAAATAAAAGTTTTCTTATTGAACCATAAGTTGTTTTTTATGGTATCACTTTAAGAAACTCTTTTTGACATCTTTATTTTTAAGAGTGTACAGCTAGCAAATATCTATATATACCCTGTATACTGGAGTAGAAATGTTCACACACACACATGCTGCCCAGATAAGATATCAGAGCAGGCATGTAAAAAGCCACCAAAAACACTATAGAGTAGCATTTGTGTTTGTATGTGTTTGTATTGCATCGAGTCAGCCGTCCCCTGCCTCCGATTCTTTCTTCTTCTCCTTGACCTTGACTGAAGCCTTTTTGGACACCTTCGTTTTCTCCTTGCCTGGTTCCACTGCAGCTTCTTTGTCCTTGCTCGACTCCTTCTTCTCTTTCTTTGACTCTTTGGACGATTCCTTTGAAGACTCTTTGGAAGACTCTTTGGAGTCCTTGGTTGAGTCTTTCTTTGATTCTTTCTCCTTGGCCGGCTCTTTCGAGTCCTTTTTGCCCTCTTTCCCAGAGTCCTTCTCTTTCTTCTCTTTTGATGACTCTGTGTAAAGAAAAATAGATAGCATTGATGCAAAAATATTTAACATATGATGTACTGTCTTATTCTTGCAGAAACCAATGTAACGTAATTGTGGAAAAATTAGCTATGTGACAAAACCTGTGATTGGACGTTAAAAAAGATGCGTGCAGTTGCAGAGGAGTTGTGGGCACACAAAACCGCATAAAACCACAGAAATTAGTACATTAATAGTAGATTAGTAGTAAATTAGTACGCAAATCTCATAAGCAACCATAGGCAAGTTTGCCTATGTGCAATGCTTCTTTCATAGACAGTATGCAAAGGCTTTAAGTCTACACCTCATCTACCATGCAATTTATAATAAAACAAACAAAAAAAACATTTTAAACAATGCAAAAGTTTATTTTCAATAAGAGAATTTAATATATATATATTTTTTTAATTACTTAAACTTAGCAAAGGGATGCTTTATAACTAATAAAGTCCATTGGAAAAAGCATCTATAAATGTTCATATAGGTTTAAATCTGTTGCCATTATTTTTAAATGGCATCTCCAAATTGTATCTAACCATAAAAAACACTTAAGGTTGACAATCTATGTAAAATATGTGTGTGAAAGTGTAAAGGGCAACAGCAAGGTGAATTCTTTCCACTTAGAACCCCTTTATCAGTTCAGGTCCAGCAGTTACATTTAGAGGGCAGAGATAACACTGAGATATGAGTGTTTAATCGCTGCAGACAGACAAATAAAAAGAGAAAGGCACACAATTATAATTCCACAAAAACAGCTCTGACCTGTGAAGAAATTAACCTTTTCAGCAATTTGTGTTACAGTAGCTCGTCTGTGGTATTCTCACACAAATTAATGGGCCTTGGGTACCCATGACCTGTCCGTGTTACTGGTTCTCCAATTGTCTGTCCTTGGAGAACTTTAGTAGGTAAAGACCACTGCATACCAGCAACACCACACAATACCTACCACAATGACTACGAGATCAGTATTACAATAATCCCCTACACATTGGTAGTCTTAATGTTATGGTTTTTCGATATATATATATATATATATATATGGAGAAAATAAACTCATAAGCTTATCAGTGCGCACACATTTAAAGCTGTGTGTATAGTGCAGTTGTCTGTCTAGGACTGCAACAAGACTGCAGCCTAATTAAGCAAGTATCTGCAGCGAGCTACTACCAGTCTGACCTATTGAGCTTCTCTCTGTCTTTTTGTTTCCCTCTCATTCACCCCAGCTCACTCCTTCTGTAGTCTAGGGGCAAAGGGGATGTCTCTCTGCCAGAACGAGGCGCCAAGTGCACAGGTGGGAGGATTGAGGCTGGTCTCAGGGGGTTATGGGGCCTTTTTTTGGTGTGTGGGTCAGTGATAACCAAGTACCAAACGAGATAAGGAGGCATGACACATGACTGTGAGTGTACAATAATGTTCTAATATTTAGAATCACCAATTTCAATTAGATTTGCTCCAAATGTATTTATAACATGAAGGTGTGCAGGTTTATATTTAAAAAAAAATAATGTTTTATTTCATTTTAAAAATTTCTTTCACAGAAACAAGTTTCAATGATCCTGCAAAGAAGGATAAAAAAAGACAAACAAAATTACAGCATGCTAAGCCTGGTATACAAAGCGTAAGTAATGCTTTACTGCTGTGTGACAACAAAACACTAACAAAACCAAACAAACCTAAAGTACTCAAGGCTAATTTTTGCAGGAACACAATTTCTGCTTCCACTGACAGCAAGCAAACAACAAGGCTCTGACTGAGGAACCTGGGAAGGGAAATGTTAGGCTACAAGCTGAAAAACAAAACAGAGCATCTAATAGATGAAAGGAAAATTTCAGTGGAAGAGGAAGAGGTATAATAATGAAATGGTTTAATAAAGATACGTTATGTGACAGTAAAAATCCAGCTGTCACCCATGTAGATACAACCCCCTCAGAATATTTATAGACTATTGAAAAATATTGTTAAAATTTTAAACACGGGAAAGTTGCGATTAGTTAATACAAAAAGCAGCCAGTGAATAAACTTAAAAGCTTCTAAGCTTATAACCAGTTAAACTTCTGTTTTAGCAACAGTTCCAACAATGCAAATAAAACCAGATAAACGTTAAAGATGGTGAAGATAAATTATTATTTTAAATACATTTTCACAACAATATTTAAAATCATATTTAAAGACGGACATACTGTATGTCCATCACGTCTTAGGACTGAAACTAGTATTGTGTCCCATGGAAGCAAAAGAACTCTGCAATGACCTGTAATAGTGTTGGGCCTCCTGCAATCAAAGTGTATGAAATTTCCGCTACATTAACTTGTCTTTTCACATAGATGGTTTTAGCCAGATGCTGCTGGTCATGATCATTAAACCTGTGCACCTTACCTGTGCTGGTCACTGTGTTTGGTAATGCCTTCTAAGGCATATGTTAAGTACACAAGACACTGGGGATCAAGAAATGTTAAATGCCATACAATTACACAAATGCAATGTTTCATTCATCTGACATCCACTATCACACCTTGCCATGAGCATGCTGGTCGGGGTTCAAAAATGTACTTTAGGGAATTGATGACAAGAGTGAAGAGGCGGGGCTTAGTAAGGAGTAGGTGGAGCAGAAAGGAGCCAGTTAGAGGGGTTTTGCTTACATATAGTGTCAGTATTCAGAGAAATTGCCACTTAATTGTATATAACTTTTTTTAGACATTGAAACAAAAAAATGGTTTATGGCCAAAAAATAACATAAAACAAACAGTCTTAACAAAAAATGATAACAGTCTGATCCTAATAACTTTAGTGCTTCTATAGCGTCTAGTTCATATAATTTAATTTACTCTACAAAAAATATGGATAAAATAACAGAATCCACTTTTGGACACAGTACAGTGTTTGCATGTGATTCTGACAGACCTTTCTGCTGTGTGCTGTGAGTGACAGAGAGTGACAACAGCACCTGACGCATAACAAAAGGAGTGTGCACACTCAAACACTCACACACACTTTTAGATCCCTCTCAACAGCTGATGGGCTCAGTGATAAGGTGAGGACAGGGCCATCCAATCCCAATGATCAGCGTAGCTTATTAACATTTAAATGGAAAGTGAAGTCTTCTTAAACCCTTTGCCATGTGTAAAAATCAGCTCATGTGAAATCACATGTAAAAAATCTAAATTTGAGATTATGTAACAGTTTCAGACAGTTTAAAGGAAGTGGTATGATGATTCAATCATGAAGCTAATTGGTGGGCATAAGCTTTCATTACCTGTTAGTTAAACAGTCTTTTAGCTATAGATTAAATCAAATGTAGAAATAAACTTGTCCTGGCTGACTTACTACATCTGGAGTAAAGGAAAATGAGCATTTTTTGATGGAGTTGATTTCTGGCTGACCTAGCATCTTTAAAACAGTGTGGAAGTCATAATGTGAATATGAAGGCCTCCCCTGTACGCCCACAGAAAGCGAGAACTTGTAGGTGATCCCATGTCTTGGAAACCTCAAAGCTTGAATGAGTTCCCAAACAGCTATTTAACCAGTGAGAGACAATGAGACATGAAGAAATAAATACAAAAGAGAGACTTGTGAAAAAGCCACACAGGCCAGCAAAGCAATAGGAGTTGTGTGATCTGAGGGCAAATGCAGCTATAAAGCTGCAGTCTATATAAAAACAGAAGTGGTTTATTGTGTGTTAGAGCCCTGCTTTAGGAACTGTTTCCATTTCTGACTCAGTGAGAGAGCCAACACCAATCACCAACCACCCACACCCTCAGATCTTTTACAATTACACAATACACACTCGAGCACAGGACATGCATGAGCTGAATGAAAAACCCTCTCTTTCACACATGCAAACAAACCAGCACTGGACGTCTACACTATGCTTATGTTTGACTATAAATTTTTGGATGCTTGTGTAAAATCTAAATTAAAAATAGAAGCATGGGAATGAGGAAATGTTTTATTCATGTACTGTACATTAAATCAGCCATAACATTATATAGTACAGGCCTCTTCATGCTTCCAAAGCAGCTTCCTTTAACTAACAATTTGGACTCCAAAAGATCTGTAAGGGTTTCAGTGTCCTGTGGTATCTAGCTCTGAGACGTTAGAAGCATATCCTTTAAGTCCTGTAAGTTGCGAAGTGGCTCCTCCATAGATCTTATAAAATAGCATTGGGCTCCCATGACCCTGTAGCTGAGATTCCCGTACATATCAGATCATCACACAAGAGCTGTCTGATGTTTTAGAGATGATCTGACCAAGTTTTCTAGCTGTCACATTTGCCTATTTCTCCTGCGATTTTGACTCACCCTGTATATTTACAGTTTGTCTTGATAAGGATTATCACAATATTTGACTGGCACCCTGACCAATCATAAATGATCATAGATGACCTAGATAAGTGTTTGGTAATGCCTCACCTCATTTCCTTCAAACATTCACAAAGGTGTGTACCTTGACATCACCCAGAAAGAGCAAGGTCAGTTGTGCTCTCTCAGGGCTCCGGCAGCTGATGACAAGCCGGGATTGGAACAAACGTTCTCCCAATCATAGTGGCAGCACTTTAGACTGCTGGACCACTCTGCGCCCACCTACAAAGTTTAACCAGTACAATGAGGTTAGAGATCTGAGGGTGCTATATTTGTAGATAGTAAGATATCTTAATATATAAACTTTGCTGCTTTATCCATGGTTGGTCTCGCTTTTTTAAATGCCTCTACTGTATTTAGATAGATATGTTTAATTTACCAGAAAAAAGCAATGCCAATATAAGAGGATGATCTAGAACAGCCATTCTTAAGTCAAGTATCACAATGCCCAATGTCATCTGATAGACAGATGGGTATAAAATGACTAACCTGACTTCTCTAGAATGCTGGGCCTAGAATGCACCAATACCTCTGGGCTATGTTTGAGCGGCACTTTTGATCTATAACTAATCATCCATTTCAGCACCTGATCGCACTAATACTCACTTAGCCAAATGCCTTCAAACCTTAAAGCAATGTTCCAAAAGTGTAAGAAGGCTGTTACTGCAGTAAAGAAAACAAACTGATGTCAAAGAAACTCTAGAGAAGCAGGTGTCTACTAACGTTTGGACATATTGTGATAAATTATAGTGTACAAGAGCCTTTTAATAGCCTTCTTTGTCAGTAATTTAATGATTATGTAATCAAAGTATTCTCTGCTTAAGATTTTCCTTACAGCTATACATCTAAGCCAAGAACCAAAAAAATGCAGTAAATTATGGCTGTATGAAAACAGATGCAGACAACAATACAACCTCATGCAGACTAAACACACCCTCCTGCAAGGGACTATACCCGTCTGCTGATAGGATTGAGGTGGCACACATTAGCCTCCAGTATAAATCCTATGTCACCTCACATGTTCTCAATATGTTGTGGCTTCAATGTGACATCAGCCTGGAACAGACGATTATACGTGTGTTTCTTCTGCAGTGCAGTGATAGCTCCTCAGGCACCACTGTGAGTACATGCAGATAGAAGGCCAGCAGTAAACAGGCTGATAACAGCGCTCGGGGACAATGCGCATATCGCTGTTTCAAAGAGCCGATTTTCCGCTCGGCCGGGTGTGTGAGAGAGAGGGCCACAGGCCCCACTGGAGCTCAGAAGCCCATAGTCAAAACATACACCCGAACACACAGAGCGCCTGCATGGCCCACCGGACTGCCTCCATGCGGGAGACTTCAGCGCTTTTCCCACTGTTTTATAAATACAGCAGCTCCGCTGGCCGGTGTGTGTATGTGTGTGTGCTTCATAGCCACTGTGACCAGCGACATGCTAAAAGTGGAAACCATGGGAATGGGTGCCATCCACAGTGAAGAGGTGTCGTGGCTGTGCTGGTCTTTTAGAGTGTGTGCATTTACTACATTTTCAATACAGAATTGAACAATCACAAATGTGAACAGATCCATTTCTTGTATATATTTTTATTTATATATATATATATATATATATATATATATATATATATATATATATATATATATATATATATATATATATAAAATTAAAGGAAAAATTAGTAGTAAATGTGAATGGCTACAGCAGCCCAATTGCCAAACATTGGAGAGAGAGTTGTCAATGCTACACTCAAATTTTGAAATTACTTAATATGCTTATTATCAGAAAGAAAAAAAGGTTCTGCTTAAAACTTAAAAAAGTATTGATTTGTGTACTATTGTATGTATTGAGTGTGTGCTGTGGTTGGTTGGTTGTTGTTATAACAGATCCTGGTTAAGCCCTATGCATAACTCCAGTTGTTAGGTGCAGGATTCATCATCTTCCTGTATTCTTGTACTTGCCCATCCCTACTATGATAGTGATTGTGATAAATTACCTAGCTTTAGTTAGCAAACCTTACTGAAGCTCAGTAAATACCTGTTCAGGAAAAACATATCTAGCTCGCCCATTTCTATGGCTGCAGCACACTGTTATATAGAGTTCTATATCTGGCAACCCAGGGTATGGAAATGGGACTGGGAGAATCGCGGTTCGAAGGCTATCCAACAAGCATCCAAAGTGTCAAAAGATTTTTAATAAGAGAGTTCAATTATAGTGCACACATTACATGCAGACATACAGATATTTAAATGCACGTGCACAGCTTGTAAATCAATTGGCAATGTCAATATAATATGATGCTCATCGTGCCAACTCCCAGTATGGTACATAAAGGCATATAGTGCCTCAAGGCAGTGGGCTGTGGAGCAGTGTATCTGACTTCTCTAGTTCCTGAGCTCCAGCCAATATGTCTGGAATAACTTTGAGTGGCATTTTTGATTCATAACCAATCATGTAATATTAGTACCAGACCTCACTAATGCTTTCATTGCCGGATACAACTAAATCTTTACAGCAATGTTCCAAAAGCTAGTAGCAAAGGAAAACACTTTCTGATAGTATTATTAAAAGCAGTTGTAGAGTAGCAGGTGTCTTTTTCCTTTCTAAAACTCAGTGAAACTGGGTTCTGGGATCGTTTGTGATCATTTGCATTCACTGTGATTATGGTCAAGTGTGGTCAAAATGTTGTCAGCAGTGGCTTTAGCCCAATACTAACACTTGTACATGCATAAACCTTTAAAATGTATGAATTGCTAATGTCAATGAAGCCCTAAGCAACTATCTAGCTCAGTACTGTATATAAAAAGAGTTGAAATACTTGTAATTGAAAGGAAGGCTGACCAGCTACACTATGTATGGACGTATGTATACACATATGGGTGCCTTTGAGAGTGTGAGTACAGACTTTCCAGGAAACTTCAAAAATCAAGCTACGTATCGCATTCAGGGCAAATATGTAATAATCCCTCTCACTGTGATTAAGTATTGTGTGTTTATACGTGGAACAAACACAGGCAGTGGGCCAGGAGTGTGAAGAAGTAGCACAAATACAAATTAGCACAAGTGAATCTTTTTCTTTCAGAGAAGTAATGTACATACTCCCTGTTTACAGAGTTTGTTGTGTTATTCACTCAGAGAGAAGCGCACACATACTTTAGTCTTAGTTTGCATTCACACTAATCTCTTCCTCTAAAACACTGTAGACTACCAAGCAGCATACAGATCCTAATGGTGTATGGCTTCTTTGTAATGTAAGGGCATACACAATAATCAATAACCAAAGCATGTTGTAGTTTTGTACTACTTCCTTATGTCTCACAGGTTGCTCATTGACACATGAAATTCACAAACTCAAAATCATGTTTTAGCCTTTGGTGTGCACACTTGCATGTGGTTGTGAGTCAATTCTAGCCAGACGGGGTAAAGATCATTACCACACACTGCACTGTCCACAGTGGATGATTGCATTCTAGGAAAGATTTCCATTATACATGTGAGACTGTAGAATTAAGTGGGCATAAGTGGGCATTAAGTGTATATGTCTCATGGTTAGCATGATAGCTAAGAGCTTACATATTAGTGTATAAGGGAAAGTGTTAGCATGGACTAAAATCTGAAATTGGAGAATTTTCAGCCCATGGTGTATTGATAAAGGCATTCAAGAATTAAGATTCTTGTATTTTTCACACTGAGACAAATAGAAGAGCTGTCTTGAATAGTACTCCAAAAAAACTAATATGGAAAAATTATATATAAGACATTCATAAAAAAATGGAATTAGTTATGCACAGTTCAGTTATACACTATTAAAAGCTGCATATTCATTCTAGAGGAAATGAGAGGAACAAGGATTGTTTTGATCATCTGAAAAGCTGATGACTATTATATGCAGTTCATACATTAATACTATGTGTCTACTGCATGTAACTGCAGTGGAGTGGTAGTAAGGGACTCATGTAATGTCTCAAATCAATCATAGATCTGAGTCACCCAAGTCTGGGACTTCTCAAAGCATGCTACCTCCGGTTTTCATTCAGCAATATGCTCCAACATGGCAGCAAAATAAAAGAGGACACACACATACATACACACACACCTTTCAAAGAGCACAGAATTCTCATGACGAGATGCAAGAAACACACCATTCTGAAACAATGGATGCTTGTTGACTTTCCAACATTTAATGCCAATAATGCTTAAGGAAAAAAGGTGCACACTCACAAAGAAAAAAAGAGAATGACCATGAAATGACCACAGTAGGAGAGTGGAATATGCAAGAGGATAAAACTGCTTGAGTAAATGCTTGGAAACAAGAAAGGCAAAGAGAAGGACATGACAAAGGGTCAGTGCTTAAAATCTACACTATATGTCCAAACGCTTTTGAATCCCCCCTCCCTCCCTCCCTCCCTCCCTCAAACAACCTCTAATGTATGCATTCACTGAATGTAAGTTGCATCCATTGCACCTTAATTGAGAAAAAAGGGGGAAAAATAGCATATATTTATGGATGTTTAGGTTGATGTCTTAAATGTAGGGCCTTTAAGCATAGATGCAGCTCGTCTTCTTTGGAAGGTGGTGGATATAAGATACATAGTGATTATAATAAGTGTCAACAGCAGTAGCCTACTTTAGACTGCATTCACTTTAAACATGATTAAATCATGAACAATTATATGAAATCATCAGAAACTTCAACACAAAGGCGAAAGAAACAAACCCTTGAAAAGTAGGGGGTGTTGCAGATTAGGTTTATACATTAAAAAGTAGTGCTTGAAAATACAGCTTTAAGAATCCAAACAATTATTTCTTTAATTTTGATGGGCAGGAATTTAGGGAGCACATTCAGTGGTTAACCTCTAGTTGCTTTGTTTACATCATTGCTGTATCTAAACAGCAGACGCATCTTCATATATTGGCCAATAAAGTGAGAAGAAACTCTTAGTAAACAACAACTAAAAATTCAGCAGTGTGGGTTTAAACGTTTAAGAATTTATGGTGTTTTATTTAACAGGGGTTTTCCACAATGACATTAAGTTTTAAGTTACACATTAAATGCTTGACATGCAGCAAAACAGCACATCGCAGCTACTGGCACAAGCAAAAACAAGTTGTTATGGATGACTGATTGAACGTCCACTTGCTGACCATCAGTTTTGTCTACGAAGCCATTCAGGGAAAATTCTTCGTTTTATTGGTCACTTTGCCGGATGTGTTTGTTGATCGAATGGGCGGAGCTGAGGGTGAGTTCTTGGCAGATAGACGCCAAAGAAGACGGGTGACTGCCAAACCAGACGGGTCGTGGTTTGCGTACTGGGGCAGACTTTGGGGTGGACAGGATGAAGGGAGGGAGGAAACGGGTGAGAGAGGCAGACAGAGACAGACAGTGAGAAAGAGAACATGGTTGGTCTGCTTTGCAGACTTGGTTTCTTAATACTATTCCTGAACACGGAATTCAGGCACAGGGGCAGAGTAAGCAATCATGCTGATCTGTACACATAGCCCATAAAAAGCTTCTTAGCACTGGGTAATTAACTTGAGGAGAGCTTTCAGCACCCAAGCACACACACCTGCTAGACGTGTTTACACAAACAACTGAAGAAAAAGATGCCTAAAAAGTTACGTGTTTTACAGTTTGGCACAATGGGTGCTGCACTGAAGTCTATTCTTTAGAGTTGGTAGGAGGTAATCTTAGATCTTCAGCTGTTCAACTGCACAGTATAACTTGCTTAGAGTACATACTGAGTTCAGTGTGGGATATTCTATCTATTCATCCAAAAGACCATTTGTGAAGTCGGACACTGATTTTGGAACTGTATAGTTCATCCCAAAAGTGTTTAATGAGGTTGAGGTCAGGGTTCTGTTCAGACCAATCAACTTCTTTATGGGCTTTTAGAGTTTTTACTGAAACAAAAAAGGCCTTCCCCAAACTGTTTCCACAAACTTATAAGCATACAATTGTTCAACCCCTAATTAACAACCTGATTATCCCTCCTCTACCAAACTTTACAGCACAATGCAGTCAGACTTGTCACATTATCTAGCATTTGCAAAACCCACACTTCTCCATCAGATTGCCAAACTGAGGTGTGTGATTAGTTACTCCACAGAACAATGAAACTGTGCTTTACCAGTACACCACTCCATCTGATTCTTGGCATTATGCTTGATGACGTAAGACTTGCATGCAGTTGTTCACCCATAGAAGTCAATGCCGTGAAGCTCAAAGCGCCACATTTTGAACAAATTTAATCATGACCCACAGTAGACAGAGTAGCGGATAGTAATGTTCGCGACCGGCGGTGTCTGGCTAGAATTGACTATAACTAAAATCACATCCATATTTAAGGCAGATAGCTAATATGAATATTCCACTAGTCATTATAGCATTATTTAGTGTTCACTGACAATTACAATACTTGTGGGACCTCATACTAGTTTCTTGTCATGTCAGTATACACACAAAGTGTAATGTTTTTGTGGGTGTATAACAATTGGTTGTAATTGCAATAACCTTGAAATCAGAGGAAAAAGCAAAGTGAGAAAGAGAGAGAGAGAGAGAGGGAGTCTGCTAGCTGAAAGACGCCTAGTGCTGGGGAACTGAGGAGGGTGTGGTGCAAGTGTGATCATTCCCGTGGTCAGTGGAGATATTTTCTCTCTTCTTGTCTACGCCCTGGTACAGAACTTCACTCCTTCACACACTCACTTACACACACACACACACACACACACACAAAATTCCAGTTCTGCCTACTCTCCTACAACTTGCAAAGTCTGCATTCTACCCACACAGAGTTGAACCACATCTAAGAGAAGCGATTCAAGTGGTAGGCCTCATGTGCGCACACACATTCAAATCTATGTGTGTATCCTATGTGTGTATTCGCACAAAAACACACACACTCAAATACACTTTAAGATGCACTTAAAAGCACAATTATATTTGAGTATGCACACACAAACAAATGATGAAGATACCACACACACTCGTACACAAACATACAAGGCCCAAACACACACACGCTGGATTTGTGCAGTGCAAAGCTGAGGCGCTGTGTCTCTGGTGAGCCACGGGCTTCCTTTGTTGCGGCCACAGAGGCAATGCGTATGAAAAACGCTGCAGGAATCCAAATGGGTTTTACCACTTTGCTCCTCCACACTGGCACCCACGACCCCTCTCAACCACCAAGCCGCCTGTTTCACAGAAATCCAACCGCCAGCACACACGAGACCAAAATATGCATGCCTGTGTTTAGAAAAACATCATTTTTCGCCCCCTTGTTCTCATATTCCTGCACATATTTCAGTCCCCCAGAAACCTCAAACAGGTGCTGCGAGTGGAATCAGAACATCCACAGACTATTTTAATCATTGCTTAAAATGATTCTGTTAGGCTGAGGCCTTTTCTTCAGGCTCTGGTTTCCTCTGTGCTTTGGCTGTGATTGTGGCTAGTTACCGTAGGCCATGGTGACCTCACACAGTCAGTTTGTGTTTTAATGCTCCCCGTTTTCTTCTGGTACAGCGGGTGTAGAGAAAAGGGTGATTTTACTGTGTCTTTCTGATGTTTGACTTTTTTCCCCAGGCATTATTCAATACAGTAAAACAGCCTTGTTTATGGTAACCAGTTCTGTTGGTCAGAACAGCATTGTCTGAACTGTATTTTTCATTATAGACCAATTGCCTTAACTTGTACTGAGGCACATGTGCAAAAGGGCAGTGCTTCACATGAAGTTTTGGTTTCACCTTCGCCAGCATCACATGAGCTATCAAGGAGTTCCAGTGACTGACAGCTGGGCTCATCACTGAGAATAAGTTCTAGCTTGCCCACAGTCACTTCTTTGGTGTTTTATCCATGGCTTCATTAAACTTTCTTTTTAAAAATGTATTTTTCTTTCTCTTGTGGCTGTGAATGGACGTGTTTTGAGAAATTCAACACAGGGTGGTTCCAAAATGTGCCTTTTAATTTTGTTTGAACAGAAATATCACTCAAATAGTGAGTTACCTCACTATCTTGTCACTGAAAACCTCCCTTACTGCTGTCCATTTTTCTTTCTCCTCATTAAATGTTAAATTGGACAGAGATTAATGTCTCATAAATTCTGATCTGACTATTCAGACTAAGTGGCATCGCTGCATTTTCATTTCATATCCAAATTTCAAAACCACATAAGAAAGTGGCCCAAATCTAGACTGAACACATCAGATTTAATGCAATTTTCTGCCGTCACACTGCCAAACAGATAACACATCTGCTTCACATATGACAAAAAGGGTCAGTCGGATTTGGGCCACTATTACCTGCTGTGTGAACATAATAATAGTCTCCCATCAATCAATGTTAGCTTCAATAACTACCATGCGCACTTAATACAGTACAGATATCATCACTTGACCAAGTTCCCAAGCGCTGTGAGAAAGTGAAGAAAAATTACTTTTTTTCTGTCCAGACAGCAGATTTCTGTTTTTGGTCATAGCTGCTCCGAGAGGCCGTCGCTTTGCCTCTGCCAAAGACACGTTATAAACCACACAGCCCTCTTAAACGAGGGAAAGAGAGAGAGAGAGGAAAAAAGGACAGGAAATATTTCAATCGAGGATGGAAACAAAAGGGACTTTATGTAGGGAGAGGCCAGAGGAACTGATCTACTCCCCAACGATGGCCTAAATCACACAGCGGCTCAAGTCCTGATGGACGACTCCCAGCGTTCACTTCTCTCCTTCTTTACTTCACCTCTAAGCCGTTCAGGTTCTCCATTCATAGCTCATAGCTGTTCTCTTTGTGCAGAAACTTGCTGAAGGCAAGTAGTCCCTGTTGTAGGATTAGGTAGGCAAGCTGCAAGCTGAGATTTGACTCCAAGGAGCCTGCCTTTAGGCATCTTCATCCTGTTGAGTTCTACACCACCAAATGGCTTGGACAGGGGAAGCATTTACCATGCCAACACCCGACCACCACAGAACTGAGAAAATTTATGAACAACCTGAACTCCTAAGCACCTGAGGCATCTTAGGAACAGACATGTAGGTCAGGAAGACATAACACATCTTTCAAAGGACTATCCTTACAACTGGTTCCATAACAATGACACTTTTAACCCTAATAGTTACATAACTATTAAGCCGGATCAGCTCGCATTTGTATGCATTTCTGCACTCATTTGGCAGCATCTTGACATTTCTCATTTTCTCAGCCTTGTTGTGATCATTTCTGGAATTAACAGCATTTATGTTCTTGCCACTTCCCAGTCTTCCATTTCCCAGGTGCAAAATATAAGAGGCCTTTGCTTTTGTTGCCTTCACCTTGTCCCCCAAAAGTGATTTTTTCATGCTTTCAAACTACTATCCATTTCTGTTATTACCCAACTGAGCTCACACTCTGGAAAATGTTTGGCCATCTGCAGAAGATTGTAGTCTGGTTACTAGCGTTTCTTAACTGATCATTAACAGGTGTTTATAGGCATGAACAGCAATTTATCGCTTGGACTTGGAGGGTGAGAGGTTGTCTCTGAGTCAAAAAAAAAAATGTCTACAACAGGAATTCAGTGCATTCAGTATTAAAGAGCAGCATGAACTCAGGTGCTTCTGGTTCCACCATCCACTGTGTGGCCCCAACACTGGGAGCCTGACCAAGCTGTAGTTACTAAAAGTTATAAGATGAAATGTTCTCTTTTCAATGTAAAGAACACCATGTGGCAGGAATATAATGGTATGCAAGGTACAGTTAGGTTTGCACCACAGTTTGAACCTTGAGTGGACCTTAAGTATGTGTGTTTGTGGGGGGGCTGAAATAAGATATTAAAAGCCAGAATATTGGTGAAATAAACACATTTATTTTGTTATTTATAGTTGGTTTAAATACAAGGGTGACAGTGAGGTTAAAAAATGAAGATGTGTGTACTAGAAGGCACTATCACCCACAGTGGATAGCGCAATGGATGTTAATGATTGTGGCCGGCAGCAACTGGCAATCATTGTCAATGCAGACAGACAAACCACACAAAAAGCATCCTCATTCAATGCAGGAGTCCACACAGGCATATCCTCAGTGTTCTTTACATCCTATGTGACATGGGCCAAAGTTTCTGTCTCATTGTCATTGTATATCACAATATATTGAATCATCTTTAATTTTTATATGATTGTGACATATTGTTGGCTTCTTTCCAATACACAGTCTTAATCTGCATTCTTCCAAAGTGGGTGAAGGGATTTGGATGAAGGTTGAAACCATAACCTGAAGAACATCTACAGACAGTTCATTCAGAGAGGAGCTCTGTGTCTTTGATAAGTCACACAGGGTTTAGATACTTCCTCAGCACACACACACACACACACACACACACACACACACAAACACACACAGACACTCATTATGTCATCTATCATCCCGGTTTGATCAAATCCCCTTGTAGACATGAGTAAGGCTGTCACTGGCCTAGACAGACAGACGACAACGGCCCCCCAGCACTTGCACACACACACATGAATATGTGTGTGAGTCTTAGAGGCAGCGACTGGTGCTAAGGAGATGAGAGGCGAGATTCCGGAGTGGATCATGTGGCTGTGAAAAGGCAGGAATGTCCAGTTCAAAGCACACCATAGTCCTCTCCTCCCTGTAGGAGCAGAATGACCATTCTATTGATCTCTGATACACACACACAAAAAGAGAGAGAAAACAAGACAAAAGGTGTGAGAGAAACTAAAAGTGAGCACAACAGAGGGTCAAGCACACCGATCAGTTGATTAGTCAACAATTATTTCTGCCATGCCCTCCATCTGTACTTGCTTTGGTTATAGCTCCTGTTTATAGATTTCTCTTTCGCATCACAACTGCTGAACATGGGATTTAAATGCTGTTTAAATATCCACAACATTGCCCTTTAAATGTGGAAAGTGCTGCTATTTAGTGAGGAAATATGTAATCTGTTGTGATTGGGCACTTCTGGAGACGTAAGCCAAGGTGAGTGTAAACTGTGAGTAAACTCATTGAGCCCGTTACCCTTCTTCCATTGTAATTGTAATCTGTCCCTGGTAATTTCTGTAGTTTTTTCTAGTAGTGTAGAGTAATGTTTCAAAAACAAAAACATTTTTCAATGGTTCATATTCTGCTAATTCAACATGAAATTTTTTTCAGGTTTTTGTGCATGTTTGTGTGAGTTCAGGACCAGCTGTTACACCATAATCTTGTTTACATATAATGCAGACACACTGAGGACCTGTTAGACACCCAGTCCCATGTCTGCTTTTCACACTAATACAACAGTGCACAGCCCATAAAACATAAATGGAAGTTTCTGGCTTAATTTTTGCATTGGGGATCCATAAGCAACAGCTGAGGAAAGACTAGCAAACATTTCGCAAAGATATGTATGTATGTGTATGTGTGTATGTCTATGTGTGTGTGTGTGTGTCTGTGTAAAGCAAAGGTTGCTCAATAATGTCTGTCTGTGACTCTATGCCACAGGCTATTAATGTTACCAGAGCATGAATTCTCGCAAAAACAGGTTCATTATTGTATGTGTGTGTGTGTATGTGTGTGTGCTCAGGTGGAATCGCTGACCACACATAACCATCATTTCAGAAATTCACCGCCGACACATTTCCCTTCTTTCCCCTCTGAACAGTGCTTTTCTTCATGCTTGTGGAATCCCACTTATTTCGAATGACCAAAATTATTTGTGACTAATTGTTAACAAATGGTCAGAACCCGGAGGTGGAGGGGGCGTTTTGGGCCGAAGCTACTCGATACATAAGCTTTTTGGAAAAGGAGAAAAAAATCTGGAAGACATCCATCTTGTGCTCCGTTAATTAGCTTTGCAAATGGGCCAGAATGTGGCCTGGCTGTGTTCTGGTGTTATTCTGACTCCCCGAGTGGTGTTACCACTGTGCTCATGAACTTTCCTCTACTGATATAGTCATTCTGCACAGTGATATTCAGATTTTTTTTAATAGTATATACTTATTTATTTTATTCAAAAATACATTTTTTGAAGCTTTTAAATGTTTACCTTTGACTGACTATGAAGATTTTGAAACATAAGCAACTGATTAACAGAATTGTTTATAAAATATAAACTATAAGCACATTATTATTAAGTAATTTAGCTTAATATTAATATCTCCCATTTTTACTTTAAAAATTAGATCAGATGCTGGTACATATTAATGCTGTAAAATATAGTGTCACATTTTTTTTATTTTGAAGAAAACAGTTAAGATCTTGTAATTACGTCAGAGGGTGTTTTTTTATACCAGCACTATTTGGTCAGTTTTAAACGGACTCTGGTTTGTATGAGCAGATGGGTCTGGACCAAAACAACTGCACAAAGAGCTGCAAGAGGAGTAGTTCACGGTCCGGTTCCAAACAGTCACTGAAATGGTTTGTTTGAGGTGAGAATGGAATCTGGTCTTGATCCAACCCTACTCTCAAATATATTCCTTGTATTTGAGCCAAACTGCTGTTCAGGTGCAGTTTAACCTGATATATTAGCCAGATAATAACTACAGCTATGAACAAACACTGTCTCTGTTGCTGCTTTATTCTATGCTGCTTCACACTGAATGTGTGAGCATATGTGCAGCACTCTGTGCTCACCACCACATAACTACACTTGCTGCGTGGATATCTTATTGAAACACTTGTGTTTTAAAGCTCACCTTCCGTCGTTTTTTCTTTCATTTTAAAATGTCTAGTTGTGGTCTCTAGTATGAATGAATGACATGTGAGCCGTTTTTGTAAAAAAAAAGTGCTCAGGTGTCTCTGTATAGCTCTTTTTTAATGGACTGTTTTAGGGGTGTGTCCAAAATGACCGGATTCCAGCTTTGCTCATGAATATTCATACATGCAAACAGCATGCAAATATCTCTCCTCTGATTGGCTAGGAGCACTGCGACGCCCCTCCACCGCTCTGCCGCTCACTGCCTCCCACCTCCTAACTGATGAGCGGTGATGTTGCGTCGCTTCAGCTCCGCCTCTGGGAGTTTCTCGAGCCAAGGTGGGCTGGTCTGTGAGTTTCTGCCTACGTAGGCAGAAAGATAATTCAAAATTCTCCCGTTTTTCGGAGGGGGGGAGGGGGGATTTCTTTGCTTAGCTCCTGCAGACAATGGGGGCTGCAAAACAGTTTAATGTGCAGGTGTACACATTCAACTCGGAGAGACCTACTGTATTCCACAAAAAACAAGAAAAATCGGATTTTCGCGGAAGGTGAGCTTTAAAGCGCAGTAGCAATTTTTTTGCTAGGAACACAGAACCTTCTTGCTGTATTTACTTTTTTGCTCATGTGCCATGTGACAGTTCTGACCAATCAAAGGGGACAATGTGCTTATATGGTTTGTTGGGGTGCATTTTGGTGCGTTTAAGTTTGTGCCTTGTGAAACAAATCCAAAATGAGGGGGAAAACATTGCAAGTAAGGAAACTCACAACAAAGAAATGGACTACAGATGTAAAATTGCTAATGGCAAGGCAGAGTAAATTATCGAAGTTTGAGGAAGGATTGGTAGAGAGAGAATTTCTCAATCCACAGTGTCACATGTACCAGGAATATGTCATTAAAGGCATTACCTCCCATAGTGAACAGTGAAGTGGGCTGTACTGATCGTGACCGGCGGCATCTGGCTAGAACTGTCCATTCACATTCAGTGCAGGAGGCCCCACATGGATATCCCACAAGTTAGTGCAGTGTTCTATAGCTTCCCAGGCACATGGCTAATATCATGGCACACAATACCTATTACCTGTACCATGACATCTCAGTGTCTCAGTGATATCTGTGCATTCTAATATCCACACCCAACCCCGTTACTAGAGGGCAAAAGTCTATAACAGACAGCTAGAACACTCACGTGAGCGAGTGTGTACACATGCTTAAACTCCCCCCCACACTCACACATTACCAAATAGGTGGTGGCAGCTGATGGTTTCACTGGACCATGAAGGGAATTGAAAACTGAAGATCTTCTGAGCCTAAATAATCTCACTGCTTAATTTTCATTTCTCTAGAACTTCACAGTTTATCTAGACTTGACAGGTGCAAGCACACACACACATTCACAGACACAATGAAGCAGGGTGAATGTGAGTTTAGTCGAGAGTGAAGCACCAGAGCGTCTGTACATTTAAACACACAGGACCGCCGGTGTGACAAGTGTGTGTGTGTGCGTGTGTGTGTGTATGCGTGCACGCAGCTGTGTCTGCAGTGTGTGATCTATGGTTACAGAAGAACAGAGAGTGCTTTATGTGTCTCAGCACTGTTGTAATACCACAGAATAACGGAAAGAATCCTTCTATGTAGGGGTCATGAGATCACGCACTGCCCTCTATTGCTCTGTCTTCTATGGGAGAGGGATCATGCAACATTTGAGCTTATACCACAGAAGAACACACACACACACACACCTTTAGGAGGTGTAATAACATTTGAAACAGTAACCAACCAAACAAATACCTTAACCAAACACAATTGAGTCTGAACCTGACCTTAATCAAACAAAATTCAGTCTGAACCAGACTGAAGGCTGAACCTGACTGAAGGCCAATAGAATTCAGTGTAAACCTGACCTTAACCAAATCAAATTCTGCCTGAAACTGGCTAAAAACCAACAAAAGTAAGTCTATATCTAACATTTTGCTTTTGAACCTAACCTTAACCCAACAAAATTCAGTCTAAACCTGACCTTAACCTAACAAAATTTAGTCTGAACCTGACCTTAACCTAATAAAATTCAGTCTGAACCAAACCTTAACCCAACACAATTCAGTCTGATCTTAATCCAATAAAACACACACAGATCCAGACTTTATAACAACAAAATTAGGTCTGAACCAACCTTAACTCAACAAAATTCAATCTGAACCTGATCTTAACCCAACAAAATTCAGTAAACCTTAACCCAACAAAATTCAGTAAACCTTAACCCGACAAAATTCGATTTGAACCAAACCATAATCCAACAAACTTTACTCTGCATTTGATCTTAACAAAATTCTAAACCTGACCTAAACTCAACAAAATTCAGCCTGAACCTAACCTAAACCCAAAAAATATAGTCTGAACCTGACCTGAACCCAACAAAATTCAGTGTGAACCTGACATAAATGCAATAAAATTCACTTAAAATCCAATCTTAGCACAACAAAGTCTGAAAACGTACAAAATGACATTACTAAATCTGTATTCAATCAGAATCCATTCACTGCCAACTCAGTGCAGCTCATAGATCTTGGTGCCAATAACGTAAGTGAGCAACTCCAGCATGTCAGATTAGCAAATGTTTAGGGTAATAAAAGAAGAGATTAAGAATAAAGGGAGAAGCACTAGAGCTGAGATAAATGCAGCTTTAAGATCTCACTGATCACTGGTTATGAATATACTGTGGTAATTATCATGTGGAAAGAATGCCTCAAGTGGGCACCTGCCACAGGTAACGGTATGTTCCCTGATGGAACGAAAAAAAAAAAAAAAACTATTTGTGTCCCTTTTGTCATAAGTACACACACAAGTGAAAACACATACTAAGTCGGTGAATCATTGGAATAACGCTTATGTTGACAAAATTACCTATGATTCCATACTACAGGGGAATAATGCCAAATTGTCCAACACTCTACACACACACACACAGCTCCATCTTTTATGCCACACCCTCTGAGATTCCACCAGCATGTCTGCTGTTTGCCTGCGTTGCTAGTGAGCACAAAGCTCTGTTTATTTGATTGGCTTCTTAGTGCAACTTTAGCCCAGTTCTTTATTGTTTTTACATTTCCTGAACATCTGCGAGTGAAGTCTGCTGAGGATGAACACACAAACATACACTTACACAGTATGTACACACTCTATGGGACACCTGCTCATTCGTTGTTTCTGCTGCAGTTAAGGGTATTTAAATAGAGTTTATCCGGCATTTGTTGGAGTAACTCTTAGTACTGTCTGGGGAAGGCTTTCTACTAGATTTAGGAGAACTGGTGTAAAGATTTGATTGCAATCATCAACAAGAGGTTTAGGGACTCTGACTAAATCTGACCCCCAATTCCCAGACTCATCCCAGAAGTATGATCTATTTTCATACATAAGGCCCACTCTAATACTGCTCCAATCGATTCTGGGGAACTAAACTGAAACTCCTGTATAACTCTGTACTTCAGCAGAGTGGCTTTACTGCTCCTTTAAACCTGATTGGTAAAATTCATACATAAGGTGCAGTGGATTATAAGGCGCACTGATGATTTTTGATAAACTGAAAGGCTTTTTAAGTGAGCTTTATAGTGCCAAAATACAGTAGGTATCCAACCATACTCTTATTGTCCTAAAAATATACAAAGCACACACACACACACACAGGATGAGTGTAAGGCAGTGGTGGGAAAGTGTGAGAGACAGATTAATCACTGCAGGGAGTATTAACTAATGCCAACAGCCAAAGTTCCTTTGCTTTAGATTGATGGTGCTGTGTTATTCTGACGGACCACACACACATGGCTGAGAAGGTGTTACCACAGCAACGATAAAACTAAGGGATGAAAAATTGCACACACACACACACACATACACACACACACTTCGTCTCACATTACTGTGCTTCTGCTGGTCAGCCGTGTTTGCTTGGTGTGTGTATATGAAGGACTGAAGATTACATCTGTATGTGTAGTCTGCAGTAATAACTGATAACAAAACCACTCTACCTCTAAACCAATAAACAGCTCTGACCATCTAAAAATGATGAGTTTCTTTGATTTTACCAAATTGAAAACCTCTGGAATATAATCAAGAGGAAGATGGATGATCACAAGCCATCAAACCAAGCTGAACTGCTTGAATTTTTGCACCAGGAGTGGCATAAAGCTATCCAAAAGCAGTGTGTAAGACTGGTGGAGGAGAACATGCCAAAATGAATGAAAACTGTGATTAAAAACCAGGGTTATTTCACCAAATATTGATTTCTGAACTCCTAAAACTTTATGAATATGAACTTGTTTTCTTTGCATTATTTGAGAATAAAAAAAATAAGTCTGAAAGCTCTGCATCTTTTTTGTTATTTCAGGCATTTCATTTTGATATACTTAAGTATCACAATATGTATATTATTATTATAGACCTTCCAATCTAAACTGTGAGCATCAATTTTCAAGCTTAATTTACTTCCATTGCCTTAAATCAGCTTTAAGTTTTTAACTATAGACTTTTAACTATAGGGAAGCTGTTTTATATGACTCATATACTTATATATAATTATTATTATTTTATTCCTCCTAAAACATCCAGTTTACTTATCTTAGTCCCATTTGAAGTGACTGAATTTTGTTCTATTGCAAGTATTCATTGGTGCCAAAAAAAAAAGTGGAAAAATGAGGGGTGTTTTAAAACTTTTGACTGGTATCATGTTTTAAAGCATTGTCTCTTGGAGGATTATGGCACTAACAGTAGCAGTGATGTATGGGAAAAGAGTTAATCTCTGCAGAACTGCACTGAGCACTGAAGGACTGATCAGAGATAAATAACAGAGTGTAGACATCTGTGAGATTAGTGTACAAGTAACAGTACCAGGCCTCAAGCCAATCCAGCCTGAAAGAGAGAGCGCGAGAGAGAGAGAGAGAGAGAGAGAGAGAGAGAAAGAGAGAGAGGCATGCTGTGTATATAAATGCACATACACACTATGCACACAAGAGGCACACATACACCTGCAGTCTGCATAACACACACACCAGCAGTTCAACTGAACCTATGGACAACGTGCAGTCACCATGGGGATGGCTGAAATTAGTGCCAGACAGCATATGTGCACACACGTGTACGCACACACACACACTCACTCGCACACACATATATGCGCATACACTCATTTATTTATTAGGCTACTTCCCACTAGCTCAGTACAGCACAGAGTATGTGATTGGAGCAGAGTGTCAGTAATTTCCGCTCTGTGCTCAAAGCGTCCTGTAATCATCTTACTCCCACTAAACTCTGGGTTCATTTCCCGCTCCCAGTTTCCCGCTCTCCCGTCGCTATAATTTCTTGCTGCACGCCTGCTCCTTCTTCATTTTTACTGTGGTATATCGTCACTGTCCCTATTTTTTATGATTTTTTCTTTTTTCGGCATAATGTGATTTTGGCAGTTGTTCTTAATGTTGTGTTATGATGAAAAGGCTAATAGAAATGTTACAAAATTATTTTACATTGAGAGATTTTTTTTTTTACATAACCATTAAGTTACACTATATAGACAGAAGTGTTTGTATTGTAACCCGGATTGGAACCCCTAATCTAGACTAGAATTTGAGCTATTGACCATACGTGACATTAGAACCCATTTAGATTTATCAGCTTCAGCTGACAAAGGTATAAATTCAAAGTGGTGAGGGGAATATGAGTGTATATGAGTCTTTTTATTATTACCACCTTATTACCACCTGAAATTAAAAACTGCCAAGGGTTGACCAGCACAGCATTATGTTACTTGTGGTTTAAAATCATTAGCTTGTCTATCATTGGGAGCAACCTGACCAGGCTGATTGTCAAGGTGGTCCACTTCATTTATACTGGTTGTTTAGGGTGGTCAGGTTGGCCATACCTGTGGACCAGGTAAACCAACTAGCATGACCAGGCTAATTGTCAAGGTGGAGAAATTTGTGGGTTGGTTTGGTAAAACTAGTTGACCATTTTGGTGGATTAGTGTGGTGATGCTGATCCTACTGGCCCACCACCTTGTTCATACTGGTTGTTTAGGGAGGTCAGGTTGGCCATGTTTGTAGACCAGCTAAACCAATCCAGCTTGAACAAACATACCCTATGCTGGTCGAAAGCTAAGCTGGCCAATCAGTTTAACCAGCATAGTCATCTTGAGCTGGTTAGGCTGTGTTTTGATTTTTATCAGGGTTCTGTAGAATACATAAACCCACTTTATGATTTTACAGGGTAAGCACTGTGTGTTTGAATGGTCAGCATGTGTCACAACTGGATCAACCTTAGAAAAATCTCAGATTGAGAAAGATCCTTCATGTCTTGACTGTCTGGAACGTCACGCGAGTCAAAACCACACTGCTACACTTCTCACTCTGCTCCCACTCCACATCATGCACACACTCTTGTATTCAGTCTACGAACAAATTCACTAGGTGTCAAAATGTCAAATTACAGAAGAAAAATAAAGGACATGAAGCTTTGACACAATTAGGAGCTAATTTCATTGGGTGTCACTGTAGTATCTCAGCGTAAACAAGAAAAATGAGGCTCACAGCTCTGAGACAGTGCACACACACACACACACACACACACACACACACACACACACACACACACACACACACACACACAGACTGAACCAAAAGAAGCCAGAGAGGACTTGTAAGTGAAGGCGTAATTAAAAACTCCTCTGCGCAGCGCTGGTTTCCGGCTGTAAATCTCCCAGCTCTTTCTTGTGGAAGTCTACATTCCGCGCAGAGTCTGGTGACAGACAGTCGTAGCCAAACAATTCATCCTAATCTGCGGCGAACTGCAGCGAGCCGGCTCGGGCGTCTGAGAGAGAGAGGGAGCGTCCCGCTCGCCCCGAACGCCCTAATTGCACGGTAATTTGTTTGGCATTCTGCAGCTTTGCGGTCGGCCTGTTCGCCAGTGAGTGTGGGCCGTATCCACCCCAGAGCACTCATTTTCTGCTGAGCTTCTTCTACGCTTGGTACCAAATCGCTCTCCCAAAAGCACATACAGCACGCAGACACGTGCACACATACACATACTATGTATACACATTCAAAAAAAGAAAGAAGGAAAAAAAAAAGAAAGAAAAAAAACCCAACACAAAAACGTAGTGAAGACAAGCACAGGCATTTCCCCTTATGGAGGCGGAGCTTAAGCAACTGTAGTACTACTTACAGGCCTTCATTTAGATGATTCCAAAAATTTTGATCCACACCTCCACTTCAAGTCATCTCAGTAATCCCAAATAATCCCTCATTTCTTTCTAAGCAGCACAAAACAAACAGCAGGATAGATTTACGATCAGATGTGTGACAGGCTATTTATCACACAGCAGCATTCCATTCCATTCCATTCATTCCGTTAACTTTATCAATTGGGCTTCCCAGGCTCCGCCCACAAACGCATTCTTTGCAGATAGGTTGTGAGGTTGGACAAGCCTTAAAATTTTTAGGAAAAAATCAATTTAAACTAATTAGAACCTTTCTTAATTTGACCAGTCTTTGCATATGTCACGTTTAAAACATCCAACATTTAAAAAAAATCAAATTAATCAGAATGTAAGAAAGACAACCTGCAAAAAAAACACAATGCTGCTTCCAAATAATAATAACGTATACCATCCATGGGAAACTTGTGTGTACTTCTTCACCTAAGCCATGCAACTGGTTATGTTACCTTTAGTTCATACAACTGCAATTGTTTTATTTAAATGTGACAAATATGCAAAAATTCAAGATTTTTTTTTGTTTAGAGCTATAGGTTATATAATATGGTGAAAAACAGGCACTGGGGGACTTTTAAGTTTGATATTTTGTCAAATCCTTTGGAGTACCTTCAGTAATGTCTTTGCGGCCAATGTGCTCATATACTCTCACAGCTCCTTTGGATGGTTTGGGGCTGTGCTCTCTTAAATAGCGCTCTAATTTAAGTCCAAGACAAAAGTTAAGGTATGCTCATATCCTCCACAGTTTTCCTCCTTTCACCAATATGGAATGGGCTCTGTTCTGGTTCACGCACCTAATTTGTAACCATTCGGTACATTTCTGCCCAAAAAATAGGTTCTGGAACCCCAAAAGTTCAGTGTCAGCTGGAACCAAAGAATAGTAGTTTCCTCAAATGTGAACTAAGAACCACTGTGCAACTCCCTCTATTGATGATGTATTCTATAACGTAACCTTGGTTCCACTAAAACTGGTGCAAATGCTTACTGGTTTACTGATAAGCCTAAATGGAACCAGTTCAAGAACTGACAAGAACAGTTCAAGAAGAGTTATTTTGGTCGAAATGTGGTAACTGATAGTGAAAACCTATGATGTAGTATTGGAGGATGCTGTACATAAATGTTGATCTGGGACTGGTTTTATTGTAATTTATATTTGGCTGATACAGTAGGTGACGAATGGAGGCTGTGTAGGTGTGTTTCAATGGCTTTTAAAATACTACTGCAGTGCAATCACAACGTTTAATGAAGATATGCAGGAATAATTCAAGCTAGGAAGGAAACAGGAAACAGGTAGTCAAAATGCAGAAAGGTGGGAACTAAAGGTTGTGGTGAGAAGGCTAAACCCACAAAGGTGGTTATCGCAAAACATGACAGCTCAGTAATCGATGAGGTTGGGGCAGAACTTACAACACTGCTGACATGCTAACATCAGTATGTTACAGTGATCTATGTGGCACACTTATATCGGACAATAACTTCGCTTTCATCTAACTTCTTTTTATTATTTAATGTATAGCATTAAGCACTATCACCTAGAACTAATAAGACAAGCGTGTTTTTACACCTGGAAGTCTGGATCAAATTTTTTTTGTTACATTGTGTACATTTGATATGGTTAGTTTTACACTGCAGTTAAGCAAACACACTAAAACGCTTTGCATGATCTATCTATGTTCCTTTGTCATCACCTGCATGGGCAGCATCTCCTTATATTGAATGCTGACAAGTTTGTAGAGGGGCGTGAGCCAGATTTGCTTTTTATGGAAAAAGATAAACATATTCATTTGGTTCCACTAAACTGCTAATATTCTGCAGAACCAACTTCAAGTGCAGCACAACATGAGTAGGTCCAGTTCACCAAATGAATGTTCCTGTCCATCAACAGTTACATCACTGACAGGTCTAATTGTCCCCATGTGCTTCTGCCACTCATTTTCACTTCTTTCTGGGACCTTTATAATTATTTTGTTGTTTAATAGGTGACAACAGGCTGCCTCAAATTTCTGTAATTGGTTTGTAAGTTCAAATCATTCAAAAGGTGTTTCACACTGCAACTGAACCCAGATCACAGTCCATAGCACATTCTATTCCTGCTATTTTGGTTCAGATCAAACTGAAACGTCAGAAGATCTATACTGAAAAAAAGGTAGGTGCGAAATAAACCTGAGAAACTGTTGTTTTTAAAATTAAGGATGCTGTACGTAAAAAAGTACACTCTAATATGGGTTTAGGCTTTATTTGTTTCCAATAAAGCATTAGTATATTAACATTTTTTTCAATAGTATAATAATAGTTGCATCCAGAATAAAGTATTAGATTTGAATACTATTGTAAAAGTTAAGAGGAAGAATTTAAGATAAAAAAGATTAAACTGGTATAAGCAAATCTTGGCCATTACTATTGAACTACATATACAAAAGAAGCCCATAACACAACATGCCAGACGTCTTATGGTGTCCTACAATAATCCATCCCATGCAGCTTGAATATTCACACAGTTCTTGCTGACTTTGTGGTAGAGATGGAGTGCGGATAGCATATCCAATAGCATCCCAAACTTTGGAAATAGGTCTGGCGATGCGGCTGGCTAAGGCACAGTATCTCTATCTGAAAAGGCAAAGTGCTTTATTACACAGATTTATTGGTTGGACTCATAACTGTCAATGCGTGACTGTCTGGCGTGACTACCCACCAAGTTCCGTTCCTGTCATTTGATTCCTTCTGGGTGCAACAATTTTTTTGACGATGAATATATATTAAACATTCCACAGGCATGAGGAGCATACGTTCTGGGCTAAAAAGGCCTGGGCGCACATACTTGTGGCACACTGTTTCAGACAATGGTGTGTGTGTTGTGGGAATGGGGAAGAAATGAGGTGATGAAGTACCTCTAAAGCCTTACTATCTGGCAGACATCTATCGGGTATCACAGAGAGGTCTGCCGTCATGCCTGTGTGCGAGTCAGGTAAAGGAAAAGCGCAGGGTGACCCGTTTGCGAGCCAGGCAGCCGGCGGGAGGTGAAAGGCATTTAAGTCCACGGTGACATGAAGGATAACAAACACCGCAGAGAGAGCTAATCACCGGCAGGCCCGGCGGCCTCCAGTGCTCTGAAGAAGGCCAAAGAATTACAGCCCCTGCACCCCGTCCTGAGCAAACAGCCCTCTGTTTAAACTTTCATCCTGCTCTCACCATTCATTCTGCCCACTGAGGGAGCGAGAGAGTGAGCGCGAGAGGAAAACGATGAAAGAAGCTCTTTTCAGTCTGTGAGTGATCGACCCCCTCCAATCTCCACATAGCATTTATCATCCTGGTGGGCGACACCCCTCCCCGTACTCCCCTGTAAAAAGCCCCCTTTGCGCTTTACAAAGACAGCAGCATCAATTGACATTGGGCTTCATTGACGGGCTCTTGCAGGCGCCCGCCGCCAACTCAGGAACAGTGGGGCAGATTGTGCCGGAGCGAACCCAGCCAGGGGTGCAGGAGAACAGTACTGGGGGCACAACTCCACACCATCACCCTACATCATCAGAAATCTCCTTCCACAAAATCCAAACAGTTCTTTTCCATTCTCTCTCTCTCAGCATCCCTTCATTTGGCACTTCTGTTCATTTATCTCATCCCTGGTCTCCTCAATTTGGAAAAAAAAATATTTCTTTCCCTTTTAGATATCTTTCATCTCTTAACCCTTTAGAATTTGCTGTTATTGCATACTCCTATGTCTACAACTGATTCCATTGACTGTTTTCTAGCTGTGTTTTAAGTTCCATCACTAGTTTTCATTCAGAACATTGATCAATTGGGGTCCCAAGGTGTGCAGCTGTCTAAAGTCCATTTTACAACAGACGCGTTGAACGTGCCATGAGTAATAGACTCCTATATTAATCAGTGTAATGTTAAGAAATAGTTGAAAACATCAAAGAAATTTTGCACCCAGAAGAAAGTGTTGGATTGCAATGCTATTTAGAACGAAGATTAAAGTTACCAGGAGCAATAAATTATGGGCAGCTCTTTGGGTATGGGCAGAGTTTTGATTGCTTCTCCAATACCATCCCAAATGTCGTTAATCTTAGATAAGTCTGGCAATGCAGCTGGCCCCATGGCATCATCGCATCAGTATCTGTGACATCAAGGTATGCTCTTGAGATGGAAGCAGTGGCCCTAAAGTGCCTGTAATAAAGACCAAGGTGATCTGGTATGATATGAAATTGCACTCCACACCATGACAGCAGACATTGTGGACGCTATGTTCCGAAATCTAGTAGAAAACCTTCCCTAGATAAAAGATTAAACACCCTTGATTTTAGCAGAAACGTGAGCAAGAATGAAAAAGGGTCCCACCACTCTTGTCCATAGCGTGGATATAATCATACAATTATATCTGTGTCATGTAGCAAAGTGTTACAGCAATAAAATTACAGCAATAACAGTAGATGTCTCGAGATTTAAAAGGGTTAATCTCTTCATTACAAAAAGCAACAAACAGTGTAATCTGCACTGGTTAAAGCAGGTTAATGTTTTTTTTTTCTTCAGTGGCAGGTAAGTGATTGCCCTGGCTCTGGGCTGGAGCAGGAGTAGAACATGCCAAGAGTAATTCCAGGCCCTGAATCTCCAGAGGCAGCAGTGATATGTGACGCGAGACCCCCTCTTAAAACAGCTTCAGCACTGTCCCACAGACCCCCCCCCCGCCCCCTTCCTCCAACTTAAATGCAAGAATTGCTAGAGAGGCTGAAATAGAACCCAGAATGGTCAAACCCACAACTTTAGAACCCATGGCTGAGCTGAGCGGACACAAACACACGCTGCATTTATCGTCGTTCCCACTACCCCCAGGAATGCTAAGGATGGCACAAACAGTGTGGCATCTGGCTGAGGCTGTGCTCAGATTCAAACCTCAGGTCCCTAGTGACACTCCTTCACACACAACCACACACACTCACACACAGATGTTCTCGCCTTCTCAAAGCTCCATTGTCGTAGTTGCTCTGAACTCGGCTTTGAACCGTTCTACTCTCCACATTCTCCTGTTTCCCTGAAAGTCTCAAATAGAATAAATTACACTTTTTTTTATTTGATTGACGTTTAAGTGTATGTACAGCTATGAAAAAAGAGACCACTTAAAAATATTAGAGTTTTTTTTATTTTACCAAATTGAAAGCCATCAAACCAAGTTGAACTGCTTGGATTTTTGCACCAGGAGTGGCATAAAGTTATCCACAAGCAGTGTGTAAGACTGATGGAGGAGAACATGCCAAGATGCATGAAAACTGTAATGAAAAAGCAGTTTTTTTTCTCACCAAATATTGAATTCTGAACTCTTAAAACTTTATGAATATGAACTTGTTTTCTTTGCATTATTTAAGGTCTAAAAGGTTTGCATCTTTTTTTGTTATTTTTAGCCATTTCTCATTTTGTCCAAATAAATGCTCTTAATGACAATATTTTATGTTGTCTGTAGTTTACAGAATAAAACAGAAACTAAAGAAGTGGTCTCTTAACAAAAATATTAGGACAACATTGAAAAAAATGGGACAACTGCTTATTTATTGTAGGGTATTACAAAAATGTTTATCCTGCTTTTGTTGGAGTAACTGTCTCTACTCTTCAGGGAAGATTTGGCTGTGAGGACTGGCAATAGATTACGACTCTCTGGAGCAGATCAATGTGAACCTTTTGGCATTATGCCTAAAGTCAGGTGTGGGCTAAAGGGGTATAAAGCCCCCTTGCTTTGAGCTGTGAAGCAGTGGAAGTGTGTTCTCTAGAATGATGGTGCTGCATTCAATACTTTTGGGATGAGTTGAGAATTTGGGGATGAGATTGTGATCATCCAATATCCTGATCTCACTAAGGATATTGTAATCAAATCCTCACAGCAATTCTCAAGAATCCAAAAGAAAGCCTTTTGTCCATAGATTTTGTAGCTTTGATGTGAGGATTTGATTGCATACAGCGACAACCTCATTCCCCACTCACCAGCTCATCCCAAATCCCAAAAGTACTGGATGTTTCTACTATGGGGAACGAAGGTGTGGTACACCTTCTAATTAGTGCATTAAGCTACTTTAAATTGCACCCATTGCTGACACAGATGTGCAGATGCACACAGACAGAGCATATTCAGTCCCTGTAGAGAAGTACTACCAATAGAATATGACTTTGGAGTAGATAAACATAAAACTATATGCACCATGCCTAATGCCAAGTGTCTGCTAGAGGCATATAAAAAAACCAGCATTGAGCTGTGGAGTAGCCAAAATTTGGAAGGAGAGAGAGTTGGGAATGAGGCAAGGTGGTAATCATCGCTGAATGCAATCAAATTATAACATTAATGCTCCATTTTTACTGGACAGTTACTAAAACAAATGCAGGGTAAACACTTTTTTTAACTCTTAATTTCAGAAGAAAAATTTATGAGAAATGAGCAGTGTCCCGATACTTTTGTCCATATAGTAAATAACTGATGGCTGTCTCTTTCAAAAATATTGCACATAGGTTAGTCAAGACATTCTGTTGACCATGCAAAATGAGGGGTGATTGTTGACTTAGATACTGCTGTCGTAAACCCTGATAATGCACGTAGTGACACTTATATTGAACAAACTGTTTAAAAGGTTTAGGTGCTGAGGAGTCATTCATCATAAAAAGAGGATAAATTAAGTAGGTTTTAGCCTTATTTCCAAGCATTGGTTGCAAAAAACAGTGGAAAACAGATAAAACAGCCTTTTTGGCTTAAAAATGCAGGTGTCCTAAAACATTTGATTTGCAAAGTAAGTGAAAGGAGCAGGAGCTCCCATCATCAACGTCTTTAATCTATTAATAGTTAATACCCCACTGCTGAGCTTCGCAAAGAACAGCATCGAGTTTGCCAAGACAAATTCCAGCACATGGCAAACAGTGGTGAGTAAAAGTCATTCTGATTCTGCAAAAAAAAAAAAAAACGTTCAGAGGAGCCGCTGGCCGCCACAGAGCTGGAGCCTAGCCGCAGTCTGGAGGGGGAACCCTCAGAAACAGATGTGATCGATAGAGTCTCTCTCTCTGATGCGTAGGAAACAGTGATATTTATTTAGATTGGGGGGAATATGCAGTGGAGTGTGTGTGTGTGTGTGTGTGTTTGATGCGAATCCCCCGCCTTCTCCCTCTCTCACGCAGGGCTGTGGTTTGGGTCTCGGAGCTCGTCGTCCTGCACACACACAGTCCTTCAAACACACACTCTGCCAACAGGCTCCGTTACACCGCTAATGTGACTGACACGTTTCAAAACAACAGAGAATCCACCCCCTCCATGTCTGCCGATGACAAGGGAGTGTAGGTGTACGTGCACGTGTGTGTGTGAGTAGAAGGTTAAAGGGGGTGTTGGGGGGGGGGGTAAAAAAAGAACTTAAATAGATAAACAGAGCGACACACACAAATAGATGGATAGAGAGACAGACAAATAGACAGATAGATAATAATACAGAGACAATTAGTCAGACAGAGGGATAGATAAATGCATAGAGAAAGATGGACAGACATAAAGGCAGATATGTAGACTCTTTATAGACAATAAAGAGAGGCAGACAGATGGATAGATAGGTAGAGAGAGATAGAACAGCAGAAATATATGGACATATAGACAAATAGATATGGAGATGATTGAGACAGACAGACGTGGATAGAGTGAGAGACAGACAGACACATAGTATGAAAAATGTAAATACATAAAGGTAGACATATGTAGACAGACAGACAGACAAACAGACAGATAGATAGATAGATAGATAGATACTTTATTAATCCCAGACAGACTGACATCTATAGACAGACAGAAAAAATGGACAGATGGATAGCAAAACAGACGGACAGTCGGACGGACAGACAAACAGACAGACAGACAGACACTGCATTGATACCAGAGGGAACTTCTGTAAAAAGAGACAGACAGACAACTACAGACAGACAGAAAAAAATGGACAGATGGATAGCAAAACAGATAGATAGATAGATAAACAGATAGCAAAACAGATAGATAGATAGATAAACAGATAGATAGCAAAACAGATAGATAGCAAAACAGATAGATAGATAGATAGATAGATAGATAGATAGATAGATAGATAGATAGATAGATAGATAGATAGATAGATAAACAGATAGACAGATAGATAGATAGATAGATAGATAGATAGATAGATAGATAGATAGATAGATAGATAGATAGATAGACAGATAGATAGATACTTTATTGATCCCAGAGAGAACTTCTGTAAAAAGACAGACAGACAGATACACAGATAGACAGATAGATAGATAGAAAGAAGAGATTCTCTTTTTTCTCTCTCTGTATTAATGCCTGTCTGTGATGGCTTTGATCAGTAGTGGGGGACTCTGGCTGAGGAGAGTCGGGTGCAGCCTCATCTGGAACACATCTGGGTAAATCTGTTTCTGCACTCGTACCCACAACCACAACAGTGGAGATGTAGGGATGGATCCCCTGGGCCTAAACCCTACATACACACATATGTATGTGTGCGCGCACACACACCTTCCCTAGCTGTATTCGCTGGTCGTGGGAGAGGTGCAGTGCATTTATATGGAGGGTAACTCATCCTTCCCTTCACTCCATGGGGCCTGAGTGGATGAAGGATGTGTTTGTGTGGGTGTGTGCATGTGTGTGTGTGTGTGTGTGTGTGTGTGTGTGTGTGTGTGTGTGTGTGTATATATGTGTGTGTAGAAGCAGTAAGAGCAGTGCTGGATCGGAAACATTTTCAAAGTCATGCAGACAGGATAGAGGCTTTTTGTCAAACAAAGAGAGGAGGGGGTGATTTGTGTTGTTGGTGAGGTCTGACGGATATGAAGCTTTCCTTACTGATACATATGATGATTTTCAGGAGCTATACATTTCCATTACCATTGTTATTGGCCAAAACAATTTTACAAACTCATTTCTGTATGGTTGCTTTAACCTTTGTTCTAAAGATAAACCAATAAGAGGCATTTTTATTCATAAGCTGTTTCAGGGAAATGGTTATGAAGTTTGAAGCCTTTGGGGAAGATCAATGCCTACCTTCACGTATCAGAAAGACGTGGGCATGGATGGTAAGTAAAATTTGTGAAAAGTATGCAGAAGTTTCACTTCTCTCCCAAATGCAAACTACACTAAAATAACACCAAATATACATAACACAAAATAAATAATTAATAAAAAATACTGAAACAAGTTGCCTTTTTTATTATTTTTTTTTACAGCAAACCATCTACTTCCAAACCATTCAATGCAGTAATTTTTCAGCATCTCTGCTGCCAGTATTGTTAATTTACAGTCAAATTCTTTACATTGTATGGCTAGTTATAATTTTACACAAATATATTATAATAATAATAATTGTATAACTAAATACTAAATACATCAAACATTTAATATACATATTGTTATTCTAAAAAATAATAACACTATTATAATGTATTCATTCATTTCAAAACTTGCTCTAAAATATCTGTAATTAATTTACAGTAAACTGTCATTTTTATTATACAGTAAAATGCTGTAATCTTTCTTCACAGTAAATTACTGTAATTTTACAAACCTTTATTGGAACTTTTTTTTAACTATTTACTTACTGTAACATGTACAGGAAATGTACAGGTGTGTGACATCTTTACATCTAGTGTCCTGCTAATGGTGTGACAGGTTTATGGGCCTCCTTCTCCAGAATGATCTGTACAATACTTATGAATTAGCTTTTGAAAACAACTGTTTACAGATCTGCTCTTATAATGATGGGTTTCTCTGTCCTAATATATATAAAAAACATTGGTTATTGCCAAAATCCTCTTAAGCAGAAATAACTTCATAAGAACAGTTGCTGAATGAGGTCCATTAATTCCTAGCTGTTGATCCAAAGTGAAAACCTAACAGTGATGGGGTGGAGCTTAGCAGTTTGACGGATATATCAGCCAGGCCCTTGTCTTAGGAAAACAGGAATGAAGCCAAGGCTAAAATTGACTATTTTACCAGACTATAAACAAATTTATATACATTGACGCTCTCCACGGGGTGGAGTGTTGACATGTTGTTTAAAGGCCACTGACCGCTGCAAAATAGCTGCGTCCTGTTCACACCGGCAATAGGAAAACATATCCCGTACTCAGCCCTCAATGGCCTTCACACTGACCATATTCTCACACACACATACAGTCACATACACACACACACACACACACTTCCTGCTGTCATGCTGCTAACTGGCTGGGAAGGGGCACTTTGTCTGGGTTCAGCGCTGAACTGTGACTTTATTTGTAGTACAGAGCTACAGTGTGTGTGTGTGTGTGTGTATGTGACCTTCTACATTGGGTCATGGCATGGGCGAAAGCTCTGTGTGGTCTGTGGAAGGGAAGGAAGAGCCGTGGAGGTGGAGGGAGATGGAGAACTGTACAAACTGATTCTGCCGTGTGATGAACTTTACCCTTATTCCAACTGTAAATAATAGCAATAATGTAATAAATAAAACAAAATAACACTATTTACTAATTTTAAAGTTTGCATCACATTTTTTTTTAAACCTACGCAAAAAAATCTGTTTTACAAACTCATAGGATATTAAATAGTTTTGGGGCTCTCAATGATGATGGTGACAGATCTCAGAAGAAACTAGGATTTAGTTGGCTTTAGCCAAATGTTCTTTTTTTGGTAGGGTTATGAACATTTTGTCAGGATTCATTTGGATCAAATGAAGTTTAGACTGTTTTAAGCTGGTTTTAAACAGGGTTAAACTGATTTAGAAAAATAATTCAGCATTCAGTGTGGTTTGAACAGAAATTTGTCAGAATTATTTTAAGTTTAGAGTGTGGTCTGGATTAAGTCATGTTTAAAATTAATTTGGAAGGATTCTGTCAGGTTTAAACTAAAAATCTGTCGGGATGCAATCAAGTTTAAAGAGATTTTTGAGAATTCTGTTGTATTTAACCTGAATCATATCAGGATTTTCAGATGTTCAGACTGAATTGTCTGAGTTTAGACTTGATTGGGTTTAAACTGAATTTGCTCAGGATGCATTCTAATTTAGACATTTTTAACAGAATTTATTTGGCTTGATTTTTTTTCAGGATTTTGTCAAGTTTAGACTACATTTTTTTCAGGATACAGTTTAGACAGTTTTTTTCTAGAATTCAGTTGCCTTTATTCTGTGTTTAATCAGGATTTTGTTGAATTCAGACAGAATATGTTCAGGAAACAGTCAAGTTTAGGCAGTTTTGTTTAATCTGAATCAATTTGTTAGGAATTGGAAACCGCACCTTGTTATGGACAGTGAATTTACTGTAGAGGAGTTGGACAGATCATTTATCAACCTCATGTTTACAAGAGTCTTTCAAGAGACAGAAAAAATTACAGGCAGCAAAAAGGAGTTAATCCGGCACAGCACGGTGACCAACACACACTCCTGCTTTCTCATCTCAGCATCTGAGGGCAAGTGGCCGTGTTGACGTGTTCATAACAGGCTGGAAAGGATAGTGGTGACAAGGCTTTAAACACTCTCCCACATACACACACACACACACATTAGAAAAGAACAAGGACTGTAAAGGCCAGGGACTGTAACACTAACACAGTGAGAGAGAGAGAATGAAACATGAAAGGGAGAGAAAATAAGTGAAAGAAGGAAAATAAATGAGTGTGTATTTGTGGTTTAGAGACTCAGGGGCTTTCCCCTACTTTTCATCAACAAACCCAAGTGCTTCCCATTAAAAGCAGTGAGTTCAGTGAAAATCTAATTCACACAGCTTCCCCTTTTGCCTAAATGTAGTCGATCAGACAAGACAAGTTTGCTTTATTGGTTTTGCACTGGAGCGATGAGGCTAATGAAGCTAACAATGGAAACCTTATAGGCCTCTGTAAGCACTGTGGTTAAAGCACGTCTAAATCACTACACTCAAAATTTGAGCATTTAAAACAGAATTTTGTGAGAACTGATCTCTTTGCTCCTCAGATAACCTTATAGTCAGGGATTATAATTCACTTTTACTTCACTGCTGTAAAAATACATGCATTTCCTAATGGACAGCTGTACATGTCCATTTGTTGATACAGAACCCGAACTAAAAGTGAAAGAAGCATGTGCTTGATAAAGTTTGGTCCAAACCCAAAACTCAGTCTAACCCGAGTACAACCTGAAAAAAATAAGGTCTAAACCCAATTAAAATCTGAATACAGATTAAAAATGAATGTTACTAAACCTTTTAAACACAACTTGATTCAATTTAGTCTAACTCTGATTACAACTTAAAAAAAAAACGCTGTAACCACGACTACAGCCTCATTAAATTTAGTCTTAACTCGATTTCTGTTAAAAACCTGTTAAAATTCAGTTCAAACATGACGTTTACCTGATACAATTCATTCTAAACCATGCATAAACTGATTAAATTCAGTCTAAACTCAATTTCAACCTGATGGATTTAGTCTTAACTTGACTACAAACCTGTTAAACGCTTTTAAAACCTGATGAAATTTAGTCTAAATGTGACTAAAATCTGATAAAACTCAGTCTAAACCTGACCAAAATCTGATAAAATTCAGCTTTAACCTAACTAAAATCTGATCAAATTCAGTCTTAATCTGACTTCTATCAGACAAAATTCAGTTCAAATGCTACGTTTACCTGATACAATTAATTTTAAACCCTGTTATAACCTGATAAGAGTCAGTCTACCTGACAACCTGATCAAATTAAATCTTAGCCCTACTATAACATGGTACAGCCTGATATAGCCTCATTTGTTTAGATTTTCTGTGCAACTTCATGAATAATAATGCAAGCTTTAAATTTTAACAGCCAGCACAAAAGGCTTTGAGAGGTTTTGTCCAATTTCTGTCCAAGATGATCTACTACACTTGGAATCAGGTGAAAATCTAATCCAAAGAGAACAACAAACACAAACTGTAACAACCCCAGAGCCTGGGCCCTGGAATACAAATGCGAGTAAGTAGTGGGGAAAAAATAGTGCAGGATTATCCAGGAATTCTCCACATCCTTCAGGCCGAAAGCTTGCCTCATTTGCTGTGGGCTGATGTGAGCGCGCTCGGCTGGAGGTTAGCGGTGGGGCATAAATCTCCATCAGATTGCATCGCTCGCTGGCGTAAAGTAAATATTTAATGTGTATTTATTCACCAACAATGGGAACAAAGGGTGGCCTGTGCTTGAAGCTCAACGCTTCAGTGCTCCAGTGGCAGGGTCTTCTGACTGGTGGGACACGGGCCAGGACTGAACTCAATCAAATTCCACCCTGTCCTTCTTACACAGACCTGACATGAAACTTATCAGAGAGAGCGAAAGAGAGAGATTACAAATGACAAGACTCTACTGACCCTAAACAGTACAGAAAAAATATAGATTTTATTAGTTTAATAATTATAGTAATGCTTTCTATTATATTTCAATTACAAACACATTAGCTTAGAGTTTAAATTATTATTATTATTATTATTATTATTATTATTATTATTATTACTTTATTATATGCTGCTGTGTTTGTTAGCCATTATTATTGCTGTTACTGAAACTACTGCGATTCTGATTACTGTCTTTGTTATTACTGCTCTTATTGGCATAGTTATGAATTATAATTATTACTGTTAGTCATTGTATGTTTATTGTAATTATTGGTTTTATTATTATTATTATTATTATTATTATTATTATTATTATTATTATTATTACATTTATTATAGTTGCTAATGTTCTTTTTATAAGTATTGTTTTGATTATCATTGTTGTGGTCAGTGGTTACTTTTCTGATTTTTTTTTGTCTTATTTTGGCACACACGCACACACACACTCACACACACGCACACACACACTCACACACACACACACACACACACACACACACACACACACACACACACACACACACACACACACACACACACACACACACACGCACACACACACGCACACACACACACGGAGAACATGGAAAATGCATGTCTCCTGAGTGCTTTGCTTATGTTGGATGTAAAGCCAGAGTAGGGAAAAAACACTGGCTAATTCTCAAAGAGTAATGAAAGTGAAGAAAGGAAAGAACGACAGAGATGCGGAGAGAGGGATGAGGGGATAAAGAGGTGGAAGATCGCCTCAGGTCTGATTGGTGACAACAGCCCCTGGCGTTCTGAATGGTTCGGAGTAGAAAGCAAACAGCGGCTCGGTGTCGGATTGCCTGAGGATTAAAGCGGAAACGTTAGCTCTGAACTCAGAGAAAGAGAGAGAGAGAGTGCCCGGCTTCAGACGCGTTGTTTATTTGGAGAGAGGGATGAAGGGAGAAATGGATGCGGTGATTGGGAGAAGTGCTGGTGAAGGAGAGACGACCGGGTTACGGTGTGATTTACAGATTTACTAATAGAGAAGAGGAGGGGGGTGTTCAGAGGAGGTGTGACACGAGCTCATCCTTACTCTTAAGAGATGCCAGAGTGAGAGACAGTGACAGAGAGAGAGAGAGAGGTCAGTGTCTGGGAGTCA
This sequence comes from Astyanax mexicanus, assembly GCF_023375975.1. Taxonomy (NCBI): domain Eukaryota; kingdom Metazoa; phylum Chordata; class Actinopteri; order Characiformes; family Acestrorhamphidae; genus Astyanax; species Astyanax mexicanus. The sequence goes on from NC_064411.1 coordinate 40,258,366, forward strand.
CACACTCTAGCTCTTGCCCAAACAGTAATCTTAGCTTGTTCTCTCTCTCTCTCTCCTTCTTTTACACTCTCCCACACACACACAAACACACACACAGGCTATTCAACCCACAGTTATTCATCTCTGTGTACCTCCTGTCAGTTTCTCCCAGTGTTAGGCCTGCACTACACAAATAAATGGTCTTCAAACGGTTCCTTTATGGCCGTACCATGAAGAACCATGTTTGCAATAGAGATTTGAATGTGAGTGTGAAGAGCCTTTTTAAAAAGTGGTAAGAACCTTTACAGGAAGTGAGTGTTACGTTGGCGTTCAAGTTTTTTTTTTTTTACACATTTCTGGTTTCAGTTCTTCTTGAAAACAAATGCATATGTTCGCACAGCTGGTAAAGAGGCCCAAATCTGATTTTATCATCAAAACCATAGTTTTATTAGTGTCTTACATTACTCCAACATTTATCTGAACAATTCATTCCTACACAAACTCATGTTACCTTGTTCTTCAATGGTTAAACACCTTAAGCATTGCAATTACATTGGTATGGTGGTGTGTTTTAAAGCCAATTTATACTTCTACGTCAAACCTAAGCCATAACCTATGCGTCGCAGTGTACCTTACCTTACCTTTCTGGAAATGCAACTACTCGTCAAACAGCCACAGCTGTGATTGGTCCACCACTAGAAATGCGTAGGCTACGGCGTAGGTAGTGTGTGTTGTGCTTGTATGAGTGGATAAAAAACAGCAGTGCTGCTGGTGTTTTTAAACTTAAAATCTTAGAACCCTATTTTGGCACTCTATAGCTGAGGCATCAACCGCGCACTGCCAGCTACAGCTACAGTAGAACTGTAGAAAGTGTAGACATAAACCATGCCAAGAAAAATACAGTTTTCCATTTTACAACACCTTTAAACCCTCTAAAACAAAGTTGGGAATAAATCACATCCATGGCTTCCTGCCTTGATTACAGACAGTCTACTCTCAAAAGCCAAACAAGGCTAAATTAACAGTGACAAATGTGTTAGCTACGTTAGAATTGGCTCACAAGTGTGAAAATGACATTCGAACAGCAGAACCTGACATGATGTTGTGTACAGTGAGCGATGCGTTCTCAGCCATCCAGCCAGCTAAAGTCTGTAGCACAGCCTGAGAACACAGCACTGGAAGCTTTTTAGTCACTGAGCCAGAGAGAATCCCGTGGCTCTAACGGATGGAGATGAGCTACATTAACATCAGGAGGCAAACAGCAGAGCTCAGTGTGCCGAGAAAAGAGAGAGAGGGAAAGAGGGACACAGAGAAAGACTGAGAGAGAGACAGGGAGCTCTACTGCTTGAGTGACTTTAGGTTCCTGTTTGGGGAACACTCAGCTCCAGTGGTGTTGCTAATGGTGCTGCTCCAGTCTCCATTCACAACTCCTTTTCCCAGCACCCTGCTACAGCTACTGCGGAGCTTTCATGGCGATGCCAAGTGCTTCTACACTGCAGGGACGAGAAAGTCTCACCACTTCTGTTTAAAAAAGTAGAAAAAGAAAACAAAGACTCCATCAAATCTTCAACATTTTTCATTTGTGTGATCTTTTAACATCTTTTCCATGTGTGAAACAAGAAAAAAAAAGTAGGCCTTGGTTTAAAAAAAAAAAAAACACTTTCAATTTTCAGAAGATTTTTTCTCAAATGATTTATATAACAAGCCTCCCAGACCTTTTTCACTGCTCATCACTTCTTTTCCACATACAGGAGTCAGGAGCTGTTCAAATGTTTGTGGACACCCCATCTAATAATCTCTGAAAATAGAGAAGTATTCCCAATATTATTGGAGCAGATTTTTTTAAAGGACAGTGAAATTGTGTTCTCTGGAATGATGGTGTTCCATCCAATATGTTTAGGATGAGTTGATTAAGGATGTTTTGGATGAGGTATGGTGGTGAGCTTTTAACATCCTGACCAGACTAAGGATGCTTTCATACCTACATTTTCAATTTAGTCCAAAACAAAATGGACCAAACCAAAATGACTTACATTTGGTCCAACCAAATGATGTAGTCTCGTTCTGGATCAACTGAACCATGGTCCACTTTGTCTGCAGAGTAATAACACTTTTCTAGATGGTTTAGAAACTTTGGACCAATTACAGGAAGGTAGAAAAATTAAACAACAGAGGAAGAATAAGACCAGCATGGGCGCAAATACACTTGTAACTACTGTATCTACTGTAACTGTAGAAAATTGAAGGGTAAAGCTCATTCTCCTGCATGATGCACATGCATGCAAGGGTAGTCAAATTCTGACAGGGATTAAAGGCAACTCACGGAAATAAAAACATTCAACACACCAGCCATGATGACATTGTGCACATTTGTTGCACTCTCTATACTGAAGAGTGAAACCACAAATAACCGATACAATGTGACACACATACAAAAACATATTTCGAACTCTAGTCTGGACCAAGTGTGAAAACGCCCTAACACTCTTGTCACTGAATGCAATCATCCTCATGCCAATGCTCTAAAACCTAGCAGAAAATCATTCCTGGACAGTAGACATTGTAACATCAATAAAACTCAAGGACAAACTAATTTTAGTAGTCTTGATATAGAAAGAAACAATGAATAATAAAACAATGAATGCTAATCTAATGATAGTGTTGACTAGGTCCTCATTCCTCACTCTCCTGATTTCCTGAGAAGCGGCATGGCACCTTGCATTGTCTTGTTGACATTGTTGACAGCTTTCCAACCAAAAATATGGAACTAAACCCTTCACACACATCTACCAGAGCTGCAAAATTAGTGTATACCATCTGTATGTCTGAGCTCTCTAAAACAATATATATTTTAACACTAATGTGCACAAAAGCACTTCCTCAGCACCCTGCTGTTAAGTGCTACCAGCGCACTGGACTTGCCCCGGTTCAACTTCTGCTCTGAGAAAAAAATGCACCTACAGATGTCATTAAAACGACCAGCAATAAAGAACACATTAAACTCTCACACTTTTCTCGAGTCTCCGTGTTTTTATTACCACAGATAAGTGATTTCAGGAGGAAGGGAAAAGCCTGGATGCCATTAAATGATTAATTGAGGGTTCAAGGGCGAAAAAAAAAAAATAATCTAGTAGGCCCGTAACAAACACGAGGTTTCCTCTGCTGAAGAGCTCTCTCGGGAGGAGATAGGGTTTCCAGCCTGCAGGACCAACAGCAGTTGCCTATAAAACATAGGGGTGAGGGACCACTTTGCAAGTTTGGTAGCACTGGGCCATATGGCTAATCACAATAATGTATATTAAATATATATATATATATATATATATATATATTTTTTTTTTCTTATGATTTAATAACAGTAATCACAGTTCAATATATGTGAACAGTGTTTGGCACCTGGGAGAAAATAAAGGGCTAGCACCTTATTTGATGTGAGTGAAAAAAAAACAAAGCTAATTTCTATGAAAAAATGTATTGGAGAAAAGACGTCCTGAGAAGAGATTTTTTTTTCGATCTTTCTGTCATAGCCAGTTGAGCCGTGCATGCATGTTAGTCTCATCATAAATATAAAAATAGCCACAATGCTAACAGATAGAACAGCTAGGCCCAGCATCTTTGGAGCATGTTAGCCCCAATGCTAACAGCTGGGCTCCTGAGGGTGTGAGCTGAGATGCTCACAGACAGAGCTACTGGACTCAACAGGGTTAGAACAGCCAGAATTAATAACTCTCTATTTGTTGCCCTGAGGTAACAAATAAAAAATAATGTTTCCCTGAGGTAACAAATAAAAAATACCTGTTTTAGGGGGTAAATAAAAACAAAACAGTCAAAATAGGCTTAAACTATATTATGTACATATTAAAACATTTAGGGGACATTGTAACAATCAAAAAAGTGGTTTGTTGCCTGAAGGCAACACCATGACAACTTGCGAAAAACATTAAAAAACATTGGACATTCTCTACCTATCGCTATGACATTTATTGTCCAGACACAGGGGTTGAGTCAGGCTTTAGATACGGTTAGACTACAGTAGTAGGTACAGTAGATGAACGCAAGATTTCATTTAGAAAATGGTGAACCCATCAGCAGTGGTTCAGCAGGGCGGTGGGGTTGATTGCCGCCACACGCAAGCAGGAGGCGTTTAATTCTCACACATGGTTGTTACCCCTCCAGCGGAATCCCAACACAAAAACTCACCCCTCACACACACTCTTTATGCGAGACTAAAGGATTTGCTGTTTTAATATGTGTCTCTAAGGGGGAGCAGAGGCAGGGGAGAGCCGATCTGAGCCGTGGCCGGCAGGGAGCTGGCTCAGAGAGTGGGAAAAGCCTTCATGCTACAGCTCCGGACCAGCGTTACTGCTGGCAACCTAGAGAGGATCCAGATAAATCAACACCTTCCTCAGGGAGCACCAAGGGAACAGTTTAACCCGTCAAAGGCCAGAATTTTTATTTAGGCTTTGCTGTAAATTTGATTTTACAGACGTAATTTAAAAAGTTAGACAAAGTTGACATTACATTTATATTTTTCATTAAGTGTCTGTATACACTGTGTGGTGTTATCTTGTAAGTGAGGTTAAACACTGTTAAGCATGCTCATGGCAAGGTGGCACAAATTATTGAGCATGTTTGTGAGAGGCCTAACAGTGGATGTCAGATAAATGGAGTTTTTTTTTTTCTTCAAAGTTGTGCAGACAAAACATTCCTCAATCCACAGTGTCACTTGTGTACTGGGAATGCATCATTAAATGCATTTTTACCACCCACAGTGGACAGTATATCCACATTCAAAGCAGGAGGCCCCACATGCTTATTTTGCAATACTACAATTCCTGTCCATTGACTTTACTAACATTACAATTACCTACTTTTTTTTACTAATTTTACATGTGTATATGTCACTTGCCTTATAAGGTTTTCAGGAGCCTCTAAATGGAGAGTTATTGTTAATCTAAATAAAATGCAATCACAGGGTCCAAGCAGTACCTACCAACAGTGACATCAATGTTATATTCCCCTTTTTCTGAACTTTTTAATTATCTCTATTAAAGAGGCATTTTTTAATCATACTAGTGTAACGTTAGTTTGATTGGTTTCTTGAAAACAGCTGGAAGTTTGTACATTTTGCTAATAAACATAATTGCTTCTTGGAATTTCTCTTAGTATACATATTTGAACACCATTACAAAAAAATTAACAGACCTCTATCCCTCAGGAACAGATCCCCAAGCATTCTCAAAATTTACTGGTGTGCATTTTTAAGTTAGAAGGACCCAATAAATATTTAAAAAACTAAATTTGTCTTTGTATACAATGTCATTCTCATATGCAGACAGTAGTTAGTTTTTTTTACATATATATATTTTATATATATATTTATTTATTATTTTTTTATTATTATTATTTGTTTTCAACTGTAGCTCCCAATTATTGTTTAAATTAGTCAAAAATGACATTTCATATAAATCTAGAGATGTTATTGTACATAAATAAAATAGTTTCTAACATAAAGTCCAATAAGAATTTTTACCTGGCTTGTGTTTCTGTCTGGACTGGCTGTAGAAACTTTTGACTGGGATTCTCACCATCATGTTGTTTGTAATATGTAATGTTAATGCCTTTGTCAGTCTGAAAGCAGGTACATTTATACAATTTAATTCAAAGACTTGGCCTCAAACAACCCCTTAAGTATTGCATCTCAAACATTATCTCAGTACATTTTACACTCCAGCTCCTTCCACAGACTCCACATGTTCACTTTAGCAAGACCTCATTCAACAGCAGCTCAGCCAGGCCCTGATGACTCATCTGCGCTTTTAATATAAAACAAATACAAACAAATGAAGAGCCATAAAAAGCAGAGGTCGTGTCAGCGGTTACTGTACGCAGAAACATTACTGGACATAAATTTTCCGCCGGTCCACACTTGCTGTTTTTACTGGACTTCAGGTCGGCTTGGTGGAACGGCTCTGTGGTTTCAGATATTAAGCCCAGGCTGAATTTGACGGAAGAGCGCTCTGCTTCTGGCTGGAACTGGGGGAACAGAGCTTTACTCAAGCGCTTAGGCAAACACAGAAGAGTGATGTTAAAAGATATCACTATCACTAGTGCAAAGTGCTCTCCATCTGTTTACTGAGTGAAGGAGACAGACACCATGGAGACTCCTGGGACGAGAGAGGGAGGGAGAAAAAGAAGTGGAGGGGAAAAATAAGATTTCAAGCACTTCTACAGCACTGCATCACTGTTAATAGCCATTTATTGCACTTTATTGCATTCCCCCTATTCAATTTGCGTGAATATATTTAAACTACAAGCCAAATGTTACAGTAAGTAAGTTTGTAAAAGTAAAAATGAAATGTTTAAAAATACTTTCTAAAGAATAAAATGGACAATAACAATTAATCCAGAACAGAACAGTTTGATTAAAGGCTGGCAGTAAAAACCAGGACATTTTTGGTCCAAAAATGCTTTTAGGAAGAAAGAATCCACAAAATGGGAAGAATCTCTACCATTTAAAAGTTTCTCTGAGTAAAGCATGCCCAAGAACCAGTTAGTTACGCTCTAGGTGTAAGAGATTTGTTATTGTACATAATTACAAGTTATCAATTAACATGTTGAGGAGAGTAAAGGTTTTTTTTTCTGATTTAAAACATTAAATTAAAGTATTGCTGTGTGATTTTACCTTGATTACGATTAATGAGTGAATATTTTAATGAATGTTCGAGTTACTCAGTTACTTCAATGTTTCTTCTAAAGATTCAAAGAAATGGGAATTATAGACAAAACTGAAACCGAAAAAAAAAAATGGACAAAGGCTGATTCATTAATTTTGCCACTTTTTTCATCACTTCATTTATTGAACATCCTAAATGTATGCTTTTGGCTTTTAAAGAGAAAACAATTACAAAACTACAACTCAAAAATATTAATTGAACACAGAAAAAGTCTAATCTAAGCTAGTATATTTTAAGGAGACAGTACACAAACACAGAACTAAAGACTAAGTAACAGAAAAAGCCTCTGAATGTCAGTTTTGACCAATTTGTAATAAAGAGCTAATTTTCCTAGCCATAAAAAAATAATAGCTTATTTGCACAGTGCCTTAGAACACCAGCTTTTTAAAGATGTAGTTGTCAGTAGACATACAGCGTTGTTGTTGGTAAATAGATTTATTTTGTAATATGTTTTTGAAATTTAACCACATCAAACCAAACATTCAGACATGTTGGCAATGTTGGTTATAGTAAAATACACCATTAAAACTAATTGGAGCTTTAAAAATTTATATCCCTGTATATATATGGTTATATATATGGTATATATATGGTATATATATGGTATATATATATGGTATATATATGGTTATATATATGGTATATATATGGTATATGGTTTATATCCCTGTAGTTTTCTTTAGTGTTTTTTGTCCAAACACATGTAGCAAACATTTTAGAGTTTAGAATGCAGTTTAAATCAGTAAGCACTTTTTATTGAGAATTGTTAAGAATGTCTCTACACCAGCAACAAAACAAGAAGAGCATTGAGAAATTTGAGTATTAACAGAGAGGAGTAGAATTTATGTGAAAAAGACCCACTTCCTTTCACACTTCTGACTTGTGGAGAAGTTGAACACCATAAACAAGTTTATTTCCTTTTCTCAGGCTTAACGATATATGTTGACACATTGCTGCCATTCTTCAGGCCTTTCTAAATGCCATTCCATGTGCGCTTCACATAAATTTGGGTTTGCCTGGAATGAAAGCAGGATGGAGAGCAGTGCTGAAGCCACGGTTTCCTCAACCATTCTGCTCTGACAGCCTGAGGGAAACTGTGGAAAGACTAATGATGTTTGTTTGTCACTTTTTCTAAAGCCAGCTGAGAGATATTTTGATTTAAAGCGCTAATTTCGGAGAGGGGGGGATTTCACAGAGACCACAAAGCCAAACGGAGGCTCGTCCCAACTCACAGATGGACAAGAGGAACAAAACAGTGGTCTGAAAGAAAGACACATGTGGAGAAAAAAGTTTGAGCAAGATGCAGGCGGAGAGGAAAAAAAGAAAAACACCAATGAGTGCAAATGAAAAACTGCTGAGACCTCGCTCGGGTTATAAATTCTACACGGCCTATTGCCGTCCAAAGTTTTACGTTCTCCTCACTATAAAAAGTAATCAGTTTGGTTTAAATCAAACCAACTGTCAAAAAACACCAACACCTTTAAACGCTCCACAACAGAGGACCCTCACCAAATCCACAAAGAAAAGTGGTTTACATTTATATATAAAAAAGCCGGTGTTTAACCTCTCTTACAAGATAACACCAGACAACATGTACAGACCCTCTCTTGAGGTAACATGAGGTAATCATGATTATTTTACATCCTGCTATCCCATGTCATTATCAGTAAAAACAAAGGGGCTTTAGATATCTGATATCAGATATCAGTGCTGGAATGTTGGGGATAAGGTTGGATGTTGGAGATGAGGTGGGATGTTGCGGAAAAGGTAGGATGTTAAAGATAAAGTGGGATGTTGGGGACGAGGTGGGATGTTGGGGACGAGGTGGGATGTTGGGGACGAGGTGGGATGTTGGGGACGAGGTGGGATGTTGGGGACGAGGTGGGATGTTGGGGACGAGGTGGGATGTTGAAGATAAAGTGGGATGTTGGGGATAAGGTAGGATGTTGGAGATCAGGTGGGATGTTGGAGATCAGGTGGGATGTTGGGGAGGAGGTGGGATGTTGGGGAAAAGGCAGGAGGATGCGGAAGAGGTGGAATGTTGAAGATAAAGTGGGATGTTGGGAATAAGGTGGGATGTTGGGAATAAGGTAGGATGTTGGTGGATGAGGTAGGATTTTGGGGTCAAGGTGGGATGTTGGGGATAATGTGGGATTTTGGGGATGAGGTGGAATGTTCCCAGCAGGCTATATCCTGTGAATATGTGGTGGGGCTTAGAGGCCAGTTTAACTTAGCAAATGCGAGGTGGGATGTTGGGGATAAAGTGGGATTTTGGGGATGAAGTGAAATGTTGGGGAAAAACTGGGATGTTGGGGATAAGGTGGGAAGTTGAGGATAAGGTGGGATGTTGGGGATAAGGTGCGATGAAGGGGATAAGGTGCGATGAAGGGGATAAGGTGGGATGTTGGGGATAAGGTGGGATGTTGGGGATAAGGCGGGATGTTGGGGATAAGGCGGGATGTTGGGGATAAGGCAGGATGTTTGGGATAAGGCAGGAAGTTGAGGATAAGGTGGGATGTTGAGGATAAGGTGGGATGTTGGGGATAAGGTGGGAAGTTGAGGATAATGTGGGAAGTTGGGGATAAGGTGGGAAGTTGGGGATAAGGTGGGAAGTTGGGGATAAGGTGGGAAGTTGAGGATAAGGTGGGAAGTTGAGGATAATGTGGGAAGTTGGGGATAAGGTGGGAAGTTGAGGATAATGTGGGAAGTTGGGGATAAGGTGGGATGTTGGGGATAAGGTGGGAAGTTGGGGATAAGGTGGGACGTTGAGGATAAGGTGGGAAGTTGAGGATAAGGTGGGACGTTGGGGATAAGGTGGGATGTTGGGGAAAAGGCAAATGTTGGGGACAAGGGGGGATTGTGATGTCTTTTTAACTTTCACCCTTAACTAAATCCTTACGTAGAAAATACAAACAGCTGATGTATTTTTAACTACAGAGTGCTGGGGGGGGCTCTGTCCTGCATAGAGAAACAAGGGGGTGTGTGGTGTAAAGAGAGGGTATGTCGGTGGGGTCAAGGCCACGTGACTGTTTTTGTTTGAGACGGCAGGCTGTACCGGGGATCCTTGTTGATCTTAGATGAACTGATTTGCTAAGTTAAACTGGCCTCTAAGCCCCGCCACATATACACAGGATATAACCTACTGGGAAACCACGGGCACGTCCAGCGTCATCGCCATAGCATAGAAATGAGCTCATTCCCACAGCCTGCAGCTTTTGATAGCTGCTGCTGATCTCTGTTGCTGATCTAATTCTAATTCCAGTTTAAATTGACGTATCTGAGTGGCTGATGGAGAATTTTCCCGTGACAAGGCAGTTTGTGATATTGATAATGTGGTGTTGCTTGTGTACAGAACTGCTTTAAAATTAGAACTAGGCTAGGACTAGCTCAGGATTAGATGTTGGAATTTTACTACAGCAAATCCTGTGTCACGGTAGTAAATCCCTCATCGTTTTCCCTTAGTAAAGATAAATGTCTGAGGAACGCCCATGGCTGAGGGAAAATCCTCCCTTAAGATTAATAATAAAGGGGAAAACATAAGGTGCTTTTCCAACAGGCAGTGGTCAGATTAGTGCTTACAGTTAAGGTCTTTGTTTTGGTAAAATGTACATATACATGTCATTACACACAGTCACAAGTGTAGCGTCATAAATAATACAAAAGAAACCTGCTTAGTTTTTATCTATAATGGACCTGTTTCCCCAAGACTGAAAATCCAAAGTGGAAAAGTGAAAGAAGATAGATTAAAAAGTATAAACTTGATTGTGTTTTAACTGTTTGACTGTAGGTGAGCTAACTTGCCAACTACTTAAAAACTAAAAGTTAGTTAACTTGCTAAAAACAACACAGACTGGTTGGCAAGTTAGGCACCCCTTTGCCAAGTTTACTAGCTTGATAAAACTACCTACTTGAAATTGGTTATTAGCTATGTTGCTATAATAAGACACTCACTCACTCATCGTCAACCGCTTTATCCTTTAAGGGTCGCGAGGGGTGGCTGGAGCCTGTCCCAGCCGGCATCGGGCGGAAGGCAGGATACACCCTGGACAGGCTGCCAATCCATCGCAGTAATAGTTAAGACAGACTGGTTTAAAAGATAAGTAGCTGGTTTGCAGGTTAGCTAGCCTTTTTACCAACAAATGCAGACTGGCTGGTATGTTTGTTAGCTTGCTAAAATCAACTGAAATAGGTTGGCAAAGATCATTGCTTAATTGTAACCAACTCAGACCTGCTGACATGCTTTCTAAAAAAATATATATATAATAACTTAACCAACTTAGACTGACTAGCATGTTAGGATGATTTTTGGAATCATCCTAGCTAGGTTGCTAAAAACACAGCCTGATTTACAAGATAGGTAGCCGGTTGGCAAGTTATCTAACTTTCTAAAGACAATGCAGATTTGTTGGCAAATAAAGCTGGCTGGCTGTCAATTTCTATTCTTTACTGATACACTGCTAATTGTATCAAAATTCGACAAATCTTTTAATATCAATGTTCTGGTATAATATTATGCCATGACCCTGTACCATTAAATATAAAGAGGAAAAAGTACTATAACTGGGCATTAGTGACCAAAAAGCAATAACCAAAAGACTTGACCAACCTGAAGTACATGACCAATGGTCTAAATGAACTACAGATATAAAAATGAGAAATGGCATTCACCATATCTCTGAACCTATAGTAGAGGAAGCTGTTGCAGATACAATAAAAATTATGGCTTTGGGGATTTACAGCTATTCAACTCTTTTATAATGTGCAAGGGAATTGCCTCGGACTTGATTATGTGGCTCAGGGGCAAGGTAAGAAGATAATGGAAGTCCTAACTCTTCTTTGGAAAAGTGGCAAGAGCATGATGAGTGAAGGAAGTGACCGAACTCTGCAAGACGTAAGAGGAGAAGGAAAAAAAAAACAACCAGCTACAAGTACTCCAACAGGAAGCCCGTCACAGGTCCTGTGAGGCCAGTGGCTTTAACTGGCCAATGAGGGTCAGTACAGATGTGTATATATACACACACACACACATACCCTCAATTCCACTAGACACACCAACGGCTCACAAATCTGGGCCGGTTATTCAGCCAGCTCTTATCAGATGAGAAATATGTGTGGCGGAGGGGGAGGCGTGGGTGACCTCCGGCTGACCCCGCGTAGCTTCTGGGAACCGCAGGCCTCCGCACCGTCTGCCCCAGAGACACCAGCCCACGAGAGAATTACTCAAGACGAGTCCGGACGAGACGGAGGAGGGAAACTGTAAGGGAAATCCAAGACTTGGCAGGCGGATGAAGGGGAAAACGGTTCTGCAGTTTGTGAACAAACATTTGACAAACGAGCGCAAGCCAAACAAGTGCATGTTCTCGCTCAAAAACTGTTGGTAATGACGGCATTAGTCCAGCAAACGTTTAAGATGACGAAGAAGTATATATACAACATTCTGGAACTTACCAAAGATTAACAACCCTTCATTTGGCTGCTGGACAACATTCATAACTTTAAAAAGAAGCAGGAACTTTTCTCAGAAATTCACTTTAAAGCTATGTTAAGGAGCTGCTGAGGTGTAGTTCCAGTAACTATTACCCGGCAGTAGTGGCTCAGATCCATTTAGGCCTTTGTGTGACTCAGATTGGATATATTCAGAGCAGTGTAAACACACGACCCAATCTGTTCAATTCAAAACTAGGCAACTTTGACCTCATTTTGGGTAATCTTTTTTCTAATAATGAACCCTTAATGCTTATTGGGGGTGTTTACACCTGACATTTTATATGGACACAATTGAAATCTGAATGTAATTCGGTTACAAAAATGCATGTTTAGGCTAGGTGTGAACAGGACCTATCTAATGTAGTCCTAAATCAGATACATACAGCACATGATCTCTCATTTTTATAAGAGTTGCCAGAGGCTCACGAATCTCTGGTCTGGTTATTAAGTCACCAAGGCTCATCAGATGAGAAATGTGTGTAGGTCCAAGCAATGGTATAGATCTGATCCATCTTCAAAGTGCAAACCGTAAATTGAAAATATATGCAATTCAAACGCTAAATTTAAAATTCAGCACCATGCAAGAAACCAAATTAGAACAAAAAAACGACACACCTTTTACGCTATTTGCATCACTTCTGTTATTTTAACAGTCATGCTTCTTGACGTGGGAACGCAAAACAGGAACTCGTTCAGGAAGCCTACTGCTTTTCAAAAGACAGTTCCGGAACTTTACTGGAAGCGTGCCTGCAGCCTCTTCACTTCGTAAACAGAGGGTGCTTTCCATACTCTTCAAGCTCTTGACGGTCTGGATGCTCCATAAACAGTCTTTAGGGGAGCTTTCGCAGACAGGGTGACGTCTCATCTCTAATTACACATGTGTGGGTGACTGAAGTAGCTGGGCTGAATTAGCCTAGCATTGCCAGGCATTCTAATCAGGGATTCCTCGTCTCGTGCGGAAAGCCCACATGGTGCCAGAGCTCCAGTGGAAGCCCCATAATACCCGTGAGGCACATCGCTACTCTAGCTGTGGAGGCTTCCACCACATGGATGAAGAGAGAGAGAGAGTAAGTGAGAGAGAGAGAGAGAGAGTAAAAGAGAGAGCTAGAGAGAGAGAGAGAGATAAACATGGACAAGAGGTAAGCTGTACTATTTATAAAGGCACTCACCAGAAAGTATGGCTTCCACTTAAGACACTGACACGCCCTGACAAAGTAAGTACAAACACACGCACAAGCTAGCTATCATGTGTAGTATATATGTATATACGCCCCATATGTATTATACTTATATATGTGGAAGGATCTGCAAAATATGGAGCATATCCAATATGTATTATATGGGATATAGCGCATACGTATAATATATGTTTTCTCTAGGGTTTCCCTATTCATTTAGAACATCAGACATCAATGACCAGTACTTCAACAGAGGGTTACAACTTCCAAGCATTTGTCCCTTTATTCCAAGAAGCAACCTCACTGCCCTGCGCAAATAACCCCATCAGCATCAGGCAGGCATAAATCTGTACTGTGTTCCAGCCACTGCTGCCACAGGCAGATGTGCCAGAGCTCTGCCTGGAAGCAGCGAAGGCAGGTGGGGGTTTCCCCGGCCTGGAGGTTGGAACAGCATCGGCACTCTCTATGGGAATGAACCTGCTTATATGGGTTAAGAGAGCACCGGTACTGCAGAGTAGTCTCACAAGTGAAAATTCTGGCTGTTGCCAGAGTACCTGGCAGTGTTTCACGTGACGCACAGGGGTAAGCGGTTCAAATCCTGATGATGCCACAAGAGCCAAGAGTCCAATAGTGTCCAGGAGTGCATAATTGGCCCTGCTTTCTTGGTGGGAAAGAAACGAATACCTAGAATGTGCGATGTCCTTGCAGGACACACAGAATAACTATAAGCTTCAGCTCTAGTTCTAGCAGGAATCTCCAGTGCTCGCCAACGTATCTCAAGAAATCACCAGCTTCCACCTGTCTTTAAAAGACCTCCCTTAAACGCTTTTCTCTGCTCACAGGCGTTGTTTCGTTTCCCCTCCTTCCTTCCTACCGCCTCCAGTTTGGTCCAGCCGGCTGCCCAGGGGTTGGCTCCACCCCTGCCACCTACCACCTGCAGAATCTGCGAGATCCAGATGCTGCATAACTGGGCAGACGAGGGGGCCTACGCCAAAGACTAACCTTAAATTAAATTAGTTATATTATACATTGTTAATACTATTGAAGTTAAAGCTGTTAGTATTGTATGCTTGCTTCTGGAGTCTTCCTGGTAGAACTGTGTATCTAAAGTAGTTCCCACTTCCAGGCAGATGATATGTTATACTGTAGCTGCATGGTTGATATGGTACTCCATGTGGTTTTAATGGCGTTGCTCGCTGACTGCTATTACTGACTGCTATTACTTTGTTATGTGATTGGTCAGTATAGTATCCCGAGTGGTTGATATGTTGTTGCTAAATGACTGCAATGGTATTTCAGGTGGCTGCTGTGGTGTTGTAAGGTGGTTGCTAAATGATGGCTAGGAGGTTTCTAAAGTGTTTCTAAGTGGTTGGTTAGTAGTGCAATGTTATACCTGATGGTTGCCCAGCTGTTGTCAAGAGGTTGCTGTGGTAACCCCATGTGGTTGGTTGGGTGTTACTAGTGTATCACTGACTAGGTTAAAAACCAATTCTGTTGTCAAATGCAAAGTTTTCTGTCGTGAAAGTTTTCCCACTTTGGATATCATTTTGCTTTACTTAAATGTGTGTTTTTTGTGCCTTGGTTTTGTTGTTTTATTTAGACCATAACCCCTGGTTCACACTTCGCAAATTAAACCTGGTTTTCCAGTTGACAACTGTTTTTTGTAGCTCGCCGACAAAAAAACCCACTCTCTGCTTTCGCTGAGCGATCTCTCAGTTATGCAGTGTGAACTGAACGACATGACGACTCAAAAAGTTTAAATGTGCTTTAATAAATAAATGATTTTCTTTCTTGTAAATTTGTATTGCTTTTTTGGCACAGATTTTTGTAACATATTCATTTGTATGGGAAACAAAAAAAAATGGCGCTGTGCAGTAGATAAAAAAAAACTACACACAAGCCCAAATCACACAATATACTTACGTGTATAGCTTTAACAGCATAGTTTTGCAATGTTCAACCAATATGAACTTTTTCTCTGGCTCATAATAAATGTTTTATTCCCATTTGGAAGCCTAGGTTTAAGCAAGAACCAGTTTTAGTGGACTTGAAAAGAGTGTGAACATGGTGGTATGAATGCCGGAGATCATATTCCTCGATCGCATTGCGATGATAGATAATCAGCTCATGTCTGTCAGTTCATGCACCAGAAATGGACAGCTATTATTGGGCAGTTCAGATGGATGTGCTGACCTGCATAGAAGGGCCTGCTGTTCTGCCGTGGTCAACAGGAATATTCAGGAAGTGGGATTAGCGGACAATGACAATCTAGATCAGATAGAGTGGGCTGAGTGGGTCTGGTCTTTCTAAACACACTAAGGCCCCCAGCCCAGTTCATTCCCATCCAAACTGCTCACTTCACTGTCAGTGCACAGTGTGTGTGTGTGTGTGTGTGTGTGTGTGTGTGTGTGTGTGTGTTAAGCTGTGGAGCAGTGGAACTGTGCTCTCTGAAATGATGGTGCACCTTTCAGTACTTTTGGGATGAGGTGGGGAGTTGGGGAAGAAGTGGGGTGGTGATCATCCAACATTCTGACCTCATTAATGCTTGTGTGCTGCTCAAAAATCTAGTAGAAAGGCTACCCGGCACAGTAGAGACCATTACTTTATACATTATATTTTAGATTCTTCAAAGTAGGCACCTATTGCTTACATGAGAGCTTTGCAAGTCTTGTCATTTTCTCAGACTTTGAGGTAGTTTATAAGTAGGATATTTTTAAGTGCAGTCGCAAAGACCATGAAAATGGTTATGATGAAACTGGCTCTCATCAGGGCCTCCCCAGAAAAGGAAAACCAAAAGTTAGCTCTGTTTTACAGGACAGGTTCAACAGAGTTACCAGCGTCAGAAACTGCAAGTTAACAGAATCCAATTTAACAGCACCTAAATGCTTCTTTACAGAGAATTTGGTTTGGTTTTGGTTTGTTGAGCAGGTTTAATTTACTACATGATTCCTTATGTGTTCCTTCACAGTCTGAATGACTTCAGTATTCATTTACACTGGTCACGATCATTACCACCCACTGCACTGTCCACTATGAGTGGTAACGCCTTCTATGATGTTTTCCTGATAAACATATGACTTTGTGATTCAGCGAACGTTAAATAACTGCTGTACATCTTCGGAAACAGAATGTCCCGTCCATCTGACACCAACTATCAAGCCTTGCTCGAATTTCTATTAATCACACCGCCTTGCCTTTTGCACAATGGCCAGTGTTTAGGTCTCACTTACAAAATTATCACACCTCACAACGTATACAGGTGTTGGGATTCTCAACCATCACCTGAGGTAACACTTAATGATCAATGATCATACTGCTATCCCCTGACTATATAATTTCTTTGAATGTATAGACTTTTATACAGAATATTATATATTACATAATAATAATAATAATAATAATAATAATAACAATAATAATAATAGTAGTTTATATGAAGAGTTCTGAAAGCTTAATCCACAAGTGTAACTGACTCTCTATGTTTATATGTGTGTGAGTGTGTGTGTGTGAGTCTGTGTTCACTCGTTCCGGCAGTTCCTCACAGAGCTCTCTGTCACACTGGCTGGTGGCAGCCTGCCACTGGAGCTCTGACGGTTTTCCTGGCGAATATTTCTCTCCAGTGTTGGACGCGTGTGCTGCCCAGTACAGAAGAACGCAGGTTTGAACAGTCTGACATAGATAGATCTAATTAATTAATGCAATTAAAAACATCTGTCGACAGCCCAGCCATCAACACCCTTTTCGCTCTGCGGTTTCTCTGAGGAAAGGTGGGGGGGTTAAGGGGGGGGCTACCTGGAAATGTATCTAATTTCCATCCTTCAATATTTTGAATGGAACGGGGCCCAGCTTTTACAAGGTAACGAAGGGGACTAATCACATCTGTACACACGAACAGATACACTTCTGTCCAGCCTGAGCACGAAAAAACAGGAGGGAGGGGCGAGGGAGGGAGAAAAAAAAAGAGAGAGAGAGAGAGAGAGAGAGAGAGAGAGAGTAGTAGTAGTAATCTCTCCTCCACGCAAATCCCAAGTCCTCCCAATTTTGTGGTTCAGTACGCATGAGACCTTTGACCTTTGGCAGCTGCCGAATGCGAATACAGTAAAACCCTAAACACCGTACACACACACACACACACACACACACATAAACTACAGCCATAGCTGTGAGCCAACCCCTCCACACACACATACACACACACACACACACACACTCCATACACCCTCATAACCTCCACAACCAAGAACAGCTGTGAAGAGGCTCAAACACACACACCGACCCCACTGACCCCCCACACTCTGCAGCCCGTGTTCAAACTTACAGCAACTGACAGCAGAACAACCTGCCCCTCTCAGCTGCTGACCTCCACACTGACCCCCCCCCCACCCCACACACACTTACACACACACACCTAATCACACACACACACACACACACTGATCAGTAGAGAAAAGACACATCCACACTGTCAACGCCGACCATCAGCAGAGGCAGAGAAAACGAGAGACAGAGATACAGGGAAAGGAATGGAGAAAGGATGAGAAAAAAAGAGAAAGAGAGGAGGGGATGAAATGGAGAGAGGAGAATTTAAAGAGGAGACGAAATAAAATAGAGACAGAAGAGAATAGAAAAGAGAGAAGGCAAGAGAAATAGGGAAAATAAAGAAAGAGGGTGAGGAAATAGAGAGGCTGTGGGATAAAACAGAGAGATAAAATAAAGGGGACAAATAGAGAGGGGTCATAATTGAGTGAGAAACAGTGGGATTAAAAAAAAGAAAATGCGCGAAAGAGAGTGAGGGGAAAGAAAAAAACAGAAAAGGGACAAAAGATGGAGAGAATGAGGTGAAGAAAAAAGGGGGATGAAAAAGAGAGGCAAAGAGAGATGGAAATGAAAGATATAAATAAAAATGAAGGGCTACAAATTTGAGAAAAGGGAGAGAGAGAGAGACAAAGAAAGGGAAAAGAGGGACAGAAAAAGGAAGAGGAAAAGACAGAAAGACAAAGAGAAATTGAGAGGAAAAAAGACAAATCGATGTGAGATGAGCGATAGAGGAAAAGTGAGAGAGGGGAGAAAGAGAGTATGTATGAGGGATGGAGAGCACATATGTTAGTCATTGAACGTGGTGGATGTGTGTGTGTGTGTGTGTGTGTGTGAAAGGTATATTTTACAGTTCATTGCTTCCTTCTCTCAGAATTAAAGGCCTCTTGTTAAAAGCAAAACTAGTGGAAGGAAAGCAGCTTTTATTACTGAGCAAACTCCCGGCCTCTGTCTAGGGCCCACTTCCCAATCAGCCTGTTTTGTTTTAGTAAGGGATACGGCCCGCTCTGGGCCCGGCCGCTGTGTGTGTGTGTGAGATCTGTGCTGGTCTGAGGAGAGTCTGGATGTGGAGAGGTTGAAGGTTCAGTCATCAGGAGCGGCGGAGCGGCTCTCACTGCACTTCCACTTGTATTATTTTCAGAGGAACAGGACCTGATTAATGCAGCAAGAAACACTGTTGGTGAAGGGACACACACACACACACACACACACACCTTGCTTCACACAGCCTGCAGCTATACTGAGATCACACACAGGACAGACAGACCAGAGGAAGAGAAGAGAGAGGCAAAGAAAACACACAGAAAGGGTAAGAGAGCAAATAAGAAGGAACAAGAAGTGGAGAAATAAAACGAGTAGAGGAAATTGAAAAAGAGAGCAAAAAGAGTGAAGACAGAAAGAAAAAAGAGCAATGAAAGAAAGCAAGTGTAGGAGGAAAGAAAAATAAAGGAGGAAAGGAATTTGAGACAGAGAGAAAAATTAAAAAGAAGAAATCAGAAAAAATATGTACAGAAAACCAAAAAAAGGGGAGAGAAGGGAGTGAAGGAAGACAACAAAGAGAGAAAAAAAATGGTAGAAAGGAGCAAAAAGAGAGAATAAAATATAAAAATAAGTGTGAAAAAACGGAGAGAGAAAAATGGAGGAAGAAAAGATTAAGAGAGAACAAATGAGAAAGAGGAGAATTTTGATAGAAAATAGCATAAAAGAAGAACATAATAAAAGACAAAAAGAAAGAAAGAAATAAAGAAAGAAAGCAAACATGGTACATGGAAACATGGTATGGAAAAAAGAAAAGAGAAGAAAAAGACAAAAAAATAAAAGAAAATAAAATGAATAAATGAAAAAAAGAGAGTATGAATAAAGATTGAGAATACAAGCTCAAGGAAAGAAAATGAGAGAGAAGAAATAAAAAAGAGAGGAAACAAGCTGATCAGAAGAAAGGAAAAAGTAAGAAAGAAAGAAAGACGTAGAGAAAAAAACTGAAAGAGTGTAAAAAGAAAAGGAACAGAAAAAGAGGAAGAAATAAGAGTGAAAAGAAAGAAAAAAAATGAACAGAGAAAATAATCTAAGAAAAAGGATAAGAGGAAAAATAGACAAAGAGTGTGTGTGTGTGTGAGTGTGTGTGTGTGTGTGTGTGTGTGAGTGTGTGAGAATGTGTGTGTGTAAAGGCCTGCGCTCTGATAGCCATCATAAGCTCCCGCTGCCTCCTCTGGAACTCCCGCTCTCACTTAATGAGCTTTTAATGGGACCTGCGGACAGAGTGGGACGGCCGCACTGATCTGCTCCGATATCAGAGGGCAAAAACATTAGGCTGCGTTCCAGGAAAACATACGGAGCCTGTCCCGGGACACACCGGCCGACTGTCCGCGTCTCAGACACCAGCTCAATCACTGCTAGCATCAGCTCACAATTTCAACGCCTTCATCTGATACAACATTCCAGAAACATGACCAAAACATTACGGCAGTATAGTAAACATACAGCGAATCAGGCCTAATCACGAGGGGACGTAATCTGCAATAATCTACAGCCTGGACAGTCAGGGACCGGTCATGTACACCCTACAAGGAAGGTCTCACACTGTTAGCATGAGCTAATGCTGACCTTCCAAAGGCAAGCATGAGATAAGCGCGATCCGGCCAGTTCCACTTTATTAGAAACACTTTATTAGGTCCACCAGCTGGCGTTGAGGACTGTAGTCAAATCTGTTGCGCTGGCAAGCTTTTAGCAATTGACCCAAAAGTCACCAAAAGTCAATTCATGACCCTTAGACCATAGTTACCCTTGGGTGAGTGATTTTGACATGGAAAAGTCAGAATATTACCCAACCAAATTGTGAAAAGAGTGATGGAGAAGTGTTGCTGAGATACATTGTAAGAATAATGATTAACTTTTTGTACACTAATGGAATCCGATTACCCAGTATGCTATACTTAAGAAATTACTATTCTATTATCACCTACTATTGGTTGCCAATGACTGGAAAAGACTCAAATGGTTCAATCATGATTAGGGCTGCAACTAATGATTATTTTGGTAGTCGACTAATCTATTTTTTCGATTAGTCGATTAGTCAACGATTATTTCTGCCATCACTAAAAACAGCAGAGCATGAGATTTAAATGGCATTTAAATATCTGAAGGTTATTTAAACGTGAAAAGTACTGATATTTAGTGATTAAATATGTAATCTGTTGTGTTTGGGCACTTCTGGAGACACAAACCAAGTTGATTGTAAACTGTGTGAGCAAACCATTTACCCATCTCCCATTGTGCTTCCTTCCCAGCACTTTGTGTAATGCGGCACTGTTACAAATGAATGATTAGTTGACAATGAAATTTGTATTCGACAAATTTAAATAACCAACATTGTCGATTATATCGACTAATCGTTGCAGCCCAAATCATGATGTACAGTTGCTTTATGCCTGGCACACACTACTTCTTTTGAGTCAACAGGTTGTTACGCTTTTTAAACTACACGATTGGTAGTGCTGGACTCAAGTCTTTCAGTCGGTGTGGCTTTCACAGTACATGACTGATGTACTGATCTACTGTGATGGCAACATGAGGTCAAGAAATACATGCTTTTTCACCTTGGAAGATTTGCAGACTTATCTGGCTGGTCTGGCATGCTTTGAAAAGAGAACAGGAAAATCTAACAATGCCGTGCAGAACATACACTGGTTTGACATGTGGTTCTTTCTATACCTGATCCTATCGGCAGAAGATATGTCTCATCAATAAAGGAGAGGTTTGAGTCATACCTTAAAGGTGTTATTGTTTGAAGGGGGGCTGGTAGAAGCTTTAAGCAACCCTGTGGAGAACATGAATGCTCTTCAATAGGGTGCCAGGGATTCCCAGAGTGATTTCATCCTGAAGGTATTCGCAAGGTATTTATTTTAAGTGTCAGAAGTTGGGCTCAAATTTGGATGTTCAGACCTCTTAAACAATGAAATCAAAATTCTTTCTCTAAGTGATCGCTTTGGTAGAAGGTATTCACTGCTCTTAACTCACAGTCGCCAACTGGTCAAGATATTAAACCTGCTAGATGTTTGCCAAGAAACTGAAGTTTTTTACAGCACTTCACACTATACGACTGAACAAGTTGCCAACTGAAAAAACAGGCAAATTGTGTAGTGTGAACTAGGCATTAGACATTCTGATATGATGAATGGCAAAGCTTGTCTGAACAATGGCTTTGAACTGCACCCCTGAACTGTCTGAAGCATTTGTGCAGCCAGAAATTAACTTTGTCGGGGGTCCTGGCATTGAGACATCAACCTTAAGCTCAATACGTAGATCATTGCTCTTCTTGCCCTTTTGAAAGACGTTGGATGGAAACCTGCTTAATGTTTCTGCCTTGCTGAGAATGGTTCACCCCCTAATAATATGTGGTTCCAACGTCATAATCTGCCAGATGATGAATGAGATACACAGTGGCTGATAATCTGTGCATCAACAGATGGGCTCCAGTCGACAACAAGCGCAAAATCATGTGGCACTGTTCCAGTTGGAAACAGCCAGCGCTAGAGGTTCAATCTGTGAGCCTCTTCACTTGTAACTGGCTCACGTGTCTCATTTTTCAGATCAGACGATCCCCCTCATCCTCCAGCAAACAACTAAGTGTCTTAGCAGACATGTGCGTAAAATACGAGCCTCAGAGCACAAAGCGATCGGCCAAGGTCGAAAGTGTTTGGCAGGCAGACAACAGCATCTCCCTGCGAGGAGCTCCGTGTACCTGCTAACTCCAACCACCCCCCCCAACCCGCCACCCCAGCTACAACAGCTTGGTCATAAAACACAAGTCTCGGGTAGACACTTCCCCTCTTGGCGTTAGCCTCTCCGTCTAGCATCTGTTTTGGTGTAAGCTCCCTTTCACTTCCCTATCGCTCCCTGGAGAGTTCTGCAGACGATTAACAACTGGAACAGACAACACTGATTTCTGTGATAGCCACACAAGCTTCTACTTAAGTGTTCCAGTGCTGAAAATATCCATTGTCCCTCTCAAGGTCCAGATCTTGCATGCCAAAAGACAAGCTAATCCCGAAATCCATCATTTTTTTGGAGACCTCTCCACCATGCACCTGAACTTGGTTCAGGTTTGCATCTTCGATGAGTTGTCATACAATCAAGAACTTAAGGTAAGTTTAAAAATGGAACAGACTTACCCCACAGAATTCTTGCAAACATGAACTTAACTTGATAACAGTCAAAATAAGAGTCTCCACCACAAGTCTGTGGTTTGCAATCACCTTGCACTGACAGTGAACACATGGTTTCATATCTGTAGGTAAAGGTACAAATATACTGGGTTGGTTTACCGTATGGCTCAGTTCAGCTTAAAGTTCTGTGCATTCTTTCTTCTATAGGGATAGCTCTACGATTCCAAAGCTTCATCATAGGAGGCAACTCTTGAAAGTTCTCAGAAGATAAGTCTTTTCAACAGAGGTCAGGTTTGAGTCAAACCTCAAAGGTTTGATTGTTTAAGGGGGTTGGAAGAAGCTTTGAGCAACCCTTTAGAGAATGTGAATGCTCCTCAAGAGGGTGCCAGGTATTCCCAAAGTGATTTCCTCCCCAGAAGGTAATTGCAAGGTAAGTGTCAGGAGTTGGCCTTAAAACTCAAATGCGCAGAACTTTTGAAATCCCAATTTTCTTTAGCAAAATTGTGGTTTAAGAATTAAGGAGAACCAGGACCTAGACAAAAAGAATAGGACCTGGACCTGGAGCCAAAGATTGGGCTGTGGACACAAACCCAAAGAATGAGAACTAGATCTGAACCCAAAGAATTGGACTTAGACCCAAATGATAGAACCTTGACCTGGACCCAAAGAATGGGACCTAGACCTGAATCCAAAGAATGGGAGCTGGACCTGGGCAAAAAGAATGGTACTTGGACCCAAAGAATGGGTCATAGACCTGGACCCAAAAAATGAAACCTGGACGTGTATCCAAAAAATGAAACCTGGACCTGGATCCAAAAAAATGGACCTGAACATGGATCCAAAAAATGGACCTGAACCTGGATCTAAATTGGGACCTGGACCTGGACTTGGACCAGACCCAAAGAAAGAGACCTGGACCCAAAACTGTGACCTGTTTCAGTGTGTATCCTTTGGAACACTCCTGCTTCCTCCCCTTAATACCTGGACACCGGACATGTGGACCAGACATTAGGAAAACATTCCAGTTGCCATTCAAAGGATGTGAAGCTACATAGGACAAGTTATGTTTGATGCCTCAAAGTAGACGTAGCTGTTGCACGTCATCCTGGAATCATCCCTCACAAACACCAGCAAATACCTTCCGAGACCTAGTCTCTTCGCTCTGCTGGTGGTACTGGAATCGCAGGTGGGCTTTGTGTGTATGTGTCTGTGATGGTTGGGGGGGGGGGGTGGGTGGATGAGACTGAATGAAAAAGACACTCTCTCTTTCATCTCCGTTTCATCTTTCTTTCATGTGTTCTGCCCAAGGAGCGCAACAACTCTTATCCAAAGCCACTGTTTGAAGCCTTTCAACTCCATTAGAGATGCTTCCTGCCTGTCCTGCAACCTGTTAGGTAGTTCCTTCTCCCTAATTATCTTTATGTCAGCAAAGACAAGCACTGTCTGCGTTGGGAAAAGGGGAAACGTGTGAAATTCTTTTTTTTTTTTAGATCATTCACTCTCTGATGGGTGGGTGGGTTGCTATGGGGGGTTGTGAAGGGCAAGTCCAGACAGATAGTCGTCTCTCTTAAAAGGCCATAAAACCACGCTGGTCTCGTCTGAAGATCTGCATTACAAACAAGACTAATTAGGGATTAATTGTTTCCGTTTTTGCTTTTCCCTTGTGTTCCTAGTCAGAGGCGGAGCCGGTTACAAGTTGTCTGAGGCTTTCTGGCTCTTCTCAGTTCTTTTGAGGGGGTGATCTTTGCTTTTTGGCACAGGTGGGATCCAAAAAGGAAGCGAAGCTGTTTGGACAGTCTGCTCTGTGGAAGATGGCGTACGCTGCAGGCTCAAGCACTTGCACTGATTTGTCGATTTGTACTTTATCATCTGGACTCAAGCCATCAGGCTTTTCAAGGACCTGTAGGAAGCTTATAAATCTGCACCTGCAGGTTGATGGGTATAAAATAAACGCCAAAAAAACATGACTTAACCGTAACCTCGGCCTTAACTTGGTTGACTGGTCATGCATTTTTTTTTGTGATTATTACTTGATGACATCATGCTATTAAGCAACGGTCTATTCACCTTTTATTTTAAGCAATTATTTTTTATTTTTCACATTCATTTTTTTAAAGTTTAAGGCAAACAAAACAAAGAAATACATACAGATGCAAACCAAAAAGTTATACAATTGCATTTGTTCCTTTTGTTGATTTATGGAAGATAAATGCTGAACCTGGTAGAGCATAAAAGTGCACAACATCTAGTGATGCATATAGTCAGTTCCAGCTAAATTCATAAAAGCTCCACATTCGCCAACATCTGAAAGCTTGCACAAAACCCATTTAAGTGAATGGCAGGGGAATAGGCCCATTATGAAACTCTTTTGCTGGTTTGCTGGGTGGCCTAACGTTTAAAAGCCCTCTTCCATAGCCACTGAAGGGTCACCACCTCCAAAGCATCTTAATGCAGCCTATATAAGAGTGTTATGAACTGGATGATCACTCGACATGATCCGATACACTGCCGTTCAGGTCTCCGGAGGTCTTTCATCCACTGATACTGGATACGTAGCTGATAAATTCCAATACATGACAGTTTGAAACCCAATCTGCTGTTAAGTGGACCCATTTGGCCTTGAGTGGAGCCAGGCCTGATTCCGCACTATCCCGGTAGAAGGATTTATTTATCTTCTGATTTTGCTTTTACCTTTTTGTGAAAAATGAAGCCGCCTGTCTGCTGGATGTGTAATCGGATTTAAAACTTGGCCCGGGTCCCTCTGCGGCCGATTCCTGGTTCGTATTAAAGCGACGCACAATTGCATCACCGCCGGCGACCTGTGTGGCATAGCCTCTAATTGGCCTCACCGAGGGAAGTGCACTTGTTTTGAATGTTTGTTTTTCTTTTTATTTTGTTTGCTTTGCTTTAATTGGCTTCTTTTGGCGAGCTGCACGTTGCCGATACGCACATGCGGGTAACGTTTACGCTGGGGCACTGTTTTGTGTGGGTTTGTGTTTGTAGGGCCTTAATGATCCAGTGTCGCCCTACCTCCTCCACCTCTCGAGTGCCGTGCTGCTCGTTAGCTGTGACGCCTGGGTGGATTAACTACATTAAGGCATGTGGACCGAGCCTGTTCAAACGTGCGCGCACACACACACACACACATACACATCTGTGTTTTCCACATTTCCAAACTCTTGCAGAATTCCCAGGCAACCACATTTGTCAATTTGTGGAACTACAGCAAAGCTTGAAGTTCTAAACCATAAAGAAAGCGTTGAAGGAACCTACATTCAACAGTATAAGATGTGGCTTTGAAACAAAAACCAACACACTGGCTGTCTCCAAACTCCAATTACAGGGATTTTTGGTGTTCTAAGTGAAAGCAATGGTTATTTGCTTGATTTATTACGGTTATATGTTGTAAAACTACAGTAGGCACAGCTTAATTGTTATTCAACTTAAATTCTTCTTCTATTTTATGAATATTACATTAAATTAGAAGTGTGACATGCACTCAACAATCGAATTACAGCAAAAAAAATCTCACAATTTTGTCAGTAATCTGATCAATGTCTTTACAGGCACCTGGATAGTCAGGTAAATTGAAAGAAGTCTTGTTTAACATTGTTGAATTACTACTTTGCTACCAGCCAATACTCTAACTGAGAATGATAAAATGATAAAGTAAACTTCAAATATAAGTATTTTTAGTAAGAGTATGCATGTGCTGAGAAATCCAATTACTAGGTTAAATTCCAGCTCTCTTTATTGGATTTCCTAATCAAATTTCTAAGCCATATTAGCGCATATTAAAGCTCTGATTGTTTCAACTCCAGATATATATTTTTAAGTATTTCTTCCTAACAGGCATGAATGTGGTTCAAAGGTTTGTGCACTATTCTACTGTCACAATGATACACATGCACTAGAAACATTCAATCAACTACCACAGGGTACCACTGCAACTACTGGACAACACCCAGGCAACCACCTGAAATACCACCAACCAGCTTGCTAGTAACGCCACATAAACCACCTAGGACATCACAGCAGTCACCTAGAAACTTCACAAGAATTACTTTGCAGCAACACCATTGTAACCACCTGCGACACCACTGCAACCATCTAGCAACTGCAACAAACACCTAAACTGCCACATCAACAGCCATAGCAACCACCCAGAATACCCTAGCAACCCCCCAAAATATAACTGCAAACCCATATGCTAAACAGTTTAATCTGCGATTCTGTGTTTTTTCAATAGTGTAAATCCAGGGCTGTATCCAGATGTGCAGCAGAACTGGACGGCCCCTGACTGCCATTAGAACTTATAATTGGCGTCAATAACTTATAATTATAACTCGGTGTAATATTTTTGTTCGTGCACACACTGGTGCACATACGGTCATTAGCGGTAGGCCATTTCCATTCTGTTCAAAGATTCTTCCAGAAATGCAAAACTTACTAAAACTCACGTGTGGGAAGCAAGTAATTTAAGCATTTAACCTAAATGGGCAATTACAAAGTACACACACACACACACATGCAAAGCTCAATCACTACCCGGTCCAAGAACAGGATACTGTACTGGCCTGTAAAAATACTTTAAAAGTAATACCATCTGAGTTATGCGTTAAATGTGTGAAACAGAAAGGCCTTTATATGTAAATTAATACATTTTCTGGTTCATGAATTTTCCAAAAAGAAATTAATTAACAAAACTAAATTTAATAATAAATAACATTACCTCCTGCTATCAGCCATTAAAACAGCTTTAGTAAAAAACACCGACTCCGTTGGTTGCACATGCCAAACAATGAATTCAATTGTGAGCGTTTTGCCACTTTTGAGGAGCATGTGAGCAAGTGGTGCGTTTCCAAGCCCATAACCTCACCTCCGCCATGCAGCTGCTTACCGTGGTCAAAGTTTAACTTGGTTCAACATGGTTTACTTGGTATCGCGGCAGAAAACGCATGCCATGAACTCACGCGACCAGGGAAAATGTAGTAAAACCAATAAAATCCACAGACAAGTGACTAATATTAATGATTAGGGGACAACCTTAGCTTTACATCACTTCCCTACACTTATATAGAGATAACAGGAGAAGGACACGTATCATAGCCTTATTCTGATATTGAGAGACAGGTATAGGTCTACGTAGAGGTTGTAGCCACTCAAAACTACAAAACTATGGTTGCAGACATGACAGTTTTTTAGAAAACTCCACCTATTGTCAGCAGACGACACTCGGCAGCAGCACAGCAGAGGGGAAAGCCTAAGCCAAACTCTAACCTGGTAGAAGAGTTGGAAGCGGAAATCCAACAATCCAACAAGAACCAAAATGTCGTGGTTAGACGACTGCTTCAGAAAGTCTCCAAAACAACACACAAGCAACAAAAGCGACATACAATTCCAGCAGGACCATAGTCATTCACATACTCCTGCGGCTTTATCAAGTGCTTGCCTAAAAGACACAAATTCTATGCCATGGCCAGCTGCATCACCAGATCTATCCTCGATTAAAAACACTGCAATATCCTTGAACGTCCATGAATACTCAAGCTGCATGGGATGGATATCGCCGGAAACCATTAGGAACCTCTACATCTTCATTCTGAGACGTCTGGCATGTTGCATTACACATGCGTCACACACTATTTCTGTACGTGTAGCTCAATTTCTAACACTGCAATTTGACAGACTTCCTCTGGGTGCATTTTTTGTTTGTGAAGATAAGTGTCATTTTTGCATACCAAAGATTAAAGAGCGCTCTCTAGTGGGTAGCTTACTTGTAAGCATGCTTCAACTTCTAAGTGGCTCAACGTCTGCTCAGGTACACACAGCTAAGGCACACAGCTTTAATTCATTTGATCAAAAACAACAAAAAAGTAGATCTGGAGCACGGCGGCAAAATCTCGGGTTTGATAATGGCCGGAAAAATTGCAATTCACCAGCTATTATGCCCAATCAGGTCTTGAGGGAGGAGAGTAGAACCAGATGGACCGGCACGGGTTGCATGAACACACAGGGCAACGCGGTGCCCCAGGACCTGGAGCAGCAAACCACAGCAGAGGCACGCTGCAAGAAACAGAGCCTCCAGCTGCACTGGGAGGCGGGGGGATGTGGTGGGTTTTACCGTTTCTCTCGTGATACACGAGAGGGCCTTACCTGTCTTGCTCTTCACTTTTTTGGAGGGCTGCTTCTTCTTGATGAACTTGGCGGTGGCCTCCTGCTGTAAGGCAGGGTCCTCCTCCTCCTGCTCAGCGATGGGCTCCGGGATGGTCTCACAGGCAGCTGGGGGAACGTGCAGACACTGTTAGCACACAGCAATTCCACAAAAATGCACTCAGTCAGCCAAGACATCTTTGGTGAGGTCTGCTTCTTTGGTTTTGCACCAAAGAGCTGGGAGCATAATGTAGCTTACAAGCAGAGACCACTGCTGTGCTTAAGTACTAAAATGCTGTACCTGTATCTACTGAAGTAATACGTTTTTCCTACTTTCACTTTTACTTCACTACATATTTTCAGTTTCTCTGATTTTGTTATTTATAGGTATATGTTTGAGTAAAATTAACATTGTTGTTTTATTCTATAAACTACGGACAACATTTCTCTCAAATTCCAAATTAAATAAAATTAAAAGATTGTAATTCAGAGCATTTATTTGCGGAAAATGAAAAATGGATGAAATAAGAAAAAAGATGCAGAGCTTTCAGACCTCAAATAACGTTTTAAAGTTTTAAGAGTTCAGAAATCAATATTTGGTGGAATAACACTGGTTTTTAATCACAGTTTTCATGCATCTTGGCATGTTCTCCTCCACCAGTCTTACACACTGATTTTGGATAACTTTATGCCACTCCTGGTGCAAAACTTCAAGCAGTTCAGCTTGGTTTGATGGCTTGTGATCATCCATTGTGATCATGTGCAAATGTGTACAGACTAGAGGTGTATGAAAATATTGATAAATTGGAAAAGTATTGCAATATTATGTTTGTGTTATGAGATCGATTCCTAAATCAGTGGCAAACAATAATTCTTTTTGCTGTGTGTTTAAACCCCAAACTTATTATAACACTTTATGCATACAATGGTGTCTTTATATATTATTACATTACATTAAATGACATTACATTACATTTAGCGGACGCTTTTATCCAAAGTGACTTAAAAAAAATGATGTATTTTTAGCAATAGAGGACATAGAAGGACATGACGGTCACATTTTCCGGCAGGGCCTAAAAGAGGCCAAAGGAAAATAATGGGATAGAGGAGTGAAGGAGGGGAAGAAGGAAATGAGGTTAGAAGTAGTTAGTGTGTTAGAGGTGTTAGGAGAATAGGTGTTCTTTGAAGAGCTCTGTCTTCAGGAGTTTCTTAAAGGTAGCGACGGACTTTAATACAATTCGAATAAAACATTTTTTTTTTTACAATATATTAAATCAATCAATCGTAAAAATTTGTATGTATCATACTGTGTATGATATAGCAAATTCTTGCCAATACAAACAATCCAGGCTTTTGTTCTTGTATCTTCGCATCTGCAAAGGGGGAACCGACTCCACACTAATGTTTAGGCGTGTCATAAAAGTTCCTGTATGTGTAGCATGTAGGTGTCCCAATATTTTAGTTCATACGGTGCATCTAAGCCCCGCGAGCTGTCCCAACAGCAAGTCCCCGGACTGCGTCTGCTGGTCTCCATCAGTGGGATTTGAGGATCAGCCAGCATTAGGGGCCCTGGGGCGGGTGGGCTTATGAATCGGACTCCTTGTGTCGCCCCCTCCTGTCCTGCTTTCCCTCCTTCCCTCCCACAATCCCTTAGGTTGTTTCCATTCACCACGGCACTTTCAGCACACATCCTCGAACATGCTAACTCTGCTGGCGCGAGCTCTGCTTTTCCTCCGGGCAGATTAGGATAATCCAGCTCTAATATTTATCCATTCAGTGAAGCCAATCTGCTCTGCAAGAGCGTCCGTACGCCTGTAACGGCCAGCGGTTAGCTTTGGTC
Source organism: Astyanax mexicanus (assembly GCF_023375975.1). Taxonomy (NCBI): domain Eukaryota; kingdom Metazoa; phylum Chordata; class Actinopteri; order Characiformes; family Acestrorhamphidae; genus Astyanax; species Astyanax mexicanus. The sequence continues at coordinate 40,289,219 of NC_064411.1, forward strand.
AATGCTGGCTGTTTTTTTTTTTCTCTCAGGCTTGACATTTGAAACATGATACACACGCACACTTCATAACGCTGGTGTTTTCATAGGCTCATAATCTGGGGGTCTAGTTGTGCTGTAGCAGGTCAGGATCACCTTCTACCTGGACTGTATCAACATGAGGAGGAAAGTAGCCCCTTTGGCTATGATAACACGGTCATACATGACTATTTAAAACTGTAGCTGATGTTTTGTGTAACTGTCTAGAAGGTGTCAGGGTTGGGGTTGAGAAAGCTGGTGTTGTTGGCCACCCGTGCGCTGGGGTACAGGCACGAAGACAGTGCTTTAAACGTCATGGCCGAAAGCATTGGCATCACTAAACTTCTTTCAGGATAATGCAGCACTTCTTCCAAAGAATTAGTTTGTACTGGAGAGAAAAATGTATATTATTCTATTGGCATTCTTTGAGTGCCATTATCAGCCGGTAATGCACTGTGACCGAAGCGCTCCATGTATTACTCCGCCACATGCAGCACTTACAAGCCAAAAAGCACTGCTACAAACAGAGCAGCAATGGAAGTATTTTAACTTGGAGTGTTTATAACCAAACAGATCGTATTTTCTCATCCTCTTTAACCTAAAATATTTCAATAAACAACGATAATGGAACTGTGGTATAATCGCAATAATACACTTGAGGTTCATGCTATAACGTAATATTGGCACTGCTGTGCTGATCTACTCCCGAAGCACAGCAGTGCCAATATTACACGTTATAGCACAAACCTCAAGTGTATTATTGATTAATTATTAGAGCCTTTCCAAAACTGAGAAAAGGTGTTGAAATTATCCACATACATTACTCAGGTAGAAGTATAGATACTAAGGTTTTATAAAAAACTTCTGTAGAAAAAAAGTAAAGTAGTACCGGTAGTAGCTGATCAGTGAATATATATATATATATATATATATATATATATATATATATATATATATATATATATATATATGGTTCTATGTCCAAAAAGCCTCTCTAAACTTCACAAATGATAGTGGTAAATTACCAATAATCAGCAACCTTATTGAAGCTTAGTGATTACCTGTTCAGCAGTAAAAAATACCCAGCTCACCTGTTCCAATGGCAGCAGCACACTGTTTGCATGCTGTTGAAAGACAGTGGGCGGGTGCGGAAGCTAAATCTCACACTGATTACTGTGACGTACCACACAGTTCAAATAAGAAAATACTGGCTGAAGCTCTGCTGTCAACATCTGCCAGTCCTTAAACTTAGCATGTTTTCTTAATAATAGAGATACTACAGAAAATATCATCCTTAATGATGCTTAAAGCACCACTAAAAAAACACGTTCACATAAAGAAAAAGCTGTTAATCCTCAGTTATAATCAAGTACAAAAAGTTTTGGCAGTTCTGCTGTATTTGCTCATAACAAGAAATGTAAACATGGTGGTGTAATCTGTTTAGAACTAATACACAAACCCACATACACACACAATTTATACACACACCAGAAAACTCCTGTTTTCTTGCATGAGATTCTTTAAGGAGAGTCTTTAGGGGAAAAAAGCCAATGAAAGACACCAGCACACACTCACACGCACTCACACACATATACATACACACAGACACACACGCATACACACACCATTTATACAGTCTATAACTCCTATCCACCGTGCTTCCTCCTTTCCCCCCAGCTTGGAGTGAACTTGAGTTGAAACCACATTTGCACTGGAAGAGATCCAAAGACGAATCTGGCTTCAACAATAAGACAAGATAGTGAGCGTCCGGATTCATACTCTGTGATAAATTACAGTCCCGGTGCTGACGTCATCCGTCAGCCTGGAGTCCAAGGCAGCATAACTGACCCCGTCTTCTCTGGTTGAATAGGAAAGTGGGACCTACAGTATAATGGTTTCTATCAGTGTTCCTAATACACTGACTAATCATATACTGGCATGCCAAAAGTCATGAGACAGCAGTATGTGCCCATCATATTGTGTTACCTCATTGAGGTTGAAGATCTATCCAGTCAATGTGTTCATGTGCTCATGGCAAGGCAATGAAGACATATCGAAGTTGGGCGAGGTTTGATAGTGGGTATCAGATAGATGTACAGTAAATAAGTTTTCACCCATTTTTCCAGTTTTTGTTTTTTCATCTCTGCCCCTTACAATCGAAATTATGAATCTTTTCTTTATTTACTGATTTTTAAATTTTTGCATTTTGCAAGTTGGATTATATCATAATCTTTGTGTTACAAGATACAAAAAGGACATTTTTCTTCACTCTACTATATTACATTATACTGACCTAGGCTGTCCATTGATCTGTTTTTAGCTAAATAATTAACGATTTCTCACAACAGTGCCAAATTGACATGATAAACTTGCAGCTTAAAACACTGTGCTGTAATATTTGAAGAAGAAGCCTCTTATAATGAAGAATTAGAGAGAATTACATTATTCATTACAGAATTATACATTTATTTTGTATCTTCTGTTTTACCTTTTATTTTATTTATATCTTTTACCTTCTTTATAAGTATTATTTTTAGCTCACCTGATTAAATACTTTAATTTTTTTTTATTCATTTTATTTAAAATTTTTAAATCCCATTTTTCTCCCCAATTTACAAGGCCAATTATCCAATCCACTTATTAGGACTCACCATCACTAGTGATGCCCCAACACCAGGAGGGTAAAAACTAACACATGCCACCTCCTTTCCACTTGCTGCTGAAGTAGCATTGCTGAGTCGCATCACAGTGCGCTTGAAGGAAAGTGCAGTGACTCGGTTCTGCTACATCAGCTCACAGGTACCTTGTCATGAAGCGTCAGAGAGAGCAAAGCCAATTGTGCTCTCTCAGGGCTCTGGAAGCTGATGGCAAGCTCCATGAGCAGGATTCGAACCGCCGATCTCCTGATCATAGTGGCGGCGATTTAGTCCACTGAACCACTCAGAGCCCACTTTAATTTATTTTTAATAAAAAAATAAATAAAAATCAGTCCCTTTAAAATTGTAAATGCTCAGCTGCATTGAAAATAAAGGTTATCCTCAATGTATTAATGAGTAAAAATGAAGGTTGGTTAAAATCTAACTCTGGCTGTGATTTATTTAATCATCAAAAATGTCATGGTTTGGTAAAAATTATCCAGATGTTTTATTTATTCCGAACCCTGAAAGTGATTATTAAGGTTACCAAATAATTTTTTTGTGTGTTCAATTCAGCACAGGTGTGAATGCCTTTCTAGCTGTTATATATGATGACTGAATTCAGCTCAGTCTATTCAGCTCAGGACAATGGATGGTTTCATGCTGGTGGGGCGGGAAGAGTTTATTCATTAAGATGTTTCTGGATGACATCCAGTCTAGACTCTGCAACTAGCTTCTTCAAAGTGAAAGATTATATATATGAAATTTGTGAGCTCGTACTGTAAAGGGGATTGCTGTAGAGATATATGATAAGGGGGAGTGTTAAGAAAGCAACACAAATGAAAATGTGAATGAAGGTTAAAGCGTATGGTAAGCAGCTCCAAAACACATTTTTTAAGGTCACATGGACAAAGGAAAGGCCTTCTGGAGGAGAATTGCCACAGAACACAATTAAACACAATTGCCAGAGTCTGTATGTTTGGAAGAATAATGTTTAGGTATTCAAAAAACAAAAAAAGACCACAACTGTTAAGCATGGTGGTGGGAGCATCAAGCTATTGGGCTGGATAGAGTGGATGGAACACTAAAAGAGGATAAGTAGAGAATCCTTAAGGACAGTTGAGACATGGACACAATTGGGTATTGCAACAACCACACATGGACAAAGAAACGGCCTTCTGGAGGAAAATTTCGTAGTCATAAAAGACTAAGAAGATTGAGTTGTTTGGCTACAAGTCTGTGTGTTTGGAAAAATAATGATTAGGCATTCAACTTTTTATCAAAACACAAAAAAGACCACAACTGTTAAGCACTGTTAAGTTTTTAAGGATATATGCAAACCAGCTAGACAGTTGAGACATGGACACAACTGGGTGTTGCAACAAAAAATACCTTAAGCACACTTAAACAATGCAGGCAAACATTTTAAAGGCAATCCTTTAAAATCGACTAAGCTTTGTTAGTCGTAAGGGTTGTGTTCCCGTACTTTTTGACGAGCAGTGTACTCATGCTAATGTCTTCAGCATGTCTTCAGCTGCCGAAGCGCAGAAACTCACGAAATGTGGGAAACACACAAATGCACTTCCTGAACAAATACAGAAGCTTCATTGGCAGATTAAAAGCCTCCCCTGACAGCGTGCTGGAAGTGCGGAATGCATTTAAGCGCTCCATAAAGAACCTGACTGGGGATCATGCCAGTAAAGGACCCCTGCCTCCATCGTCTGAAAGCACAAGATTGTGTTACTTCCAACACACTAATAGAGCACAACACACTCTGCTGTGAGGCTGTTAGGAGCAGACCCAGGCATGACTAAACGACCTCTGAGACGAGGAGAATGAAGAAAGATGATCTATGATCAGGTTTCTTTAAGCGTAAACCCTTCATTCATTCATTCATTTATTAAAGTTCCAGTCAAAACTGACTTTAAATACAAAGTCATTCAAGGTTGATCAGCTTTTTTCTGATCTTTTATCTCAACTTGATCTTTTCACATGATCTTATGATAAGCTGGTGAGTTTTTTTTAAACAGCTATGATCACCAGAAAACAACTTCTGTTATCTCAAGATTACAAGAGAACAATTTACAATAAATCAACTTTCGCTATTTCAAGATTTCAAGAAAACAACTAATATTGTTTTCTGAGATCACAAAAAATATCAATCATTTTCAACTTCACAAGAAATACATTTCTGTTGCTTTAAGATCATAAGAAAACAACTTCTGTTATCTCAAGTTCAGTAGAATTCAACTTCCTCTTACTTAAGATCACAAAAATACATTTATCTCGATTTCATGAGAAATCAACTTTGTTATCTCAAGATCACAAGAAAACACTGTACGTTATCTCATGATAACAGGAAAACAGTGTCCATTATTTTCAGATCATAAAAAACAACTTTTCTTCTCTTAAGATCACAAGAAAACTTTCATTATTTTAAGGAACTAAAGAAAACAACTTTCATTATTCCCAAGTTACAAGAAAACAGATTTTTTATCTCAAGATCACAAGAAAACAAATTATTTTAAGATCACAAGAAATCAAATTATCATCACAAGAAAGTACATTTTTTATCTCAATTTCATAAGAATAACTTCTGATATGCTGAGATCACAAGAAAACAGATTTTGTTATCTCAAGATCAAAGGGAAACAGTGATCTCTCAAGATCACAAGAACACTTTCATTAACTTTAGAACACAAGAAAACAACTTAAGCATTATTCCCAAGTCGCGAGAAAACAGATTTTATTTTAAGATTACAAGAAAACAACTTATCTTCAGACCAAAAACATCTTTTCAGTTTATAAGAAATCAACTTGCTAATTTGATATCACAAGAATTACAGCTTTCATTATTGTGATATCACAATAATAATTTCTATTACAAGATCACAAGAACAAAGCTTCCGTTACTGAGATCACAAAAACAACTTTTGTTTTCTTGAGATAACAAGAAATCAACTTCCGTTACACCGTGATCATAAGAAAACATCTTCTGTTATCTTGAGAAGACAATTAAACAAAAACTCTGTTATCTTAAGATCACAAGATCATAAAAAGTTATACATCACTGTTGTTAGGTAAAAAAAAATTATATCCAAAACGGCAACTTTACAGAAAAAAAAACTAATGTAAAGTTTTACAGGACGTCAGTATAAAAAACAAGTAATTTTGGAGCAATTCTATTGGTTCATTCTATATAAAATTCAGGACATTGTAAGGAGCATGTGCGTGAATCACATTATGTCAAAAAAGTTAATAACGTCAAAAAGATATAGATTCAGCTATGAAGCTGCAATCATAAGCCAAAAAACTAAAATATTAGACGCAGGAGGTTCAGCTTGATAGTGAAGTTCCTTTGTAGATATGAACTGGAGTTAATACCTGCAGAAAGAGAGGCTGAAGCTCCAGCCTCCTCACTGCTTTCATCATCATCATCATCATCATCATCTCTCAGGTTGATGGTCTGAGGGAGAAGAAGGTTAGCGAGGCTGGTTTAGATCAGTGCTTAGTCTGGACTGAGGTGTGAGTCAGAAGGGAGGGAGGGTGGTGCTGGAGATATCCCCACATGCTCCCTCTTCCTGTCTCTGCTTCTAACGAGAGATATACTCCACCTGTCTAAAGCCTGGACACTCCCAGAACTGTTCAGAAATAATAACTTTATATATATTAAAGGAACAGTTCGGCCAAAATTCTAATTAACGAGATTTATCATTTAGTCTAGACATGAAGATCAGCCAAGACTTTCTATATAAGGTTCGAGATATAGGGCCTTATTGTACATTCTGCACAAGGTGCGTCACAATGCTCTTTGCTATCTTACACCCCATCAACAGTCTATTTTCACACCTTTGTTAAAATAGCGTCTGAGTTTAGGAGTACATCTACACTGATGGACGTGGAAGTGTGATCCCCAGGTGTGTTCAGGTAGGTTTCTAGCTTGTTGCTATTTTGGTGGCAGAAAACACAGGTGCGCCATTGGTCGATTTAAACCCTGACAAACCCGACTTTTAACTCAACAATAAACAGAATAAAGAATAAAATAACATTGTTGTTAACAACGTCAATCGTGCTAAAAAAAAATCTAGAAGTAAGCCTTCCCTGGACAGTAGAGACAGTTACTCCAACAAAAGCAGGATAAACTCTTTTTTAATAACCTTAGTTATGGAAGAAACATTGAATAATCAGATGTCCCAATGCTTGTTTCCATGAAGTCAACGTCTCTTAGCCCCTCACCCTTTTTCTCCTTTACTTGTGCTTGCTCTCTCTTGCTCTCTCTCTCTCTCTCTCTCTCTCTCTCTCTCTTTCATATCAGTGACATCACCTTCACTTGTGGCTGTCTTTCCTCTGCTTTCACTCAGTCAGGTTGTGTGCAGCACCTGCCACAGAACCCATCACTGATACACGACACACTGCCTGTGATGGATTATCAAGAGAAAGTTGGGCCTAAGTAATGATCTGAGTGTTTTCTGGTATAGACTGTTGTTAAAAGCTCTTACTGAGACTTTTTAGCCTTAGACTTATAACTTGATGATTTAACATGCTGCATGGTGCACTGTGGAGTTTTGCAACTATTCTTTTTTTTAATTTAATACAATTCTGAAGCAGCAACAGCAATACTGGGCACACACTCAGGGGTGCCAGGTCCAACCAAAATATCCAGACCAAAGTCAGTCTAAAACCTGCCCTTCACAAGCTTAAACTGGCCTAAAATATACTGTATGTCTGTTACACGTTTGAAGCAAATGTCAACACAACTATAAATGTACAACTTAGTATTTTGTTTATAAGGGATTTATTATCAGTATTGCTATTACTAAGGGACCTGCATTTGTGTGTTATGTGAATGAATCTGTCCCTGAATTAATGAATAAACTTTGCCTTCTTCACAAACAGCAAAAAACGTCATATTTGAGAAACGACTCTTAGCAGGGCCGCCGCTCTGCATACGCAGACAACGCAGCCAGCGTTAGGCCTCAACCATTTTGCAGTTGCAGGGAGCCAAATTGACTGAGAATGAAATGTGTTGAAATTATGACATTATTAAATTTAAAACCCAATGTGAATTATTTATGATACGCTCATCTTTTTTGTCTTTAAACATTGCATGGGGCACCTACTCTACTACTTAAAAGCGGCACGTTATTATTTTTGTGCATAATATAATGCCCCCACCCCTATTGCCTGAAATGGCACGGCTCGGTTTGCTCTGTTGGTTGTTGCCAGATGTGACATTTTCCAGTCAAATAAATAATCAAAAAATGCATGGAGGCGCTAAATCTTGCGCATGTTTAACCATTTTTAAAGTGTATGTGGCCATTCTATACAAAAACTTGTCCAGTGCAATATTTGTGTAAGTTAAAAACTTAAAATAAAATAAACAAATAGGATGAAAAATCGTAACTTAACTGGCAACCTTAGTCCTAACTAAAGTAGCAACGCTACTTGAGTTTGGCAGGAGACAAGTTCACCGCGCGAAGTTGCTACTAAATGGTAATTCAACTATGAAGCGACGGTTTGAGTCTGGAGCTGAGAAGAAGAAAAAGAAGCAGAAAGATGAGGCCCATGCATTCCTTTCTGGTGAGTAACTTCGATGATAAAGGTTTAAATAGTTTTGATTACTTCATGTTCAGTGGTGTTGCCTGAGCTAGTTACGTTGGCTTTGCTGATTTGGTAGCTTTAAACGCTTAACTAGAAACTAATCTGGGTATTGCAAGGCACGTGGCACGTTTGCAAATAGTAGTAGTGTAGTTTGAAGATTTTTAGTGACTTTAATAAAAAATTAATAAACAGAGTAGCCTACCTATTGACTAATGCCGTCAGTGCACTATCCAAATGGTCTGTATAACAGCAGGATCAGACAGCTCTATAGATTTTGACAGGCTGATATAAATACACCACGAATATAAACAATAATTTCATAACCTTTAAGGCTGGCTTGTGTAAATGACGTGTCCACTGCTTAAAATAGACATGCATCGTTTCATTTATTATTTATACATTATAAATAGTACTCTTGTGCTGTTCTTCACTGTTATTGGCCTTACTTATAACGTTGTAAATATTCACAGTTACATGTGTAATTTTAATAAATAGTAAAATTTTGCGTAAACCTTTTGTGTTTGTGTGTGTGTGTGTTTTTTTTTTTTTTTTTTTTTTGGGGGGGGGGGGGGCCTCCCTGACCAGTTATGCTTAGGGCCTCCAAAACCTTAGCAGTGGCCCTGACTCTTAGCTTTATGAAAGGAAATGGATGAGTTGCTCATATGTGCTCATATGTGGAGCATATTCTGCTGGAGTGGAGAAACAGCAAACAGCTGGTCTGAAGTTCATGCTCAGGTTGAGGAGGTGAAAAAAGGACGGGCGGTTTGCTTTTGCTGTTTTTGCAGCTATAGCTGCACAGCTGCACCAAGAGATGTGTGGGTACAAGAGAGAAGCACATAGCGCTAATGCTAATGCGTAAAAAAAAAAAGAGAGAGATTAATTCTGATTTCACTGTTCACATTCATGTTGCCTGTCCATGGATCAGATACGTGTTCAAAAAAATATCCGGATTTGGCACTTTCACACAGCCATGAAAAAAATCAGATCTGAGCCACATTGAGCAAAAATCTGCCTGGTAAAGTGAATGTAGCCTGTATTGTTAAGTTCTCCTGGTTCTTATTTTTGTAATCAAGAAACATTGATTTTAGTGTCGACTTCTATACCTTTGCCTGCCATGTTCACGTAACATCCAAGGCAACACCCACTTTTTTTTTTTTTTTTTCTTGCAGCCGCAAGAGTTTTTAACAGTAGCCCGCCACCCCTGAATTTTCACCTGTGACTGGATTTTCAAACAAAAGACAGAAAGAGAGAGAGAGAGAGATAGAGAGAGAGAGAGAAAGAATAGGCATCAGAAAAGTAGTGACAGTGAGCGAGAAATAGTTAGCATTAGTACAGAGAGAGAATGGGTGTGTGTGTGTGTGTGTGTGTGTGTGTGTGTGTGTGTGCATGTGTGTGTATTCAGTGCTAGAGTAATGTGATGGAGGGAGCAAAGACGTGTCACACAGACAGAGAGAAAGAGAGAAAGAGAGAAAGAGAGAGAGAGACAGAGAGAGAGACAGAGAGATAGCTCATAAGAGTGAAGGAATGCTGGCCTCTCTCTTTCTCTCCTCCACACCGTTGGGCTTCTGCCCATACAGCAAGCGCTCCGTCCACACACTCCATCCATCCGTCCACACACATCCTTCCTCCATCACCCCTCCACCACCCCTCCATCACCCTGCACAGCCACAGGGGAGGACGGCGTGACATCATCCACCATCTACACATCCCAGCTGCTCTATAGCACAACCAGCCAGATCCAGAGAGAGAGAGATAAAGTAAAAAAGCAGTGAGAGATAGAATAGGAGAAGGATAGATACAAAAAGAACAAAGAAAGAGATAGGAAGGAAAAGAGAGACTGAGAAGAAGAAGAGATTGTGAAAAGAGAACGGAGATAAAGATAAATAGATGCAAAGGAGTGAGAGGAAAGAGGAGATAAGAAAGAAAAAAGAGAAGAAAAATAAGAAAAAAGAGGGAGAGAGCAATGAAAAATTAGAAAAAAAGGAGTGGAATGTAGAAAATAGGTGAGAGAGAAAGGAAGAAAAGTGATTTTAAAAAAGATAAGCATGAGACAGAAAGAAATAGGGTAGAGAATGTGATGGAAAGAATAAAAAAGATGGAGAGAAGCAAAGAAATTACATAAAGAAATAGAAAAATAAAAAGAGAGATGAAAATGTGAAAAGAGAAAAGAGATAATCGATAAAGAGAAAAAGAGGGACTGTAAGGGGGGAAGAGAGAAGAAAATAAGTAGGGGGAGATAGAAATGGAAAGATAAAAAGGGAAAGATAAAAAAGATATGGATAAGAGGGATAAATAAAAGCAAAGGAGAGAAAATGATAGAAGAGAACAAACAAAAAAAGAACCAAGTAGAGAAAGAGAGAAAGAAAGAGAGAGAGAGAGAAAAAGGAGGATGAGAGAGAGGATAACTACATAGAAAGAATAAGGGGACAGATCAAGAAAAGAAAAATATAGAAACGAAGAGGAAACTTTAACAAAGTAAAGAAAGAACAGAGAATTAGTTATCAAGACAAGAAGAAAGTAAGAAAATGTGGGAGAGAGATAAAAAGAGATGAAGAAAAGAAGGAGGATGAGAGAAAAGTTTTTAGAAAAAATAGGAAAATACAGAAAGAAGGATTGAGAATTTTAAAAAGCACAGACAGAAAAATGGAAGAGAGAAATGAAAAATGGAGAGTGAGATACAGAAAAGAAAAAATAAAGAAAAAGGTAAAAGGCAGAAGGAGATGTAGGGAAAGTAGGGAGAGTCAGAGAGCGATATATATATATATATATATTAAAAGGGATGGAGAAAAGAAGAAGAAAGAGAGGGAAAAGGGTAAAAAGAGAGAAGGGTAAGAGATAGAAGAGATAGAGGAGTGAAAAAGTGGAGAAAGAGATAGAGGCAGACGGAGAGACATTAGGGAGGAGAGGGATCTGATAAGAAGCTGCAGACGTGATGAGGGGAGAGGAGGAGGAGGAGGAGGAGAGGGGAAGGAATGACACTCAGTTAATCATTCACACATTCTTCACTCATCTGTAGCTTTTAAAGTGTCCTCAGCAGACACAGACAACCCCTCCCCCCTCCGCACACACAGACCCCCCCTCCCCCCCTCCTCACACACTCTCTCTCTGTCTCTCTCTCTGTCTCTCTCTCTGTCTATCTCTCTGTCTATCTCTCTGTCTATCTCTCTGTCTATCTCTCTGTCTCTCTCTCTGTATCACCGAGTCAGTAAGAGCAGCTGGGTCTGAGCTGGAGAACACACTGCATCAGCAGCTCCATCCATATAGTTCACACTCTCTCTCTCTCACACACACACACACACACACACACACACACAACACAGAGACGTAAACACACAAACACGCTCGGAAAACACTCAAACACACACACACACACTCTCGCGCAGGCAGGCCGGGAGAGGCCGTGTTGCCGCCGGTGTTGTTGGAAACGTAAATACTTTGCGTTCACAGCCGGTTGAAAAAGCAACGGGAGCGGGGCGGGTAATAAATTACTGTTTACACAGTGCCTGACAGGCCTTTGGTCAAATGGGAGCCGGCTGTGTGCTTTGGCCCTGGGCCAGCCAGCGGTGAAGAGAGAGAAAGAGAGAGAGAGAAGAACTTGAGTCCTGCGAAGAAGAAGAGCATCAAGAGATGACCACTGCTGTTCGATCACTACAGTGACTTCCTTAGCTCGTAGACACCAGCTATTATCCAATTACTTGGAAAATCAAGAGTGTTAATAAGTAGTTTACCTCCCTGAATACCGCCCCCCGCCCCCTTGATCTTCTTGGCATAGTTAAATAATGACAATTCGATATATGTAAGCGACAAACCGCGAACCTTAAACACTGCTGTTCCTGCATCAAAACAACATCAGATAAACCAAAAACGAAGCCATAAAACAGCCCAATTCTAAAATCCTAAAACTGTTACATCACAGTCTTGCTTTTTGTTTTAGATTCTACATACAGAGAAGAACATATTTCTCTCTAACTCTTCTTTCCAGTGACTGTCTGTAAGAAGTGTTTTCCTTGCGTCCAGGTTACTGTACCTCCTGCCTCCCAAAAACTTCCCTCCTCACATGGTAGGTGAATAAGCCATGCAAAATTGCCCCCCTATGAATGAATGCTTCTGTGTGGTATCCTGCCGAAAAAGGACCCAAACACGCCTACCTTGCACCCAATGAGCCGGGTAGGCTCCAGAGCTACTGCGACCCTGACCAGGAAGAAGCAGAAACCAAGATGAATGGATGTACGGGAATTTAAATAATGTAAATCCCACCCACTAAAAAAAAGTGCTAGTTGAAACTTGGCCAGGCTGTATAGAATATAGCGTTGTTGATACTGGAGAGCAGCTCTTCACCCCAAAATATACTAGTTACAGTATGATAATGCAGGTTTCTATAGGTACCAGGCTTTCTGACCCTTGGATATTATACCTTCTAATGAATGAACTCAGCTGCTTTCACTTGTTCCCATTGTTGACACACACAGCAAAGTATTGCCAATAGAATAGGACTTTTGGATTATAAAGAACCTATGCTAGACATGGGCTAGAGGGGTACAAAGTCCACATTTTTGAGCTGTAGAGCAATGGAACTATGTTCTTTGGATTGATGATGTGTTCTCCATTAAGTACTTTTTTTCATTTAGGAATGAGCTGGGGAATTATGGGTAAGGTGGGGTAGGTAATTATTCAACATTCTGACCGAATTAACCCTCTTATCGCTGAATGCAATCAAATCCTCAAAGCAATGCCGCAAATCCTTCCATGGACAATAGAAACATTTATTCAAAGAAAAAAACAGATAAACTATTCGTAATATCCTTAAATAAAAAAAAAAGGTATGAATAAGCAGGTGTCCCAATACTTCTGTCCATATAGTGTATCTTTAAAATAGTAAATGTAATGGATAAACAAAAGAGAGTGTCTAGGTTTAGTTAAGGAAGACTGCAGAATGTGGTGCTTTCTGAAAGCAGAAGCTTACAAGGGGCATCTCTGACCCCCATTGGGCCCCTTTGTTGGAGTTTAATGATGCGTAGGGGCCTCCGTCCTCTGGGGACCTGCTGAGGGCCCGGAGCCATTAAGGTATGCAGGAACACAGAGCCAGACAGTAAACAGACGGATCAATGAAATGCACGCTCTTTTACACCACACTTTTAAAAAAGCTCTTAACCTTTATACAGGCATTCTTCTGCTGAAGGGCGTCTCAGGACAAACGAAAGCCGAGCCAGGACAGACCAACAAACAATAAATAAACAATAAATAAACACGTAAGCCTATAACGAGACAATTTCCGTAATTTTTTAAAATGAAAGACATCCTGTATATTCACACTTCTAGACACTACACTACTCACACTGAACTTAAATACAATACTTGCACAGTTTTATGTTTAGTATTTGTGGTATCTGCTGATTTATATTTATGATTTATTTAGCATTACTGCACTACCTCATATCTACGACTGGTTACTTTTTACACTTTGTATAATTTTTGGATTTATATATTCATGTATATGTTTTTTGTTTCAGCATTTTTATATTATTTTATTTATATCTTATAAGGTATAGTTAATATTTCAAATCTCAGTTTAGAATCTTTTATAGTCTAATATCTTTAATTTATATCTATCTATCTAGGTTTATTAAGGCTTGTACTGAGTCTTGTGGCAAGCACATAATAACCACTCCCTATATTCTAATTAATGTAATTTGTAATAATGTAAACTGATTGCACTTTATTTAGTATAATAGTATACTGTACTGTTTTGGATGCAGCATCAGTCTAAGTCCACAATGCACTTAATATGAAAGCTACAGCCAAAACGATCGTAGTTTGTGTCAATGGCATTTCGATTGGCTAATGTTCTTTCCTTGGGAATGTATTTCTGCCAGTTCAACAGGAATGGATTGGAGAAACGAGGCTCTGATCTGTTAATCAATTTGATATAACTTAAAATCACAAAAAAAACAAAATTTAATTTTTATTTGTTGTGCATTACATTTTTTTTTTTTTGATAAACCACCTTATTAAAAAACGCTACTTTTTAAGACATTTTCACACCAGCACTATTTGGTTCAGTTAAAACAGACTCTGGTTTGTTTGTAACCTTAGTGTGATTCAATTAAGCAAATGTAAAAACAGTAATCGCACTTGGAAGCAGATCAAACCAACCTGACCGAGACCTGCTAGTGGAGGTAGTCTTGGTCCAGTTTCAAAAAAACTCTGAAAAGTCCAATTGAAAACAGTCATCCAGATGGACGGTGGTTTCCGCTGTGCGCGATTGGCTGCCAGTTCTCACAGGTGTGCTAAGTATAAATGGTTGTGTGTAAAATGTGAATGCAAAGTGCCCTTGGATTTCTAGAAAAATGCTATAGAAGTGTCCCATATTTCTATATACGTACATATCTGCCAATGCTGCTGCTTAAACTTTTATAAAATGTTAAACTTATTAATACTTACTAATCTACCTGAACCAGCACTCCACAGAAAAATAAACACTTATTTTGTTCACCTGATTATCTATCTCATATTCATAACTTTTTATCAACGATCTGTCACGAGTACTGATATAATTGTGATTTTACTGTGCAATGGAATCTGTCAGAGCGGCCATGTTTATCATATTATCATAAAGTTATTGCAGGTTTTATTTTGTAAACCAATCACTGGAGCGAGAATTTACATTTAGTCACATCCACACACATACTGTTCTGACCTGGCATCATGACAGGTGTCGGGACGTTAGCCTCGGAGGACAGGGACAGGCGTCCTCCCTTGCCGATGCGGTCACACAGCAGCATGATGTGCTTCTTGAGGCGCGAGGTGTCTTTGAGCATGCTCAGTTGTGTTGTGCCCAGACTGACGGCCTGGTCCTTCGGGCTCCTGGACAGACAGGTTCTCAGAAGGTGAGAAACGGCCGCATCCACGCTCTCCTCCCAACCCTGAGAGAGAGAAACAAGACAAGAAGTGAGAGACTTATTCACACTCATTCATAAATATGTGAAACAGCTATTTGTTTAATCTATTTAATCCTGCAGTTTCATGCAATTGCTATGAGGGTGAATTGGCTGCACAGCACCCCATGTGGCAGAGCCAAGGTATAGCACTCTGACCTGAGGAAATAGGGGTTAAACCAGGATACAGAACTGTAGCAAAAATAAAGATTTCATTAAATAACACCACAGCAACCACCTGAGATACTACAGCATCCACCCAGCTACAGCCTAGCAACCATGTAGCAACACTTAATACACTACCGGACCTTTCTGGCAACCACACAGCAATTTTTTTCTTCTGTATTTTTTTTCCTAGTCAAACAGACTATGAAGGAACACATAAGGAATCATGTAGTAACTCAAAAGTGTTAAACAAACAAAAATACTCTCTGAAGTACTCTGATGAACTTATTATGTGCAACAGAGGCAACTCCTGGGGCGGTACTGATGAGAGCCAGTTTCATCATAACGTCTTTGATGGTCTTGAAATGTTCTTGATTTCCTTTTTGATTAATTGACCTTCGTTTCTTTAAGTATTTGTATTTAGCGATAATATGAAGATTAGAACATTAATCAAATCACTGTATACCTGTAACTCTACCTCTTCACAACTGATGCTCTCAAACACATTAAGAGGCAAGAAATTCAAGTAATTAACTCTTGACAAGTTCAACGCAGCTGTTAACTGAAAGCCATTTCAAGTGGATTGGGTTATAAAGCTGACTGAGAAAATCCAGCCAAGAGGTGCCTAGTTTTAAGAATTCTGAATATAAAACATATTCCGTTTGGCTTAAAACATTTTTGTTTACTATTTCATTTCATATGTTTTTCTTCATAGTTTTGACGGCTTTAGTATTAATCTACAATGCAGAACATTTTAAAATAATGAAAAAAAAAATGAATTGAATGTGTGTCCAAACTTTTGACTGGTACTGTACATCTAAGCAAAACAGCACTAAGCATTATTTTGTACAGATATATAGGTACTGTATCATTTACCACTGTTAGATATGTCATGAAAAATGAGAACAGTGTGAATATCCATTAAGCTGCAAAAAAATAAATTAATAAATAACTCGAAAATTTGACATTTAATTCAATTTGTGTTACTGAGCATTACATGTAGTCTGCACTCCCACATTGTGATATTGCTGTGGTAACGATATATTGTGCAGCCCTAAAAAGCAAAAACCTGGGACACCACAGCAAATATTGGTACTGTCATAGCAATATCACTACAACTGGTAAGCAACACCACAATAACCACTTCCGCATTTCCAAAGCCATGTCCATTTTTTTTATTACTTATTAAAATATTTGTACATAAAAAGGGGTTAAATTGTACATGAACTTACATGTACTAAATGTCAGCTTATTGGGGGCATTTTCTCTATTGCTCTACAATACATAGTTGTGAGGATTTGATTGCATTCATCACACTACAATATACTGACTATTAAAAGTACTGTTACTTCCAAAATCATCAGTATTAAACCCTTTTTTTGTATTTTTGTATTTTTTAACTGTTACTACTATCCACAGCTTACATTTTACTAGATTCTGGAGCACTGCTGTGCCAATTTCTCTGATTGAGTGACCAGAGCATTGGTGAGGTCAGGATGTTGGACCCTCACCACAATGCCCCACCTCATCCTCATCCAACTCCCCAACTCATCCCAAAAGTACTGGACGGATTTTCATTCCAGTCAATTTAGCAGTCTGCAGTCTTTGCAGTCCTATCTGGTGCGGTACGTGCTTCCACTGGTTATTAGCTGCATTAGCCTCGGAGTTCCAGCGCCAAACTAAAGAATCAGACGTGGAAGTTCAAACAAACACGTTTGATTGACTACATTTAGAGTCAAGGGAAAACTGAATGAGCTGAATCGGACTTTAAAGCCAACTGCTGAGACAGGAGGGCCTTGTGGACAGTCAGTCGTTTGCATGGATGAATGCGGGTGTGTGTAAGTTTGTGTGTGTGTGTGTGTGTGTGTGTGTGTGTGTGTGTGTGTGTGAGAGAGAGTGTGTGTGTGTGTGTATCTGCCGGCAGAGCTCTGAGACTCCCTCAGAGGACGGATGGGCCGAGTGTTGACAGGCAGGGCAGGGCGTGGGGCCGCTGTGCTGTCCCCTGCCGCCATCCAGATAGCCCTTAATGAACCCTAATGACAGGTAATCAAGCCTGTAATGATGATGACAGGGAAGAGCCATTTACAGCCAGAGGAGGGGGGTGGGGGTGGGGGATGAGCAGCAGCAGGGTGGGGAGCAGGTGAGATTTAATGTCCATCACTGGATGAGGACAGAAAGGACTCATTCAATGCGTTTTCTTTATTTCCATGACTATTTAAATTGTAGATTCTCGATGAAGGCCTCAAAACTATGAATGAACACATGTGGAGTTTTATGTACTTAACAAAAAATGACCTGGCCTCTACAGTCACCGGACCTGAACCCAATCCAGATGGTTTGGGGTGAGCTGGACCACAGGGTGAAGGCACCTCTGGGAACTCCTTCCTTCAAGACTGTTGGAAAACCATTTCAGGTGACCACCTCTTGAAACTCATTGAGAGAATGTACGAAAATAAAGAAAACGCATTGAAAAAGAGAAGGTGTGTCCAAACTTTTGGCCTGTACTGTAGATCTAACAGACAGCAGTACTACTAGAAGAATTTGCTTGCAATTTAACTAGGACTTTAACTCTAAAACCTTATCTGTACTGAATTAGTTTCTCAGGGGGATGTCTGTGAAAAATATTTCACACCTCTACTCAGTGATAAAACTCTTGCATCGGGACTGCAATTGAAAAAACAGGAGGACCAGTGAGTTTTTAGGCTTTCTCTGTCACACGACATCGAGTTCAGTAGCTCATCCATTTCCACTCACTGTTGTGTTTACATGGATCTCTGTGGAAACGCACGCCCAAAGTGTAATTACGATGAGTAGCAGTGGACAGATAGCTATTTTATTAAACGCGAGGTGACGAAACACAGAGATGTGCGTCTGGACAGGACTAAAATTACCGGAGGACCACAGAGTTCAGCGAAAAACAGTAGATAATTCAGCCTGTAATTTTCTCAGAGGACGTGTGAGAAACACATACACATGGTCATTTCCATATGGGAATAAAATCACAGCAGATCCCCAATAGAGGAGTAAATTACCCCAGGACCCCCTAAGAAACTCATCAACCAGTGGCCCTATTATTTAAATGCAATTTTCAGATGTGCTATTTCAACAGGACAATGTTTGTCCACACACTGTTGCTGCCATCTCAAGAGCTTGCCTTGAAGACCCAGACAGATGCCATGCCATGGCCTGCCACACAGCCAGACAGACCTATCCAAGATTCAAAATGTGTGAAATGCTATTGGACGTGCTATTAATACTCATTAATAACCAAAATACACAAAATCAGCACAAACTGTTGGAACCTTCAAGCTGAATGGGATGGATAAATGCAGGAAACCATTAGGGATCTCTACAACTCCATGCTTAAGCCATCTGGTATATTGTGTTATACGTTACACACTACTTTCAAGTTGTTGCACAGGAACTATGAGGCTAAGGTATTTAAAAACCTGAAGAACCTTATATTTCTACATTTTTAATGCGGACACAACGCCACTTAAGCACAGCTATTATTAAATGACAAACAGGACATATTATACTTACTCTTTTTATACAAGTTATAATAGGTCTATGGGCTATACAATATATATATATATATATATATATATATATATATATATATATATATATATATATATATATATATATTCAGGAAGTTCTTTGCACAAAACATAAAATCACTTTGGAATAACGATAAAGATATCACCAGCTTTGTTTTTGCCAGTTTAAGTCCTTTTCAGAATGAGCCGTGTAAGGGCTCTGTCACTTTTATGCAAATAAAATAAGCTGTTGCTGGCCTCGCCATGTTAATTAATGTTAGCCTGTGGAAAATGGCAAAAGACAAACAAGCTAGTTCTTGCTACTGCTACTTGCTATTGCTACTGCAATAGAAACACAAAATGTGTTATTTGAAGCATGCAAAAAAAAGGGAGTTCAGTATATGTCCCTTTTAACAACTTGATACTAGCCTTAAAGCTATAAGCTTATATGTCATCTTAGCCACACTAACCTCGAGGCTCCAGCGCAAAATTAAATAAGCAAATCTTAGACACTGAAAAGGATACATTTAAAAAATGTATCAAGCTGATTTTTGACTAAACTATCAATTTAATCAGTACCTTAATGTTTATCCTTCCTACAGCTTACTCACAAATCCCCTTCCTGTACTACTTCTACTACAGGGAAAAGCTACAGGGATGTGTGTGTGAGTGTGTGTGTTGAGGAGCATGCATGGTGGGAGGTTGGGGGCTCAGGAAAGGTGGTCACAGGTGAGCAGAAGCAGAGCACTTTCCCCATGGCCCACCGCATTGGTGGAATTCCAGTGGCGACACGGCTTACTTGGGATTATTTGGTTAGAGAGATAAGGGACATTAAAGGGAGGGGCGAGACTGACCGCCAAAGACGGCTGCGATGGACATGGCTCCGGGTAGGCGACGGTGGAAAGTGTTTGTGTGTGTGTGTGTGTGTGTGTGTGTTTATGCATAGTATTTTTTTTTTGTTAAATATTAAAATATGCTTCTTTTAAGTTGAAAAGAGATACATTTCATTTGGTTGCAAAAATTAGGCGTATTTATTAAATATATGTTACATAAAATGCAATATATATGATGCTGAATACGGCACATATTGTTAACATATATGTCTGTATGTAACACATATATACAGCTCTGGGGAAAAAAATGGAAAAGAGACCACTTTAGTTTCTGTATCAGTTTCTCTGATTGTGCTATTTATAGGTATATATTTGAGTAAAATGAACATTGTTGTTTTATTTTATAAACTACGGACAACTTTCCTCCTAAATTCCAAATAAAATAAAAATATCACCATTTAGAGCATTTATTTGCAGAAAACGAGAAATGGCTGAAATAACAAAAAAAAAAGGTGCAGAGCTTTCAGAGCTCACATAGTGCAAAGAAAACAAATTCATATTTATAAAGTTTTAAGAGTTCAGAAATGAATATTTGGTGGAATAATCCTGGTTTTTAATCAGTTTTCATGCATCTTGCCATGTTCTCCTCCACCAGTCTTACACACTGCTTTTAGATAACTTTATGCCTTTACTCCTGGTGCAAAAATTCAAGCAGGTCAGCTTGGTTTGATGGCTTGTGATCATCTATCTTCTTCTTAGTTAAATTCCAGAGGTTTTCCATTTAGTAAAGTCAAAGTAATCTATGTCTTATTTTTTCATTTTCCACTGTATATATGCAAAAATAATCGGGGGAAATTAATGTAATTATATTCAGTAAGGAGTGCTATAACTGAGATGTTGATATTGATACTGTACATATTGACTGAGGCTGCGGCCAAAATGTGTCCACCAGTGTCAATATCCTTATTTATAGTATGTGTATAACACTATAGTGCATAATTAGAGTATTACATTATAGTACTATTATAGTTTATTACTGCTTTTATACCACTGCTGAAACATCATCATCATCATCATCATCAGACTCTGCCCTTTAATATAAATAGTCCAAGGACTAGTTTATAAACTCCAAACCAATGCAAACAAATGGCCAAAACTTGTGTTTGAATTATATGTCTTTACAAATGGCCAATGCAGATGTTAATATTTAGAAAATAGCATGGCTAATGGCTGTTGATTGAAACTGTTGAACTTAAATTAACATTTATTTAGCACTGTTAATATCTGACTCTTTCTGTCCAGCTATCTGAAATGATTAAAACAGAAATATTCAAGGTAAATATATACAGCAAAAGAAAGACAAGTCATGTATAAATCCATTGTTCCATATTCAAATATACAATTTTACATCAACTAATGTTAATTAATGAAATAGACTGGTATTTAAGGGAGAGCAGGGTTCAGTACTGTTAGAAATATACACCTAATGGTATGTAGGCTGAGGAATCCAATAATACAGCTCTGGAAAAAATTAAGAGATATTTTCATTTAGAGCATTTATTTGCAGAAAAAAGAGAAATGGCTGAAATTACAAAAAATGAAATGAAAGAAAGAGTATGAGAGAAAGAGTAAGAGAGAGAGAGAGAGAGAGAGAAAAAAAGGGAGAGGGAAAGAAAGAAACAAAGTGAAAGCTCATGATACGTGTCATTAGCGAGTGGTTGGCTCAGTTTACTGATTCTATCTGTGCCTGGACCATGACATACACTCTCTCTCTCTCTCTCTCTCTCTCTCAGTCTCTCTCTCTCTTTCTCTCAGTCTCTCTCTCTCTCTCTCTCTCTCTCTCAGAACGAGCGGGAACTATGGAAACCAAACTGTCTCCTCTGTATACTTTCCCTCTGTCACCGTGTAAACTACTGCGTTTACGCTACCATTACCCACCACCCTCCCACCCCATCCCATCAGCGGAGACAGCTGCACCCCTCCTCCCCCTACAAACATAAAAAAACCCGCGGCCTCCGTTTTCAAGAGCCGTGTCTCATTTTGATGTAAGCTGCCTCTTTAATGGCCCACTTTACTGTTTCCTCTTGCTCTTCTCTGACATTAAAGAAGATATAGTGGTTCAACTGATGTGTGGAATAGTCACACACACACACACACACACACACACACATTAACAGAAATAGCTTGCATCTAAGGAAGGGTCGCTGCAGCTTTGAAGAACAGGTTTGTGGGACGTTTCATAAAACAGATTACTCCGTAATTGGCAGTAACTGACCGTGAATGCCATGAACATCTGTTAAAACCCCAAATTCATTCAAATTTTAACCAATATAACTGAATCTACATGTGTTTTGATACAATTATGTCTGAGTCTAAAGATACTCTGAGAGAAATCTGTCAAAAAACGTAATGCATTCTGATTTTGTAAAATATAGCTGAACCTGAATAAATTCTGACAAAATTCCACCTGAACCTGAATGTATTCTGAAAAATTCTGTATACACCTGAATGCAATCAAACAACATTCTGTTGGAATCTGATAGGTTTCTCATAATTTAGTTTAAACCTGAATGTATTCTGACAAAATTCCATCTGAACCTGAATGAATTCTGACAAAATTCAGTTGGAACCTCAATATATTTTGAAAGAAATCTGTTAAAACCTGAAAGTATAATGACAAAATTTCATCAGAACGTAAAAGTATTTGAACAAAATTCTGTCTGAACCTGAATGTGTTCTTAAAAAAATCCATCTGAACAAGAATGTATTCTGACAAAATTAACTTTAACCTGAATGAACTGAATGCTGTCTAAACCTGAATGTATTCTTATAAAATTCAATCTGAACCACTGAACCAGAATTAATTCTGACAAAAATTATTTCTGAACCAGAATTAATTCTGACAAAAATTATTTCTGAACCAGAATTAATTCAATAAAATTCTGTCAGACTCTAAATTAATTCTGACAAAATTATTTCTGAACCTGAACGTATTCTTACAAAATTTCATCTGAACCTGAATATATTCTGAGAAAATTCCATCTAAACTTAAATGTATTCGGACAAAATTTCATCTGAACCTGAATATATTCTTACAAAATAAATGTTTAACCTGAATGTATTCTAAAACAAATTGTCTAAACCTGAATTTATTCAGATAAAATTTCTATCTGAACCAGAATTAATTCAGACAAAATGTCAGAAACTGAATGTATTTTGACAAAATTCTGTCTAAACCAGAATGTATTCTGACTAAATTCATTTTTAACTTGAATGTATACTCACATAATTTTGTCTGAACCTGAATGTATTTTTACAAAATTCCATCTGAACCTGAATGTATTCTGACAAAGTTAGTTTTTAACCTGAGTTAATTCTGACACAATTCTGTGAGAAACTGAACGTATTTTGACAATTCTATCTGAACCTGTGTGTATTCTGACAAAATGTGTTTTTTAACCTGAATGTATTGTGACAAAATTTAATCTGAACCTAAATGTATTCTTAAAAAAATGTTTTGACAAATTTCTACTTGATTTTATTAATTCTGTGAACCTGAATAAATTCTGACCAAAACTTATTTCAAACTAAATTTAGTATATATAAATATTCACATTCCTTTATTTATTCACTTACACACACACACAAACACACACTCACAGAAATAGCCTGCACCTGAGGAGGGGTCTCTGAACAGTGAGTTTGTGTGTTTGTTGTGCGGTTGCTTTATAAAGCGGATTACTGCGTAATTACTGTGTGTTTTTGTGTGTAATTGTCGGCGTGCTGACTGCATTAGCTCAGACGTGTGGTGCAGGTCTATTTTCAGCAGTACAGTCACACAGAGGAGTATATATATAGAAGGCCACATATGTATATATGGAATGGCTCTAAAAGTAGCATCTGAACACCCATTCAAATGAGGACACGTCCCAGCTTTAGCCGTTGGCTTATATAGCGCTGCAGTAAATTACGGCTGGTGTGTGTATGCCACCTGTCACCACCGAGCACTTTTACCAGCTTGTGATCTCGCCATCCTCATTGTGAAGGTATTTGCACTGACGCCAGCAGCTGTGAATAGCCTGGAGCAGCGTGTTTACCGAACAGGACATCTGCTAATTGATAACTGAAAGGGAAAGCAGAGGAGCCCACACAACGCCCCCTACAGTAGCACTGCAGCAAGTACAAACATTCAGAGTGAAGATGTTGAGTTTAGTACTGTTTCCTGTTCTAAATCTGAATATATTTAGACAGATATCTGTCTGAACTAGAACGTCTTCTTAAAACATTACGCCTAATAATGTCCTAAATATATTCTGACAGAATATCTTCTGACACGATTATATAAGAACCTGTATATGCTGGCAAAATCCAGTCTGAACCAGAGTGTACTCTTAAAGTTGAATATCTTTTGAAAAAAATCGTCTAATCCCATATCTAATGTATTCTGACCACTTTTTTTTTTAATTGAATATATTCTGACTAATTTCTGTCCACACCTAAAGTTATTCAGATTCTTTTAAAAGACCTAAACCTGTATCAATACCTAAACTTAAACATTATTATGACAAAATTCTGTTTTAAACTAACTGCATTCTGATTAAAAAATGAATACCTGAACACGTCAGAATGTGTTCTAACAAAATTCACTCTGAACCAAAATGTATTTTGACAATAATCTGTCAACAACTGTACTCTGCATTTAAAACCTGAATGTATTCTGACAATTCAATTTGAACTAAAATGTATTCTAGAGAATTTTTTTCTCTGAACCAAAATCTATCCAGAAAATAAATCTGTCTAAACTTGATTTATTCAGTAAAAAAATATCTAAACTTCAATTTATTCAGAGAAATTCTGTTTAAACATGAATTTATTTAGAAAAAAAATGTTTAAACTTGAACCTATTCAGAGAAATTCTGTTTAAACTTAAACTTATTTAGAAAAATCTGTTTAAACTTGAACCTATTCAGAAAAAAAACTTCTAAACTTTAATTTAATCAGTAAAAATATGTCTAAACTTAAACTTAATAAAACAATTCTGTCAAACTTAAATTTTACCTAAATATATTCCAATACAAATTTTGTTTGTATATAAGTGTACTGTGAGCAAATTCCGTCTAAACCGTCTATATTCAGAAAAAAGTTGCTTAAATTTGAACTTATTCAAAAGAATTCTGTCTAAACTTTCATTTATTTAGTAACAAAATTGTTTAAACTTGAATTAAGCTTATTCAAAAAAAATCTGTCAAACTTAAATTTTACCTAAATATATTTTGTTTATATAATTATGTCTGAACCAGAAAAAAATCTGACACATTTCTGTCTGAACCGAAATGTATTTTAGCAAAATAAGTCCAAATATATTCAGAAAAAGATTTAGTATGAACCTGAATGTAGTGTAATGTAATGACAAATTTCTGTCTAAACCCAATTTTGAGCCAACAAAATTGACCAATTAATAAACCTGAGCAGCAGTACACATCATCTTCTTTTTCAACAGTAAGACAACATTTTTCTCCTTAAAAAAACAGTTCTTAATAATTGCCTTCAAAAAATCTTAAAGGTTTTTAGTATATTTAAACTTTACGTTATATATAAAACTGTTAATAACAGCAGGGAGCAGGAAAGTCACAAAAAAAACATTTAACCATAGATAAATAAAGATGAGAAACCCACACTGAGAAACCTCACCATATAAAATCTGAACTTGATTTGAACCTGAACAGTAGTAGAGAAACAATAAAGCAGCCCAGTTGAAGCTGATGTGAATAACTGGTCTCAGCAATATGAGGCAAATATTTCAGGCTCTTGCTGAAACTCACGTACTAAGCCCAGTAACTGCTAACATCTGCAGTGAATCAGGTGTGTTTGAGCAGAGGAATCACAGGACTGTGCTGCAGGGCTTCAGGACCAGAGCTAGACCTGCACTGACGACCTGATATGAAGAAAGAAGAGGATTGTGCAGAAAAAGAGATATAAACACTGAGTGCTCTGAAGCTGACCTGGTTGGAAACCTCGGAAAACAGAAAGTCCGCTAGAACACTCTCGTTTTGATCTGTCAGCAGGTAGCGGAGGTCACCGGTCCCCTACTTTCAGAGAGCGCAAACAATTCGGAAGCTTTCAGCAGCTTCACCAAACACAGGAGCCGTTTACGCCGAGGGGCCCCTGAGGTCAAGGGCTCGGCCCGAATTAGGGTTCTTAGAGAGGAGAGCGTAGAGTGTGAGTGAGTGTTTGTGTTCTCAGCATGAATGCTAGATCATTGTGCAGGGCTGTGTGTGTGTGTGTGTGTGTGTGTGTGTGGGTTTGTGAACATGGGTGTGTATGTGTGTGTTTTCTCTCTGAAGCTGATACCTGATGAGCTTTCTGTAGCTGAACTATACGTCAGGAACCCACCGTAACCCTGGTCAGTGTTCAGTGCTGCTGTTTTGTGTGTGATCAGTCCAGTCCAGAGTGTGTGTTCTCACCAGTTGTGGTGTGTCCTGCAGTAATGGCAGTAGAGTGGCCTCCAGTATGGTGGTCTGGTCAGCGCTGAGCCCCTGCCACAGTGATACCAGCAGGATGAGCAGATGAGTGGCGCTCCGTAACCTGGAGAAGGCCTGAACCAGACACGCCCTGTTCTCCTCCGCCGCGTCTGCTAATGCTATCACCTGAGAGAGAGATAGAGAGAGAGAGAGAGAGAGTCATTACTTTCCTGTTTTAGAGTCCTTATCCTCAATGACACATAGCCTCAGGGTGAGATTATCAGATTCCCAAATGTATTCCCGTCTGGATTGTCTAAAATGTCAAAAAAACAAATAAATAAAAATTGTCCTCGCTTCTCACCTGAGAAAATAACACTTAGATGGGATTATACAGCTCTGGAAAAAAAACTTTGATTTTATCAAATTAAAAACCTCTTGAATATTTTTTGCAACAGGAGTGCATGTATGAAGTTATCCAAAAGCAGTGTGTAAGACTGGTGGAGGAGAACATGCCAAGATGCATGAAAACTGTGATTAAAAAATAGGGTTATTACACCAAATATTGCTTTCTTAAAACCTTATGAATATAATCTTTGCAAATGTTTTCTTTGCATTATTTGAGGTCTGAAAGCTCTGCATCTTTTTTGTAATTTCAGCCATTTCTCATTTTCCTGCAAATACAGTAAATGCTCTTAATGATAATATTTTTATTTGAAATTTAGAAGAAATGTTGTCCGTAGTTTATAGAATTAAACCACAATGTTCATTTTACTCAAGCATAACAAAACCTATAAATAGCAAAATCAGAGAAACTGATTCAGAAACTGAAGTGGTCTCTTATTTTTTGTCCAGAGCTGTATGTACCGTACACAGACTTCTGACGTGATTCCCAGATTGTATTCCCATCCAGATTGGCTGGAATGTCAATGATTTTTATCTTCCTCCTTCCTCTGAGAAAACAACAGGCCGAATTACCTACCATTCAAACAGGATTAAATAAACACAGAATAAATTTTCGTCCAGATTGGCTGGAATGTAATTGCACATTCTCACTCAGGATCCTCACCTGTGGAAAAAACTGGCTGGATTACTCACAATTCAAACTAGATTATATTTGCATAGGCTCCCAGTGTGATTCCCAGATTGTATTTCCATCCATATTGGCTGGAATATCAATGATTTTTATCTCCCTCCTCTTCTGAGAAAATAACAGGACAAATTACCTACGATTCAAACAGGATTATATTGATTTTTTATCCAGATTAGCTGGATTTGGGGGGTTGTACTTTAATTTAAACCAGATTATATTTGCATAGGCTCCCAGTGTGAATCACAAATTTTATTTCCATTCAGATTGGCTGGAATTTTCACAGTTTTTACATATGAATTCTTCTTTGCCTGAGAAAGTAAATCCAAATCTATAATTCAAATGGGATTAAATGTACATTGGATTCTGGTGTGAATTCCAAATTGTACATCTGGTACCTCTGAGTAAAAATAACAGTAAACAGAATTTCTATTTGTATTCCCATTTAGATTTTTGATCTTATTTTTCCTACTCCTTTTCACACTCATTTTTCTCTGATGATTACTGTACATGTTCATAGTCCCCTGGTGTGATTCCCAGACTTTATTCCCACCCATATTGACTGGAATGTCAATGTTTTTTCTCTTACTCCATTCCTGAGAAAATAACAGGTGTAATTACCTACCATTCTGTCCAATATTCATTCTTGTGAATGAAAGTGAACTCGCACTGTTTAGACTCAATGTTATAACGTCATCTAACTAAGCCCTTCCATTCAGACTCAGTAGCTCGCAGCCCGCCAGCACTCAGAAGAGCGAAAACACGTAACTGCCTGCAAACGGAGAGCGGTGTGCAGTGACAAAATGGCCCACCGCGCCAAGTCAAACGGAGCCCCCGGTCAAGGGGCTTTTGTGAGGGCCAGCGGAAGGCCTGATTGATGCCAGCTGAGGAGGAACAAAGGTACATTTAGCCAGGGTGGGGTGTGTAAGTGCGTATGTGTGCATGTATTTATGTGTGTACTGTGGGAAAATCTGGATCCAGGCCCAAACGTCCAAGAGAGGCGATCACAGGACAGAGGGGTCTCGGAACATTCTTGATATTCATGTTTCAATACTGCAAAAAAAGCCACTTACAAGGAACCTAGGTTCAGGTGAAGGTATATAGGTTCCTTTTGGCATCCTATGGCATATTTGCCCACAGAAGTTTAAGCGATCTGTAGGTACGATGATGTTTATAGGTTGCTGAAGCTGATGTCCCAGCAAATCTCTTGTTTGATGCTTGATTGTCAATATATATCTGGCAACCAGGCATGTCAAGGAAGTGTTGCAGAGATGTTACATTACATTACATTTGGCAGAAGCTTTTGTCCAAAGCGACTTACAAAAGTCAAGTACAAAAATCATAGAAGTTAAAGGTAAAACATCTTTAGATAGGGCTTAAAGGAGGTTGAAGGGAAATAATGGGATAGAGAGGTAAAGGAGGGGAAGAAGGACATGAGGTCAGAAGTAGTTAGTTTGTTGGTAGAGGTGTTAGGAGAGTAAGTGCTCTTTGAAGAGCTCTGTCTTCAGGAGTTTATTAAAGATAATGAGAGATTCTCCTGATCTGGTAGTGGAAGGTAGTTTGTTCCACCATTGGGGAACTCTGTATGAGAACAGTCTGGATTGCTTTGTGTGAGTGTTTGGCAAAGCGAGGCGACGTTCATTGGAGGAGCGCAGTGGCCGGGAGGTTGCGCAATACTTCAGGAGTGATCAGTGCAGGTAGGAAGGAGCTGTTCTGTCATCACCTTGTAGGCGATTGTAAGAGTTTTAAATTTGATGAGAGCATCAACTGGTAGCCAGTGGAGCTCAATGAGCAGCGGGGTGACATGTGCCCATTTTGGCTGGTTGAAGATCAGACGTGCTGCTGCATTCTGGATTATTTGGAGTGGTTTTACTACACAGGCTGGGAGGCCAGTTAGCAGGGCATTGCAGTAGTCGAGTCGTGAGATGACGACTGCTTGTACCAGGAGTTGGGTGGCCTGTTGCGTCAGAAACGGGCGGAAGAGACAAATTATCTAATGAGTAGAAGTCCTAGAAAGCAGGCAATTCTGAGCCATATATGGTTCAAATAAATATCAGCTATGGCAATGCTCAGAGTATTGAGGGTCAAAGCTGCTTAGTATTTGTATTCTGAGCCATATATGGCCCATGCCAGTATTGAGGGTCAAAACAATTCAATTTTAAAATTGCTGCCAATTTTTAAATGCTGGGCCACATGTGGCACACATGGAACGTTTAAAAAATGGGCTAAATACAAACATTCCTTGCCTGAACTGAAGAAAAAAAAACAAACAAAGAAACTTTATTGGCAATGTATATTTTTTGGTCTATTTTCATGCATAAGGTGCACCGGATTATAAGGCGCATTTTAAGCGACAATAGTAAGAATGCGACACAAGAGTGTTGCACAGTAATCTACACAGATTTCTCTCCTAAAAACTGTTTATTTGAGTGAGTAAAGCGCTTCTGTTTGTTTACAGTAAGCTTAGATTTTCAATATTTTCAACAGTGCGGTTAGCAGCAGCACTAGCCACGGATAGCAGGAGTGCTAGCAACCGTTAGCAATGCTTAGCGCTAGTAAATGCTGCCAGACAGTGCTACACTGAGGAACTCTGAGTGTTTCAGTAAGCTAGAGTGCTATCAGCTAGTGATTTGTCCAAAGTAGCTTGTTTTAATACAGTAAACAGCGAAAGAGCTAGCGCTGCAGTTAGAGGGTAATGCTAATACTGCTCCAGGCTCAGTGCTGGAGAAACTTCACTAAAACTCCTGTATAACACTGTACCTCAGCAGAGTGGCTTTACTGCTCCTTACAACCTGACTGGTAGAGTTGATACATAAGGTGCACCAGATTTTAAGCAGCACTGTCAATTTTTGGGAAAAATTAAAGGATTTTAAGTGCACCTTATAGTGCAAAAAATACAGTACTCAATTGCAGGCAAACATTTTCAGACAAAATATAAGGCAACCTCATCCTGGTGGGGCAAATTTAAGGCTTCAAATGGATTTTTTTGGACTGGTAGAGCACTGTAAATGTAAGATACTACAGCATCCCTAGCACTGTGGGGGTCCAGGCGCGCACACACACACATACGCACTTACTTTTGCCACAGCCACCACTTACCTCGGGCACATTCTGCAAAAATTACACGGCCTAAAAATACGCGCCTATTCCGAATGTAACATTTACAACCCAAAACAAGTCGTGACCAGCGGCAAGGACGGCTCGAGAAAAATCCATTATCCCTGAGGGACGAAGCCACAATTGGAGAGGCAGAAATATCTCCTCAGCAGGGATAAACAGCCCTTATTTATTTATTTTTCCCCTTCGGTCGGTGGTATTTTTGGCAGGGGGGGCTGGTGAGGGATGCCTTTGGTTTGTGGTCTTGCTTGCACCTTGAAGAGTCATGTAACTCATTCCAAAGCCTGGCTTCTCAGCGACGATGGAGGAACGCCGGAGGAACATTGCCACAGCCTGGATCTGACATTCTGGCAGGGTGTTGGAGGTGCTGGGGTGAGATAAGGCAGTGGAAAAGTACAGGGCAGAGGTGTGTGAGTGATTGCGGTGGGACGCCGTGGACTTTCCCTGAAACACACTACGGGAGGATTACGGGCAGGTTCGTTAGAGCACTCGGCCGCAGAACATGAATTATTGAAGACGAGCGAGTTCCGTAATAAGGGGCCTTTATGAGAACTCACCCTGGTCTGGATGTGAACACTAAACAAGCTGGGCTATTGTAGTACTTTGACAATCTATACCAAAGATATGCAGGCTCTCCTACAGCATTAGAGTAGGAGACTTTACCTGCAGTATCTACTCCCATTGCATGGATCTCAGAATGTCTTTACAGATATAAATATCATAGATATATAACTAAACAGAAACTGTAGAGCAGGAATTGTTCATCTTCTACAGTGAGACATGCTGCATTTTCAAGCAAACCTGAAGGCAAGACACAAGATGTGGGTCTGATTCAGTAAAAGCACCACCCAGGATAATGTCTGGATCTGATTCTCTGCACATTTTAGAAAGAAAACTTCCTTAATTAACATCATTTGTGCGACTTCCACAGGGACTACACGCCAGGCACCCTTATGGGTCATGACCCCCAGTTTAAGAACTCCTGCTGTAGAGCAATACAGCAAAGAAACCTTGAAAATTTCTACCAACCATTCACAACCCACAACAACTGTTTAGCAAACAGTATAGCAAACACTTGGAACAACAACAGTCAAGAATCTGCATGGCAACCACCTAAAAAATACATGACACAAATTTTCTTCCACACAGCATCAGGTCTGTTGCAACAAGGCAAGCGAACCAATCAATTGCCAATGTCCCCGAGCTAGCCCGACTGGTTATGAACTGCAACTACTTTGGAGACCATATGAACTGTTTCTCTCGGGTCCAAAACTGAAAATGGATGGAATGATTAAATCAGAGCCGGTGTGATGTTGATTTTTTCAGATGCAGATAAAAATATGTGAGCTATAGAAATGTTAGCATTGCTTACAGTGCACAAAAATATTTTGTCGCAGTTGAGTTCAAATTCCACTCATTTTTCTGACCGCAAAAATTTTACTAATTGTGAGATGGACTTACGTTATCCCTTAGAAACATTCACAGTGGAATCAACACTAAAAAAAATCCCTTTTTGACTCAGATTGCCCTTATTTATATTTACATTTACAGACTCAATTCAACAAGGACATACTTCAACAAAAAATCTGGCCTAAAATTAGGTAAAAAACAACAACAACAAAAAAAAACAGCAGTGTAAACACCCTCTATCCCCAACCAACCCCTCCCCTCATTTTTAAGAACCTCAATAAACAAACTCTAATAACACTGAGAAAGCTACCACTGAGGAGTCTGTCTAAATTTACCTGTGTTAAGACACACTTAACACAGCATTCAGTGACCTCCTCTCCCCCACCACCTGCTGGATCTATCACTGCTCAATGTCCTAAAACCTCAAATTTACAAATTAAGCACTGTGTCAGAGCAGGGCCACCCTGCTGAGTGTGTGTGGAGAGAGCTATATAAATATATAAAGTACCATATATATATTTAGTAATAAATATACAGTGGGAAGGTTTCAGGGGAGGTCCGTGCCACTCAGTGTGGCTTACTGAAGGAAACATTTAATCAAGACCCTACTGAGCGAACACACACACAGAGGAACATACACAAAACTGTGTAACCCGAGATGGACTGTTTCAAGGCGGTGCAACATATACAACTGCAGTTGAAATTATTCAAGCCCCACTGCAAATTAGGTTTATTAGGAACATTGACAAATTTGGCTTGCCGAAAAAGTTCCAGTTTTGTGTGCAAGGGCAGCAATGAAGTTTAAGCCAGTTGATTTTGAGGACCAGTCAAGAACTTCCGAGGACTTCTTTTGAAACAAAGTGTTTGAGGACTTTGAGATATGCTTGGTACAACTGTTCTGTTGGAAGGGGGAGTGATAACCAAGCTTCAGCATGACCATACCGGGAAACCAAGATGGCCAGCAATGACTAGCTTAAACCACTCAAAACCAGCTAGATCAAAAATATAAATGGTCTACAGCTGGATTTTTTTAGAAGGGCTGTGTTAAAATGGGTTTTCCCAGCCATTGGAGATTTGCAGCATGAAAGCATAAAAGTTCTCCAGAAAATTATCCAGGATCTTTTCAGAATCTCAAAAGAATATGTCCCATTCTTTTGAAATTCTTGTGGAATCCATGCCATGAAGAACTGAGGATTCTCTGAAAGTAAAAGGACGGTCTACTATTTGAAGCTTTATTCAACGTTGCATTTTCTTCACATATTGTTATATAAGTTTTCATTGTACGTTCTGGCAAAGGTGTGTAGGTGTGTGTGTTTGAGAGAGAAAGGGAAAGAGGGAAAGAACTCCAGAAAAACAGATACAGAAAAAACAGAGAGTGAGAGAAAGATAGACCGAGAAGGAAACAGAGAGAGAGAGAGTCAGACAGAGAGATCAGCATCAAACCAACAAATGATCCTAGACAGTAACTGCTTTTGTCTTTGGTCACGGTGCAGAGATAGAGCGAGGCTGGATAGCTCCTGGGCGATTGGCCGGGACAATGCTTGTTTATAAACCGGGCCTTTGGAGCGGAGAGACAGCGCGGCTGGAGAAAGAGCGAGGCTCGATAGCATCTGGCAAACCCACACAGGCAACCTGAGATGGCTTATCGGCAGCCGTGGAAGGCTCCAAACCGCACGGCCCTGATAAGACCCGAGCCTTCCCCTCCTCACCCCTCCAACTCTAACTCTGCTAATCCCTCGGCAGCTTACCGAGGCTGATACACACAGGGCTCCAGCTGCAGCATAGGCATGTTCCATCACACCAGCGCAGATACCAAAGTGTCTAGACAGCTATTCCAATGAGACAATTCATCTGTTGCCGACACAGGTGCTCGACTGCACTGCATAAGAACAGCTTATAAAAAAGAAACTAGGTTGAATAGCACTGAATTTAGTGAAAACCATCAATTCCACAAGTTACTTTGGGTGACGCAGGAGTATCGTTTGGGGATGCATTGATGCACTGAGAGTCTTCTAGGTCTTGATTAGAGGAATTTTCTATATTTCAAATATTTCTGCCAGAGACTACTAGAGCTGGAGATTCGTTGGGCATCTTGTTGCAAGGCTCTTTTGAGGTCTATACACAGTTATACACATGTTCGATGATGCCCTCAGGTTTGGGGACTGTGAGAGACATGATAAAAAGCAACAATGGCTGGTTGACAGATGGCCTAGATGGCAGGCAATTAGTCAAAACGACTATCCTGTTCACTATACATTGATGCAGCTCCTATCGGAGTCTGTCAACTGGGCAAAATGCCCTTGAGTGTGTTGCAAAGGCATGTCTAGAAATCAAAGATTTCTCACCAAGAGGAACACTACCCAAAAGTAGCCTTTTACAGGGCAGTAAGGAAAGCATTTTTATTATCATCTTGTGGCAAGACTTAAGGCCAATTTATACTTCTGCTTCGAACCATGCATTATCGCATACCCTACGCCATAGCTTGACGTGGCACACTCTTGCTGGATAGGCTAAGGCGTAGTTTCGACGCAAAAGTATAAATTGGCCTTTAGGGCCCTACATTACACTCTGCCAGAAGTCTATTTGCATACCTTACACCTGCCTTGTTTAATAAGCAACTTTGCTTGTGAATATGTCTGCGCTGATGGGCGCAGTGGTCTCGAACTGACGTGTCTTTAGGTAAATTTCTGGCATATTGCTATCTTGACAATGAAAAACACAGGTGCACTACTTACTGAAAACAACCTAGGCAGATGTCAAGAGTCAGATGTTCACTGCTTTCTTGTCCAACGAAGGACTTCTTTTCAAACAAAGTTTTTGCAGACTTTTAAATATGCAAGGTAATACCGTTCTGTTGGAAGGGGGAATGATACCCAAGCTTCAGTATGACCATACTGGTCAATCAAAATGACCAGCAAGACTAGCTTAAACCACTCAAAACCAGCTAGAGCAAAAAAACTGGTCTAGAGCTGTATTTTTCAGCAGGGCTGTGTTACGATGAGTTTCCCCAGTTAATGGAGATTTGCAGCATCAAAGTTCTCCAGATAATTGTCCAGGATCATTCCAAAATCTCAAAGGAATATGTCCCAAAGTCTTGTGGAATCCATGCCATGAAGAACCAAGACTTGAAAGTAAAAGGACGGCCTACTATACCAAGCTTTCTTGCACAACGCAGGCACATCCCGGCTTATCATGCACACATGGACACATATTGGTTTATTGCACATTACGTCCAAAACAATCTGTGTGCATTATTTCTTATTCAAGGAGTGCACATACATATGTGTAATGTTTTGGATTCCCATCACGTTGCATCCTTTTAAAATATTAGTAATTATTCTTCAATCTCTCGGTCTGCCAGGAAAGCTCTCCTGGTGATGGACATATTATATATGTGGCGGAAAGAGAGCGAGAGAGTTAGTGAGAGTATGAATTAGCAAGCAATGGGCAACTACATCAAACAGCTCTGAGCATCTGGGCGAGTACGTGCCTCCTCAGAGGCGAAACACCTTAATAGCCTTGCGGTCAGATAGTGCATGGTGGTCCTCCGCCTACGGTGTGGGATGAGAGAAGGTCAGGAGCTGCCTGGGGGGGAGCACCACCCTGCTCTGGCTTTGGAATGGTGGCTCAAGCGTGACCACACTGCTGGACGTAAAGAGGATAGCTATCCAGTTCACCGTACTGCAGCCAAATGTAAAATAAAGAGTGAGACCGAGAGAGTATAGTGTTCTAAACCTAAAGCTAAATAGGGAACAGGCAATGGCAAATGACAACAACCATTAAAAATGGGTCAAGATAATTGGCCAACTGATTCCAGTACCTTTCTGGTAACCCAGAACCTTCTTGTACCTTTGGGGGCTCGAACGGGATTTAAACCCAGAATCTCTCACACAAGTCTAGTGAATTAGATCAACTTTGTACTAGGGGTATTTTCAGGTAATATCTGGGAAAGTTCCGACATTCAGTATGTGATAAATCCTGGTCTTGCATCATGTTGCATCTCATAGATGCATTACACAAGTCCTACCCTTGTCAAAACCACACAGAACATTTTCTGTACTGAGAAATAATTTTTAACATATTTTGACTATATGCTACAGAAGTGAAAGGGCAACTTTTAAAATAATATGTAGACCTCTTATGTATTCTCTTAAAGTTGTTTTGTTAAAATAAAGTAAAACAGGATTTTATCAGTAATGTTCAGTTTTGCCACTTAAAACACATCAGGTCTATCTCAGAGACCATCAAGTTTTAGTTTCAGAAGAAGTCCTGGAAGATTCTGGAGTCAATAGAAGATTCAAACTCTATAGAAAATACATGGTGCTGTATGGTTGCAGCACCCAGTCAAACACAAAAATGTCATAAATGACCTTTATTCACTGTGGCCAAAGAGTTTTTCAAGAGAGTTTAACTTCATACTTGTCTACAAAATGCATCAGACATGTTTTGGTCTTTGTTTTTAAATCGCAATGATAACCATTTCTTTGAGGTCATATTTATGAAGGTGTCCCCGCACAGTCCAAATGACTTGTTTCTAAAATTCAGCAATGCTTATTATTATCAATAATCAATATTTCAGTATAAGTGTTGGTAAAATTACAAATATCAGATTGGACAGATGTTTTTATTTGAAATTATATATTATATTGGAAATTCACCAGTTGGAGTTGAGCCCAATAGTATTTAAATGGTAAAATGATATATAGATTTCTATATCAAAGCTTTTTCTATACTCTATATTACTAACTTTAGCTAAATGAGAGCTTATATTGGATTTAGAGTGCAAGAACCACATCATTGGTGTCACTCAAAAAACATGTATCTCCAAAATATTTCAAGAAGTTTACAGAAGAAGGAAAAAATAAAATCACGCCACACCTTTACTCTGATGAAAAAAGATTTTATTTAAGTCATTGGAATGGAGCATTTCTAATGATCCATTAACCAAATTTGGACATAATGTACCATATTCTTCGCACTATAAGGCACACTGAAAATACTTAAATTTGCCATAATTTCCTTAATTTTGCCTTATGTATGAATTTTACCAGTCAGATTGTAAGGAGCATAAAGCCACTCCGCTGAAGTACAGCGTTATTCAGGAGTTTCAGTTTAGTTCTCCAGCAGTATTAGCATTAGCCGCTAATCATGGAATGCGCTAGCTCTTTGGCTGTTCCGAGGTGAGTATTATCAGCCTGTATCCTGCTGCTAACCCCAGCTAGCACTGCTGGAGCAGCATTACTGTTAGCGGTTAGCCGCTAATGTTAATGTGTCAGCTTTAGTGGAAATCTGGAAATCTAAACTTACTGTAAATAAATGAAAGCATTTTACTCACCCAAATAAACAGTTTTCAGGGGAGAAATCTGTGTAGATTAACATCCAGCGCTCGTATGACTTTTCTGACTCGTCTAAAATGTTTTTTTTTTTTTTTAAGAATTACTGTTTTGTTTTCATAATTTAGCTTAGCTTTAGAGATCTGCTAAATTAGAAGTAAAACATTGCGACACCCCAGTTGTTTAGTAGTGTCGCATAAAATAAGTCTTATAATCCGGTGCACCTTATGTATTAAAATAGATCAGAAAATAGACATTTATTGATACTGCGCCTTATAAATTAGTGCACCTTATAGTGTGAAAAAAGAAGATCTGCCAGATTTAAATTATGTCAAAAAGTGAAAAACAGCAAAAACAGAGAAACAAGATTAAATAAGAATAAGGACATAGATGAAATACTGTTTCTTCTCGGAGCAAAGTGACCTTTTTAAATGTAATTATGCTAAAGGTCAGTGTATATTCTCAGCTCCTGTCCTAAAAGCCATTTAACAAGAAGAGAAAGCTGCAGATGCTGATAAGAGGCTGTTAAACTACAGAGAAACATCTAGTGTAGAACGTTCCTTCATCCCCTTCAGTCTACAGCAAGAGTGTCCAAACTTTTTTTGTTGGGGGCCAGAAGCAGAAATATATTTGAAGTCACGGGCCCCCGTTTTTCTGCGCTAAAACTGAGCACTCTCTCTGCTTTTAGACTCTTTGGTCCGTTTTTCTGCGCTAGAAATGCGCACCCTCTCCACCTTTAGACTCTTTGCCCTGTTTGTTTTGCGCTAGAAATGCGCACTCTCTCCGCTTTTAGACTCTTTGCCCCGTTTTTTTGCGCTAGAAACGCATACTCTCTCCACTTTAAGACTCTTTGCCCTGTTTTTCTGCGCTAGAAATGCGCACTCTCTCCGCTTTTAGACTCTTTGCCCCGTTTTTCTGCGCTAGAAATGCACACTCTCTCCGCTTTTAGACTCTTTGCCCTGTTTTACTGCACCAGAAATGCGCACCCTCTCCGCCTTTAGACTTTTTGGCCCGTTTCTGACACCTAGCGTTCAAATTTTTAATCTCACATTATAAAAACCTGCTTAACAGCGGGCCAACTTTCATTCTATTTCTAAAATACCTCGCGGGCCGCTCAAAAAAAGGAAATGGGCCGCAAATGGCCCGCGGGCCGTAGTTTGGACACCCCTGGTCTACAGTATTCAGTAGCAAAGCCCTGAAAGATCTTCCACACCACACTCTCGTTTCTTGCATACATCAGCTACAAATCAGTGTGTGTGCACGCACCCATGTCAACACGGACACACTCAGCAGTGACAGGCCCCCGTAGTGTGTGTACGTTCGTTCATACTTCATTCCAGCTTCCATATTTAGGAGCTGGGAGGCCTTTCATTACTGCAGCTTTCTCTACTCATTTTAGCAGACGCTCTGTTCCAGTCTGTAATCACCAGGCCAAATTCACCTCCCATACTGCAGCACACACACACACACACACACCTCCCATACTGCAGTCCACCTCTACACACACGTACACACATGCATACTGCAGTCCAACTCCATATACACACAAATACAGTAGACACACAGCTCCCACACTGCAGCCTGTCTACTTACACATACACACACACACACAATCAGACACAAACACAGAGTGGTATGCATACAGACAAGCACACAATTAATGTTAGGTGCACAGGGACCCTCACTCCAACATGTGTGCTAACAAGGGTACCTACTAGAAACAAGGCCCTAAAGCTGGGCTTAAAAGATTAAAAGTCTATACCTAAAGTCAGGAGCCAAAATAAATTGGTTAAACTCCTGAAGTTTGGGTCAAACTGTGCTTAACCAACAAAATGCCTAGTCCAAAAGTATAAAAAATATATAAAAGTATGACCTTATATACCAGAGCAAAATATGTGGAAATAAATGTCTAGTTCAAAACGTCTGGACGGAAATTCTAGTTCAAATTGTTTGGGATGAAATTCCAGATCAAAATGTCTGGAAACGAAAGTCTAGATCAAATCTTCTAGACTGAAATTCCGAACCAAAATGCCTGGGCTAAAATTGTGTACCAAAACATCTGACCTGGAACTCTGGATCACAATGTCTGAGCTAAAACATTCTAGACTAAAAGGTCTGAGCTAAATGTCTAGCTTAAAATTCTAAAGTAAAAGGTCTGGGCCAAAAATATGGTTTGAACCTCTAGACCAAAATTTCTGACCTGAAATTCTTAACAAAAACGTTTGGCCTAAAATTCCGGAACAAAACATCTGGTTCAAACTCTGGACCACAATGTCTAGCTTAAAATTTTAAACTAAAAGGTCTGGGCCAAAAATATGGCCTGAAACTCTAGACCAAAATTTTATGACCTGAAATTCTTAACTAAAATGATTGGCCTAAAATTCTAGACCAAAACATCTGGCTCAAACTCTGAACCACAATGTCTGGCTCAAAAAATCTAGACCAAAAGGTCTGGGCTAAAAAAAATCTGAACTAAAATTCTAGACCAAAATATAAGGCCGGAAATTCTGGACCAAAACGTCTGGTAAATATTCTAGACCAAAATTCCTGGCCTGAAATGATAGACCCAGAAATGTCTGTCCTACAAACCTGGAGCACAAATTCTGGTTTAAAAGTCTGGACTAAAAGATCTGGGCTAAAGGTCTGGGCCAAAAAAATCAGGCCAGACAATAGGCTTTAATTCTGGGTTAAAATAGCAATATTTTATTTAACAATTTAGTTCTTTAGAAGATGAAAATCAGTGACAATCATTAATACTCTTGCTTCTGTATAATTATTACTAATCACTTTCACTTAAAAAAAAATTACACTAATTCCAAACCTCTGAACAATCTCAAACATTTGAACAATGATTCCTAACACATGAACAGCAATTCCAAACTTCTGAATTGTGAATGAATTTATTTTTACCAATTCCAAACTGTTGAACAACAATTACCACCAATTTAAAACAACTACAGGCACTTGAACACACAGACACTCCAATCAAGTCACGCACAACCAGGAACTCAAGAAAAAACGCAGCTGAGACGCCACAGAGCGCATCTCCAGCAGATAACACTCTATCTGCCTGAGCACTTAAAGACAACACAGCATTAGAGCAGCGGTTACTGTGTTTTCCACGCTTCAATCTCCGGCTAAATCACGAGCCGCGGCGCACGTGTGTGTGCATGTGCCAGCGAGTCTGAAAAACAGAAGGAGCTACTGCCAGGTGTGCAACTGTGGCATCTCAGTATACAGAAAAAACACACACACACACACACACACACACACACTAGCAAGTAGATAACTGTGTTTGTCTTAAAGCAAAATCTTGCAAAAATGTCCTGCAAAACAGTTGCTAAATATCAGGCAAAAACCAGAACTGAACAAAATAAAACGTCTGAAACTGAAACTAAACACAATGAAATGTTATAAAAATGTTTGGCCGAAAAAGAAGCGAAACTAAATGAAACGTTTGTCAGAAACAACAGACCAAAACAAAACGTTTAGCTGAAACAGAAACAGAACAAAATCAAATGTTGACTGAAACTGTATCTAAACTAAATGAAACGTTTGGCCAAAACAGAAGAGAATAATAAAAATGCATTTCCTAAACAGAAATGAAACAAATTAAACAAAATTAAATGTTTGTCCAAAACAGAACAAAACACAGCGTTTGGCTGGAACAGAAATTAAACAAAATTAAACATTAGGCCAAAACTAAACAATATGAAACATTTGTCCAAAAACGAAACAGAACGAAATAAAACATTTCGCCAAAACAACAAAACAAATCTTATCTGAAACCGAAACAAAACAACTAAAATGTTAGGTCATTAATTTGCAATTTTTTAAACAAAGTGTATATAAAAAAAGCTTTAATATATTTAGTCTTGCTTTTTGAAGCAAATTACAAAACTAAAATTCAAAATATTTATTGAATACTGAACATTTGTAACATCCCTGCTGGTTATGATTCAATCAAAAATGAAAATATTACTATTTATTATTTTTTACTTTACTGAATGTAATTTTTAATGCTTTTTTTGGCTGAATATTATCTGCACCCACAGTTAACCGACAGTTTAAAAGCCAAAAAAAAAGTCCTTCTTTTCCTTGTTTTAGAGATTTTGACACATTCTTTTTGCAATTCTGCTACTTTATTTTTCTTTAGCACTCCATGAATCACGAACCCCAGAGAGATCTCCAGTCCTGCCCTGCTTTACAGCCACTCTTCTCCATGCAGCCCTGTAGTTTCTTCCCAGGCTGAAACCTAAAGGGACCTAAAGAGAGCACTTTTAAAGGAGCCCGGTGCCTTTAACTTTAATTTGAGCCATTTAAAGCGAGTCAAATGACTCACTGTCCTTTTTTGCGCTTATTTTATATTAGTCATATGGTGTTTTTTCCCCCTCCGATTTCCACTTTCCCAGCCTGAGCTGCGGGCCTGCCCGGCCTGTCACACGCCCATTAGTGCTTTATGTTGCATATTTATATCTCTATATATTCATCCATTGAGACTTAAGTGCATGTCAGGTCTCTTATGCTCCCCAAAAGAATAGGCAGTTTAAAGGGGCGAGCAGAGGGCAAGAGAAAGTCAAGAGGGTCCTTTTTCAGTTAAGGGGGATGGCAGCGGTGGTGCAGGGTATAAGTCATATTCAGAGAGGGGAGGGTTTTTTGGTTTAAAGCAGTTCAGGTCTGTGTGAATGAGCTTCTGCTTGTATTGCAGTAAGGAAAGGCATTAAAAGGTTGCTCATTGTAAACAGTAAGAAGACTGAAAAGAGTGAAAAAAAGGTCATTTTCCTGGCCCTTAAAATGACGGTTCAGCCAGAAATCAATGGTTTTTCCCTCGTATCCAAGTGCAGTGGATGAGCCAAGTCACGTACAATCATGCGATGAGATACATTTGGAAGAGCTCACTCTACAGATATTACATATTCTTACAACAATCTTAAATCTTGATGTTTAGACAGAACTTGCATGATTTATCTTGCTTAGGTACACAATCCTTTAATTTTCCCAAAAATCGTCAGTGCACCTTATAACCCAGTGCGCCTTATGTATGAATTCTACCAGTCAGGATGTAAGGAGCAGTAAAGCCACTTGCTGAAGTGCAGTTTAGTTTTCCAACACCGAGACTGGAGCAGTATTAGCATTATTTGCTAAGCACACTAAGCGCGGTGAGTATTATCGGCCTGTAGCCTGCTGCTAACTCCTGCTAGCACTGCTGGAGCAGCATTAGCATTAGCCACCAATCGTGCTAAACACTAGTTCTTTCACCATTCAGAGGTGAGTATATCGACCTGTAGCCTGCGGCTAACTCCTGCTAGCACTGCTGAAGCAGCATTAGCATTAGCCACTAATCGTGCCAAACACTAGTTCTTTCGCCATTCAGACATGAGTATTATCGGCCTGTAGCCCGCAGCTAACTCCTGCTAGGACTGCCGGAGCAGCATTAGCATTAAACACTAATCATGCTAAACACTAGTTCTTTTGCTATTCAGAGGTGAGTATTATCGTCCTGTAGTCTGCTGTGTAGATTAACATCCAGCACTCATTTGACGTTAAAAGAAAATGTTTTGGTTTAAGAATTACAGTTTTGTTTACTTAGCTTAGCTTTACAGGTCTCTTACACTTATACAGAGTAACATTTTCAGGCTTTCATACTTTAAAAAAATTTGTTTATATAAAAGTAAAATGACATTTTTAGCAACTATTTAATGTGTCTTTACTTTACTTTTACTTTATCAAATCAAGTCAAGCATTTTGTAATGTTTGAAAAAAAAAAAAAACACCTCAAAACTAGAAAACATATATAAACCTGCTGTAACGGACCTTCACCTGAGAATATCAGAAATTTATTCTAGCCAAAATCTAGCATCGAACTTCAGTGTATTTTGTATATTACTTGATCTCTTACCAATATTATGAGCAATAATAAAATAATACTGTTACAAAATTAAAATGAACAAACTTTAAATATGAAAACTTAGAGCTCTTGTATTGGAATTGATAACGGCAATGGTGTTATGGAATCAGAAATTCAAAACTATATATATATATATATAGTTTTATATATATATATATGACAGTTTAACTGTGTACAAGATAGCAGCATGTCTACGATCAGAACCATCATCAATGCAAGATCTTAATGTAATCTATCTGTAAATAAATCTTTTGACATTGCAGAAGCTTATTAAATCAATGCCACAATGAATGCATGCTGCAATTAAAGCTAAAGTCAGCCAGGCAGTGTATTAAGAAATATAAAATGTTTGTATGTATACCATAATGACATAATGAGCCTTAAAATTAAAAGAGCATAAAATGTAAAATTTGTGTCCTAAATCTGTTCAGATTATACTACACTATGCTCCCCTCTCTCTCTCTCTTTCTCTGATGTGAACGCTAATGCTAATGAAGCTACAGAGCTAGCCGACAGTGGGCTGATTGTGACCCAGCATCCAGGCAGCAGCTCCAGCCTAAGCTTCTGTTTGGCTGCACCGTACCTGTTTGCTTTTCTCTCAAAGGCCGTCTTTGAACAGCTATGCTTGAGGAAGACGAAAGAAAACACACACACACACTCGTACACACTGGGGCAGCTCAAAATTTACAGCAACAAGATAAATATCCGGCAGTGCTGGCGGCGAGTTGGCCGGCCCTTTGCCATGCAGGGCCTCTGATTACAGAGTAAATACGCATAATCGCATAAATCTGCCATTGTTGCATTAATCTAGCCAGCAGAAATGAAGGCCACACTGAGGCGGAGAACAGTCTATGAGAAAGGTGTAGCTGTGTGTGGATAGGTGGGTGCAGTGTGCTTTTTTTACAGGTCATTGGCCTCTCAATATGATCTACAATCGCATGCCTGGAAGTCAATGTTCAAATAAAAAATCATTTTATAGGTACTATTCCTTCAAAAACGTAAAATTTTAAATTAACTTTATATCAATGAACATCTGTTTTCTGATCTATTGTCATACATAAGGTGCATTTTAAGCAACATCAGTAAGAAACAAGGGTGTAAACATGTTTCCCTTCTAAGTTTAGAAAGTCTCGCTTCTGGGGGCGCCCAAGTAAACAAAACTGTAATTCATAAAAAAAAAAAGCGCTGGATGTTAATTTACACAGATTTCTATCCTGAAAACTGAAAACTGTTAATTTGGGCTTCTGATTATTTACAGCAAGCTTAGATTTCCAGTATTTTAGCACAGAAAGTAGAAGCGCTAGTCGCAGTTAGCAGAGCTTAGCAATAGCAAATGCTCTCCGACAGCGCTACACTATGGAACCCTGAGTGTTCCCGAAAGCCAGGGTGATATTAGCTAGTAGTTCATCCCAGGTACCTTGTTTTAATATAGTAAACATGCAGACTACAGTCTGATATACTCACCTCTGAATGGCAAAAGTGCTAATGCTGTGATTAGTGGCTAATGCTGATACTGCTCCAGCCTTGGTGGTGGAGAAACTTTACTGAAACACCTTTATAACGCTTTACTGTTTCTTAAAACCTGGCAAAATTCATACATACAACACACTGTCGATCTTTGGGAAAAATAAAG
The DNA here is from genome assembly GCF_023375975.1 of Astyanax mexicanus. Taxonomy (NCBI): domain Eukaryota; kingdom Metazoa; phylum Chordata; class Actinopteri; order Characiformes; family Acestrorhamphidae; genus Astyanax; species Astyanax mexicanus. Next base: position 40,333,892 of record NC_064411.1, read on the forward strand.
GATTTCAAGTGCACCTTGTAGTTCGAAACATTTGGTAGGTATTAAATTAAGAAAACCCCAAAAATTGGAATATGCTTGGACTCAATAATAGCCACTCTAATCAGATCCATTGTTGTGTGTAACTACTTACTGTAATGACTAAAAAGCCATCAAAAACCCATTAGATCCATGCAGGTATTATGTTAATTTATTACTGCAGTTTAGCCCTGAATCCTCAACGAGGTACAGTACAGGCCAACCAATCAGAACAGAGGTCCTTATATATACATCAGTGTTAAAAGCACTGGAAAAAGACAGCGTGTTTAACTGTAAGCAATAAAGAAAGGATGGAAAATGATTATGTAAAAGTGAATTATGACTGTTTTTGGCAGGTAGGTGCACCCACATTAAGGTCAGCGGTGGACCATATGGGCTTTTTAAGCATTTTTTCCATTGCTCTGGCCACCGCTTATCATTCTAACACTGATTCAGTTTAAATCTGAAGTCTGGTACACATGACAGACAAGGAGAAGCTGATAACCAGACTCCTGGAAAAGTTAGACCCTCTTACTTTACCTTTTCATTTAGATACAGTATATACGTTCATCATTAAAAACTTTTTCACTTCTCACCCAGAAGGAATCAACCTCTCGGGATGAAACTTGGTGGGATTTGTGCCACAGTCATTTAGGATTAGTGATTTAGGATAGTAGCAGGCCATCTTTAGTGATGGATCCACTTGAAGACAGCAATGTGTGGAGGCCTGGTGTTATGGTGTGGGGTCCAATTTTGTACTATAATCACCTATTAACCTTTGTGTACTGTTAATAAGATCCTGCAACCAATGGTCCATCCTTTTCTTTTCTTGTCTTTTTTTTTTCAAATGTTCTCCAGTTTTTCTCCCAGTTTAGCAAGGCCTATTCTCTCTCCCAATACCGATGGTGCCTTAACACAAGGAGGGTAAAGACTATGCCTCCTCTGATACATGTGAAGTCAGCTAGCTCCCCTTTTCTAACTGCTGCTGATGCAGCATTGCAGAGTAGCATCACAGCGATTTGTAAATCTGTTTAGTCAATTTAAAAAAGTTTAGTCAATTTATATTAATAGTTACCAGCTGCAAGTTGTTAACCAATTAACTGTTTGTTAAAAAATCATGCCCTCTTTTTAAAAATACATGTACTTTTCATTTTTTTTACGATACACTTTTACTATATAGTATATACAGCTCTGGGAAAAATTAAGAGACCACTTCAGGTTTTAAATCAGTTTCTCTGATTTTGCTATTTATAGGTATATGTTTGAGTAAAATTAACATTGTTGTTTTATTCTATAAACTACAGACAACATTTCTCCCAAATTCCAAATAACAATATTATCATTTAGAGCATTTATTTGCAGAAAATGAGAAATTGCTGAAATAACAAAAAAGATGCAGAGATTTCAGACCTCAAATAATGCAAAGAAAACAAGTTCATATTCATAAAGTTTTAAGAGTTCAGAAATCAATATTTGGTGGAATGACCCTGGTTTTTAATTACAGTTTTCATGCATCTTGGCATGTTCTCCTCCACCAGTCTTACACACTGCTTTTAGATAACTTTATGCCTTTACTCCTGGTGCAAAAAGTCAAGCAGTTCAACGTGGTTTGATGGCTTGTGATCATCCATCTTCCTCTTGATTATATTCCAGAGGTTTACAATTTAGTAAAGTTAAAGAAACTCATAATTTCTAAGTGGACTCTTATATTTGCCCTGGCAGTTAACCTTGATTTTGTACCATTTCCAGTTATTGACTAGACCTGGAAAGCATAAATGACAAAATGAAAAGAAAAAATGTGTGTTCTAAAACTTTTGACTGGTATTATATATATTTTTTGACAATAAATGCCTATACACACACTATGCCCTCATACAACCTGAACCCGCAGTAAGGACACAACTATTCATGTGTTTTATAAGACGACCAGAGACCTGGTCACACCATCACTTCTCTTTCCTGCAGCTGACTGAGCCAGCAGAAGGTACACTGCTGCAGCTCTGAAACATACACACTCATTCATGCTTCCCTGCAATAAAGACACGCGTAAATCTCCACCTTTTCCACTCCTCAAGCAACTCAACACAAACACAGCACACACACAACCAATGGATTCAGCCTTAAATCTAAAGGAGAAAACTTCCCTGAGAAACCGCAGCCGAGCCAGGGCTGTATATCCACAGTGTGGCTTCTGCGTCTTCCCAGGAAAAAAGAACCTGTTCACACACACACACACCTCTCTCTCACACACCTACAGGTGGGTCACACACTCCTTTCCTCTGTGCTAAACTCCCTTTCCCACCATCAGAAACACACAGCAGAATGGATATACTTTTTTCCTTAAAACAATGACTAACATATATATACAGCTCTGGAAAAAAGTTAAAATAATGAGTTTCTTTGATTTTACCAAATTGAAAACCTCTGGAATATAATCAAGAGGAAGATGGATGATCACAAGCCATCAAACAAAGCTGAACTGCTTGAATCTTTGCACCAGGAGTGGCATAAAGTTATCCAAAAGCAGTGTGTAAGACTGGTGGAGGAGAACATGCCAAGATGCATTAAAACTGTGATAAAAACAAGGATTATTCCACCAAATATTGATTTCTGAACTTGTTTTCTTTGCATTATTTGAAGTCTGAAAGCTCTGCATCTTTTTTGTTATTTCAGACATTTTTCATTTTCTGCAAATAAATGACAATATTTGGGAGTATATTTGGGAGTTTGGGAGAAATGTTGTCCGTAGATTATAGAATAAAACAACAATGTTCATTGTACTCAAACATATACCTATAAATAGCAATTTATATATATTTTCCCCCTGAGCTGTACATATATATATTTATAAAAAAAACAGCAATTCTAGGGTCCAAGCACCATTTTGTTTAGATGTTCTTTTAAAAAACGTCTGACACTGATTTTTGGGGTGAGAACACAGGAACACAGGTTTATCTAATGACTCCAAACCCACACAAAGGACATATTGGAATATATGTTGCTGCACAGTAGAACAGTGCACCACTACTCCAGAGTCTACTCAACCTTCCTCTAGGTCAGGAGTTTTGGTTCCCCAAATCACTAATTTATATTTTCACTTTATGAATGAAAACTTATGTCCATTTTTAACAATGTAACCATTACTTCCCTCATACCTCTATGCACCTAAAGTACTTTACATTGGCATGAATGTTCAGCAATAAATCCACAAAAAGCACTTCAGAGACACTTCAAATTCCTTACACCCACAAACATGATAGAAGAGAAGATGGTTGTGATAATGCATATTAATTAGTTTCTAAAGAAAAAGACAATAGTGTAAATAAATGGCTGTAAACTGTATAAAAAATGAATTTACCTTTAACATTTACCTTAAACAACCTTAGATAAGCCTCAGTCTTCTTACAACCTTTTGTTTCTTTCTTATTTTCCTTTTCCAGAGTAGTAACAATATTTTTTTTTCCTTAAAAAAAATAAAAAAATAAAGACAAAGCCTATCTATTCACAGGGCGGAACAGGCTAGTCGATGCCATGAAAGAAAGATAAAGATAGCGCCAGCTTTTGAGTCAGATAATACCATAGTATCTAGAGAAGATGTCGGATAACGTAAGGTCATGTACAGTAAATTCAGAGACAGATTTGATTTTTTTCTTGAACACAGCGAACGTTCATTTATCAAGCATCTTCTAGGGGAGCAGGGCTCCACAAATGAATGTTTTGTGTGCTTTAAACCAGACGAGAATCTTCTCTCTCTCCCACCCACCCACCCAGACACAAATGAAAGTATCAATCACATCACAGATACCAAAAGCTAGTCCATAAACCCCCGACAGAACTACTGCTGAGCTGCAACACTGGGAAAGGATAACCCTGTGTGTGTGTCTGTCTGTGTGTGTGGCCAACGAAGCATAAAAAGGCAGAGCAGCGTGCCAGCGGCGGTCTCTCGGCTCCTCCGTAGCTCCAGCTGCTGTTCTAACTAACAACTTAAGAGGACCAACAACGGAGCCATGAGGAACCCCACGCCAAACACCAAGCAGGAGCACACAAAGCAGCCGAGGTATGAATACGTAAGCGCTTAGCGCTGGGCCAGAAATTACAGGTGGTCTGAATAAACTCCCGCAACTCTCCCATGGAGCTGAAGAATCCGAGAATGTGAAAAAAAAGAAGGCAAGAAAAAATGCTGCACGTTATTGAAGCGTATAAACGCTATATATATATGAAAGTGAATACTGTGAGTGGGCCCGGGTGGTGGCTGATTAAAAGTGAAGTGGTGGGGAAGCTTTCCCGTAGCTAAGCAGGGTGTGCCCATGAAAGCCAAGGCCTTTGGGGTGGGTTGGGAGGCAAGCTTTTTAATTACAGTATAGATAATCTAGTTAGCATGGTGCTAGCGGCTCAGAGTCGATCACAAAAGAGCAACAGGGAGAAGATAGTTGCAAGCTTCTTGATTGGATTCTGATTCTATAGCAACACAAGCACAAACGAGATGCTTTCTCAAGAGTGGGTGAATAGAGCTGACCACTGTGAACCCCAAGTCCACGTTACTAAGACATGATATTACGGTATTTTTCAGACTATAAGGTGCACTATCAAAGAATGTCTACTTTCTAGTCTATTTTTATACATAAGCTGCATTAAGTGACACTAGATAAGATGACTACATCGAAGTGAGCAAGGGTGTCGCCATGTTTCTCTTCTAATTGAGAAGCTGGGGGAGGCACCTAAGTAAATAAAACTGTAATTCTTAAAATATATATATATATATATATATATTTTAAAGTCAAATGGTTGTTAATCTACACAGCTGACTCTCCTGAAAACTGTTTATTTGGGTGAGTAAAGCACTTCTGTTTATTTACAGTAACCTTAGAATTCCAGTATTTTGTCCTAGTGCTAGCTGTGATTAGCAGCATAGCCAGCTGCGGTTAGCAGTGCTAGCCAGCCCCGGTTAACAGTGTTAGCCAGCCCCCGTTAGCAGCGCTACCCAGCCCCGGTTAGCAGCATAGCCAGCCCCGGTTAGCAACGCTAACCAGCCCCGGTTAGCAGCATAGCCAGCTGTGGTTAGCAGTGCTAGCCAGCCCCAGTTAGCAGCATAGCCAACTGTGGTTAGCAGCGCTAGTCAGCCCCTGTTAGCAGCGCTAACTACCTTATACTCTGTAATTCATCATAGTGGCTTTACTGCTCCTTATAACCTGACTGGTAAAATGCATACATAAGAACTTACTGATGATTTTCGAGAAAATTTAAGGATTTTAGGTGCACCTTATAGTCCAGAATCTTACAGAAGCTCTGCCAGCAGGCCTGGACCATAACCCCCACTGAGCCTACCTCCCTTTGGGCAAACACCTGGACAGCTCTCACACAGGGATATCTGTGCATCTGTGTGTGTGTGTGTGTGTGTGTGTGTGTGTGTGTGTGTATTTTTCAAATCTTTAAAGAATGGCAGAAAGAGGTCTAGGATTTAGAAGGGACTGCTAGATACACTACTGTGTCCAAATACGACGTTGCAAGTACTGTCAATAAAATAGAACTCTCTGGTGCAGATGAACCAATAAGCATTACATTTTCAGTTCTAAATCATATTATGTGCAATAATAATAGCAAAACATTTGATGCAATAAAACAAAAATCATATCATATCTCAATATTCTTGAAATGCACAATGCATGTACTAAAAATGCTGTTTTATTACACTATTATTTTATACATAATCAGGGTATTGGTATGTTACTAAATGCATGCAACTTATATTTATACAAAATAAACTCTTTATTAACCCTATTTACTTTTTTATTTTATTTTATTTTACTTTATCATTTTATTTCTACATATATATATTTTTTTATATATCTCATTTTCTCCCCAATTTACAAGGCCAAGTGATACCCCAACACCAAGAGGATGAAGACCAGCACATGCCTCCACCGACACATGTGAAGTCAGACTCCGCCTCTTTTCGAACTGCAGCAGATGCAGCACTGCTGGGTAGCATCACAGCTCGCTTAGAGGAAAACACAGCAACTCGGATTTGATACATCAGCTCACAGACGCCTCGTGCTGAGCGACATCACCCTTTGAAGTGATGTTTGGGGGGGAGAGAGCGCCATCTTACCCGTTGGACCACTCGGAGCCCTAACCCTATTTATTTTAATATATGTATTTTGTTTAGCTTATTCCTGAAATTAATTAAAAAATTGTCCATGTTTTGTCATAATCGCCAAGAATAACATTACATCAATTTATTATTTAAGGGCCATATCGCCCATCCATAGGAGGAACTCAAAACATGATCAGGATGCATCATAAAATATTATTGAAACATGTTAGGTTAGGAGCATCATACAGTTATAAGAGTGTTTGGTATTCAGCCTTCATATATTTTGTAAGGGTTTGTTATATGAATGAATATTGTACCATCACCAACAGTACATACTAACACTCAGAAGACAGGTAGGTCATTTTGAATAGAACATTAAATCATTACATAATGAAAATACTGTATATGAATACACTTGTAGGTTTTTCTACAAGTAACCATTTCGCACAGGGCTAAGTGTTAACACAAGATAACAACAACTAGCATTAGCTTTTAGCTGAGTACGGTTTCCTGTTTTCTCCTAATGCTTTTGATTTTGTGTCTGCTTCTCTTCTGTGAACACTGGCACAAATTACATCCTGGTCCTGAGGCCTGGTTCCTGCAGCAACCTGTATTCCCATAGCTAAAAGAGTCTGGAGATAATGTGCTGCTTACCAGACCTAGGGATTGTATCAGTAACCTTCCGGTTCAAAGTCTTGGTTTCGATTTTTGGGCAGCAAACAAAAATGTAGCTTTGGTTGTTGAAGAAATCCAGGGAAAGTAAGCTGTAAGTTTCTCTAACCAACTAACCATTTCACACCAATCTACTTTGAAGCACCTGAATTACCCTCACATCTCTGTTTGCATTCTAAATCTATCTCTGACCTCTCATGTGAAATTTCAGAGGCTAACCTACAAAGTCAGGACGGTTTGTTTTCTCCTTAAAATATATAAAAAAAAACAACCTCTCAATCACAGACACAAACACAGCTCCAACCATCAGCCATTAATGGCAGGTCTCACACAGACAGAGGGATCAGTGTTGGGCCTTGTTTGGACGCTTTTAGCGGCAGTTTAGCCCTGTTTAGCGCCCCATTTGGGCCCAAATAAATCAGGCCTGTCAAGAGAGAGGCTCCATTATGAGTGCGGGGGCCCCTGCCGAGGACTGTCACTCACAGCCCAGCCACCTACACCTTTCAGTCGCTAATTACAGGGAGCTGCGCCGAGGCTAACGGGCTAACGCGCCGAGGCCTTTCCGAGGCCCCCTCTGCATGAGGAAAAATATTTGTGGGAATGTAGATTGCTGGGGATTCCCCTCCTTTCCTGATGCGGCTTCTAAGACTCCTCTTTTTCTCCCTTTTTTCACTCTTTTTTCACCTCTTTTCTCGCTCGTCCCCACTGCAGTTCAAAGTGGCTGCCAAGCCCTTTAGCCAGAAGGTTGACAGCGAGGCTAAAGCAACACTCCCAGGGTCAGTGGCCTGGCCAGCTACTGACCCTCTAGTGTAGTTTTTTGTTTATTCAAAAGTTTTATGCCATTATACAAAGTAGGGCCCGCATTACCCCAGTGCTGACCTCTCTTCACTGGTTACCAGTGAGATACAGAATTGATTTTCAAATTTTAGTGTTGACCTTCCAGGCTGTACATAATGAGGCCCCAGCTTACATTTCTGAGCTTTTGTGTCCACTTAATAATGTCTTAATAAGGTCTTTAAGGTCCTCCAATCAAGGTTTACTGACTGTTCCACGAACTAAGACAAAGCTAAAGGGTGACCGGGCTTTTGCAGCCTATGCTTCAAGACTGTGGAATGATCTCCCTACTGATATTAGACTGTCAACATCAGTTCATGCCTTTAAGATATGTGTAAACACTTATTTTTATTCTCCTGCTTTCTGAAGTGTATGAACATTGTGATTATGCTGACAGTTTGTTACGTTGATGCGTCTGTGTTCGCTTATTTGATCTATTTTTATATATTTTCTGTAATCTGTAAAGCACTTTGTGAGTTGCTCTGGAAAAGTGCTATATAAATAAAGATAGACTTACTTACTATTTTTACCAATTCAACAATGAGGCTGAAACCTTAAAGAACCATTTTCTGTAGTAACTTCTAACATGATTAGCATTTATCATCAAAAATGAAGAAAACATGCTGAGTTTAGGCACTTGTTTAAGCTCCAGACAGATTTTTTTAAATATATTTTTTAACTGTGTGGTACATCACAGTAATTTGTGTGGGTTGTAGCCTCCGAATCTGCCCACCGCCATTCCCCCAGTTCCATTTTCACACACTTAGGTTAACCAGGTACAGACAACACCCCCCAAACACTGTGTTACAGCCATAAAAATGGCCAAGCTGTTTTTCTGCTGAACAAGTAATCACTGAGCTTCAGTAAGGTTGCTAACCCTAGCTGGGTAATTTATTACCACCACTAGTCGAGTAGAGACAGGTATTCTTGTTCACTGAAATGTATATATTCACTGATCAGCTACAGAGTAAAACTCGTTGTCACTTGCAACTGTGTGTCAATCTGGAAACCCGCATCTGGATAGAGACGGGTGGGGCAGAAAAACGTTTTCTTTGTGTTTGGAAATTGGACTCCTGTAGCAATTTCATACACTTTCTCTTTTTTATTACTGACTGTTCCTTTAAGTATTAGCCAATAATGATACTGACCTGACATTTTTTCACTGTGTTTCATTTGTACTTCTCTAAAAGGTGCCAAAAAATGAATTTATTAATTATTTAACATTTGGATGTGGTGAAAAATGCACATATATCTGTTCAAAAGTTAGTTTACAAACCAGTTACTGATCAGCTTTGTTTAGTTGATTGGTTGGTTGTTTGGCTAGTTTAAAGCAACAGCAATGACTTCAAACCTCTTATATTATAATCAGTTTTTACTCAGCAATTTTACTAGATAATGCTTTTGTCCTCTCAGAATGGTGTGCTGGTTATGCTTTCTTACATTTTACCAGTAAAATAATAAGCCAGTGTTTTTTACTCTAATGTGTGTTTAAATTTAGTCAAGGGTTTCCCATTGATATTTGAGTGTCAGATCAATTTCAGATCAATTATAGGAAGTTAAAGAAGGAAGGCTATTGTCAACTGTTAAGCAACAAAAGAAGAAAAAGTACTGGAGAAATATAAGCAAAAGGGATTATGCTGGGAATGTTCATATCTACTGTAACTGTAGATTAAGCAAACAATTTTACAAACCAATCAATAATTTTGTCAAACAATTTTGTCTGAATGCATTTAAAGAAGGTTGACAACCATGTTTCCTAAGATATTTTGTGGAAAAATGATTACAAAGAGTGCTTCAAACAGTAATTAACTTAACCAATAAGTAACTGGAAAACACTGCTCTGAAAGGAGGCAAACCTTTGACCCTGCATCTTTTATGTATCTGTATATGTATATATGTGTCTTGGTGTTCATGCGCCCGTGAATCAAAGCATTCACAGCGTCTTTTTAAGAAAGCAGCCCGAGCCGAGACAACACAGGACCTTTCAAACATACATCCACCACATCATCTCCCTTCATGAATAAAATATCAGAAAAGCGATAGAGAGTGATGAGAGGGTGAAATCTTAGCCGTCCACAAGCGCGCCGAACATCGCCCGCGGCTGCCCGACACAGCCCACAGCCTGCTAATGTATGGCGATGGAGTCTCATCAAAAATGCATGAGTGACTTGAACTTCAGGAGCTTCGGAGTGAAGGAGAGCACAGAGGAGATGATGGAGGCCGGCTGGAGTGTCTGTGTTCCTCACTTAGGGTGCAAATGGTTCGTACAAAAGGCACAAACAGACTAAACACTTACCAAGCACTTTGTTAGGAACACTACAGTAATCATGGGTGGGGCTTGCTTTCATTACATGGATTCTTCAAGATGTTATAGGAAGGAATCCTTAGGTCCATACTGAATTGACTGCATTATGCAACGAGCATATTCATACTTTAAATTTCCCATTATACCACATCCCACAGATGCTCTGCTCAATTCCTATTAGGATGCAGTTGAAGTTGGGGGGTGGTCCTCATTAGTGCTGTCCTATGAAGACTCCTTCTTCAGACTAATTTACGCTTCTGCATCAAATCTATTCTGTAGAGTATGCATACCCTATGCTTGTTCCAATGAGCGCCATTGTTCTGCTGCTTTAGCGAAGGTTGAAATGTTGCATATGTTGCAGAGCGTCCTTGGAATCGCTCCAACTATGAGAAAGTATGGATGGAAATCACAGGGCTTCTCAAGATTCGCTAATATCATGATACGTTGCCCATGATAACAATGACATCACAATACTGTGATTCCGCAGACTCAATACATTGCAAGACAATTATCTACAAAACTAATGTGTGTTTAGCTTCAGTTTGAAATTGTAATTGCAATTCTGAAATTGAATTTTTTTTCTGATTTTTTGCTAGCAATCAAAAAAAAAATTAAATCTGCTAGTGGTACCAGCATACAAGTAGCAAAGAAGAAAGGTAGCAGTTTTGACTCTACCTGAGGTTAAATTTAGGGCATTGGAAGAGTTTGCAAAGGCCAAAGGTCGGTCTACATGTGCTTTGAGGACTGGGGTTCCTTTACACTTACCTTGTTTGGTCTGTTTTTTTTAGTTTGGTCCAAACCAAAGTAATATGTGGGATAGATCAGGGATTATCTTTACAGAAAAATACTGATATTTAAGACCACATATGGATACAATTGGAATGATGCGATATATCGCAATATCAAAATATTGTCCTACCTCTAACAGGAAGGGGTTTTCAATTTGGAAAAGCCTTCCACGAAGTAGCTGATATGCAGGATAGTGAGATATGCAGCCTCGGCTATGGAACGCAGCACTGCCGTGTTCATGAAAGCAGTTTTAAATGTCACTTTGTGGCATACTTTGCTAGTCCTGTACAGCTCGCTTCTTTCAGCTTGAAAACATACAGTTTTGACAGTAAAGAGACAGTAAAATTAGACCAAGCATGAGAGGTGGTGCTAAATGCTTTACTTTCTTTAAGTTAGGTCATCTTTATTTAATTTATTCCATATTGTACACAGTAGAGCTCTATTATGCAGTGCCACTAAAAACTGCTGCTAAAAAATCCTAATGCTAGAAGAAACACTGCAATATTTCCTAAACTTTACTAGTCATTGTTTGCCCTAAAAAAATATTTGGTCTTTTTACTTATTCTGGCAAAAATTGGAAGAAACAAAGCTCTTCCATTGTTTAGTAATTTAATTTTGGTTGCCAAATATTCATTGCATCCCTAGTTTTCTTTACTACATCTTTCTAGGTAACCTCTAAAGACAGTTTTGAAGAAAATATCAGGAAAAGTGATGCTAAAATCTTTATTTCCTTATGTGATCTTTCTTTAATTTATGCCATACTGTACACAGCAGAGCTCAATTATGCACTGAGAAAACACTGCAATATTTTGTAAAATATACTGGTCACTGTTTGCTATAAAGAAAATGGTCTTCAGCTTAATTTATTTTGGTTGCTTCATATTCAGTGCATCCCTAGTTTTCTTTACTACATCATTCTAAGTAACCTCTAAAAACAGTTTTAAAGAAATTTTTTGAAGGATGCTAGGTTATGCTAGATGCTTAATTTTCTTTAAGTTATGTGATCTTTTTTTTTTATTTATGCCATATTGTACACATCAGAACTCTATTATGCAGTGAGGAAACACTGCAATGTTTCGTAAAATATATCATTGTTTGAAAAAAAAAAAGCTCTTCCATCGTTTAGTCAATTAATTTTGATTGCCAAATATTCAGTGCATCCCTAGTTTTCTCTACTACGCCACTCTAAATTAACTCTAAAGACAGTTTTGATAGAATCTCAGGAGATCAGCACTTTTAAAAATACTCAAACCAGCCCTTCTACTAGCAAGCTAGATGAAATATCCTTTTAAAAAGCTTTACAGCAAAAAAAAAAAAAAAAAAAAAAAAAAAAGAAAAAGAAAGAAGGCTTCAAATTTTCCCACCTAAGCAACCTGACAGTCTAAAAACGGGACGGACGCGTGTCTGCGTGCGAGAGAGTGAGCATGAAAAGAGCTGAATTATTCATTCGGAGCACACATCAGTCTCCTGACCCATCAATACACTCCAGGCCGTTGGCGTGTGTATACATTACAGCGTGTATAGGGTGTCGCCATTTCCCGCATGCCATTCGCACGAGGAGCACAGGAAGGGAGGCAGGAAAAGAGCTGATGGAGCAAGTGACACACATACTTACACATTATCACACACACATGTACTACACACGACCTATAGACGATACTGTATATGTCCGAATGTTTGTGGACAACCCTTCTAATGAATGCATGCAGCTACTTTATGATGCATCCATTGGTTACAAGACTTGTCTAGTCCCTGTGGAGAAGCATTGCCAATAGAATAGGACTTATGGAGCAGATACATATGATAAACCTCATTGCACCATGCCAAATGCCAAGCTATGTGGGTTAAGTGGTATAAGAGAACCCCAGCATTGAGTTGTTTGAGTTGGATGGAGCACCATCCAATACATTTGTAAAGGATGGGCTTATAAATGCTGATAGCAATGCTCCAAAAATTTAGTAGAACGCCTTTCCTGGACATTTGCGACAGTTACTCCAACAAAAGCAAGATTAATTATTTTTTTATACTCTTAATTTCATAAGAAACCATGAAAGAAACAATGAAACAGGTGCCCCAATACTTTTGCCCATACAGTGTAGGTTTTATCGGCTGCATCAAGCAAAACTCCAAGCTTTTCTCAGCCCAAAAACAACAATTAATGTGGACTATTCATTTTACTCTTATCGATTGGAGATAAATGGTACACTAGGACAACAGATCAATGAAGAAACGGCTACAGACCGGTTCAGCATCTTGAGTGTGGGCCTGTTGGAGTATCTGCTGACATCAGCAGATGAAACGTAAGACCCTTTTAAAAGCTACTTTAAGACACGTCTTACCTCGTTAATGCTGAACAAAATACTAAACTGAGAAAAGGCAATATGCGAATGTAAATCCAGGCAGCGGTTTTGCATTGAAAAGGGCTAAAACAATGACATGGCAAAAGACATAGTAGAACAAATAGTATTGTGTCCCATGACTTTTGCCATATGCCACGGAAGCTAACAAATGCTGAACAGACCTGCAGGATATGTGTGTGGGGTCTCCTACATTGAATGTGGATGTGATGATCTCTGCCAGACTCTCTCTTGCCTGTTTGTATGGGCAATTCTAGACAGACATGGCCGGTCACGATAATTAGCACCCACTGCACTGTCCACTGTGGATGATAATGCCTTCTATGACACTGTGGATTGAGTAATGTTTAATGCATGTACAATTTCGGAACTAGAACATATTAAGTACACTATAAAACATGATAATTAAATTTAAAAATAAACTAAACCTTAATAGACTCACTAGTCAATATAAACTTTTAGTAAAACAAATTAATTTGATATCAGTATCGTAACTAAACCGTAACTGTATTGGTGCAGTTGTATTGTATTGTATTATACTGTATTTTCAAGTTTTTCTCGGCTCCTTAAAGCAGCATCTTGCATCATTTTGACCTTAAAATATCAGTTTAATAAATCACTGGGATGATCACTGACTGTAATAGAGAGAATATTATATTTATTGTTACCACTATACTGCACTATTGTATTTTCGCACAATAAGGCTCACTTAAAATCCTTTAATTTTCTCAAAAATAAACATTGCGCCGTATAATCGAGTGCTTCTTATGTATGAATTTTAGATTTACAGTCAGGTTGTAAGGAGCAGTAAACTCAAGATACTCAGCTGAAGTGCAGCGATATACTTTAGTTTTATAGTTTAGTTCTCCAGCACCAAGACTCGACCCTCAAAACTGGAGCAGTGTTAGCATTAGCTGCTAACTGTGCTAAGCGCTAGCTCTTTCACCGTTCAGAGGTGAGTATTATCGGACTATAGCCTGCTCCTAACCCCAGCTAGCACTGCTAGAGCAGCTTTAGCTGCTAACTGTGCTAAGTGCTAGCTCTTCCGCCGTTCAGAGGTGAGTATTATCGGACTGTAGCCTGCTCTTAACCCCGGCTAGCACTGCTAGAGCAGCGTTAGCATTAGCTGCTAACTGTGCTAAGTGCTAGCTCTTTCGCCGTTCAGAGGTGAGTATTATCGGACTATAGCCTGCTCCTAACCCCAGCTAGCACTGCTAGAGCAGCATTAGCTGCTAACTGTGCTAAGTGCTAGCTCTTCCGCCGTTCAGAGGTGAGTATTATCGGACTGTAGCCTGCTCTTAACCCCGGCTAGCACTGCTAGAGCAGCGTTAGCATTAGCTGCTAACTGTGCTAAGTGCTAGCTCTTTCGCCGTTCAGAGGTGAGTATTATCGGACTATAGCCTGCTCCTAACCCCAGCTAGCACTGCTAGAGCAGCATTAGCTGCTAACTGTGCTAAGTGCTAGCTCTTCCGCCGTTCAGAGGTGAGTATTATCGGACTGTAGCCTGCTCTTAACCCCGGCTAGCACTGCTAGAGCAGCATTAGCATTAGCTGCTAACTGTGCTAAGTGCTAGCTCTTTCGCCGTTCAGAGGTGAGTATTATCAGACTGCAGCTAGCTTCTAATCCCGGCTAGCACTGCTAGAGCAGCATTAGCATTAGCTGCTAAGCACTAGTTAGTTCTTTCACCGTTCAGAGGTTGTTAAGAGGTCAGTATTATCAGACTGCAGCTAGCTTCTAATCCCGGCTAGCACTGCTAGAGAAGCGTTAGCATTAGCTGCTAAGCAGTAGTTAGTTCTTTCACCGTTCAGAGGTTGTTTAGAGGTGTAGCAGTGTAGCGCTTTTTGGCTAGCCTTAGTGGAAATCTGGAAATCTAAGCTTACTGTAGATAAACTAAAGCACTTTACTCATCCAATTTAAAAGCTGTCAGGAGAGAAACCTGTATAGATTAACATCCAGCTCTCATTTGACATTAAAAGTAATGTGCCTTATAATCCAGCACGCCTTGTGTATGAAAATAGACCAGAAAATAGACGTTTAAAGATATAAACGCCTTATAATCGCCTTATAATCCGGTGTGCCTTATAGTCTGAAAAATACGGTATATAACTTTGGTGACTATTAGGAGTAGGGTATCCCTCACAAGAGCTGAGTAATCCAAATCATTTATGTATTACTCAGTTACCACCTCAGTTCATATACTTCTCTTACTTTCATTGACAGTTCTTTATCTCTCAGCTTGCCCAGAAATGCATGTGTAAATTATGTCCTCTTTTAGGAGTGGTTCAAAGCACAAATTACACCTCCTGGCTGTGGGTGGAGTTGAAAAGCAAGAAATGCCATGTCTTTTCATAATGTAGCTTTAATAGCACAGGACGCGGTTCTACTACAGAGACTTAATAAGCCTCAGGATTGGCTCACAGCACTCTGCTCTGATCAGAGGCTAATTTAATGAACCGCATGACACACACACACGCACATTATGTAATGACGTTATTAGAAACCTGAGAGCAAACCCGTACACACACACACACACACCCTACGAGCGCCCTTAATCATGATCTTGTTAATCATGATCTGGTTAATGCCATTAGAAGCCGGCAAAGTGGGAGCGGCGCTGCGTCAGAGTCGCCTCTATCATAAACAGCGCTCTCAGAAGACCATCACTTTGCAATCACACACACACACACGTATACACACACACACACACACTCAGAGTGCTA
This sequence comes from Astyanax mexicanus, assembly GCF_023375975.1. Classification (NCBI taxonomy): domain Eukaryota; kingdom Metazoa; phylum Chordata; class Actinopteri; order Characiformes; family Acestrorhamphidae; genus Astyanax; species Astyanax mexicanus. Next base: position 40,349,678 of record NC_064411.1, read on the forward strand.
ATCAAGTTACGCTGGAGCATGATAAACCATGCGTACAAACACATTCGGCTTCCAAATGGCGCCATTAAAAATAGACAAATGACATCAACAACTGATGAGTGTATAATGTAATTACCAGCCATCCCCGCTGGTTCCATTATTTACCTCTCTTTCTCGCTCACTCATGGCCTTTCACACGTACGCATACACTTTTATTCAGTGTCCTAATAATAAAAGCTGATAATTATTTCAATATATCATATTATATTGTAGCTGATAAGTAATAAACACATATGCAGTATAGTCTACATATAAACTGGTGTCAGCGTGTTTCCCTTCTAATTCAGCAGGTCTCGCTGCTGGGTGGTGGGGGTGTAGGTTAACTAAGTTAGGTAAGGCTAAGCTAAGTAAACAAACCTGTAATTCTTAAAAAAATCAGTCAAAATCAGTCAAATCAGCGCTGGATGTAAATCTACACAGATTTCTCCCCTGAAAACTCTTTATTTGGGTAAGTAAAGCTCTTCTATTTATGTTCTCCAGCACTTAGGCTGGAGCATTAGCATTAGCCGCTAACCGCTAGCGATGCGAGAGTTCAGGCGAGATCTGGTAGTGAGTTGTGGATGCCAAACTCTATTTCTGAAGTGGTGTCTCAATCGACATGATCACGTCTGTACTGGAAATGCAGTACCAGTTAAAACCTTCTCATTCAATGTTTTTCTACATTGAAGATTATTATTAAAGACATGAAAATACATGAAAACAATTGAACGTCACATATGGATTTACGTAGCAAATAAAAATAGGGTCTATCCTCCACAACCCCCTGACCTAAACCTGATCAACTGAGATGGTGATTTGAGGTGATTTGAGTTGGTTTGAGATGAGCTGGAGCTTTACCGCATAAAGAAAAAGCAGCAACTATTGCTCAGCACCTCCAGGAACTCCTTCTAGATGCTGAGAAAACTATTCCAGGTGATTCTCCCTCATGAAGACACTGAGATTAAAATAGCAAGAGTGTGCAGATCTGGCAGAAGTATATATCACCTCCATATTCAATACAGAAAGTCATGGGACATGTCGGTGTATGTATCTTGATGCTGTACAGCTTTGTCAGTCATTAAGGAATCCTCTATATGGTGTGTGGGGTGAAGATACCATGAGAGCGCTAAACATTACATTCATCAGGAACACCTCATACATCTCACCCATTCAAAATGTGTGTGTGTGTGTGTGTGTGTGTATGTGGGTGTGCCTGTGTGTGTGCCGACCTGGCGGTAAGTGCCCTCCATGAGCGTGTCCAGGTTCTGCAGTGGGGCGGGGGTCTTGTCTTTGAAGCGGGTCAGCAGTCGGCGCTGGATGGCTCTGAACTGGACGGCTCTCTCCGACAGCAGGTCCTGGTATTTCTGGGCGTTCACTCGCAGCTGCAGAGAGTTACATGATATTTACTAATCTATATGAGAAGTGTTTAGATACACCCTTTACACACATTCTCATGCAATATTGTGCTTTTGGTGATTTGTTAGACAATCTGTCCTTTTTATGGATGTACAATATGCATCTTTACTAGAAACAAAAGGTAAAAAAGAGGTTTTAAAAATATATACCTCAATCGACAGTCTTGCATCTGTACCGGAAATGAGTTTGTAACACTGCTAACTGCACTAAGTAACTATGGTGAAGCGTACTTAACAATGCGCCACATATTAGGGTAAAATTCTTTGTAATATTACTCTACTGCCTCAGTCCACATGCTTCTTTTACTTTCAGTGACAGTTCTGTATCCCTCAGCTTGTCCAGAAATGCATGTGTAAAGTGTGTAAAGGAGCAAGTTATACAAATTCTCAGGAAATGCAGCTTTAATTGTAAAACATTTTTGTAATAGCTGGGAATAAAAAAACACTCTTTGCTGTCGTTGCTATGTTTTGTAGCCTGTGTGTGGGAATAAGAATGACTTTTCACCTCGAAGTGGTGGTCCACCCTCTCAAAGTACTCGGCCAGTGGGATAGGACCGGAGAAAGTGTTGCGGAAATCTTTGACGCCGAGTTTGGCAAAATGCCGGTCAAATCGCTGAACCAGCTCCTTGGCAACCAGCCAGATATCCTCAAAGCTCTCGCTCTGGATCCTGTAGCGCTCTGCAGGAGGCCCGGACACACACACACACACACACACAAAGAAGTCCTATCATCCTTGGCTCTCCACAACACCTGTAATTAGCTTCTGACAATGTAGAGCAGATCACAGAACACACTCTCCTGATGGATGTGTGTGTGCACACGTGTGTGTGTGTGTGTGTGTGTTCACGCAATCACTCACGGGACGTTTTGGAGGCCAGGACGGTGACTCTGGAGCCAGCGATGAACTGGAAGGCCAGGGCGTTCCCTTCCTTATCCTCAGCCTTCTCTACGAACTCTTTTACAAGGAAAAAACACATGGTTGGGAAAGAGTGAATCTACAGAATACAAAATAAGAGTCCCTAATGTACAAGAAATTGTGGACACCACTTATAATGAACGCAATCAGCTACCATATTTTACCGACTACAAGGCGCATTATTATAAGGTGCACTATCAATGAACATCTTTTTTTTGGTTTATTATGATCCGGCACACCGGATTATAAGACACATTTTAGTCAACATTAATTTTAGCAGGTCTCGCCACTTTAGGGTCTAAGCAAACATAAATATTAAATAAAAATAAATATTAAAAATAAATATTAAAGTTAAACGAGCACTGGATGATAATCTGCACATATTTCTCTCCAGAAAATGTTTATTTGAGTGAGTAAAGCACTTCTGATTAGATTCCCAATATTTTAGTGCGGTTAGCAGCACTTTCATTTCCTATGCCGACAAAGCAACAAATCAAGTTGAGATCTCAACTTTATGCAAATTAATTATGATGCTGTAAAGTAACATTTTTCTAACAAATCCAGACAGGGGCTTAAATAAAGCCATGTTTTTCCTTTCTTTACCTGTTTTATATGATGAATCTTTGCAAGTGTACTATGCTAGATTAAACAGCTGTATAGAATTAGCCAGCGTGCTAACCGGCCACATCGATACATGCCCACAAGAGACAAGCTTGGGAGGAGTGCAAGCGATTTGTGGGCTGCCAGAATGACTTCAGGAGTTGAAGTAGGGATGAAATAGGGTGGTCAGCATCATTAGCGGTGGGAGTCATAGGGCCTATCACAATACGATAATATTACAAAACGATGTCCATGATAATGATAAGTGATGATCATGATACTGTGATTCTGCGAAAGTCGATATATCGCAAGACAATCCATTACGACACTTCACGGCATCTGTGTTACTTAAGAGAGTAAAATACTCCTAAATAAGAAAATACCAGGAATTTATTGGATTTATTAGAGTCAGTTTTACAGAATTTGACAACAATATTCTTCACTGCAGGTTAACCCTATTCATTTGATTAGCGCCACCACGTAGAGTAATGAAATGAATGCATAAGATAAATAGATAAATAAGATAAATAAAATGAGCAAGTGTGCCTAAACGTATATAGTATAGTGTAGTTCATATGATGTTCTGAACCAAATGAATTGGTAATTTTGTCTGACCTATCCGGAAAAAATTCATTTCTCAGAAGGTTCTGGGGTAATTTTATCTTTTATAGGGGGGTCCTCTGTGATTTAATTCCCGTCCGGAAACACCATGTATGTGTTTTTCTTAGACGTGCTCTGAAAACGTACTGTTACGTACTGTTTTTCTCTAAACTCTGGTCCTCCAGGAATTTCAGTGCCGTCCGGGCGCACATCTCTGAGTTTCGTCACCTCACGTTTCATAAAATAGCTGAGAAACTAATCCCGTCCAGATAGGGCTTTAGTCCAGAGTTTGCCTCGTTAGCATCGTAAGCCTAGTAAACATCAGATTCCGAATCTGATATGACTGAGCTGAATGCCTGCCAATTTGCTGACTTAGTGTGCATAGTAAAATACTAAATTACCTCCCTCTCTCTCTATCTGTCTCTCTCTCTCTCTCTCTCTCTCTCTCACACAGAGTCCCACAGCGACAGGTAGACAGGCGTCTGCGGCCCCCGGTTCTCAGGCCGTCCCGCTGTGTGGCAGGAGGGATGTCAGACAGAGATAGAGTCACTTATCTCCCCACAGGACGCCAGCCAAGGTGAACTGAGCACAATGGCGGTGTTCCTTATCTCGCTGCCCCCCGCACTCGGCCGCTGCTTTTATCTCGGGAGGGAAAAAAACGGTCCCCGCGGCCCGCTGTCTCCCAGCCCGGCACCCCCTACAATGCACCCTTCAATACACCCCCTCACCACAAACTGATAACCTGTCACAAGCAGCTGATAATGAGGGGAAGACTACGGCTGCGGCCTCCTGTCAACAAGGAGACAAGAAAGATGAGTTTATAAAAGAGTCTTAATGAGTTTATATTATAACCAGCGAGAAAAAAGTTCACTAGGTGTTTAGTGGAAAATAATAAGTAATCTAAATAAACTAAATAAATAAGAAAAAAAAAATTATTTTCCAAATTTTATACAAAAATGTTGTCATTTAAAGCATTAATTTGCAGAACATTATCATTTTAAGAGTTCAGAAGTCAATATTTGGTGGAATAACCCTGTTTTTAATCACAGTTTTCATGCATCTTGGCATGTTCTCCTCCACCAGTCTTACACACTGCTTTTGGATAACTTTATGCCACTCCTTGTGCAAAAATTCAAGCAGTTCACAGCTTGGTTTGATTGTTTTAGGTTTATCTGCCAACTGAAGGATACCCATAACAATTCCAGCTCTTATGAATAAAGTCTGCCTACACGCTCAAACTCATGGCATCGATTCTGGATTTATAAACACTGCATAAACATTCAATAAACAATAAGATTGGGATTGTGTACTGGGTGACTGCATGCTGCTCCAGGCGGCAGCAGCACGCCCTCTGTATGTCAGTGTGGAGTTTCCGTGGAGGATGTGGCCCAGATGGCTGTTTAGATTTCATGGCCACTTGGCTGTGACCGTGTGGATGTCGAAACTCAGGCCGAGTTTCCTCCCACAGAGCGGCTTCTCCAGCACTGAAGACAGACGCCACTCGCCTGCCACTGCGACACTAAACACATACAGCCTCACTCTTCAATTCTCCACACACCGTTCCAGCGCAACGGTACGATCCGGCAGAAACCTTGTTCACAAATTTACAGTGTTGCTTTTGCTTTGGGGAACATTTGGGATGAAGGGTAACTAGGGTAATTCTACAGCTCTGGAAAAAATTTAGAGACCACTTCAGTTTCTGAATCAGTTTCTCTGATTTTGCTATTTATAGGTTTATGTTTGAGTAAAATGAAGATTGTTGTTTTATTCTATAAACTACAGACAACAGTTTTCCCCAAATAAAAATATTGTCATTACCAGGATTTGTTTGCAGAAAATGAGAAATGGCTGAAATAACAAAAAAAAGATCCAGAGCTTTTTTGGTGGAATAACCCTGGTTTTTAAATCACAGTTTTCATGCATCTTGGCACGTTCTTTTCCACCAGTTTTTCACACTGCTTTTGGATAACTTTATGCCACTCCTGGTGCAAAAATTCAAGCAGTTCCAGCTTAGTTTGATGGCTTGTGATCATCCATCTTCCTCTTGATTATATTCCACAATATAGAGGTTAGACCAGGGGTGTCAAACTCATTTTGGCTGAGGGCCACATTGGCATATTGGCTGTCCTCTGAGGGCCAGATGTAACTTATAAACGTAATAAAATGTAACCAAATGTAATATAAAATTAATGTAATTACTCCTTAATGTTAAATAACTCTCAATATATTATTTATTCAATCAAATATTACAGTTGCATGGAAAAACTGTTTGCTTGTTGCTCTATTAACATAAATCCTTTTGTCATGTTATGAAATCCAAAAACTCCATCAATCAAGAACCAAACTATTCAAGTGAATAGAAATGACATAAAATACAAGTTATATTAACTTTGATCAAAACGTTTGATACTGAAATAAGGCTTAATAAGATCAAAAATTGTGAGCTGTTAAGAACATGTGACAGATTTAGCATTTCCTCAGATTTAGCAGTTCCTCATCCAACCACTAGTCGGAGCTGCAGCAGCAGCAGCACAAGCCCGCAGTCTTTACTGAGTCAGAGTTACAGCCCAGCCACGGGCTACAGGGCTCAGCTGAGCCAGTCTGGAGCGTTTTTAACATTTTTAAGTTCTTCCGTGTATGAAATAAAATAACCCCACTAACCGGATAATACAGCTCTCTACAGTTCATATTTCAGCCCAAGCAGCTAACAGCAGCAGTTTAGAGCAGCCGTCACGGAGTCACTGCTCGGATTACATTATAAACAGGTCAGTTATCGCGCTGCTAACCTCATGATGTTTATAACTGCAGAGTTTAGTGGACACACCACGGCTGCAAGATTAGACTGTTGAAGGCTACTGAAGACTAATAAAGGCTATTGGAGGTTATTGAAAGGGATATTGGGGGAAGAAATCTGTAAAGGCTGGTTAGATAAGTGATTCACGTCCTCGTGCCTCTCTGCGGTGAAACTGTGACTAGCGCTGTCACAGTGATGTTTATTAACATCATTAAAACAGATTGTCAGGTAACTTATTGTCTTATAAATATTCACACATAACTATATCTCTTCTAAAAAGTGTTTATTTTGGTCAAAAACACTATTCGTAACACAAAAGGCATACCGGTCTTTCGCCTTGAAGCACAGCCGTCCGTCTGCATCAACTTATTTTTTTCTGGACATTATGGGATAAACATTTGTATGTCTCAATTCCACCCGCGAAGTTACGCCTTCCCTCCGGCTTACTGCCGTGTAGTGGCAGTAAGCCGTAACTTCGCGGGTAACACAATCTACAAGCATTGTGGGAAATGTAGTTTTTGGTCAAAGCACGCTTCTGATCTATTTATTATAGACACTAAGATTTTACAAGCTCTCGCGGGCCACATAAAAGGACGTGGCGGGCCACATTTGGCCCGCGGGCCTTGTGTTTGACACATGTGGGTTAGACCCTGAGTGTCAAATATAGCCATAACAACATGGAACAGACTACAAACTGACCACATGACTTCAGTGGTCAATGGACTTTTCCAACAGACTTCAGTGAAAAAAAAAAAAAAAAAACACAAGATTTTCCCATTATTTGTCCAGCTGTCCTATAACTGTCCATATAATCCAGGGAGGACTCCGAGTTGGCCAGCGGTCTAAAGCACTGCCACTATGATCAAGAGATTGCTGGTTCGAATCCTGTTCATGTAGCTTGCCATCGGCTGAGAGAGCAATATTGACCATGGGTGGTTAGATGGTGCTCTCTCCCCACATCACTCCAAAGGGTGATCTCGCTCAGCAGAAGTCATCTGTGAGCTGATGTATCGGAACCAAGCTGCTGTGATTTCCTCTGAGTGCACTGGCTACTCACAAATGTACTAGTCTTCACCCTCCTGGTGTTAGGGCATCACAAGTCACGGGGGAGTCCAAATAAATGGGTTGGGTAAATAGGGAGAAAATCGGATAAAAATTTGAAATAAAATAATTATAAATTCAACCCGATGTAAAGGGCCGATTTATGATTTATGAATCTCTAAGGTTGTAAAGTGAGGTTGTGAAAATTGGGAAGCAACACAGGTGCACTGGGTAAATTGTGGAAGAAAGAACAACTTAGATAACCTTGCATAATCATCGACTCACTCCTTTAACATCCATTAATTTCCCTTTTTTGTAATGGTTCCTAGTCAATTGTAAGAATGTGATGGTTGGTGTCTTGGGAAAATATTTAGAAGAAGGAGAATCAGATTCATCATCAAACTGCTTAATTAATACCCACAAACAAAAATGTTCTATTTTTGGAATGGATCTTGATAAAATGCTTTATCCAGGTTGGGAAGTGAGGCTGTGATAGTTGCGATGCAACAAATGCTTCTGGGGGAACATCTGGGAGAAACTTGGGCAACTTGAATGAATATGATTTACTATCAAACCACTTATTTAATACCCATTAACTGACTTATAGTTGGATAGTAGGATGCAGGAACAGTACCTGGGAAGACTTCATTGAGGTTGACTGGAGGTTTGTTGGTGTCCACTGTGATCTTGTACTTGGCATTCTTGGAGGGTGAGGTAGGGCAGCAGACCAGACGCAGAGGTAGCACAAACTTGCACTGAGCTACACGAGGAACTCCTGAGAACAGGGACAAAAAACATACCTCTTACAGACATGCTTTTATCATGTAGGAACTTCAGAATTACACCTAAATAACAGTATTTCTTATTAGAATTAAATTAAAGAACCTATTAAAAGATTTGTGATGACAACGAGCAGAAATACGAATCTACCCTTTCAACGACATCCAATAATGAAACTGGATTTGACTCATATCCAGAGTTACGAGTCTATGAATCAGGGCTGAGCAACTTGTTCCGCCTCTCGTCCTTTCTGACTGGTGATTTCGTGTGTCTGTCATCACCCTCTCTATTGTACATAATTGGTGGATTTGTTCTATGTTTTGTGTGAACTCCAATAGAAATAAAGGAAATCACTAAGAACAGGCCCATCACATTGCCAGATTTATCGACAATCAAGAATTTATAGGTCCAGCCTAGATGCCAGCTTCAGAAACTTATAAGTGCAGGATCTACAGGACCAGCAGCAACATATGTTGGCAACCGTGGGCATGTCTGCAGGATAAAATATATAAACCTGTATACCTTTAGGCTCAACCTAATTTCAAATTGTTTCCAAGCTAGAGGTGGCCCAATCTTGTACAGTTTTCACAAAAAAACTTAAATAGTATAACAATAGTAAACCGTTGTAAGAACCTTTTTGGTCCTATTTTTGTGCCATCTACATAAGGCATTCCACAAATGATACAAGGTTCACTAGTCAAAAAACATTTAAGAATCCAATAGGTATTTTCTATAGCCATGGTTCTATACAGAAAAAAGCCTTGAAGAACTCTCTTTTTCTTTTTTAAGACTCTGGCAACGTGGGTAACAACACTGCCTTGTAAAAAAGAAAAAAGTTGTTCCAGATAGAGCTTCAGCCTAATGCCACAAGCGTAATGGAACGACATGTGCAGAAGCAAGAGTAAGCACAATGGTTCTCAATCTGCTGGATCGAGAGGATGGAAGAAGAGGAAGAAAAAGAAAGGCAAAAGATCAAAGTGTCACCTTGAACCTTCAACCTTTCCCCAAACATAAAGCTTTCCATCCGCTCTGACGGAGCTTAGCTTCCTGTCCTCTGCCTTAGACCTTCCCAGACTCATCAAATAGCACGTTATAGAGGAAGAACAACAAACATCCAGCATCTCCACCCTTCAATAATGTCTCAGGCATGGACCAATTAGAGGTTCCTGAGAGACCTCCAGCCCAGATTACCAGTTGAACGTGGCAACCGCTCTGGGCTGATTCTCGGCTCAATGAGAAAGCCCCGGCTGGAACAAACCCAGGCCTGGGCCGGCACTGAGCTGCGCTGGGAGCAGAACGCTAGCAGCTCTGGAGAGCGCTAGAGTAATCCCTTCCTGTTATGTCTGGCCAGGTAACTGGAGCTGCAGGCCGAAGGGCCCGGCTCATGTCACTTTCGCTAAGATAACACTGCAGGAACGAAGCCCCCCTTTCTGAGGATGTGTGGGGCCACCCAATTGGTCAGGACTGACCTAAGAACAGTCAGAAGGATGGGATGCTAGCTTGTAGCCACTTGGTGGGCTCTTTTTTCCTGGGCTTTGGCTGATCTGCCAGCAGTCTTGGCGAGCGTTTGGGGCTGAAGAGAACTGGAGAAAGTGACTCATACTTTACCTCACCTTCTGATCTATCTTCTCCTCGACGGATCTGACTATAGGCTGCACTGGCCTTCTGTTCACCATTTCCCCAATAAATCCTTGGAAGAATAAGCGCACTTTAAAGCTTTCCCTGCATAAAGTAGATTCATAGCAATGAAGTAAAAAAGGAGAGCACCTAAACGAGCACCGCCACTCGAGCATGCATGAAAAAAGATCCACATGTAGCTCGGAAGCTGAAGTGACAGCTTAGAGATGACATGGCGGAGGGGAAAATACTGTTTTCCCTTGAAAAGTCTGGAGCAGCTGCATGCAAGCACTCCAGGAAGGGAAACAAAGAGATGGGAAGAGAGTCCACAAAGAGACGGGGCAATTATTACATGAAATTATTGATTTGCGCCTGGGTGGCCGTCTACCTGCCACGGAGTCACTTTTGCGCTGTGGCTCCTTCATCCCCCTATAGGTCAGCACTGCCACTGCACTTTTCAGTCTTTAGGGTTAGGGTCAGTGCAGGGATAGGGACCAATCCAAGGCTGTGTATCCAGCCAAAAATCAAATTTACCCCAGATGTAATGAATTAGTCAATGCATGACTGGTCCCTGAAGCTTGTTTGCATTGGAGTTAAGAGGCTAATGGAGCTAATAAGTAATATAATTGTACAGCCACTGGATAGCAGTGAAAAAAAACTGACCAAATTATCACACTCTAGAGGTGGGCCATATGACCTTAAAATAATCTAACAATATTTCAGGTTGTTTTTGAGAAAACTAGGCGATGGGTTGGCCATGGCCTAGCGTTTGTGTCTTCAAGTTAAGATCTTGAGATGGCATAAGACCTATTCCCTGATTTACAATGTGGAAGCAGGTAAAATGGGAATGTGTACCACTAACAGAATGCGAAAACTCATGCAACTTCTTGGACACATGCTGTAAATTGCTGTAAATGTAAATTTCAATTAATCAATGTAATGCTGTGTTGTTACATTCCTATATGATCTACCAAAGTTTGTGTCTAGGTTGTTTTTTGGATATTGTATACAGTTTCCATGCATCAGGGAACCATTATCAATATCAGGGAGACTTCCGCAACTTCCAGGAGAAGCGGGATGCATCAATTCATTTGCAATGAATTTAAAGCACCTGTTGCAGTGGAGGTTGACAAAACTGCTCTCCCCCTGGCTAACTAGGGTTCAATTCCTAGAGATCTATTCCCTGTACACCAATAAAAGTCCTTGGGCTGGACTCCTAACTCCTGCAAATAATAAGCAATAGCTAAATTAGCCTCCAAATCTAGAAAGAAGCAAACGCCAAATGTATCTGCGCTATTTAACTTCATTTGGGGTATAGTAGTGGGGCATCGGGGAGCCACTCACTCGCAATATATGGAAGACTCTTGCAACTTCTAGAAGAGGCGGGAAGGATGTTTGATGAGAGTGTACACAAAATTGAAGCTAATCAACTACATTTGCGGTAATAAACTGCGGTAGAAAATTGTATTTCTAGCCAAATCCTCACATTAAGGCGTTTATCTTCCTTCCGCCATACCTAAAATCAACAGGAAGCCACACACTAGCCTCCACCTTTCTCATCAGTACCATGACCATGACCTCCTCTTCATGACCCTCTCCTGGTTCTCCACCTCCACTGATTAGGATCTTACATGTTTGTGAATGTGTGTAGGTGGGAATTATCCAAGAATTCTCAAAATCAAGCAACATAAACAGGTAACTAAGTGGATGCCTGACTTCCATCAGTCAATAAAACAAAAAACTGTGCAGGGAACAGTGGTTTGGAGAATGTATGGAAGGCTGGTGGGACTGGTGTATGGAAGTGTGGGAGTGTATGACGCCAGCTGTAAACATATGCGGATTATGAAAGCATGAGTGTATGTTTATGTCTCTGTACGGCCTGTGCTGTATATGTCTAACGTTTCTGTATACATGCTGAATCTGTGTATGTACAGTGGTGCTGTGTATGTATGTGTGTGAGAGAGAGACCAAACGAGAGTATAGAGGGATTTTTTTTTTTCTCTGCGCAAGTGTGTGAAAGACCTCTGAGGCTATCGCGTTTCACACTAACGTAAATACTGCTCTAGTCCTTCCTGCCGGTGGCTGAACTCACCTGCAGGGTTCAGCTCTGTCATGGGCAGCAGAAGGAGAGAGGAGGGGAAAAAAGTCAGTTTTAAGAGCATGAGAAGACACACAGATACACACCACAAGCTCGGATCAGAATGTTAAAAGTACAGAAACATATATACATGCAGTAAAAGGTAGAAGTTTCGTTTAAAAATGAGAGTGCACTCAAAAAACAGGTTACATTTACTTGAAGACATAACAAAACCCTTTTGTTGCTATATAGATTAGCACTGATGGTCTAATAAATGAAAATTCTGTTTTTATGGAGCTATTTAGAACCCCCTTGGGTCTCCTGCCATAGAGTTTCATTTCATTCAAATGTTGACGAATAATTTACGCTGACACTAATGCACCCTGAGCCTGCAGGACGGCTTAAATTCCTTTAAAACTTTTAAATTGGAGCCACTTATCCAGCATTGAAGCCTCCTATTAATTTAATTTCATCCGTCCCTATCTTGTTTATGTTGCATACCATAGACAAAGGAACATCAAGATCTCTAAAAATGGACATCTAACCTTGAGATTGTTTCTAAATTTTCCACAATTTTGGTTCTCAAGTCCTCAGACATTTCTCTTCAACAAAAAGAAAAGAAGACGTTTCCTTTCTTTTTGTTCTCAAGTCCTCAGACATTTCTCTTCAACTCTCTCTGCTCTTCAGGGATATTGTGCCATCATTTTTGTATCTAAATGTCTTATTACGTTGTCATGGATCCACATAGATTTTGTGTATAATCATGTTGGAAATAGCTGCTAGAGGCAAGAGGGAAAAAGTAACTTTGGTAATTAAGGGATACTTGATTGCTTGATTAATTGGCCCAATAAAATAGGTCCACAATTTTGGTTCTCAAGTCCCCGGATATTTCTCTTTACTTCTTTTTGCTCTTCATGGTTATTGTGCCATCATTTTTGTATCTAAATGGCTTATTACATTGTCATGGTTTCATATGGAACCACTGGCTGAAGAATCCTTTTTAAGATGTGACGTTTTGAGAGTTAAACTAAAATTGGTGGAAATGCAGGCTGGTTCACTAAAAAGCACATCGGTTCTTATAAGCCCGAACGGAACTGTTCAAGAACCAGAGTTCTTTTGGTGGAAAAGCGCCATTAGTGGGAATTCCCTTTAAAGATTTGCACAGAAAAGTCAACAGGTAGAGAACCCAACAGTGGAGAGCCTCACTGTAAAAGTAGCATTTTCTCTCCAGCACGACTTCACTCCTCTTTAAAAAGCCTTTAAGTTCTAAAGTTTCCTCCACACCGGCCCATAATAGCTGTGGCACTCAACACTTTTCATCCAGTGTCGCACCTTCTGAAATAACACCTGAGGCTGAGCTGGAACAGGCTGCGTCTGGTGCGCCTGGCCTGGTGAAGTGCCAGTGCCTGCCTGGGGGCTTTAAAACGTCCCTCAGCTTCCAGGACTGGATGTGGCATGGCCACCTGCCACGCTGAGCCAGTTTGGAAGAGCCTCGCTGTGTTTGTTGAAAGCTGGACAGAGCCGTGTCTGAACACACGGCACTGGTCGCTCGGCCTGTCATAACGGAAACTGCACCTCCCCTCCGCGAGCCCCGCGGCTCCTCGTAAGCGTCTCGCCTCTTTATTTATGCATTAAAAATGAGAAACCGCCGTTACATACAGGCCTTGGCATTTTAAGTAGTGGCCACATCAGTCAGTCAAACCGCGCTTCCTAAAACACAGCACTCCTCTCTAAACCGCTACCTATGACGACAAGTGCAGGGTCTATCTGCCAACGGTGTCTAAAAAAGTCAGTCTAAACCATATCCACCTGTTTCCCCATTTCAGACACTGCAAGTATTTCAAAAACATTTCCTTGGACTGTTATCATCAACTTGTGTGAAGGAGTTTTCTAAAGAATCTACTAAAATAAGAGTAAAACCAATGGCATATTTAACAAATATTGACAATGTTATATATCAGTCATAAGGTACATTAGTCTTGGCAGGAACAAGATGTTCCACAAAATGTTGGAGCAATTCCTTGGAAATTCTGGTCCATGCTGGGCCAGAATTTCATGATTGGATCATGCAATTCCTACAGGTTTTTTTTTTTTTTAAGAACTTTTACTGCAAAAAATCTCCCCATCCCAAAGGTGTTCAATTGGATTCAGATCTGGGAGGCCAGTGAGGAACACTGGACTCATTGTCATGTCCATAAAACCAGGTCATGTTTCTACTTCTGCTTCTGCTTTACAATTGATGGTGCATCATCATGTTGTGAGTAGCTGTTGCAGGCAAAAAGAAAAGGCAACTTTGGTAACTAAGGGATATTTGATTGCCTGATTAACTGGCACAATAAAGTAGGCTAAGAAAACTTTCAACACACTATTGAACCATCTCCACTAGCCTGGACGTGGACCATTGACCGTTGACTAGGCAGGTTGGGTTCATGGTTTGATTCATTCTGTTGGCAACAAATTCTGTCCCTAACAGTTGAGACTCTCAGCAGAAATCAAGATTCAAAAGATCAGGCTAGTTTTGGTAAGCTTGTGTCCACTGCAGCCTCAGCTTTCTGTTCTCTGATAGAAGTGGAACCTGGCATGGTCTTCTGCTGTTAGCTAAAGCCAATTCTTCTCAAGGTTGGGTGTTCTGTTCATTTATGTTTATCATAACTGTATAGAGACAAAATCTGAGCTACTGTAGCCTTTCTGTGTGCTCCAACCAGTCTAAATGTTCTCATCAACAAGGTCAAAATCAAATCAAACCCTATATAAGGGAGTGAATCCCTTAAAAAGGGTCTAACGCAGGTGTGTTCAATACTCAGGTGAAAGACTTCCTGAAGGAGCCACATACAGTGTCATGTGTTCAGGAAAGAGTGTGATGGGTGTCTGTGTGTGGTGCATTCTGGGCAACGTAGTCCAGAGACTGGAGATCGCAGGCAGAGCTAAGTGTGGGAGAGACAGGAGCACTCTCTACACCAGGCATGACAGATTAACAGGTGAACTATGAGTAAAAAGGTGTTTTTTATCTGCAGAATTGTCGCTCATTGGATGTTAAAAAGACATCATATTTTAAAAAATGTCTTTTAGATACGCATCAAAGTCTTGTTGAGCAATCACTGGTGCAAGATATGAATAAAACTGGTCTTTTGACCAAAAATAGGTACCTAACAAGCTAAAAAGCTACAAATGCGTATCACTCCAAGATTTTTAGGTTTGAAATGTAACTTTTGGCTAGATAATGGATGTAAATCTAATACAATGGAGCATGCTAATCAGCAGGTCAAGAAGGCTCCTCTGGTAGCAGGCTCAGGATTCAAAGCATGCACCCTTGACTTGTTGTGTATTTCACACTTCGTTAGAGTTGATAATACCCAGCATCTGGTGCTTAGCTCTGAGCAGCGCTGACCAATGCCAAAACAGCAGGTTAGCGCAGGGCATAGAGAAAGACAGAGAGATGCATTTTACACTCTTTGCTCATTTATCACTTGAGTTTGGCAGACTTTAACGTCTTTGGCTGACTTCAACGTCCTCCTACAGAGGCGATGCAAAAGAAAAGAGAATGCAGAACGCTGTATTTCTGGCATGTCAAAAGTTTATGTTTGTGAGAGGATCATAGTTGAACATAAAGCATCAGCTGGGGATAGAGTACAATATCAGCCATTCTACAGCACCCACTTAAGAAGAGATGGTCAAGGCCTTGTGGCAGCATATATGAGTAATGAACCCACCACCTTGTGATCCATAACCCACAACAACGATTGAGCCACGACTAAAAAAATCTTCATTTTACATATCCCAGGTTTAGTCAGTGTTAGTCATGTTACTAAATTCACCCCAAAAAAGGGTTAAGGGCCTTGTTCAAAGGGTCTACAAGTGGCTGTATATCAGTTCTGGGTGTGGAACCCAAAACCTTGTGATCAAAAAATCAGCAGTGTAACCATCAGGGCCTTGCTAAACCCAAAACTTTGTGAACCCATCACTTTGACTATTGAGCCACAAAATAAAAAAATAATAATCTTTTGGTGGCCTTGGCTTTTAACCTTTTAAAAAATAACACGTCGCAACTTATACAGGTGTGGGCTTTCCAAAAACTGTCCCCTGAGGTAACATTTTATGATCAACAAGCATGATCAACTGTCACTGAACTGCGAAACATGGTGGCGAAAGCCTCATGCTGTGGTGAAGCTTTTCTTCAATAATAATGGGGAAGTTTGTTAAAGGACAGATTGTCAAAAAGACATAATGCAAGACCTGATTCAGCTTGGTAGAACCATCACCAATTAGTGAACTAACTATTGAGCCACAAAAAGAAACTTTCTCTTTGCATATGCCTGATTAGTAAGCCATGAAATGGGACTCTAGAAGCAGAGAGAGTTAACGACCTTGCTTAAGGGTCCAGCCATGGCTATGCTTACATGCTTTCAGCAACAGCAACTGGCTAACTAGCTATGTTTCCAGAGTTTGCAGTTGGTATGTTTGTTCCTTTAACAGCGGTAAAATTGAGATGGACTCAGGACAACCTAATTCACATTTTCTTTTTAAAGAGGGGGCGAGGCAAAGAGCTTACATCTTACATCTTACATGTCTTTGAACATCCCGAGGCATGTGAGCTGAATCCCAGTCCCACTGCCCATGACTAGGAACCAGTGGATAAAAGTGAGGAGTAATGTTCAGCTTTTTATCCACCTCGTTCAATTGGATAGAAATTGTATTTGGAATGGCTTCAATCGGACTACTCTATTCCAATTGAGGTGTTTACATGGACGTGCTCTATTTTGATTGAGCTATTAGTCCGAATATTAACAGATTATTAGACTGCATGTAAACGTAGCCAGTGACTGCTTAGCAAATCTGGGCAGTGAACCCACAACCTTATGGTCTATAACCAGGAACTCAACTTATTAAGCCACCACTGAATGGAGAAGAGATGGTTAAGGACCTTCCTCAAGGGCCCAACATGGGTGCCTTAGGTGGTGCCTTAGCTAGACCATGTATCACACCCACAACCCTGTGAAAAGCCTGTGATCAAAAACCATCCAACCACTCCAACTAATATAATTCTGGCACCTCATTCATGGTCTGTTTCTGACGAGAACAATGACAGTAAAACTAGTCTTGACGTCATCGTTTGCCACCAGTTCCACAATGCCCCCAGCCCAAGTGCACCACAGTTCCTATAGGCCCAGAGCATCTGTCTCCACTCTGCGAGACAAGGCTTCTTAGACAGGCCACTTGGGTAAATCCTAGCTGAGTGGCTTTCAAAGTGGACTCGACAGGTGCAAATCCCTTCTTAGTGTTGGGTCTTTTTCTTTCCTTATTTTTTTTTTTCAGCTCCAGGCATACAGCTACTCTCAGTTATGCAGAGGGGTGGTGGTGGGGCAGGGGGGCCATGCTGGCGTGGTGACAGCAGGCGTGCTAATGTGACATGGGCAGCTGCCCCGCAGACCTCAGGGTGAGTGGGTGTGAATGTGAAGTATGTGGTGTAAGCCTTAAAATGACTTGCGCAAGTGCCTTTGAAGTGTGTACGTGCATACAGTATATGTGTGTGTGTTGTGTTTTGCGAAAAGGGTGAATCTTATCAGGTGAGAGCTTAGAATGGCAGTTGTAATGACTGTGTAGAAGT
The DNA here is from genome assembly GCF_023375975.1 of Astyanax mexicanus. Taxonomy (NCBI): domain Eukaryota; kingdom Metazoa; phylum Chordata; class Actinopteri; order Characiformes; family Acestrorhamphidae; genus Astyanax; species Astyanax mexicanus. The sequence continues at coordinate 40,367,141 of NC_064411.1, forward strand.
AAAGGTGGTCAAGAAAGAAAGAACAAAATAAAAAGAAATAAAGAAAGAAAGATAGAAAGAAGGAAATCTTGCAAGGAATGTAAATGTCCAACGTTGCTTGGCCAATATTCAACCTCACCTACAATATAACACCTCACGACTTATACAGGTGTGGCCTTTCCCAAACCGTCTCCTGAGGTAACACTTTATGATTAACCAGAATATGCAATCTAGAGACTTTTTCTAGTGGTTTTCAGGCAAGATGAGGACAAAACAGAACCTTCTGACTAAAAAAATTCTAAATGCTTTTACTGAACACCATCCCAACTGTGAAACATGGTGGTAAAAGCATCAAGCTGAAGCAAGGCTTTTCTTCAATAAGAATGTGCCAGCTTATTAAAGGATGGATGGAAAAATGAAAATATATCCAGACATAATGCAAGACAACCTGATTCAGCTTGGAAGAACCAACGCCTTAGTGAATCAATGATCCCAAGCATTGTTCCCAAGGCCAAAGCTGAACAACAAAACAGTACATTTTGTTTAACAACAGCTAAATCCAAATCCAAGTTCAGATCTTCTTCTAGACAAAAAAAAGATTGATACTACTTAAGAAGTTTGAGTCTACATCCCAAGAATTGTGCCTTAAAATCGCGTCATAAAGCTTTGCCTTTAACAGCCACAGCCCTGGCGCATGTACCAAATCTAGGGATCTGGCACTTTCCTTCAACTGCATTGGCTGTCGTAGGGTTTAATATCATTTACATGTTTTTTTCATATACATTCATATACATACAATTACATGATTTTTCCATGACTTTTTTATGCCTTCAAGGTAAATTGCCATGACCATACAATTTTTAAATTTTAATCAGTGAAGACATGGACAATAAAACCAAAATCAACTAAAACTAAAATCAAAATTGATTATAGTAGGTCTAAAATTAATCAGATAAAATGTTGACACAATCTTTAATAATAAAATGTGTGTCAGCTCCATTGTGTCTGCTTAAATGACAGAATTAACATATCAGTTAGCTAAAAAAAATAGATTTTCTCCATCGATAAACTGAAACACAAAGATTTGTAGGGCTGGCCCTAATAGCGTTTTTTGAGCTCCGGATATTCGGCACTGATTCGAAGCGAATATTCGAATATTCGTTTTTAAAAAAAGAGGTAAAAAAAAAAAAAAAGCAAATCACTGCCCCTTTAATCCACTGAAAAATGTTCAATGTGCTCTGACCGACGAGACATATTCACCCCGGATTTTTGGTGTTTTTATCCCGGATTTTTGTGTTTTCACCCCATATTTTTTCTGTGTTTTTAGCCCAGATTTCTTTGTGTTTTCATCCCGGAATTTCTGCTGCCCCACACCGAGGCTGCTGCTGCACGGTTTCTCCGCTGCGCAAGCCAGCCCAGTAAATTGCTGTTTGTGTTTTCACACTTAGGCTATTTGCTTAAAAAAACAAACAAAAAAAACGTTTGTTCAGGAAGTATTTTATATTCTTAAACATTGTTAATTATATTAGAGGACAGTCATTGTAAACTGTACTTGGTCTATTTCGGTTAAAGGATTGTGCAGGGCATATTACTGATTTTGTATTTTTGCACTTGGGCTATAAGCTCAATATTAAATATTTTGTTTGTTTAGAAATTATTTTATATTTTTAAACCATGTTAAATTATATTAGAGTAGAGGAAAGTCATTGTTAATGACGTTGGTCTATTTCGGTTTAAGGATTGTGCAGGGCATAGTCTTATTACTGATTTTGTATTTTTGCACTTGGGCTATAAGCTCAATATTAAATATTTCGTTTGCTTAGAAATTATTTTATATTTTTAAACCATTTTAAATTATATTAGATAAGAGGAAATTCGTTCAGACATCATTTTTGTAGGCCAGGCTTTTGTAACCGATTTAGCCCCTACTGTTGCCACATTACCCCTTACGTTTTATTATATAAATCAGTTTCGAAGAGCCTGCATTTTTTTTTATCATGTATAATAGAGGTCTGCGCGAGACTGATTTTTAAACCCACTCTTCCACGCTCCCGCGTTTCTGTCTCGTTACCGCTCCGCAAAAAAATTGCTTCTTTTAATCCCGCGCCCGCCCGCCACATACACATTTCTGCCGCTCCCGCCCCACGTTCCTAATATAAATTAAATAAACTACATTTAATGCTTCAAATTTACTTATATATTTATTAAAACAGCAGTGCTGAATAGTGCGGTCCCGTTCCTTACCCCAGTCCAAACACCATCGGTGTGTGCGTGTGTGTGTCGGTCCATCCTGCGCGTTGAGAGTTTTCTTTAGGTTTTTTTTTTTTTTTACAATTATTACAGTTTTCTTAACTATTTATTAATTTGCTCCCGCATCTTCTGGATTAAACTCCCGCTCCAGCCAATAACAGTTCAGTTCTGTCCCGCGCGCAAGATATTCTGACGGGACCCGCGAGAACAGAAGTGGTTAGAGTGAGGTGGAACTCTGGAAAGGAGAAAAAAAACGAATATCCGAATACCAAAATTAAAAACCGAATACCTACTCAACGAACGAATATCCGAATACCCGAATATTCGGGTCCAGCCCTAAAGATTTGTAGAGCAAATTTCAATTTTTTTTTCCAAAACTTATCCAGGCTTGTAAATTTCCAAATTTCATGACCTTTTCAGGTTTTTCATGACCGAACAAACCCTAAATTGGGGGAATCCTAGTAAGCAGGTGGGTTAACTGGCTAAATTGAAAGGAAACTTTGGTAAACATTCAGGTAAAAACATTTTCCAAACAACCTGAAACACTTGAAGAAAACCTACTGGGAATAATGAATGAAAATCATTACTAAACAGTGGAAAGTTTAAAGTAAGAAGTAGGAAGAAACTTCCCCTTAGACTTTAACCTGTTACTGCTGCAAAATACTGTTCAATCAAGTACAAAAATGTAAAGAATTTGAATATTTATGCAAGTAGATTTTTTAAATTCTAGTTTTAGTTTAAGATCTGCTGATGCTGACAAATAATGAATTTTGACTATGAAAAGGGACTTTGAAACCAAAGTGGCTTGCAATAAAAAATACTGTTCCATTAAGTACAAAAATGTAAAGAAGTTGAATATTTATGCAAGTGACATCTTTAGTTCTAGTTTTAGTTTAAGATCTGCTGACAAATAATACATTTTGAATATGAAAATAGACTTTAAAACCAAAGTGGCTTGCAATAAAAAATACTGTTCCATCAAGTACAAGAATGTAAAGGAGTTGAATATTTACGCAAGTAAAGTAATTTTTTTTTATTCTAGTTTTAGTTTAAGATCTGCTGACAAATAATGAATTTTGACTATGAAAATAGACTTTAAAACCAAAGTGGCCTACAATAAAAAATACTGCCTGGAACAATCTGTGTAAGTGTCATTTGCAATCCAGACAAATATGAAATATGACTTTTAAGAGGGTTGAATATTCTAGCAAGCCGCTGTACATGTGTGAGAAGACACAGCACAAAAAAAACGCTGTAATTTGGCCACGGGAACGAGTAAGGCATGTGCCTCATGTCTGTTTCCACTGGGAAGGGGGTTTCCCCTCTGTATAACTAGTTTCTGTTAAAAGGTGTGACAAGAAGTGTGTGTGTGTCTATATGTGTGTGTGTGTGTGTGTGTGTGTGTGTGTGTGTGTGTGTGTGTGTGTCTGTGAGAACCGGGTCCTACCTGTGATCTAATATGTCAGACTGAGCAGGCCAGGCTTGTGAAGGAGAGAGAGAGAGAGAGAGAGAGAGAACCTTTCCACTCACTATTTTTAGCGGGACAATAAAAGCAGAGGGGGGGATTCCAGATTTAAAGCTCTTTTAGGAAGCTTTCCACAAGCCGCTGCCAACCCCAGCGCCGTCCAAGGGAAACAACAGCACAAATGTGAGCCTTTTCACTTTTTCTCTGCGAACATTTCGAATCGAGTAAAGTAATCATAAAAAAAACGGCATGACATTTTCATTGAAATAAAGAGGCTTGCTGAGGGAAGAGGTCAGCTGTAGACGGTAAGATTTAAGAGTAGGACTGAATGATATGAAGGGGGAAACCAGACTGTGAAATTGTAGTCTATACACGCTTAAAAATAAAGCTTCTATCATGGGTTATTTAAAAGACACCAAAGAAGAGCCACTTTTAGTAAAAAAAAAAAAAAAAAAAAAAAGAACCATGCTTAAGAAGAGTAAGTAAGTGAATGCAAGTAAAGAACCTTTACCTCTACTACATGAACCAGTAATAGCTTTGTAATAGCTTTGTAATAGCTTTGTAATAGCTTTGTAAAAACTTTGTAAAAACTTTGTAATAACTTTGTAATAACTTTGTAATAACTTTGTAATAACTTTGTAATAACTTTGTCAGAGTTTAAACTGTGTGCCCAATTATTGCTTCTTCTAAAACAGAGGTGTCAAACTTTTCTTCAGCTATAATATACTATATAAAATAGTTTGGACACGCCTTGTCCATTAATGCTTTTCTTTATTTCTTCATGTATTAATTTTTCTACGTTGTAGATTAATATTAAAGACATGAAAACATGAATTAAGGGAAACACATGGTATTATGTAGTAAAAAAAAAAGAGTTTGTCCTCCACAATCCCCTGACCTTAACCCAACCGAGATGGTGATTTGAGGTGATTTGGGATGAGCTGGAGCTTCACAGCGTGAAGGAAAAGCAGCACCTACAGGAACTACTTTAAGATGCTGAGATAACTATTCCAGGTGACTCTGTCCTCAAAGCTAAAACTTAGATCTATCTATCTAAGGTACAGTATAAAACATTATTTTTGTTCATTATATAAATACCGCATGTGTTCCTGTATAGCTTTAATAAAGACTTCGATATTAAATTTACAATGTAAAAAAAAATCATAAAAATAAAGAAGAGCTAATTGTTGATTTTGGTATGTCAGTACTAGTGGTGTGCCATATCATATCGAACGCAATAATATCGCAAACATTTTTGAATATCGTGAACGATATTATACCCTGAAATATCGTGCCATATCCCTAATTATAATTAGGATTATATCATGATATGATTTCAGTCAGTGCAGGTATACCTGTGGGAGAGCTGAAGGACACTGCTATATCTCCAGTCAGGTCAGCTGGTGTGTACTGGCCATTCAGAAAAGCTGAGAACGTCACCACTTGCTGAGATCCGCTACCTGTAGAGCACACACACACACAACAAAAACATTATTCATAAGTTAAAATGATTTAAAATTAAAATGCAAAAACTCAACTCTAAAATCAAAACTTTGGATCAGCAGGGGTAATGGAATCAATAAAAGCAACTGTTAAAAATATATGGTTTTATCATACTATGCTTTATGTGGTTTTACGCAGTCATAATTCATGGCCATTTCGCATCTTAAGTCATTTTGATTTAAACAGGCTGTTATTGCTACTGTGCCTGCAAGACCAATCTATGCAAATATTAGGGGTGGGAATCGTTTACTATCTCACGATTCGATTCGATTCCGATTTTGGGGGCCACGATTCGATTCAAAATCGATTTTTGATTCAAAACGATTTGAATTATAAAAATTTCTGCTTCTGGCTTATGAATCTTATTGAAAAAAAACCCTCCATAATATACACTGGTCCTGGAGCAGGTAATGTGTTACAAAAACAATAAAATGTGCAGGAATGTGGGTCCTCAGTGACAGAGGAATCACTGGGATATCACAATGACGTTAATGAACAATAAATACATAAATAAATAACACTGCTTTATTACCAGGCTACTAGCGGTGGTGTGTAGGTGACGCTGCTGGGCTGATGTGATGATAGCAGTGGAGCGCTAAAGTTCAGGAGCAGCTGCTGATTAACTAGTTAATTTAAGGTCGTTGTATTTCTTCAGAAAGGGGGCAGGAGGTGGAGAAATTAATTCATATGGTCCATTCCTTAATTCCTCTGTGATGAGGAGCTGAAATTAGCTCTGATTAGCTTATTGTATTTTTCCGTTCCGCCTTAAATGCTGCAGCCCGCTGCCACCTGTAGCGTTATTTAAGGTGGAACTGGAAAGTTAGCTAGTTAGCTAGCTAACAGTTACTGAAACTAACTACTAGCGATCTTTTTTATGCTTGTTATGAAGCATTCTGCCATAAAACATTGAAACTACACGTTAATCTAATGTAATATAGTGCTTGTTCTGCCATCTTACCGGTGATTCTCAAACACCTACGCTCTGTGTGTGTCTGGAAGATCTCCGTTTGAAAGGACAAGCGCTATCCCCAGGGTTGCCAGGTCCAACAAAAATACCCAGCCCAAAATCAGTCTAAAACCCGCCCCTCAGAATCGATTTTGGGACATTTTAAATCGATTCTGAATCGTAGTAAATGAGAATCAAGATTCTTATGTGAATCGATTTTTTGGCACACCTCTAGCAAATATGTTCCGTTTTGATTGGTGACTCTATTTAAAACGGAACCTCGTTAATTCAGTTGTAGAAGGCTGTGTTTTGCATCTTAATTATGAAGGTAAAGACATGCCAAACCTGGGTCTCGAACCCACAACCCTATTAACAGTAACCCCATGCTCTAACCCCTGAGCCACCACTGCCCCTGCTTTCTCAGGAATGTAGGTCTATTTCCTACAGTGGTGTGCATCTTTAAAGCACCTCATATCTTACCTACAGGCGATCTTCTTGTTAGCAAACAACCCGATGGAAGCAACTGATTTTCAGTTTCCTCACAAAAATTGTTCTTTATTGAACCTAAAGTACTTGTGGTCCTTCAAATGGGATTACTATGTGGTATTTTCACTAAAATATTATCTTATTAATACTTATACGGGCACACTAGTGAGAGAAAGTCACAGGTCTAAATTCCTGAGAGTTCCTGAGGTTTTGGTAAAGTAGCTGGATTAGCTATGATGTAATTGATGATGGGATGTATTAAAGCCTGGGTGCGAGGCTGCATTTCCACAATCTCTTGATGGCAAGAGAATGCTCTTAGATGAATCTCTTTGGCAAAAACTAACCATTTTATCTGTCTGTGTGAGACGAGGAGTCAAGCTTCTGCATTTTTATTCACTAACATCACAAGCAGAAAGAGAGAGAGAGAGAGAAAGTCCAGTTTCTGAGAGATTAAAGGCTCTGCCATACACCCTGTCCAAGTCACGTCACGAGGCTCTTTGCTATCTTACACCCTATCAACAGTATATTTTCATGCATTGTGCCCACGGTGTTAAAATAGCATCAGAGTTTAGGAATAAATCTACACTGATGGGAGTGGTGGTCTGGAGGTGAGGTGGGTTCAGGGAAATTTCTGGTGTATTGCTATCTTAGCGGCAGAAAACACAGGTGCGCCACTAACTGATTAAAACCCTGACAGCAGTAAATCGTCAAGAGTAAAGATTCCATTCCTATAGGTGCGCCCAACACGTGCACACCCTCGCTCATTAAACACACACACACGGGCACACTGCACTGCTCAAAACTGACTTTTAACTCAACGATGAACAAAATAAATAATAAAATAACATTGCGGTTCCCTGACCTGAACGTGCAGGTCAGTATCCTTTGCTGAGACGCACAAAGCTCTGCGCTGTTAATATACGAACGTGCCAAAGTCAGAGCTCACCTGCCTCTTAAAGGGAATAGAAAGTGAAACACTGATTGGTTTATTTCACTTTACTCCCAAAACACACCCATGATTAATAAGAGTATTAGCACATGCCTTTTGCGCCCTTCAAGCTGCACAAGGCGTATGTTTTTGTGCCCTCGTGATACCAAGACACAAATACACCCCCCTAAATGCAGCTGCACAATACGCAATTGACCAGTGAGCTATAGATTGCTAATAAAGGGCCCTGATTCTCGTACAGTAGTGGTTTCCAAACGCAGACTTGGACACAACCTCCTAATTAACCTTAGAAGATTTTAGTGGGTGCTTGTTATTGAATTAATTAGTTGGATCAGGTGTGTTGTGGGCACAGGTATGAGGGACCTTTAGGGACTGTGTTTGGCAACTTTGTCTTACAGGACAGTAGAGTGATAGCTAGTAGCCAGTAATGTACAACATTATTGTCTTGTTTAAAGTCTAAATCTGTATATTTTGAAGGACAGGTCCATCAGGATTTAAAGAGTTAAGTAAGTAGAAGATTAACTGATATCTAAATTACGTAAATCTTGTACAATTTTACAATTTATGAGTAAACAAGGAAAAAAAAATACATGCAAAAGTTTGGGTATTTCAAGAATATTTAGCTTTAGGGAAAAAAAAGTTTCAGACAAGGTTATAGCTTGTTCTTGGTTTAGTAAAGCAAATTTTAAAGCTTTTAAAAATCCCTTAATCCTAGTTAATACTGTAAACCAGTGTAATCTGCTAATCTGAGGAAAACCGGCATGTTTTATTCACCCCAAAACCTTTCCATTAATTCCATCTAATTTCTATTAATCAAATAACTCAAATACTGTCTAAATGCATTCTATTGCACTTATACTGTAGCCAACCTCCCATGCCTGGCTATGTGATATGCTTTTATAACTAACACAGCAAACCTGATTTGTGCAAATTCTTCAAATTAGATTTTTCACCCCTCTATTCCTTTGAGTTTCTTTCTCACACACACACACACACACACACACAGCGCGATAGGTTAACGAGCCGTGTGGTAAGAGCTGAGGCTGGGCCAGCACAGGTGACTGAGCTGTAGCTATGCGGCAGGATTCCTGAACAGCGTGGAGAGATTAAGTGCTCTACCCGCCCACACACATAAACCTAATACCTTCACCAACCTCCCCATCACCACACCACCCCCCCACATACACACACACACACACCACACCACCTCCCCACACTGCTTCAGTTCTGCTTCTCATAGAACCAGACCTGCTCTGCCCATGGGAACTAACTCCACAGGCCTGCTTATCATCCTACACCACGTCTGTTAAAGCCTGGATACAAGACCCAGATTCTTATACTTTCTTACTTTCTGACTGATGAACTGATAAATATGATTAATTCATTAGCCAAGATGCAGCTAATGAGCTAATGAGATATATCTATTAGTTGATTTTTGTCAATTCGTGTCAACCCATTAAAAAAAACCTTAATGTCCAGTACTAAGATTTTTTCATAGCAGATATAAAAAAAAAAAATAGAATTAATGGTATATTGGCAAAATCACATTACATTTCTATACAGCTCTAGAAAAAAAAAAGAAAATAATAAGTTTCTTCGATTTTACCAAATTGAAAACCTCTGGAATATAATCAAGAGGAAGATGGATGATCACAAGCCATCAAACCAAGCTGAACTGCTGGAATTTTTGCACCAGCAGTGGCATAAAGTTATCCAAAAGCAGTGTGTAAGACTGGTGGAGGAGAACATGCCAAGATGCATGAAAACTGTGATTAAAAACCAGGGATGTTTCAACAAAAACTGATTTCTGAACTCTTCAAACTTTATGAATATGAACTTGTTTTCTTTGCATTATTTGAGGTCTGAAAGCTCTGCATCTTTTTTTGTAGTTCAGCCATTTCTCATTTTCTGCAAATAAATGTTCTAAATTACAATCTTTTTTGGGGGAATTTGGAAGAAATGTTGTCTGTAGTTCATTTTATTCAAACAAATACCTATAAATATCAAAATCAAAGAAACTGATTCAGAAAGTGTTTTTTTTTTTACTTTTTACCAGAGCTGTATTTGTAGTGTCAAATAATTAGAAAAACAACTAGATGAAATCAAAACATGTAATTAATTGCGAAGTGTTATTGAATCCCACTTTTATTTATTTTAAAGACATACGCTTTTAATAGAATATTTAAATGCAAAAAAAAAAAAAAAAAAACATTTAATACCAGTTTTTCTTCTTAAGATTTACGTGTGATATTAATAGTGGATATTTAACTACAAATAAAATAATTAGAAATAACGGTAGACTGGCTAAATGAAATAATATCTACAGTATATTAGTATCGTCAATCAATTAGTCACAATGATAATGCATTCAATACAATCCCACAAATTGTCAATCAGAGATAGGTCTCTTGGTGAGGCTGGCCATGATATAGCAAGCTCTTGAGATGGCAGCAGTATATGAATAAGCATTAACCTGTTGAAGTAGCATGTAAAGTATGTAATAAAATGTGTATTCAGGAAATCCCTTTTCTAAACCACATCAACTGGTCTGCATCAAACAAATAAACATCTAAACATGTTTTGAGCAACTTTTGAGAGACGTTTTTCGGGACTGCATTCACCAAATGCACAAAATTATACTGATGACATTCTAAGCCCAGTGTTCCTCAGCAGTGTTAGCTAGCATCTCCTATTTTAAACTGAAAAAGCCATTTTAAAGCTGATGTCCGTAAGTTTGGGGATTTAGGGCCCTCTCTGGTGAGAATGGGTAATTGCACCGAGCATGTGGAAGAATCATTTAAAACTGGGAGGGTGTGATGCGGTCTCCTTTCAGAGCGGATGAATCCGATTCCAGGTTATGTTCAGTCAGAGAGAGAAAGAGAGTGTGCTTCGTCAGAAACTCCACTCCTTCGTTTCTTTGCTCTTACTATGAGTGAATGAGCTACTGAGCTCTGAGGTTCCACTTCTGAAGTCTCCTTTGCTCCACCAGCCTCTCGCGTTCAGAAAACTGAGCTGGATCCTCTTTTAGAGGCTGTAAATGTGACTTGAGTACGTAAAGACGCGTGACGTGGCCAGAAGAACTCCAGCGAAAAGCGACCCGACACCCCAGTTGGCACACTGGTACCATTAAACACAATATTTTGTCACTTCTCCACTCAGAAATGCTTCTGCTTTCAGTTTAGAAACAAAATAATACGGACTGCCACTTTAAACTCTCTTCAGAGAGCGCACGTATCTTGACTGATCGACTGCCCCTGGGGTCAGTGATCAATCATGTTTATTTGATTTTCCTCCAAACTATTTCTTTAAGCTCCTTTAACAGTCCCTCCATTTTCAGGCATTCCCTCCCGCTCCCACACTATTAGCAGCAGTTAGAAAGGAAACAGGAAAGTGTGACGAAAAAAGAGAAAAGCTCAGCCTGCCCCGGGGCGGCTTGAGTAAACTAGAGGGCATCTAAGCTGACCTCTCTTGACCCTCGCTGACTTGGCGGCCCACCCTTGGGACGCTGACTGGAGAGGGGTCATGGCTGAGTTGATACACACTTCACACGCCACACAAAGGGACCACTTAAGGGAGGCATTCTGATGCTGGGAGAAAGCTAGTGGACGTCCCAGCTTGGGGGGGGGGGGGGTGGTTTGACACTATTTAGGTGTTTGTGTGCGGTCGCTTTCAGGAGACAAGAGCTGATGGGGACCGGTGACATTTGACCTGAAGGTCAGGTTAAAGTAGTGGCTACCTGTCCCTGAGCACTTACGGTCGGTTCAGACACAGACTTCGTATGGTCAGAGGGTCGCAGTCAGAACTAGGGAGAAAGGTCACGATTTAAGCCATAACATATAAACTAGGTAGTAGCAGAGGTGCATCACAACTGCTAGGACTAGGATAATAGCATTAGCTGGGTTAACATAACTTTAGCATTAGTTTGTTTAAGAAAAGAATGGCTACTTTTCTCTGTGTACATTTCTCTCACATATAACTTGATTTGCACTGCAGAGGTAAATTCATGATAAGAATAGCACTGCTGAGGTAAATTTATGATTAGAACAGCACTGCGGTGGTAAATGTATGATAGGAATAAAACTGCTAAGGTAAATTCATGATTAAAACAGTACTGCTGTGGTAAATTTATGATTAGAACAGCACTGCTGGGGTAAAATCATGATTAAAACAGCAATGCTGAGGTAAATTTATGATTAAAATAGCACTGCTGAGGTAAATATAAGAAGAGCACTGCTAAGGTAAATTTATGATAAGAATAACAATGTTGTGGTACATTTATGATAAGAATAGCACTGCTGTGGTAAATACATGATTAGAATAGCAATAATGAGATAAATCTATGATTGGAATAGCGCTGCTAAGGTAAATTCTTTATTAGAATAACATATATAAGGTAATTTTTTTATGAGAATGGCACTGCTCAGGTAAAGTTTGATTAAAATAGCACTACTGAAGTAAATTCATGATAGTAATAGCACTGCTGAGGTAAATTCATGATTAGAACAGCACTGCTGAGGTAAATTCATGATTAAAACAGCACTGCTGAGGTAAATTCACGATTAGAACAGCACTGCTGAGGAAAATTCACGATTAGAACAGCACTGCTGAGGTAAACTTATGATGAGAGCAGCACCACTGAGGTAAATTTATGATAAGAACAGCACTGCTGAGGTGAATTCATAATAGGAATAGCACTGCTGAGATAAATGTATGATTAAAACAGCACTGCTGAGGGTAAATTCATGATTAGAATAGCACTACTGTAAATAAATGTATTGTATTATGTTGGTTTGTCTGGTGGGATCTAAATTATTATTAGCCAATTATTTTAATTACAAAATAGCCAAGAATCTTAGTAAGAGCAGTAATATTTCACATTGTAAGGTACTATCTTGTGAGAGAGGTTAAACACGATGGGAATTGGCAAAATTGGCAAAAAAGTCATGGTGCGTGATAAAAATGTCAGTGTCAGTTCATTCAGCAAAAAAAAAAAAAAAAAAAAAAAAAAACTAAGCCCGTGTAACTTTGTGTCCGACTCTCTTCTACTGACAAGCCTGAAATCCATCTTTTAGATTGCCACTTCCGTCAGCATATAGATACCATATCCACTGCTGAGTGCTGTCTGTAAAGTGGCCGGAACATGAGAGCTGACTTTCTGGATCTCCAGAATGAGCGGAAGTGAAATTTAATCAAGCCGGTCTAGTTGCCAGGAGTCACAGTACAGAAGAACAGGTACACTTGCCTTAACATTTGAGATAAAGATCAAGAGCCATTAGAGGCAGCTTGTTGAGATAAGTGCCCGAAGGCCTTACTCGGTGTGTGTTTTCAAATAGATGAATGCTGTGTGCGTGTGTCTGGTTTCATATATTTTCGGGACTTGATGGGAAAAACCAAAGAAAAACATACAATGCAAGAACAAAGAAAATAGTTCTGACTTTGTGACGCAGATTTAAAAAAGCAAATTTACATATCTATGTTTCAACATATTGTGTATATACAACATATTGTATAAGTGGGTTATGCAAGTGGTCTATCAAATTAAAGAGAATATATACAGTACAGCTCTGGAAAAATATAATAGAACACTTCAGTTTCTGAATCAGTTTCTCAGATTTTGCTATTTATAGGTATATGTTTGAGTAAAATGAACATCATTGTTTTATTCTATAAACTACGGACAACATTTCTCCCAAATTCCAAATAAAAATATTGTCATTTAGAACTTTTACTGTATTTGCAGACAATAAGAAATGGCTGAAATGACAAAAAGACTCAGAGCTTTCAGACCTCAAATAATGCACAGAAAACAAGTTCATATTCATAAAGTTGTAAGAGTTCCGAAGCCCTGGTTTTAATCACAAATTTCATGCATCTTGTTATATGCTCCTCCACCAGTCTTACACACTGCTTTTAGATAAATTTATTCCACTCCTGGTGCAAAAATCCAAGCAGTTCAGTTTGGTTTGATGGCTTGTGATCATCCAACTTCCTCTTGATTATATTCCAGAGGTTTTCAATTTGGTAAAATCAAAGAAACTCATCATTTTAAGTGGTCTGTTATTTTTCTCCAGAGCTGTATTATATATTTTTTATTGAGAACCTGAAGAAATGCTTTTTGTTTCTTTACTTTCTGCTTTTTTATAAAAATCACAAGAATACCCCCAAAAAATTGACTAAGTCCAAGTCCAGCAGCCTCCAAAAACAAGTGACAGGCAAAACAAATTGCTCCTAATTGCACTGCGCCTCTCCGCTAGATCAGCAAGTCAGTGTGTAAATCTCAAACAGCAGCAGCAGCAGCCAAGTTCTAATGGCTCAGCCGGCTGCGTTGCCCTGGCGGATGACATTTTGGGGTCAGGTGAAACCCTAGATGAAGGCGTTGGAGTGAAAGGTCTGTGTGTTAAGCGCTGGCCAGGTTTGGCATCCCTTTAACCTAATAACGCATTTACTTTGGATCGTGTTCAGCAGCTGCCTGAGCCCCTGTTACGGTCGGGAGCGCTGCTGCGGCCTGCCCTGAATCAGCTCTGGAGGAGAAAAAATGTAGCCTGTGATTAATCAGTCCATGTCAGAGCTTTGCTGTTGTTGTTTTGGCTCTAAACTCCAGCATGATGATTCTGAAATGAAGCAATGAGAATGTGGTTGGTAAAAAGTGCAGAATGTCGGCTTTAATTTGAATATAATTACTTTTATACAGGGTGCATAATACGGACACAATATGTTGTTCATTCCTAATTACAGGGCGTTTTATATGCAGTCAGCCCAATTTATGGGGATAAATCTGCATGTAAATCATAAGCTTCTTTCTGCATAGTTTGTTCAGTAGTTTAATAAAACCAATATATCATCAGGATGACTGTACAAGTAGAAACGCTCAAAACTGACTTAAACTATTTAAAAAATTTACTGAAAAACTCCAATATATATATATATATATATATATATATATATATATATATATATATATATATATATATATATATATTTCTCCTGTAAAGTTGCCAAACTGTGCATGGCACTGATGCTAGTTTTAGACAGAGAGAGGAAGAGCAAGAAAGAGATTTAATGTACAGGTCTGGAAAAAAATAAGATACTTAAAAATGATGAGTTTCTTTGATTTTACCAAATTGAAAACCTCTGGAATATAATCAAGAGGAAGATGGATGATCACAAGCCATCAAACCAAACTGAACTGCTTGAATCTTTGCACCAGGAGTGGCTTAAAGTTATCAAAAGCAGTATGTAAGACTAGTGGAGAAGAACATGCCAAGATGCATGAAAACTGTGATTAAAAACCAGGGTTATGCCATATTCATCAACAATAAAAGAAATAAACTCTTAAAATAGTTACTATGTGTGTAATACATCTATGTAAAATATGAGTTTCACATTTAGAACTGAATTACTGAAATAAAGCAACTTTTTTTTTATGATACTCTATTTTTTTAAGATTTAACTAGTTGAGATGAACTCAGCATTAGCTTATGAGTTTTTACTTATCTAAATAAAACCACTAATGCATCACCAGGCTCTGTTATTGTGAGAGGAGGTTGACAGGTCTAAAAAATATGAATAGTGATACCACTGTATTCCCGATATACATGTGGAATGCAATTTATTAATGTCATAAATTAGTTTACATGTTTCAAGATTTGTACATTTGAAGTAGTTTGGTGTTTGTGTGTGTGTGTGTCCACTGTGGACTTCTACCTCACTCTGCCTCCAGACTCGATATGTCACGTGATTTCTTAGGTTTAAATTTAAATTTCTCATTGCACTGCATTCCAAATGCAACCCACAAGTTGCGCAACACAGTTCCCTCTTCAGGAGTCACAACTGACTTCTCACAGGAGCTCTGGAGGTGGAGTAAAGCTCTGGTTTTGACAGTCATCCACTCCTGGGTGCCAAATGGCCTTTGACTCCGTTAGAGCGAGCGCTTTGACTGAGTGGCTGCCTGTGTTAAATGCGCTGGCTTTGATTCCGGAGTTCAGCCGCTGGAAGCGACACAAGGCTCATCCATTAGCAAAAAATCCATCACGAGTTCCCCACTGCCCTTCCTGCAAGCACCGGCCTGCGCTCTGCTTTGTCTTCCCCTGACAAGTGCAAGTGGTCTGGGGCTTTGTACGTCACTCACTCCCCCCCTCCCCGTTCCAGTCCCGCGGTTTGGGACGGGAGCGGCCGGGGTAACGGCCCTCGCCGGGGGGCTAATGGGCGCCACAAGTTTTTCTCATACATCTCAGGTGGATATTATTATAACAGTGGAGGGGCAGCAATTTGAATTCTATTCATAATACAAGGTTCTATTAGAGATTGATGTGATGGGATGGTAAATCCTAAAATGACCATCCAAAAATCATGGTCACAGTCCTTAATATGGTCAAGTTTCTAATCTAGCACACATGCAAATACATTTAAAAATAATTTTCTTAGTATTAATACTGTCAAAACAGTTTCTCTACCTATTTAGCATGACAGGGTGGATGCCTTGAGAACTGTTCCTAAGAATCACATGATGTCACTTCCTTTTAGTGGCATTATTTAAATTAACAGTGGATTATTTATAGACAAAACATTTCAGTGTGTAAATGCCGACAAAGTGTTGCCTCAGTGAACGTTTAGGATCGCTCAAACCTGTATAAGTTGTGAGATGTTATCTTGTGAGTGAGGTTAAACACTGGCCAGTGTGCTCATGGCAAGACAACAAGACAATGAGAAATACGGCATAGTAAAAATGTCCATTTCCAGAATGTGTGGGAATTTAATGTGCAATGGCAAAATTCATGGGATATGAGTACTATACTAGTGCCATGTCACATGTCAGTGCCTATTCTCAACAAAAATAAAGGTCTAATAATGAAAATATTTTTTTTTTCTGTGTGTAAAAAATGGGCGTGTATTAATAAATCCTGATTACAAAAATATTATGTTTCTTTAAAAATAAAAACAGTGCTTTCTCATATGTTACATTATCTGCACCACTAAAACTAATAGCTTTAGGCTTTGGAAACCATTTGCTTCCCCACGGTATATGCAAATCAAACATGTTTCACATACACTAAAGACCAGATTAAATTTACTTAAATAATTTAGACTTATTAGTCGTAAATTTTAGTTAATTTAATTGATTTCTTTTTTTACTATATCAATTGCTGGGCACAATAATATTACTTAGAATGTTACGGTTAGATTTACTAAAGTGATTTGCTCAGTATTTATTAGATGGAGAAATAAAAAATTGCTATAGAGTGAACAGGGGGGGATTTGGAAGCTCTGGGGCCCCAAGCAATGTTTTTTTTTTCCGGGGGCCCTGATCAAATGGATTCTTTTGTATAGCAAAATGCAATATTTCTTGCTGCTGCTGCAAAAAATGGTGAGCTTTGTCAAGCTTTTTTTGGGGGGGGCACCGCTGGGATAATACCTTTTCAAGGTTGTGCCGAAACTACCTTAGTCTACTTCGCCTAGTTTAACTTGCATGTACAAAAAATGTTTTTTTTTTTTTTTTCGCCAACCTTTTGGCCAGCAGGGGGCCCCCTGATCCCTGGGGCCCCAAGCAATTGCGTGGTTTGCGTGATGGTAAAATCCGCCCCTGAGAGTGAACAGTGTATATCACACAACCAAAAAGGAGTTAACAGCTCAGGAAGTGATGCTTGCTCTTACAACCTACAACACACAGACAGACAGACTGTTAATCATAATATACTTGTATGTATGATCTGCAAGTTTACATAAGGTAGCCTGGTGGTAATCACAACAGTGATAGTGTGTGGAGTGTCAGAAACTAGAAAAGTGGTCAATTTACTATAAGCTGGTTTGAAATTTTATGTAAAAGTTAATGTAAAACAGACTCAATTTATTTGAGTTCAAACTACAAATAAATTGTGGCTTTTATAGTATAAAACAGCTGATACTGTAGGTTACCAGGACACGCCAGTACTGATGTATTGAGTGGTGTGAAAGTGAGCATGTCAGCTAAACAATGACTCCCTGCCCTCTTTCCTTTAAAAACAGCCATGATGTTCTGACATCATCACTCTCAGTGACAATGCAGAAGAAACAGCCACCTTTAACCTGCAGCTTTGATCAAAGAGGCCAGGCAGACTTCCTGTCGCTCTCAGTGTGTTTATGTGTGTGTGTGTGTGTGTGTGTGTGTGTGTGTGTGTGTGTTCACATATATGTGCCCTGGCTCGTTTGGATCCTGAGTCCTGCCTAAGGTCATTACACACACACACACACACACACACACACACACAGGGAGAGCATGTAACCTGCTAATCTGTCTCCGAGTGGCTGCGCTTTGATCTGTCAGATCTATTACAGTGCTGATAATAAGCATTCACCAGTGTCTTTCTCTGGCCACTCACAGAAAACAAATGGAAGAGGAGATAAAGAGGGAGAGATGACATTTGGCAAGAGCCAACAGCCTCTAGTGTATCAGTCCCCCCGGTCAATCTCTGTCCGCTTCTATCGGAACATCACTGAGTGACACAACACAGCACGGCCATGTCCACCTGTTTTACTTGGATCATGGTCTATTACTCCATTACATTTACAATCTGACCTCTTACTGACTTTACAATGCAAAGTGTTCCTGCTAGTTCAATGAAATATGAACACTATATGGGGACTGTAAGTACTGGGGTACATCCTTATTTGTTGCTTCTTTTCAAATCTAGGTATTAAAAACAGTAGATCCTGCTTGTGTAATGTCCAAGGAGGACTTTCTATTAGATTTTGTGGTCGATGTGTTGATTGACCTCATCCACAACTGATCCCAACCAGAGATGTTTAGTAATGCTTCACTACTGTGCTTAAGTACTAAAACGCTGTAAAAAATCTCTATCTAATGGAGTATTTTTTTTCTCCTACTTCCACTTTTACTTCACTGCATATTTTGGATGAGTTTAACACTTTTACTCAAATACATTTTTTATGTGCTGCATCGTTACTTGTTACAGTTATAAATAACGTTAGGAATCATTCTAAACCAACATTATCACTACAGCCAGAGCGGTAGATGCTTTTCATTGTCACCAGGTTTAATGAGGCTCCTTATTAATGAGTGAATCAAGAGATCAAGCTGATTCCGTTCTGCCTTTCACTCTGAGAACTTTTCACTGCTTTCTATAGTAACTACAGAACACAGTACTGTTCTTTTACTTTTCGTACTTGAGTAGTTAATTTTGCAATCAACTACTTAAAGCAGCACTAGGTAGGATTTCCTTGATTTCTGATCTTTTTAAAGAAGTAAAATTACAGCTTGAAACTCACTGCAGCGCTGCATTGAGGTGTAATAGGAGGAATAGCGGTGCTCTCATGTCTGTGCCGGAGCTCCTCTGAGCTCAAACCAGACTCTGTAAGTTTTCCCAGGCGGCCGCGACCAACGCACGCGAGAACTGCGACCTGCTTTCCGACCTTTAGTTCTAACAGTTCTACAAGGACTACTGATTCATTCTTTACAAACTAACATACAGACACTCTGGCAGAAGCTGGAAAGAGACCGAATATGTCTGTGAAAGCCAGAAAACGAGAAAGAGAAACTAATCCGTCTGAAACCTTTATTACACTCTACAACTGTAGGGGGAGCCCGCGAGCACAAAATCTCAATCCTACCTAGTGGAGCTTTAAGTACAAAAAATGTTAAGTACTTTAGAAATTCCACTAGTTTTAAAGTAAGTGGCGTGCTTTAAGAACACTTCAACTTCTACTCAAGGCACTTTTTTCATAGAACACACTCTAGTACTTTATACATGTCTGTCAGCAACTCATCCTAAAAGTATTGGACAGAGCTTTATTTTTTCAGACAACACAGTTCTGGGATCAACTGGTTCTTAATCAGTCTTATTCTATTGGCACTTGACAGAGTGAAGGAGTGGGATCTAAACTGCTGCAATCAAATCTTTACAGCAATGCTTCTCAATCTAGAGGAAAGCCTTTCTTGGACAGGAGAGACAGTTACTCTAGCAATGAATAAACAGGCATCCCAATAGTTTTGTCCATATAGTGTATGTAAATGTGTGGTTTTTTTGTCACAGCACAGAAACATTAAATTAAAAACAGGCTATTTTTGGAGCTTAGCTTCTATATATCAGTGATATATAGTCAGAAGTTTGGACACACCTTCTCATTTAATATTTTTCTTTATTTCTTAATGTAATTTTTTTCTACATTGTAGATTAATATTAAATACAGGAAAACAATAAAGGGACACATATGGAATTATGTAGTAAATGATAAAAAAGTGTCTGTCCTCCACAAGACCCTGATCTAAACCTGCTCAACTGAGGTGGTGATTTGAGGTGATTTGGGATGAGCTGGAGCTTCACAGTGTAAAGGAAAAGCAGCAACTATTGTTCAGCACCTCCAGGAACTCCTTCCTTCAAGATGCTGAGAAAACTATTCCAGGTGACTCTACCTTATGAAGACACTGAGATTAAAATACCAAGAGTGTGCAGATCTGTCCTCAAAGATAAATGTGGCTACTTAAACAAATTTAAAGCTTTAATAATATAGGTCTTCAATAGTTAAAAAAATACAATGTAAAAATCATAAAAAGAAAGAAAACAACACCTTGAATGAGAAGAGGTATGTCTTTTGACTGGTACTCTATATATACTGTACATTTAAGCATCAATATATCTTGCTTTGGATTTCGGCTACCCTCACCCTTTACATTTTAATGGGCATTTGAAATACGTTTTATACTGTTTTAGGAAAAAGGTCAGTGAGAATTTTGAACATCTGCGAAAAAAAGATGGAGAGAAAGAGGTACATACCTAGAGAGTCTAACACAAACTGATCCTGAGTGACGGCGAGGGGCGGCTGAACACACACACTCATTTTCGGGCTCTGAACTGTCGAGTGACTGCTGATTTTAACCTGAAAGAAAAACACAAAAGTTTAACACAAACACTATCATGCCTTTCCACCAAAAAGAAGGAAATTATTCATTCAAACCCATTTAAAACATGGCATGCATAACAGTGGTGTAAGAAAATACTGATATATCATATAATTAAAGTATTGTCATTTACAATAATGTATTGATTTTTAACATTGGTTCTTAAGATAAGATTGGTGGCAGCTAGTGGTTCATTCTGTATTGTGTGATTTCTATTTTTTTCCTAAGAGGGGAGTGATGAGGGGAAAGAGCACCCAGAAAGAGCAAAGCCAATTGTGCTCTCTCAGGGCTCCGGCAGCTGATAGCAAGCTGCATGACCGGGATTCAAACCAGCAATCTGCATTACAGTTGATAGCACTAGGGCTGGACAATATGGCTTAAATAGAGTTGATACGATACAATTCTGATATCCACATAAATGATAAAAAAAAGCCACAGATGAAAAACTGCTAAGAAAAACCAACAGATGTCTGTAGCTAGTTTGCTAATTCATGTTTTTATAAGTCTCCCTGTAATGCCAGGTTCTTCCAACACTTAGTGTGTAAGAACAATGAGAACATCTAGCAAGAAGAACTGCATAAACAAATGCAGGAGTGTGTTTGCGTATCTCTGTGTGTGTGTGTTTAAATGTATGTAGGTCTACCTTGACTTTAACAGAAGGGACAGCCAGGCCGTTCAATTCCGGAACATGGGCTTGCTGTGGAGAGAAGAACCAGCATCAATGGTAGATACATACCAAAAATAATTACATAAATTAATTTAATTATTAGGGTGTTGGATCATTCTCAGCACTGAAGTTACACTGACATGGTGGTGGTTAGCGTGTAGTAAGTGTTGCGTTGGTACGAGTGGATCAGATGCAGCAGTGCTGCTGGAGTTTTTAAACCCCTCAGTGTCACTGCTGGACTGAGAAAACACCACCAATAAGAAATATCACGCAAACAGAGTCAGAGTGGGCAGAATTTGTGGCCACTGAGGACCAGAGGCTAACAAACACAAACTGTGCACTGAAGAACAAGGTGAAAGGAGGATAATAAAGTATGCAGATATGCAGAGAAGCAGATACAGGACTGCCACCTGCAAATACAAAACAACAAAGTGCTCCTATGTGGTTAGTTTAGCTAAACAAACAGATAATGGGTGTAGAAACAAATATCTTTGATGTAGATTACACTACAGGTTGTAAACAGTGTTTTTAATAAACTTCTCATGCACTTTTTAAGGTAATCATGCCTCGTTTTAAATGTTAGGGCTCTCTGGACTCTACCAATGAGGTGTGGAGCTACTTTGAGCCTGGATAACGGTGTTAAAAGTGATTTATCTGCAGGGTCAAGAATATGCCCCATATCACCCAGTCTAAAGGGTGTTTGGAAAAATGGAATAAAATGACTAGATCTCGGAAAGCTGAGGGGGAATGGGGGTGGGCTATTCAATTTAGGTTGGTACTTTTATCATGTTTTACTACAACCAAAGTCAATTCCACACCAAAGTTCTGCTTTAATGTAAGTTGCACCTTCTGTACTGATGACACATACCTTTTTTAATCCCTGTAAAGTATTGCCAATAGAACAGGACACTATTTGGCACCATGTCATGATTTTTGGAGAAATGTGTGCATTTTACGTTTTACCTGGCAAGCATGCCCTATGCACAGACTCTGTGTTCAATATTATATTTTTTAACACTCTGCGTTTCCAAATATTTGCAAGGAAAGTTAACAGAGGGTCAAATACCGAATGATCATCCAGTTCAGAAGAGACCACGGCTGTGACAGTAATATCCTCTTCTGCTTCAGCTTTGGGAATGATGTCTGTAAAGAAGAAGAGATGGAGAGAGGGTTGACAAGGATGTTACCAAAAATTTACACCATTTGGACTCTTTTTTTAACAATTTATTTCTCATTTTTATCACATTTCCTCCCCAATTTATGAGGCCAGGAGGGTGAAGATTAGCACATGTCTCCTCTGATACATGTGAAGTCAGCCACCACCTCTTTTCCAACTGCTGCTGATGCAGCATTGCCGAGTAGCATCACAGCACACTCAGAAGAAAAAGAGCAGCAACTGGGTTCCCATACATCAGCTCACAGATGCCTCATGCTGATTGACATTACCGTATGAAGTGATGTAAGAAGAGAGCTCCATCTACCCACCCAGAGAGAGTTAGGCCAAGGCCAATTGCGCTCTCTCAGGGCTCCAGCAGCTGATGGCAAGCTGCATGAACAGGATTCGAACCAGCAATCTCCCGATCATAGTGGCAGCCCTTTCATCCGCTGGACCACTCAGAGCCCCCCACCATTCACACACTTAAAAAAAAAAAGGTACTACAAGGAGTTATTTGAGTGATGCCATAGAAAAACCATAAAACAAACCATGTCGCTTCCATGTTGCAGATTGGATGGGGTCGAGACATGTGACTACACACACTGTAATATGCTTTTATGAGGAGAGTACATGAACACCCACAGTGTGGTAAGTACTAACATAACTAAACGATCAACATGGAGAAAATTAGTGGATACAATTTCTGCATCTCAGGTTTGAGTATTGACCGAGTATTGCCCAGCCTTAGCACTGGCTTTGGTGGACCATAATGTTCACAAAAAGGTGGGAAAAGTGGCTAAATAACAAAAGAACTATACTGTAGGTGCTCAGAGCTTGGTGACCTCAAAGGTGTGAGTGAGTTGCTCATTACCATTGAAGTATTTTATATATATTAAATCTTTATACTGTTTCTTAAAACTTAAGTGGAGAATATTGAGCGCATCAATTATTAGCAATATTGTATAAACAATTATACAAATTATACATATTCATTTTATCTTGTATGCTACAATATGGCATACCCCTGGTGTCTACAAACATCTGGACGTAAGAAGAGAAAAAAAAAGTAGGGATGTTCACAGTTAGAGAAAGAAAAAGAGAAAGAGAAAGAGAGAGAGAGAGAGAGACATTGATTAAGTAAGACAGACTCAGACAGGTCCAACACCCTCCAACCTAACAGCTCCTTCTTCATTATCAGATCTATTACCGCCCCTCCAAACAGCACCAGGCACCACCATGAAAACACCCGGCCCGAGCGCGTCCAGATAACAGATTTATGCTGAGAAGGTTCGCCCTGGCCGCTTCCTCACATAGCTGCTGTCCGTTTCACGAGCCGCGCTCGTAAAACAGCAGAGCGAGTTTCTTTCACCTTCCCCTCCCACCGCGGGACACCGGCGCTCTGTTCCAGCCCACAAAGCCCCCAGTCTCCTGTCCCGCCGAGGGTTAAACCAGGTCAGCGCCAGCCCTGAATCTGCCATCAACATTGTTATTAGAGAAAACAGCCCAGTTATAAGCTTAAGTCTGAGTCGCAGAACTTTCTATTGATCTGAGTTAGCGCTGTGATATGCTAATTTAAAAAAAAAAAAAGAAAAGAAAAGAAAAATACACCAGCTTACTCGGCCTGTCAGATCTCTTCCTGAACATTGTCAAGTCTGGGGTTTACAGAACAGAGCGTCTAGTCTGTAACAGAACACGGGAACGGATTTATGTGTAATAAAGTGCAGTGGATTATTTCCATAACTGATTATGTATAATAACGTATAGTAAACAAAGTCGTATTGATGTAAAATAGCAAAAGTAAAATTCTATTTGCTGAGAAGGATGGGTGGGTGAGTGAGTGAGAGGACGATTAAATTTAATCATTATCCTGTGCAACAGAGCCAACTCTTGGTCTTCCTTTCCTGGAGCAGTCCTGATGAGTGCCAGCTTCATCATAACGTCTGATGATGTTTGCGACTGCACTTGAGGATCCTTCAAAAGTTTTTTGACATTTTTTGGATCGACTGATCTTCTTTTCATTGGATTAGAACATTACTCAAATAGGGCTATTCATTGAATATCAACTCTACCTCTTCACAACTTTACAACTGATGCTATTAAACACATTAAGAGACAATAAACTCAAGTAACAATTAACTCTTGACGAGTTCAGCACAGCTGTTAACTAACTAAAAGCTGAACATTTCAGTTGATTCTAGCCAAGATGTGCAAAGCTGTCTCTGTCTAGGCAAGAGGTTCTACTTCGAAGAATGTAAAATATCAAACGTATTCTGGTTTGTTTAACACTTTTTTTGTCTACTAAATATTTTCATGCTTTTCTTTCATATAATTTGGATGACTTTAGTATTAATCTACAATGCAGAACATTTAAAAATAAAGAAAAAAAGGTGTGTCACAATTTTGACTGGTATTGTACACTGACAAGGTCACTTCAGAAAAGTCTACACCTGTCTCAGTAGTGAGATATTATCTTGTGATAGTGAGGTTTGATCATTGGCCAGCATGCTTATGGCAAGACAACATAAATTATGTGAATGTGTGTTTGAGCAAAGCCTGATAGTGGCTGCCAGAAGGGTAATTCCGTTTCTTAAATAATGCAGGCAATTAACATTTCCCAATCCACAGTGTCACATTTGTACTGGGAATACGTCACAAAAAGACACTACACCCCCAGGGGAAAGAGCAGTGGGTGGTAATAATGCCAAAGAATCCTAAATAAATCATATCACCGTAATGTTTGAGAATTACACTTTTATTACCACAGCGTTTCAGTCAAATTAACAGGATCTTACCCTGCTTCTTGGTGGCTTCGCGGATGACCTTGTGCAGAGCCCTCATTTCTGCATCCACCTCATCGTAGTTGACCTCTCGAGCGTCCACTTTGGGCACGGTGAAGAAGGAGGGGTCAGTGCCCATGTAAGAGCACTGCAGGTGTCCCTCTGAGCTTAAGGTCACCACCAAGCCCTTTAGATCCCTAAAAGCAGTCAGAAGAACACAAACACTTGCTTTAATTTACAGAATATCCGAAAGGACCTTTAAAAATGGGTTGTTTTAAGGATATGTTCATTAACCAGATAGATATTAAATAAACCAAATAAAGGCATAATGATGTAGAAACACTAAATATAAACAAATATATAAAAAAGTGAATTTCATACAGTCATCTTCAAGGAAATTGTTGCAAAAATAGTTGCAACCAAAAAGAAGCGTCAGATTGTAATGCTATTCAGAAGGGAGATAATATACCAGTTACCAGGAATAATATATGATAAAAATTGAGCCTGATATATTTAGCCTGAAAGTTCCTGCTGAGTTTGCAATATGGCTGGATTGTTGAAAGTGCATCCAACAGAATCCCGCACAGGTCTTGCAATGTGTCTTCAAGGCAAGCTCTCAAGGTGGCAGCAGCATATGGATGAGCATTGTCCTGCTGGAATAGTGCACTGGAGTGCCACTGGAGAAATTACAATGAAAAATAGTAGGGCCACTGGTTGTAGGACCTAATTAATGTAACGCTAAGCTGTCAAAGGGTCTGTAATAAAACAATGGTGTTTTATTTTATCTGGTATCCTATGACATTGCACTCCACAACATGACACTGATCATGGAGCCTCCTACACACGGTTATTTTGGTCATCTTTGCAAAGACAAAAGCATAGAGTGGGACTAGTAGTGAAGATGACCTTCTCTTTCTGGTTTGTTTAACACTTTTTTGTTAAATAATTAATTTCAAATGTTTTTTCTTCATAGTTTAGATGACTTTAGTATTAATCTACAATGCAGAACATTTAAAATACTGAATTAAAATACTTTTCTTTGACAGCGAGTGTATATACAGTGTTAACAAGACATCTGTGCGAGATCTGTCAAAACGCCAAAACCGTATCCATCAGTTATACAGCACATTGAGCACTTTTTACATTTGAGAGATTAGAAGGTTAGAACGTTGAGGCTGAAAGGAGACAAAGTTGATCAAGGACCACTTACTGACAATAGACTGATCCCACACCTTACAGTCAATGAATGCGTTTGGGATGGCCAGGATAGTTAAGAACAGAAAATTCACAGATTCCACAGCAGTTTTCTGCAGAAGAACTGAAACACTGGAACACCTACAACTCAATACAGAACCATACAGAACCTAGAGAGCTTCAGTTACTCCTTTACTGAGACAAGAGGTGTGAGGGGCTTTAAGGACAGACTCTGTTTGAGAGTGTGTGTGTCAGCATGGGAAGAGTGTGACTGATGGTTTGAGAGGTAAGAAGACTGTTCTGACTCCCTGATCTTAGATCTGTACTGGTAGGAGTCAGACAGAGTGCATGAATGAATTCTACAGTCCTCCACAGGCCTCGGGTCAGTGGAGGTGCTAACTGGAACCAGATGGTTGTTGCATTTCCAGGCCGGTGAGGGAGCGAAACTCTGGCTCAGGGAGATCCAGCACAGCGGCTGCACCTGTAAAGGGGGTTAAAGCAGTTTTCCTGTGTTGTTAAAACCCCAACACACCCAGTGATAGAGGCCCTGAAGCCCCCTTTTTCCTGCAGGCTCAGGGGTGGGGCTTTTGGAAGACTTTGCAGCGAATAAAGGAAGGGAATTACGCTCATCTTCAAATAAATAGCTGCATCCAGAAAGAATCGACTAACACATGAATAAAATATATGTTGGGTAGCCTTGGTAGACGGTCATGGAGTGACTACGAACAGCAGCAGGTCATCTTCAGTGTTCATACAGGCATTTTGACAGCCCAACACTATGTTAATAAGGTCCTGTGACCAGTGTCTTTACCTCTACTAAGAGAGGCATTGAGCTATTCCAACAGGACAATGCCTGTCCACATACTGCTGCTGTCGATGCTGACGACGCAGATGCTATGCAATGACCAGCCTCATTGTGTGGGATGCTATTGGATTTGCTATCAAAACTGCACACCTACTGCAAAATCAGCAGGAACAGCATGAATATTCAAGCCGCATAGGATAGATTATCGTAGGACACCATTAGGAACCTCAACAACTCTATGCCAGAAGGAGTTTGCCAATATCACTCTATGTTTTCCTTTCTGGAGACAGGTCAGTACTGCAGTCATGCTTTTGTAAAGTATGCAGCATGTGGTTTGCCACTGTCTTGTTGAAAAATGCATAGACATCCCTCAAAAAAGAAATTGTCTTGAATGCTGCATATGTTGTTCTAACATCTTAATGTACTTTTCTTTGTTAGCGCTGAATTACAGAAGCGTACCGTTTTTTTTTGTTTTTTTTGTTTGTTTGTTTTTGTTGTTTTTTTTAGACCATATGGCACACCAAATTATAAAGGGCACCATCAATGAATGTCTATTTTCTGATCTATTTTCATACATAAGGCGCACCGGATTATAAGGCACATTAATAATTAGTGACACTAATATGAATGGATACGTGAAGTGTACAAGGCTGTGACTATGTTTCCCTTCTAATTCAGCAGGCACACCTAAGTAAACAAAACTGTAATTCTTTTAAAGTCAAACAAGCGCTGAATATTAATCTACCAAAGTTTCTCTCCTGAAAACTGCTTATTTGGGTGAGTAAAGCACTTCCGTTTATTTACAGTAAGCTTAGAATTCCAGTATTCTGTCCAAGGGTAAGCACTAGGCGTGATTAGCAGCTCTAGCACAGTTAGCAGTTAGCACTAGTAAATAGCGCTCGATAGTGGTAGACTTAGGAACCTTAAGTGTTCTGGTAACCCAAGGCGCTATCAGTTAGTGGTTTGTCCCACGTTACTTTGTTTTAATACAGTAAACGTGCAGACTACAGCCAGATAGGGCTGCAACAATAAGTCGACATAATCGATAGTGTCGATTATTTAAAATTCGACGACTACAAATTTTATTGTCGACTAATTGTTAATTTGTAACAGTACCACATTAAACGAAGTGCTGGAGACAGAAGCACAAAGGGAGATGGGTAAATGGTTTGCTCACACAGTTTACAATCAACTTAGAGTTTGTGACCAAACACAACAGATTACATATTTAATCACTAAATATCAGTACTTTCCACGTTTAAACAACCTTCAGATATTTAAATGCCATTAAAATCTCTTAGTGATGGCAGAAATAAACGTCGACTAATCGACTAATTGAAAAAATAATAGAAAAAATAGTCGACTACCAAAATAATCATTAGTTGCAGCCCTACAGCCAGATATTCTCACCTCTTGACGGCTAAAGAGCTAGCGTTGCGATTAGCAGCTAATGCTAATGTTGCTGCATTCAGCCTCAGTGCTGGAGAAACTCGCTTATAATGCTGTCCTTCAGTGGAGTGGCTTTACTGCTCCTTTCAACCTGAGCGGTAGAAATTATACATAAGGCTGTGAATTTTTTTTTGAAAAGGTAAGGATTTTAAGAGCCCCAATGGTCAGAAAAATATGGTATTGATGCCACCCTTTTCCAGTACTGGCTGCAGTACATCTTTAAAGTCAAGTTCTGATGTTTTATTACTATGGGTGCAATACTATTCAACACAGTCTTCTTCAAGTGTGGGTTGATTAAGGGATCCTGGAGAAATGCCGGAGTTAAAGCTTCCACGTTTCTGACTTATTAGCAGCATTAGCCTTATAGTTCCAATGAAACTATTAAAAAAAGAAGAAAACTTTAAAATCAAACATGTTTTCAGCTGATGAACTGCATCTGGGCCTTAGAGAATGCACAGAATAAATCTGACAATTCGACAAACTATTTCACAAAGGCCGTTTCCACCAAACGCAGGTTCCCAGGACCGTTCGGGTCATTCTCATAGAACGCAGGTGTCACAATACACGGAGCGATCTCTTTCACAACAGCGCGTTCGGTCTCAAAACACGGCATGAAATGGATTAAAGGCCATGTGTGAAAAGTTCTGGATGAGGACAAGGTACCGAGCGGCTTGTTCTACATGAGAGCACCTCATTTTTCTGAGGCAGAAACTCGAGCCAAAGCAAACACGAGTCACACCCAGTAACGTTCATCCTCATCCGATTCCCGCTGCTCCACATTTCTACAAGAGGCTTTTTCAGGGGCAGCGAGAATAGACGTGCAAATATAGGAGCTAATATAATGTATAATCATTATACAGTATTTGTACATGATTGTACAATCAATAAGTAGGCATTTTCTACACTATGATATACTTTATTCCAAACCTGCTACTTCCTAGAGTAGATTTCAAAGGGTAAAAGTGCATACATAGTCATACATTACTACTGATTAATCCGCAGCAATGCCTTTGTAATGTGTCTTGTAACTGTGTTGTTAAAAAATACGTGGACGTCTCAGAAAAAGGTGTTGTCTTGAAGGTAGAATATGCTGCTCTAAATCCCAATGTACTTTGAGTTTTCTATACTCTACATGCCATCTTAGAAGTGTAGCTAACACAACCCCATACCATGGCATAGACCCATAGCTTTTAGACTTGTGGCTGATAACAGTCTGGATGGTCCTTTTCATCTTCAGTCCATTTCTATCTAAAAAAGATCTGGAATACTGACTCATCAGACCACAATTTACATTTGTAAATGCATCCCAATCCATCCCAAATGGCTTATCTACACCACTTCTGGACATGGCTAACAAAATGGATCTTGTTTAGAATAGATCATATGTTTATTGCCAGCCATAAATGGCCCTGTACCCATTTGTATTTTGGAATGTATTGCATGCATGAAATGCAGAAATGGATGCAGGGAGGTTTTAAAAAGCTTGGGGATAAAATACCTTAAGTATATACCGTCTACAATCAAATAAGAGTAATTGTAAAAAAAACTTTCCGATTCAGTTTCTTTTATACTTTTCTAGCCATTTCTGATTTGAGTCTGTAAAAGAAAAACTCAACTTTAGTTAACAAATGTTTTCTACCAGCAAAATTATCTGCCAGTGTAAAAAAAAAAATCTGTAGATAAAAAATACTTAAACCAAGTAAAAATCAGTTGACAAATCTTGAATAATATTCTTACAACAAGGTAAACATGAGAATAGAGGACATTTGGACTACAGTTAAGAGGATGTTAGCAGTGGTTTGTCTATGGCATTACTCAAATAAGCTTTTAAATAACTATATTTCTAATTTTCTGTCATCTTCTTCCCAATTTTGGAATAAAATTGCTCCTGTTGCATCATTACTGGATAGCCACTCGGAGGAAAGCGCAGCAACCCAGCTGCAATACGTCAGCTGTGCTGACAAACATCACTTTGAGAGTAATGTGGGGAGAGGGCGCCATCTACCAACCCAAAGAGAGCACAATGTCCAATTGTGCTCTCTCTCGGACTCTGTGTGCTGATGGCAAGCAGCACGATCCAGTATTCACACTGTTGATCCACCGCTGGACCATCCAGAGCCCCATATATTCTTTTTATTTTTACAAATGTACCATCTAAACTTGGACAATTACAGTCTTGAGAATCAACGTATGGGTCAAAATTACTATTTGAAACACCAAAACCTGGACATTGTGACACGGACTGAACCCAACTTCTGCAGCATCTCTCTTTGAAGTTCTCTGATGAAAACCATAAGATACACAGTGATGTTTTCCCTTGGCCAGTAAACGGCTGCATGCTTTCGCTTTCATCTGTGTATGAGATGAATATATATGCTGAAGTTTCTCAGTACACAGGAGAGCAGATTTGTAATAAAGGTACACTGGGAGCGTGTGTGTTCTTATAGTGGCGTTGCGGCTGCGTTGAGTGGGACGTGTGTTTTGCTTTGCTGTTCTGCGCGGTTGCTGCGGGCGGGTCAGCGCAGGGGACTTCTCGAGCTGGGTGGTAAAACGCTCTAGCTGTGCAGCTACAGTAGAGAACACACACACGCATATATACACACAAACACAGGCGAAGTACAACGGCACACTGCTCACACACACTCTGCTGAAACACACTCTGCTGAAACAATTTGCACCCCATAAAACTACGAGCATATCAGCATCCAGCCAAAAATATATATAATGCTGACAAATGACAGATATAGTTTATAATTCCCACTCCACCTAAAATCTACAACTCCTACATTTCCCAAAAAGCAGAACAATGCAGCCAAAAAGCAGAGCGAAGGGGAATGTTACAGATTAGCGCAGACGTTTTACTTGTAAAAAGAGATGCGCAATTGGACACAATATTTTCTAATAAACGCATTTAGCTACTTTAAGTTGCACCTGTTGCTACAGATACAGATGTGCAAATTAGGGATTAATCAATACTATGCTTTTTTTTTCCAACCGAGTACGAGTACATACATTTTTGTACTGGACAACACCAATACCTAAACAGAATATTGTTAGTGTGAAAGAGCCCAATTTTAAGTTTTGTTGCAAGAGTCACAGTATAAACATTTTTTTACTTTAC
This sequence comes from Astyanax mexicanus, assembly GCF_023375975.1. NCBI lineage: Eukaryota > Metazoa > Chordata > Actinopteri > Characiformes > Acestrorhamphidae > Astyanax > Astyanax mexicanus. Next base: position 40,398,780 of record NC_064411.1, read on the forward strand.
TTTTCCAAACAATATCCATATTTAAAAAGAAATTACGAAATTATGCATAGATTAAAAATTAGTGACCAGTTTTACTCTATGAACTCTAGAGGAGGGGGTGAGTGAGTGGAGTTGACTTCAAGCTGGATACATGAAACATGCTGTGAGTTACACTGGAGCTATGCAGAATCTGAATTGATGAATTACGGATTGCTGAACTCCTGGGACAGTTGTCTGTCTGTCTGTCTGTCTCTCTGATACCAGTATTGGTATTCATACATTCCTCCTGCAAATTAACTGTTTTGCCTTGTAAATGTTTGTTTTGTCAAAAAAGCTTTTGTCAAAAATTTAGGCTAATTCATTTATGTGGAAGTGAAAAAATCACCAAAATGTCTTCATCAACTGTTCATTTCAGTGCATCTCTAGCAAAAAGTCACATGAAACCCAATCTGACTGTTCACATTCACTTCAGATGCCCATAAACTGGATATGTATCCTCATATGACTACATATCAATGGAAATTAAACCTGTTTCGAAAAGATCAGATTTGACATTTGACAGATTTTACCATCCAGGTACTACATCAAATCACACCCAGCTCTCCACAGAGGTTAACGTCGACTTCAAAGACATAAACACAAAGTTTTCACCTTCCTATACTACAGCACGACTTCTGTAAACACACTCTGACCGCTATTATTTAGAACTGCTTCGATTACAAGCGTTTAAAATTACAGTGCGATTACAGCTCTTTTAGACCTGATATTTCGAGCCGCGGCCACTCCTTATCTGTTTTGATTGGCCGGCCGATGCGAAACATCTTGGAGCAATTTCCTGCTGTGGCTAAAGCTTCGACGGAGCATATGGAAACAATAATAATTGTCGTTCATTAATAACTCACTTGTAACTAAGCCTAGAACAAGTACATGAGGAGACGGAGTGGGTGCAGGCCAACATGCTACTTAATAACACATATATGCTTGTGTGTGTGCGAATGTGTGTGTGTGCCTGTGTGTGTGTGTGTGAGTTACTAGGGCTGACAGATATACACAGATTAGTTGGCTGCTAATAACAGCCAAAACTGGGGTCCCTAAGTTGAAAGTATTAGCATCGACACCCCCTTGCCCGGTAAAGCGTCAATATGCATCATTAGTTCAGCATCGCTACTACATTGTTAGTACACCAGACACTACAGTAGCCTTACCCATCATGATTACAGCTGCATTAGAATCGTCATAAGCATTGTAGCCGCAGCATTAGCATGATCGGCAGCATTGCCATCGCAGCTGCAATGCTATTGGTGATTGGAAGCTTATACCTCAGTGGTCATGCTAAGTGAGGCTGGTGGCCACTGCACTAACAACGTAGTAGCGATGCTGAGTGAAAAAAAATTCTCAGTTGGGCGATCTAGCTCAAAATTTGAATTTTTGCAAGTGGAATCATCAGTGGTTCTTGGATTTTTTCCCCCAATTAGCCAGTTTGCATTGCCAGTTTGCATTGCTTTGCATGTTTTTATCGATTAATGTTCCTTAGGGTGTAATAAAAAATCATAATTTCTAAATAAAGGATGTTCAAAGCTATATTAGTCATGTTCCGAAATACAGAGCTTTTAGCCGATGCTTCCAACAGAATTACCATGCTACCTATAGGGGCATAGCATTGCCTATGCAAAAAAAGAAAAACACTAATCTTACAACATTCAAGTTCAAGTAGCTCCACACTTCATTGGTTCTGAGGACCCTAACATTTTAATTTATGCATTGAGAACCTTGAAAGTACACAGATAGTTTATTAAAAAACATTATTTATACAGACAGTACCTTGAGGTAGCTCTACAGGTGCAGCCTTCTTAAAATTAAGTCAGAAGAAGGCGACTGACGAGCACTAAATAGATAGATCAATAGCTAAATCAATAGATAAAACAGGGAAACACTGCAAAATTAATCCTGCGGAAATGCATGAATATTATAGAGATATTTTCAAAAACATTTGGAATTCATTCCACAGAAAAAATTTTGCAGTCTGTGAACTTGCCCCTATCTCTAGCATTGTAAGCCTGTTGGGAGCATCGGCTAAAAGCACTGTATTTCAGGATGCTGCAGGTGAACAGGACTGGGCTTTTCAACAATAGTTTGTATACTCATTCTCTTGTTTCACTACAACCCAAGCCAATTGCACAACGGAGTTCTCATTTAATATTCAGTACAAGCATACACACTTTATTTAGCTTTCTTTAAGGAACTTGCCAAAAAATTTAATTCAGAATACGCTCGAAAAGGGTCCTTCCTTGAGGCCTCTAAACCCGGAGAATTTGGCGCCACTTCTGGATACGGTTAACATAAGGCTCCTGTTCTGCACAGTAAAGTTAAGTGATATTTGTGAACTGTAGTATTTGACAAATGATTGGAGATCACAAGTATTCAGCTTAGGCTCGTGCCCTTGCCTTGTACCCACTGAAACATAACCTTCCTGATTCCTTAAATAAGTTATGTTACTTAATAGTCAGCCGAAGCGTCCACACTTTATCTAGCCTTGATTTAGAGTTTGCCAAGAATCTCACAGCTCAAAGACAGCAGTGATCCATTACAGTGGCCATCAGTCTCAATGCTATCTAACAGCTGCCGATTAGATGCTATGAGGCTTTTGGGGAAACCACAGCCAATTGTGTACAAAGAGGATGTTCTTTGATGGACCTGGCATCTATTGCGAAACTATAGAGAACGTCTGTCTGTGTGTGTGTGTGTGTGTGTGTGTGTGTGTGTGTGTGTGTGTGCATTTGTGTGTGTGTGTGTGTGCGTGTGTATAAAGAGAGAAGAGAGTCAGGGTCCCAGTGGGGGTGGAGATATGAGCTCAGGACAAGGACAAAAAGCTCATTTAGATGGTGCTGACAGACAGGCTCTTTTAATGCAAGAGCACAAGCAGCAAAAGAGCACAGGACAAAACTAGAGCGAGTGACCCAGAGAGAGAGAAGGAGACAGGGAGGAGAGAGAGAGAGAGAGAGAGAGAGAGAGAGAGAGAGAGACGGATAGAGAGAGATAGCGGTAGAGAGAGAGAGAGTGAGCTTTCACTCAGCATGGCCTACAGGAGTATCTGTTACCTTATCAGATGAGAAAGAATCTGAGCAAACAGCTCCACAAAACACACAGCTCATCTCAGGCCTGGGAAGAAGAGCACTCTCGGTTTTCACACACATTCACACACACACACACACACACACACACATACACAAGCAAGCAGCAAGAAGCCTTCCATCAAACTGACGCAGTCCAGAAAGCCATAATTAAGGCCTACTGTCAAACACTCGAGCAGGTGGTGTTGCATCTGGCTTGTGATGTAGAGTTTATTGCGAACTTGGATGCTAGGCGGTGTAAATCTCTTACATCATAACAATTTCATTGGATTACAATTCTTCAGAAAACAGTTCCATGCACCGTGATAAAACCCCAAATCAGAACAGGTTTACACAGTATGGGAACAAATGAAGTGTTTCTAACATCTACTTTGACAGTATGAACACTGTCACACAAGATATTCAAGTTGTGTCAGATCAACTTAATTTCATTTGTAATTATACATTCATTCCTGCATTCCAGGCCTGCCGTTGCTTATAACAACATTTAAAGGACGTTTGGCACCAAAGATAATATCCCATTCTTTCTGCAAACATGTCTTAAGGAGACTGGGCCAATATTAGGGCTGCACAATATATTGCAATTATATTGCAATATGAGGCAATCAAATCAAACACGTCATTTTGCAAAGTTTTGATTCATGACACAAGAAGTAGATACACAGCATTGTCTCTGTGTCTGTGTGAGTGACGGGCTGCTGCTGCCTGAGAAGTGCAAGGTGGGGTTAAGCGGGCGTAAACACAAGATAACCACACCGTTGGGCACATGCTTGTAAACGCATGTGTTGAAAGCTGTGCACCTCAGTCCAACAAAGTTTTGCGCAGATATTTCCAATAACAGCCAAAATCATGCCTTTAATTCTAGAAAAAAATTTCTTATTCACCTTTTAAAAAGTCATATAAATGCTTGATTAAAGGGCCGATCATTGTTGTTTTGATGATGTCACGGGTCATGCATTGTTTAATATTGCGATATATATCATTGAAAAAAATTAACATTGCAATGTATAATTTTTTTCATATCGTGCAACCCTAGCCAATATACATAGCCATTTTACCTTGTGTCTTCTTAAAAAGTACATGGAGGTCTCTGAAAAATATGTTATCAGCATATGTTGCTCTAAGATCTTAATGCAGGTTTCTGCATTAATGCTGCCGTGACAGACCCTGGCTTTCAGGAATATAAGGATTTGTCTGACCCAATACATGTATCCACAGTGTGATGGTCCATCCAAGATGCCTCTTGGATTCCTATTTTATCCTCCCATGGGGTTCTATCAGCAGCTGTTGAATGAGAGTTCTTTCCGTCCAAATTTTGCCCTAACAAAATAAAATTCTTCTCAATTCCTTAAATTGTTTAATGAGATTATGCACATGCCTTTGTTGACAAACTATGTATTCCTGAGGTTTTCAATAAAAAAAAGTTAAATCAAAGAACCTCATCATTTTAAGTGGTCTCTTATTTTTTCCCAGAGCTGTATATGAAGGAAAGCTGATATAAGTGCAATATGGTTCTTCTACCTTTTTCTATATTGTGCAGTATTTTATTTTTAGAGTATGTGCAATATCTCTCCTATAGAATGGATATATAGAACTCATTTACTCATATATTTCGGTACACTGATCATGAGGTGGTCAATTTAGGTGAATTTTATTACTTATCTTCTAGATATTTTTACTTCTTATATTTATGCGTTATTTGTCTTGTATAACTGTCATTTGCATTACTGTCCCTATTTTATCTCATTTGGGGTTGTGTGACGTGACTAGATGAACTAAAGAAGCAAAAGTCCTCACAACAGACCTAAACATCATCAAAAATTTGTGACCAGACCTCAAAAGCCCAGAGCAGCAGAGCAACAAGAAACCCAAGAAACTTTAACTAACAGATCTAAGAGCTTTTTAAAAAGACGAATGGGCGAAAATCCCCCAAATAAGAAATGAAAGACTCTTAGCTGCTATAAAAAGTGTTTACAAGCTGCAATACTACGCCAAAGAGGGCGGAGGTAGCCTGTACATAACAACAACCTCCTCTGCCAGTTTACAGTAATGGGAAAAACGGCACAGTACAGTACAGTACAGGACCAGACTGTACACCGATCCACAGTTATGATTTTATTTTATTTTATTTTTTCCATTTATTTTTACCAGCTGCTTGATTTACCTCCTGTTCCTTCATAAACAGTTCATTCCACCCCAACTCCAGCTCCAACAATGGCTCCAAGCCTGGCTGGGAACTGGTAATTGTGGATATTACTGGAGGAGGGGAACTAATATAACCCCGGTTAAACAAAGGAGTGGGTGATATCTTGCGTTCGGGGGGAGGAGAGCGGTCTCGTCTGACGTTAAAGTGAAGACTGTGGCTTTCACGATTGGCAGAGATCATGGTCCTGGCAGTGTGTTTGGCAAACTACTCGGCCTTTCTGCAAGGACCATATCCCGACCTGGATATCCAGAGAAATAATATACTGACCACCAAAGAAATAATAACGCGGGACAGTGAAACTGCGTGCTTCTTCCGCTTTCCTGTCTAAATGCCCAGATGGAAATGGGCTACAGGATATTAGACGCTAAACTGTGACCTCACCAGCCAGGCCGAGGGACACGAGCCACAGCAGGGGCTTGGAAACGATCGTCTGGGAAGAAAATGGGGCAAAATAAAAAGTATATAGTTATAGTATTTCCTTCATGCAAAATAAGTCATGGGATAGCGTCATGTAAATTGATCATGAAGTACTACCTCAGCAAACAGCTTGGAAATGCCCACAATTGTATTAGTTGTGAGGAGTTATCTTGTGAGCAAGGCTGAACAAAGGACAGTGTGCTCATGGCAAGGTGAATTACTGATGGTGACGGTGTCAAGAAAAAGGTATAAAAATTTTTAAAAAAAAAAATCACACCCACATTCAATACAGGTAGCCTCACACGTTTATCCCACAGGTCAGTGCAGGTATTGTATTGTGATTGCAATATGACAGTTATGATTACTTTAAAGACCATTAAGAATTATATTATTGGTAGTAACTTATTATGGGCGTACTTACGGAAAGTTAGCGATGCGCACCGCCACCGGCACACAGGAGAGCTGAGCTGCCCATTTCAGCGTGGTGTCCTGATACACAAGCACCATGTTATTATGGTTGCCCACCAGGAGGTTTGTGGTGCCCTCAGAAACTGTGGATAAAAAAAAGGAGAGTCAGGTGCGTATAAATACACACATACGCACGCATACAGCATGAGCAAACAGACCGCTGGTGAAGGACAACATTTCTGTATTTTTTTTATTCTCCGCACTATTTTCTAAGAAAGGAAAGGCCAACATGGGGACCGCAGTGTCGTAGGTGTGTATATGTGTGTGTGTGGCCTCACACAGAGCAGAGTGTCAGGGAGGTCAGGTTAATGACAGGCTCCTGCTCGTTCCTCCAATGCCACTTCAAATCAGCCCAAACTCTCCCATTTCTCACTTTCCACAAATGCCCTGGAATTAAGGAGAACGCCTACGCCGGCCCTTTAAGCCGCTACGTCCCCCTTCCCTTAAAACTTCCCTTTCCCTCTTACACACGTAATGCCACAGTAATGCCACACACATACAGTACATACACGTGTAAATTTACGTGTCTATTTCTGCAGCCACGGCCTGTACGAGTAGGGTTTTATCAAACCACCACACCAATGTCCTTTTATACTTCATTGGCCTTAAAGGAGAAGTTCTAGAAATTAACATTTTGGCTGAATACCAAATATGGTTAATATTGATTCTTATTTACTTTCTTCACCTTTAAATAAATTACCAAACCTAAATGCATTTTTCTTCAACCTTTATTTTCACTCAGGAATACAGAAGAAAAATACATTTACAGTATAAAGGGGATTGTAAACATTTAATAAGAAATTAAAAAGTAATACGGAACAAAATAATAAATAACTAAAAACTAATAAATGAAAGCAATACTAATTTTAAATTGACATTTTACATAAATATATATGTAAAAACTAATAAAAAAAATGTAATTCTAAAAAAAGAACTAAAAAAATGGACATAAAAAGTAAAGAATTTCTAAAATATAAAAGAAAGAAAAAGATAATAATAGTAAAAGTAAAATGATAAGAATGATAAGAAATTATAAAATGTATAATTGTCACGCCTGACTCTCACTCTCTCTCTCTTTCTCATTCTCTATCTCTCTCTCTCTCTCCCATTCTCTCTCTCATTCTCTCGCTCTCGCTCTCTCTCTCTCTCTCTCTTATTCGCTCTCTCGCATTCTCTCTCTCTCATTCTTTGTCTCTCATTCTCTCTCTCTCTCTCATTCTCTGTCTCTCATTCTCTCTCTCTCTCTCATTCTCTCTCTCATTCTCTCGCTCTCTTATTCTCTCTCTCTCTCTCAGCACTCATAGCAGCAGTCAAGCACTGCTGTAATGAGATTGAGTCATCATGTGTGTGTGTGTGTGTGTGTGTGATGTACAATGTAAGCAAATGTGTCTTTAGCTGAAACAGAGACATCAGACATGGCCGCTGTTAGAGAGCAGGTGCCGGCGGCCTAAAAAAAAGGTCTTGCTCTGTTTTTCCATCTCTTCTGTTTCTGACAGAACTATAAATGCCTGTTTAAGTGAGCGCAGCTGAAGGGAAGCACCAGTGGAAACGATGACTGGAATCTCCACTCACGATCACCACCTCACACACACACACTTCACAGTGGGGTGTGTGTGTGCGTCAGTGTGTTCCTAAAATCACACGGCGCCCTGTCTCTTTATGTTTCTTGTGGAGATGAGAATACAGATGAGGTCAACATCTTAAAAGTGGCTCTAGAATGAAAAAACTGTGAGGCTGAAAAAAAGGCTAAAAGCTAATGCTGGGCTGACTCAAGAAGAACAGGGTATGGATGCTGGGGGAGATGCTATAATCTATCTATAATCTAGGCTTAAGGCTAAAGCTAGACTGACTAGAGAACCACTGGGCAGGAAAGCAGAAGGAGTTGCTAAAGTGTAGCATTAGGCTGACTGAAAAAGGGACTGGGTGGTAGGAAAACAGTTGCTCGGCTAAAAGCTAACCCAGTTGATTAGCAACAACTTTTTTCACATAGCCAAAAGCACACTGTACTGAGAGGTTCGAGTGACGACAGCAACCCTATCCAAGAGGACTCTGGAAATTAAAAAAAAAACTTGTTTTTCTTACAATGCTAACTTAGCTTAGGCTAGGCAAGGCTAGGCTATTCATTGCAATGATATAATCCAACCAACAAAACGCTTGTGGGCTTGTGGGTTTTGGACAGAGCTTATTTGCCTCCTAAACAAAAAAACATCACATTTTGCAGAGTAACAGGGTGGTAAATAGTTTTATAAAACTTTATCTTTACCAAAGTCACATGTCCTATATGGACAAAAGTATTGGTGCACCTGCTCATTTTCATTCAACTTGCTCCATGGCTTAATGCTGGAGGATTCATACCCCTCTAGGCATGGTGCCAATAGGTTCAGGAATTTCGCGATTTTCGATTTTCACGATTCATTTGTTTTAAGTTGATTAAAACAATTTGATTTTAATGTGATTTTCAAAATGAAGTAATCGCGATTTTACATCTGTACGTACAGACATTTTATCTATTTAATCTAAAATATCAGAAAACTGAAAAGTGTCGTACTTTGGTTACTAGTATCTCCCACAGACCAACGCGCACATATTTTTTACAGATTCCACCAAGGACTGAGCTCATACCGAAAAAAGTTCCAGCACAACTTTTTAAGACCCAGTGGGATAAAAGAGGTCAGCACGTGATATGAACGCATGTGCTTTTAAACAATGTTTTGAATCACTGATTCACTCAATGAGCAGACTCAACTCAATTCGATTAAAATCTGATTTTAAATCAGATTTTTTGTAAAAAAAAAAAAAAAAAATTGAAGACATTTTTTAGGCCACATCACCCAGCACTAGTCAGATGCACCCATTGCTGACACAGATGTGCAAAAGTACACATTGTACACATTTTACCTAATCCCTGTGAAGAAGTACTACCAACAGACCTTGGCTAACGCTGGGTGTCGGTAAGCGATGCTATAAACCCCTACCCACCCCCCCACCCCCCCCCCCCTGCACTGAGCTGTGGAATGAACTCTTTTTTTCCTCTGGAATGATAAGCAGGTGTCCCAACATTTTTGTCCATATATTATACATGTTAAATATATGTGCAAGGAGGTGGAAGAAACCTGAGCCTGCTCAATGATTTCCACCACAAGCCCCCTAGATAGTGAGAAACAGTGAGGATCTGTGTTAAAAGCAGCGTCGCTCCCAAACGCAACACAAACCAAAAATCTACATCTCTTATCAGATGAACACGAGCCTAGGCACAAATACAGATATCCTGGCATATTAGGAAACCCTCAGTTCTACACACTGACTTTGTTGACTGTGCTGTCATAACTAATACGCCACGCTTCCGCGGGATTTCCCCCTCAGGCCCGGTAAAGAATGAGCGACTGATGGTGGTGAGTAATGCATGCAACATCAGCGTGCCGCCAAACACACCGAGCCGTCTCTCCAAAGAGTCTACGGTCCTCAGAAAAGCCACATTCTTTCCAGAACATGCTCTGCTGGCAGTCGCTGGGTAAACCTGCATCCCGTTTCTGACGTTTGGGGGGTAAGTGATGTGAATTGAGCGTGTCACTTCAGACATGTGAGAAGCGTAACAGTGGCCGGGACAGACTGAACTGGACTGGACTGGACTGTGTGTACCATTACCTGAGGCGTAGGGAAGGAAGCAGCTGGGGTTGTACTCCAGTTTCTTCATGAAGCGGATCTGGCCGCTGTCTCGGAGGCAGAACAGGTTCCGTTCGCCCAGCACATAAATGGAGGACGCCATAGGAGAGGCTGACGGGACACAGATATCCAGTGCTTGTTCTCCCAACACCAGGGTCCACTCAGCCTGTGAACCACAAACAAAATCAGCTTATGGATGGATATACATAAATTATCCTATCTCAAATCTTAAAGACTAGTTTTTTTGTGTTTATAGTAGGGAGAAACTGAATATTGGACAAAAAAAAAGCGCTGAATAATATAAAAAAAAAACACAAATAATTTAAATACCGGACAATGACAATACATTTTTGTTAGATCAGACAAACACCAGGTTTAAGTTCATTTTCATGCTCTACTTTCAAATTAAACACAATAAGGCATTCAGCATCACTCATCATGCTTAGTATTAATTCACAAGATTGTTTTCAGCTGTACTGTGCTTGAATAGTAAAGTCATCTGAGATAACTTAGCTGTAGCTTTTGTCAGTTTACTAAAAGACTTACTAAAAGACTTATGTAGCACTGCTGAGGTAAATGTTTCGAATAGGATAGCACTGCCTGGGTGCATTCATGACTGGAATAGCACTGCTAAAATAGATTACTGATGAGAATAGCAGGGTAAAAAAAATAGCTGGGGTTAAAAAAAAGCACAAACGCACATAGTGTGCTTTTTCAGTAGTTGCACAACTTTACAAACCTTAAAAAAAAATTAAGTTTGCAGTTTTGTTATTGCTTTTCAATATATGTAGACTAATTCATTTATTCAGAGGTAAAAAAAAAAAGTGGCAAAAGTAATAAAAAATAAAAAATATTCCTTTTTTTTTCAGTTTCAGACAATGTATTTTTTATTTCTTACTTTCTCTAGTTTAAAGGGCTTGTCAGGCCAAAACAGACATATTTCAATCGAGCCAGATGTTGCTGAATAAAATTTTATAAATAAAAAAAAGACATATTCAATGTCTTCTTGTCTTTAGCTAGAATCTGAAATATATATTGTTTTGCCATCAACTACTAACCTTTGACAACAAAATTAAGGTGTATTCATGATAAAGAACATTACGAACAGACACTCAAAGACAATGAAAAATGCTGGAACTCTTATTCTGTAAAAAGATGGCCACCATATAATTTATGTATGAAAGCTGTGTTTAGGCCTGTCGTGATAAATGTTTTTAATAAAAAATCAGACTTATCATTGATCATTTAGGAAAGTAGGGGGAAAATCTGAATATATTGTAAGATCTAGCTGTAGTGAAATTAATTGATTAATCAAATAAAAAAATAAAAAACAGTCAACCCTAATACACACTGACCGAAAGCCTCTTCCCAGAGCTCTTGCTCTGCTGCTCTGAATCCTGAAGGGTGTCCGCATCTGTGGCAACCGCCAGTGCTTCATACCTGCAGCCAGAACAGAAGATAAACAACAGTCAGTTATACATGAATAAAATCATATATACAGTATCATTTTACAGCGTTTTTTACAGACCAACCCAGCAGCTCACATTATTATGTGACGAGAACAAAATGTTTAAAACTAATGCTGTGCTATTAGGACAAATCAGCATTATGCAACAATGACAGTAAGCTTGTTGCTGCCCATGGATAATTTTTTTTTGAGTTACTCAAAAAGTTATCCCAGCTCTTTCTATGTGTTTATTGATTTATCTTACAGTCCTAGTCCTTACCCTTCTTTCTTCAATGTAACTTAATAAAATTGAATGATTATTTTTCAACAAGTTCATTTTGTGGTCTTTTTACAGTGGGGGCACTGCTAGTGATGGGGAGCTCATATATAAACGCAGATTGGGTAGATTAATACAGATTTTGAAAAAAAATAAGAGACCACTTAAAAATGATGAGTTTCTTTGATTTTACCAAATTGAAAACCTCTGGAATATAATCAAGAGGAAGATGGATGATCACAAGCCATCAAACCAAGCTTTGAACTGCTTGAATTTTTGCACCAGGAGTGGCATAAAGCTATCCAAAAACAGTGTGTAAGACTGGTGGAGGAGAACATGCAACGATGCATGAAAACTATGATTAAAAACCAGGGATGTTTCACCAAATATTTATAACTGAACTCTTAAAACTTTATGAATATGAACTTGTTTTCTTTGCATTATTTGAGGTCTGAAAGCTCTGCATCTTTTTTGTTATTTCAGCCATTTCTAATTTTCTGCAAATAAATGCTCTAAGTGACAATATTTTTATTTGGAATTTGGGAGAAATGTTGTGTGTAGTTTATAGAATAAAACAACAATGTTCATTTTACTCAAACATATACCTATAAATAGCAAAATTAGAGAAGCTGATTCAGAAACTGAAGTGGTCTCTTAATTTTTTTCCAGAGCTGTATAAGAAAAGGCTATATATCGCTTTACAGAAATAAAACACCAGGATCAGCCTACTGTCAGTGAAGAAGATCAGAGCAAGAAATCCAACAGCTGTGGAGAAGAAACACACTTTGAGCTGATTATTCCACCTCACGCACTCACAAGTGTGAGCACACATACACACACCGCCCAGGGAATACACACCTGCACACGAGCGTGTTTGGGTGTTTGGGTTTGTCCAACTGCAGCCATGTGCATGCATGTGTGAGAGTGAGGAATATTTGCACCACATGTGTGGGGAGTTTGGCTATGTATGTGTGTGTGTGTGTGTCTGTAACCGCGAAATAAGACATGAACCGGAGGCCGTGGGGTTGAGAGACGGCCAAAGCCATCACAAGGTGAGCGTGAGAAATCTTATGCAAACCATGAAGAGGATGAAGAATTTGCGAGTGTGCTTTCGCGCCTCCGGCCAGCTGCCGTTCTGTTATTTCAGTAAACCTTCTGCAGAAGAACGTGAATTAACTGTACAGTGCACTTCAGTGTGTATCGGAAGTATGAACAGTGACACATGTTTAAATTCTCATTATTAAAATAGAAGAAAATGAAGATTTCAGCAAATAACTGAAAAAATATTTCTGTATAGAACCAATTATATGCATACTAAAGGCTATTCACTACCGTGAAGAACCTGTTACCTCCTAATACCCTACATTTCTACACTAGTCATCAAAACTCATCGTTTCACACAGAAGGAATTAACCAATAGGAACGAAGCAACTACATAAAGATTGATGTGCGGAGGCACATTATGGTTCCCTATCTTGCCACCTCAAGAGCTTTCCTTAAAGAAGCTTTTCCTATTGGAAATGTGTGGGATGCTATTGGATGTCTACTCGACACTCCACACCCACCACAAAATCTACAAGACCTGTGTGAGTATAACCAGTATTTAAGCAGCATTAGATGGATTATCAGAGGACACCATTAGGAACCTCTACAACTCCATGCTGAGACAACACATGCATTGCACGCTATTTCTTTATTTCATAAAGTTGCCTATATCAATCTAAATATTTATCAATGAATTGTTTCTTGTAAAGTATATTATCCCAAAAACAACTGTTTTCATCCTTGTCAAAAATGAGGAAAGATATTGTTACACCTGCTAAAACAATGATAGGTCACATGTAAAAAAAAAAAAAAAAAAACAGTGGTGTGCAGTGAGGCCCTAAAAAATGACAATAAATGCATGTAAATAATTACATAATTTTTAGTCAGGAAATATATATCATAGCTATTGTAGGTGTAAGAATTTATTTTATAAATTACCTAAAATAAAATAAAAACAGCAACTAATTCAAAGCATTAGTCTGTGTTTTTTTAGTTGCTACAGGACTCTTATCTTGACTGACAGCAGTTTTAACCAATTAAAGCTTTTTAAAATGGCTTCTGCCCGTGTGACTGCGTGCCCCTTCTCCTGATTTTGAGAAGGGTGTAGTAATGAATCTATTAGCAAAGTCGAAGGACAGTCTAACCAATCAGATTCATAATTTTCACTACAGGGGTGGGGCCATGGCTGTGTAACCCCTTCTCAGCGCTGTGGTGAAGGTGTTACACGCTGCTTAGTCATAAACTGAGCTCATGCTGGATTATTTCGGCTGCAAATGAGACAGATATTGTGTCATATTATATTAAATAGCCATTTTAAAGGCTGTCCTTCAATGTGAAACTAATTCACAATAACAGGCCACCTGACTGGTGAGTTTTTGTGCGTACTTAATGTTTTGGCTGACCTTGCAAACTGTAGACATACAAATGAGTGATCTTTGTTGAACGGTTGTACGGTTGACAAATTAAGCATTTATTGTTGGGTCTACTGTATACTTTTGTAGTTTGTAGCTGTTGATGTGTATTAACTTAATATAACTAAGTCAAGACAGAGAATATGTAGTTATTGGAATAGTTCTCTATGTTTCGGTCGGCCGGCGGCAGGGTGGGGGGGTATGGCGGGTGGTTGCAGAAGGGGTACCAACTATATTCACTGCACGCCACTGAAAAAAACAAAAAAACAGCACAATTTTAAAAAAGGGTTTAACAGTGCTACATACTGTGCACAGCCTTAAACCATTACCGCAACATTTCTGGGACCTGAAACCCATAATAAGCCCACAAGACCAATGTTAATATCTATATATGTATAAAAACCACACTGCTGAGGGATTCCATCTACTGTAGGTCCGGCCACCTTCGAAGCAGAGATGGTATTTAGGGCTCAGCATCAGTGAGTTCTGTGTGTGTGTGTGTGTGTGTGTGTGTGTTGTATTCACTCGTCAGTCAGCATAGGTGAAGTTCTGCCAGAGGAAACAGCAGAAGTCATTTATATGAAAGAGGATCTCTCCCTGACCTGGCACAAAATCTCACACACATCAAACCTCCTTCCTACAGAACTCTCCCGCCTCGCAGCAAAACAACTGTACCAGCTAAGCAAACTAAAGCCGGGACACCCCCAAATTCACGTCGTTATAGACACACATATACTGCCGTTGGGACATTTATATTGGGATGGGAGTGGGTATTTAAATATACACTTATATCCAGCAGGCTATGCGTTGCCACTATTATCAGGACATTGCCGTTTCGAATCCTGTTCATGCAGCTTGCCATCAGCAGCCGGAGCCCTGAGAGAGCACAAGTGGCCTCTGGGTGCAATATTTTGTTCCCTCCCAATTCAAGAACACTACAAGGCTGATTCTTACTTTCATCAACTGCATTTCAATGGGTTCTTCAATTTGAAACTTTGAAAGAACCCCTTAAGATGCTTCTGGAAACATAGAAAAAATATTTTAGAAGACAAAATGTTCCTAGAAGCACTTTAAGCATTGTTGATGGTTCCTCAAAGCACCTTAAGGGGTCCTTAAACTTGTGTTAAACAGTGTGTTTAGCCTTAATCCTTGTACATTCACGTTCCAGGAGTTCAGGAAAGAACCTGATCAATCCCAGAAGCCTCTTCCACTTAATTATTTACATTTAAAGGGAGATATACACAGTCTGGTCAGCCAGAAGGAGAAGTCAGCGATTCCACCGAGCTGTTCTGTCTGCTGATATGATAATAAAGCCGAAAGCTGTAGATCTAGGGATGCTATACATCCGGTGTTTCTGCTTCATGTGTCCAGTTCTTTGGGGTCGAGCCGGCTGTGGCTTTGAGAACGAAGCGCAACTCTATTATTGATGTGCGGCCGCCGAGCTGAGGAAAAATAAACGGTGGCCGATCGCTGAGTGGAAATTTCATTAGAACACAAAAACGTTCACTTAGCGCGCCGCTAACCGGCCTCAGCTGTGGAAATAACGGTGGGGCCGCGCGACGCCCACTCGGCCAGCTGCGCCGTCCAACGGACGCTATTTTTGTGTAGATCTGCCCCTGTCCACTCCTCCCCGACTTTATTTCAGTGCGCCAGAGACGAACGGATGTGGTCAGTGGCATGAAAAGGCAGAATGAGAATGGCCTCTTGGTCTCTCTTTCTCTCTTCTACAGCTCAGACTATACACACTTTATGCCTAAAGGTTTATGGACGCTTTTTTTACTTAACGTATTTAGCTGCTTTAACTTACAACAATTGCTGACACAGATGTGACAATGCACACACACACTGCTTATACCACAGTCCCTGCAGTGAAAGAATGAATGAGCAGAAGAATGGCTAAGAATTTAGAGTGGGATGTCATAAGGACACTTTGGTATAGTGTGTTCAATTGTGTCAATACTTTATTTTTTTTATTTTTATTCTTTCATTTACTTATTAATGTATTACATAACTTATTGGCTATAAGTGTAAACAAATGCCTGTAATAGTCATACAAGAGCTGAAAGACCATTAAAAGCAGTCAGAGCAATTTGCTAAAGTAACACTTTTATTTAATGTTGTAGCCAACAGCAAGGGCTGACCCCCTGGGACAACTCTGGGTTAAGTGCCTTGTTTTAAGTGCATAATGACAGTAGAAGAAATCAGCAGGAATTGAACCCCTGACCTTCTGAACCATGGGGACCCAAGTTCTCTGGGTTACTGCCACCCCTTATTAAAAATACATTCTAAAACCTAATGAATGGAATTGGGGTGTGGCCAAAGAATGTGGCCAAAGCATGTTGCCATGGAATGCTTTGGAACCGCAGGTTGAAGGTTTTTGAGGTCAAATGCCCCCATAAAAAAAGGTTCAATTAATTTTAGAAATATCATTTAGCTCAAATCAAACAGTCAAAATCAGCTCCCTTCATTCAAAAACCTTCTGAAACTGGTAGTAAAGATGTCTGACCTGTAGCATTCCACCTGCCGGGTGGAGGAGACGGTGATGAAGGCATCAGTGCGGGCACAGTAACACAGAGGACCTGGCAACAGGAAGCCCGGCAGGAAGCGTCCGAATGCGTAACTCTCCTGCTCGAAGAACATCAGCATGCCGTCCATGGACTGGATGCAGATGAAATGATGACCTGAACAAAAAGGGAAAAAGAAGAGGAGAAGATTTAGAAGAGGAAAACATCAAAAACAAGTAGCATTACTACCACGACTCTCTATTAACCTGGTCTATTAATTTATACATTAATCCATCTATAAATTTTTCTTTCACTTTTTGAAAAGTGAAAAGACAGAAAAATGTATACCAAACAATGACTTGTTTATTTTAAGCCATATTATAATGTTAGGATTTTTTTTTAAAGAAGTGTCAACAGGCCCACGCGTCTCCTCCCAACTTGTCCTCTGGCCATGGGCAGCGCTGTGTATCAGAGGGTAAGTAAATTTAGGAATTATAATAGAACTACTGAGATAGATTTATGACTAAAATTGCACTGATTCTGCATTTTTATGATTAGAATAGCATGACTGAGGCAAATCTATGACTAAAGTTGCATTGCTGACGTCAATTTATAATTTAACTCTTTTAGACCTAAAATTAAGTCCCAGTGATGGAACAATATAAATAACAATAACACTGTTTTCTGTCTGTAATAGACACAAAGGAAGAATCCAATATTGTAATATAAAATCTATATACACATTTAGTGCACTTAACTAAAACAAATATATATATATATATATATACTGGATTGGATGCTTAACATTTTTATTTTAGATTTGATATTGACCTTTTTGTTCACAAACCATTCCTAAACACTAAAATAAACATGATAAAAAGTGTTCTAAATCACATAAAAAAATTAGTAAAAATTAGCTCTCTCAATTTGCATCGTTCGCTATAGTGCTGTTTTTTTTTTTCAGTGCAGTGAGAGGGGCTAAGCTATTGTTTATAGTCAATTATGATTAATAAAAAGGTGTTAATTAGTGTTATAAAAATAAGAAAATCATGTACATTGTAAAGGACACAGAGTCTGAAAGGGTTAAATAGCACTGCTGATGTAAAAATCTGACAAAAATTGAACTGATGAGGTAAATATATAAGTAGAACAGCCCTACTGAGGTAAATCCATGACTGAAATTGCACTGCTGGGGTAAACGTGTGACTAAAATAGCACTGCTGTGTTTTGCTTTGTCTGTATATCTGCAGGGATTTTAAAATGCTCCTTAAATTGTTAAATAAACTTGTAGGTTCGAAAAAAAAACAGGCAAATCTAAACAAAAGCTGCATTTTGGTGCATCCCTAGTTTGAACCAGGGATTTTAGCAGATCCGAAGCCTCCCCTGGAGTGGAGCAGCACCCACACTACCTACTGCACCACCCCACTACGTCATTACACATCTATCCACACAAGCACAATGATCACAAACAGAAACACACTGGCACACGTAACACACTGTGTTCACGGAGTTACGTGGGCCCAAGCTGGCATTAGATGGAAAGAGAGGGTGCTGCTAATTTGGTGCTGAGTTGACTGACTTGGCTGGCGTTGTGTTGTGCTGTTCAGCGCCAGGCCTTTCTGATGACTTCCTTACACCGGCGCTGACGTGTACGGCGCAGGTCGCAGTTTGCGTGGGTCGGGTGCGTTCCCACCGTTCTGGAGAGAGCGGCGTGGCGCTAGCTCAGGTTCGCACTTTATGGCACAGAAAATGAGGGCGGCTCTACGCCATAAAGCGCAGCGCCGTAAAACACAACGGCTGCTGCATGCGCGAGCAGTAATTAGGCCTCAATACACTGTTAAAAATCACACGCTCGTTCACGAGGGGTCAACGAGAACCACCAACAGAGCCAGGCACACACCAGGCTTCACTCACACATAGCACACATGTGGGCAGCTAATGAGTGTGAGTGAGTAAGTGTATGTGTGTGTGTGAAAGATTGAGAGAGAGAGAGAGAGAGAGAGAGAGAGCTAGAGAGGTAGAGAGAAAGAAAAAAGAGGTGAGAGTGAGTGTTAATGATTTTTGGAATGCTGAGTACAGCGTAATGGCTTTTAATGTAGTCTAAAGTAGTATAATAGCACGGTTCTAGCCAGACACAGTTTGGGTCAGCACCAGGCCACCCAGCAGACTCAATGGCCCATACAGTAGAGTCCATTCAGAACCACCATCTCCTTCCCAGCTCCTGGACCTTCTTCTGCTCAAGGGACCTCATTAATATCACCGTATATATATGATTAATTAGGCCATTTGTGAAGATTGCTTACCAACCGCTTCCAAATGTTTTTAAATTCTTTAAAATGGTTTTAAATGGTTTTGAACAGAGTGACCCACCAATACTCCCTCATTCTCATCCCACTCACACTCACAGCTAAAAAAAAAAACTCACTACCTCAAGTGTACTGGGTAACCAAAGAGGAGAACTTAACACAGACTCTGCTGCCACCTTGTGATCAGTGCTAATATTGCCTCCCCTCCACCAAAAAAAAAAAAAAAAACATAACACCAAGATCCTCTTAAGCATTAGAGCAGCCCTAGCTTTATTTATAGGAGAGTTGCTTTAATCCACTCACTCCAACCAGTCCCTGAATGATGAACCTGCGCCAAGCACTCATCTAGCAGGCAGCAAACCGCCACTCGCTACATTTATCACTTTGGATCTCTGAGTGAAAGCATGACGTCTGTAACATAACAACAACAGATACTCAACAGATACACACTCAACACCTAGAAAGGCAACTCGCTGAACTGACAACAACTGACATTCTACAAAGCAATCAGTCTCAAGAATGGGGTGATGCTGCCCACATGGCTGAAGATGATGATAATGATAGGACCAATGCACACACACAGCTTTTCTTGTGTCTGTATGAAAGTATTGCCTACATCACAGGAGGACTAGTGCATCTCAAAAAAAATTAAATATCATTGAAAAGTTACTTTATTTCAGTAATTCAGTTCAAAATGTAAAACTCATATATTATATAGCTGTATTACACACAGAATTATCTATTTTAAGTGTTTATTTATTTTATTGTTGGTGATTATGGCTTACAGCCTATTAAAACCCAAAAATCAGTGTCTCAAAAAAATTTAATATTATAGAATATTATATAAGGCCAAGTCCTACTGGAAAATGAAATCTGCATCTCCATAAACGTTGTCAGCAAAGAGAAGTAAAGTGCTGTAAGATTTTCTAGGAAATCACTGCGCTGACTTTAGACTTGATAGAACACAGTGGGCCAACACCAGCAGATGACATGTCTCTCTAAACCATCACTGTGTTTTGTATCAAGTCTAAAGTCAGTGCAGTTTTGTTTTCCTGGAAAATCTTACAGCACTTCATGCTTTCCTCTGCTGACAACCTTTATGGAGATGCGGATTTCATTTTCCAGCAGGATTTGGCACACTGCCCACATTGATCACCACTGTACCAATTGATCTTATATAATATTCTACTTTTCTGAGACACTGATTTTTGGGTTTCCATTGTCTGTAAGCCACAATCATCTTAACTAAACTAAATTACTGAAACAAAGTAACTTTTCAATGATAGTCATTTTTTTAAAATGCACTAGTATGTGGAGAAGATACGTATGAACCTATTTGCAACATGCAAAATGGCAAAAACCCAAATCGTTATGAGTTGGGGGGATAAACTGCTGTTATATACTGGATGGGCTGTACTTTACATAGTAGGCAGCAAGTGCACAGTCAGTTCTAGACAAAAACATCCAAAACATCATGAACACTTTGGGTGGAGAGGGAGCTACACAATATTAGGCAGGTGGTGTAACAAGAGAATTTCAAATGCGGTCTTGTTCGTATTAGATGCGCTTTGTCTACAATGGCTTTAAAAAGCAGTGCAGTGTTAAATTCACACTAGTTTTCCCCAAAGAAACATGCAGAAAAGTTGGGCCGTTCACTCAAAACTCACCAGTAACCCCTCCGAAAGGGCCGTAAGTCATGTTGCAGGCCGTCCTCTGCAGGTTGTGCTCATAAATCAGCCTCAGCTGGTACTGGTCCCCGTGTTCAACGTTCCCAGACGTGCCTGACAACAGCAGAAAACAACACTACCTTAAGATGAACAGAAAATATATGTATACAGATATATAGTGTAAAAAGGCATGTTTTGGGAAGGGTTTTGTTGAGTTATTTATGGTGAAATCTAAATTAGAAAAAAATAACAGATTAAGGGCAACAGAAAAGACAGTAACCTGAGACAGCATAGACGGAGAGCTTTCTAGGATGCAGAACTGCCAAGTGAAGCAGTTCTGAGCACCTAAAAGGAGACAAATAAAAGAGAAAAGAATCAAACCCGCCATATTCATAAGCAACTTTAAAAAACCAAATGTTTCATAATCAAGAAATGTTAAAGACTTTACAAAAAATGTCACAATTCCTCAAAATTATTTTTTTTTAAATATATATTTTTTACTTTACTAAAAAACCTTTTTGGCATTCTTTGAAAAATGGGCTTATTTTAAGAACATACTTAAAAAGATACTGAATAATGAGGCCCAATGCTCTTAAATAATATCTTAACTTTATGATAGTCTCACATTGGTCTCCGATAAGAGGTCAGAAGGTCAAAAGGCCAATCAAGCTGAACAGCTAAAATTAAGATCTAATTCAACAAAATAGGATTTTGATTTTGGCTCAACCTTTTCTAAGTGCTTTTTAAAGTATATTTTGTCCAGCTTTGTTGTTGTCTTCCTGGACAGCCCATGATCTCTGACTTAGATCCAGCATTTCTGTCTCAAGCACTTTGTTACAAAAGTTACAAAATGAACAATTAGTCGTCACTGAAATTTGGATTTGACAGAATTGCATAATCAAATTTGCCGTGGCTGTTGATTAGTTGTTGCAGCTACTGTACTTCAGAATTCATAATGCCGTGCACACTGTAAAGACATCCAGTTCCAAAAGCAGCAAACAACCCTAAAACATTCATAAAGCTCCACCTCCAACATCAAAACCTTCCCAAGATCTGCTAATAGCATAGCTTGTATTAGTTTTGACTGGACCCATATGGTCCTGACCTCCAGAAAAACAATACTAGTATGTCATGTTTGTACAACATGGTTATTCTGTAACTTACGAGACAAACTTGCCCACGTCCACCTGGATGACGGGGTCCCGAAGCTGCACCTCCAGCAGCTGTGCATCTGCTCCTTTCTGCTCGCCTGGTTTAGTCGCATGAGGGGCAAAAATCCGCAGCATTCCCATGTAGCTGCCCACCACTACTTTATCTGAAACAAGACAAACAGCAATTATCTTTAGTCAGAGTTTTAGAAAATAGTTATGGGTTAAGAACTAGGTTCACTAGGCTTTGCATATTGGTTCAATGCTGGAGGTAGTCATTGTCTGGAAGTTACAGAAGTGGGCTTAGGACCAGAACGTGTCTGATTCGATCCCCTAGAACAGAAGGAAGTTGGCAGTCCCTTCTCAACATTTACAGATTGAGCAAGGCATTTAACCCCAAACTGTTTACCAAATGCTGAGGTGTCCAAATGCAATCAACTCTTGGAAATTTGGAAATTTGGAAACTTGGAAGAGTTTGATACCCAATAAACTGCTATGCAAGTGCTGTAAATTCTAATTGACCAAGGCACTTAACCCTTTCCTCTCAAAGCTGCAACTCTGACCATGTACTCTGACATTGGTGTTCTAAACTGGAATATGTAAAAAGAAAATTCTACAGTGTTGTACTTGTACTGTACAAGAGTACAATGAGTGATCATTTAAGATGGTTTTAGGGAACAGCCCTTAGGATATAAATTTAGTTGGGGAATGGCCCTTAAATCAAACTGGAGATTTAACCCTGGGTTAAAAGGACTAATTGGACAAGGGATGTTAAAACCAGTACTGAAACAAAGAGCTACATTTTCTACATGTCAACATTTGCACTCACCATAACCACTTCCACTGTTGTCCACATCTCCGATACACAAGCAGCCCTGGTCAAACTCCTCTCCCTCGCCCAGTATGGCCGACCACCAGTCCCGTGCCTTGAACAGAGACATCTTGCTGCTGGAAGAGAAGCCATAATGGATGTAATAATCCTTCAAAACTGTATCTCTGAATAAGAAGCTAACCTTAGTTTCATTTGTGTGAATAAATGGTAGCTGGTCTCCACTAAAACTGCCTTTGCCTTCACATTTCAACAGTCATAAAAATATCTGTTTTGTTACTATAAATGACTTTAAGTCTAAAAGTCTCCAATATGTTCTAGGTTCTATGACCTTTCAGTCTGGTCCAAACCAAAATAACAGTTGTGAAAGGTGCTGCATACCATGATTCAGACCAAATTTAGTTTGTTAGTTATGTACCATGGTTCGGTTTGTTTGCAGTGTAGCAGCAAAACAGAGGTGAAAAAAGGACTGAAAAGCCGACTCCCCTTGTCGTCCAGACACGACATGTAGTAGCATGTATCTACCATGACTGTATATTAACCCTTATTGATGAACAGAAACAAAAGGACTCCAAAGGGAAATCTCAAAGGGAAACACTCATTTTGATGCCTGACACATGTACCTGCGAGAGAGAGTCAAATTCTGGCAGAGAGGTAGAATTTAGCACAACACCTGGAAAAGCAACTCAACAAACTCACAGCATACTACAAATCAACAAATCAATTAATTTGAAGTATAGGGGACAAAGCCCACATGATGAAAGGCCATAGTAAAGTACTTTACTGCACTGAATAAAGTACAGTGTGAAACCAAAACTAACCGAACCAAATATATACAGTGTAACAAACACCTGAACCTTTGTGTATTCTAGTTAGGACTTTCAGGTGTAAAAACACCCTTAAAAGGAGGTTAATTTTACTATTTTATTATACAAGCTTATCGGAATTAACTTCACTCAGTATATATAGCCTATAGATATACAGTATGAAAACAGGTCTCTTATTATTAATGAGAATGTACTGCATATATAGCTTCAGTTCTCAATCAAGATCTGGGAGACACCTCTATCTCATAGTTTTCAAATAAAAGATAAGACAAACAGAAATATATTAAAAGTCATAAAATAAGGCCATTCTACAGTCTTCCAGAGCATCCCATCATGGCCAGTGACCTGCACTGAACTCCAGTGTGCTACTGACTGGACACTGGGTGAGCTTGACCAATTGTAGGCCTATCACATGACCAAGGATTTCATTATCAGCCAAGCAGCTTTTCTAATTGCTGAGTGCTGAGCAGGTGGAAGAGACAGCTAATCCAGCCGGCCCACAGCAGGGAAAAGACGCGGATATACATGGCGGGGCAGAAAGGGCGAGATATACAGTGAGGGAGTGAGTGAGTGAGTGAGTAAGAGAGAGAGAGAGAGGAAGAGAGAGAGGGAGGGAGAGAGAGAGAGAGAGAGAGAGAGGAAGAGAGAGAGAGAGAGAGAGAGAGAGAGAGAGAGAGAGAGAGAGAGAGAGAGAGAGAGAAGGCTGCATGTTGCACTGGCATGGGTGGATCCGATACAGCAGTGCTGCTGGAGTTTTTAAACACTGTGTCCACTCACTGTTCACTCTATTAAACACTCCCACCTAGCTGCTCTGCCTTGTAGATAGCTCTGGTGGTCCTGACCACTAAACAACAATGAAAGGGGGCTAACTAAGTGTGGAACAAAACAGGTTGACTACAATTATATAAAGTGCTGCTGTATGCTCAGTAAAACTGATATAATGGACAAAGAGTGTGGTCACAAATATTCAGATATGACTGTGTGTACAGGTTATATACTGTTACTGTCATGCAAATGTCTCAGTGGAAGTCAATGGAAAAATCAAACAAAATCTTGACACGATATAAAGTAATGTAAACTTCCAGATTTACATTATTCCAAACAGTGAAAGAGACGGACGGATGAACAGATAGATACTAGATCGACCCCAAACTGAAAAATGGCAGAAATGGACATGCAGGTTACGTTTTTGCCTTACAGTGCCTTACATATGCACATGAGATAAATAATGTGATGTCTATGGTTATGAAAATGCTTGAAGTGAAATCCACCATTATGACCATTTTCTTGTTTACCACATATTGTTATTTGTTTTTCTTAACACTGAAATATAACCTAATTTTTCATAACATAATTTACCTCATGTAGCTACGTTTTTCATATTGTCCACTTAAAACTTTTATCTTATAACTTTTAATTTTTTTTCCCTTCCTTTATATTAAGATAATCCACAAATTATCATTTTTTTAACACAGTTTAACACAAATAAATATAGGATTAGGATTTAACTTTATTGATCGCACATTTACTTGTTACAGCAGCGCGAAAAATATTAAGCATATAGAAAAAGAAATGTAAATAATGCCCAGTAAACAATAAATACTAGTGTATATAAAAAAATTATTACCTCACATAGCTAGCATAGCATAGCTTATCTTAATTTTATAACATAAGTTACATCACATAACTAATGTTGTAATTTATTTACATTCTGTCTTACGTAATATTGAGAAATTGTCCACATTTAATTTAATTTAATAGCTATTAATATTATTTATGAACAATGTTTTAATAATAAAAATACAAATAAATGTGCCTTTTTTGTAATATGAAGATTTAGTCCATTAAGATAATTGACTTTACTCTTTTCTCTTAAAATTAAAATATTATCCACTTCTTTTAGTTTTATTTTTCATTTGTTTGCATTATTTCTTGTGTATTATTGAGAAACTGTACACTTTTATCTTAATTGTATAGCTAACATTATTTACCGCACATAGCTAGCAACATTTTAATAATAAAAATACAAATAAACGTACTTTTTTCTTAGTATATTTCTTAGTAAGATGTGGTCTTATAATATCAATTTTATTATTTTTTATAGCTTAACATAATTTCCTTCAAATTGCTAAATTAGGTTATATTTTTTTCCCTTTATACTGACACAGTTCTGTAAATTTGTTTGCCAACTTGTTGAAGAGCTTAGCTGGGTTTACAGCTCTGTGTAGTGAACACCAGCCAGGTCTGGTCTGTGGAGATCTGTGTGTGTGAAGATAAGACACACTAATTTAATATTTTACTAATTTACTATTGTACAAAAACAAGCATTCCACATATCAATCAAACATCCATCCAGTCCTTCAGCTGCTCATTCTTCTGCTTCTGCTGATCTCACAGGGTTCTTCTTCTCTGTGTAATAACCGCTCATAAGCAGCAGGAGGAGAGCTGGCGTGGAAACACTCTGAGCTTAAGACGCGCTGTGAGCGAGATTAAGTATCTCAGCAGGCTAAACTAAGTAAGTAAGTTACTGAATACAGCTAATGTTAGCCAGTTAGCCCCCTGAGCTAACTATCACTCAGAGCCAGCAGCAGAGGCGATCCTGCTCTCCTACAGCCCTCAGACTGACTCACAGGGGCTCATCTATCCACAGCCAGCAGGCTCTCAGTCGCTACTGCTGTATAATAGCAGAATATGAAGATCTACCTTCAGTATGATCCAGTAGAAGATGTCCTGAGTCCTCCAGAGCTGCAGCAGATCCTCACATCTC
The DNA here is from genome assembly GCF_023375975.1 of Astyanax mexicanus. Classification (NCBI taxonomy): domain Eukaryota; kingdom Metazoa; phylum Chordata; class Actinopteri; order Characiformes; family Acestrorhamphidae; genus Astyanax; species Astyanax mexicanus. The sequence continues at coordinate 40,424,872 of NC_064411.1, forward strand.
CAGCCTGCCTCACTGGCGTCCGCTTACAGCGCTGTTGTCATGGCACTGACACTGGCGGAGCAGCGCCGAGACAAAATAAAAGTCCCACCAACACCATCTGAACCATACAACCCTACTGATAATATAAATATTCAATATTTAGTTGCAAATGTCTGATATTAAAGTATTTAAAAAAACATATAATAATAACATAATAATATATTAATATAATAACCCACAAAGTTATTCTAGATTCTGATTTGTTTTTGGATAATGTTGTAGATAAGTGAGCTACTATTGTTTCCAAAATCATAAACCAGCCTCCAATAATTGTCTGAAAATTCTAACACATAAACTATTACAATTGTCCTTTGACCAATTAAAAAAAAAAACATTTGTCATATATAAATAATAGATTTTTAGACTAAAATATATTAAGCACAATATAAAAACCCATTACACATAAAGTTGTTCTAAAAATTTTATTTGTATTGTTTTCGTTTATTATTTCCTTTTATTTTATTTTTATTTTATTTCAAACTGTACTCCATCTGTATGCTGCATGCAGTGCACCAATAATCCACCAGAGGTCAGAAAAAAATTTCAACAGAATTATATTATTATTCATGTAATGAATTATCCATCCATCTAATTGTTCAGCTTTGTATTAATACTGTCAACTTTAACGCGTGTGATTAATCTGTATTTAGCGACATATAAACAAAGCATGGACTAGGTCAACTTTTGGTATACTACATAATTTAAACATATAAACTACCCCGTCCTCTGTATCAAAATTTCTTGATGAATGGACCAATAGAAATTCTCCAAAATTACCTGAAATAAACTCTTGAAAACTCTTGAATAAACTCTTCATAATCTTAATATTAAGAGAAAAAGTTGAAAACCTGTGAAATAAATAATTTTACCGGACTGCCAATTAATATTAAGGGAAAAGGTACATCAATTTGTGTTAAATTTTTGTTACAAAAGTTAAAAAAAGATAGCATCTTAACATAACAAAAGAAAACAAAATATAAACGTAGCTATCTGGAGTAAATTATGTTATAAAATTAATATAAAGGTGGATGATATCTTAACCCCTTAACAGGCCAGAATTTTGTCAAATTTTGACATTACACCACTAAATCTTGAGGATTTCTATTCAAGCATTACATAAAAAAGTTTTAATGTTTGATAAGGAACATTACCGAAAAGCATTAGTGTAATTGTAATAGAAAATATTTAAAAATATTTGTATTGAATTACAAGTGGACGAAATCTTAATATTAATTAAAAAAAAAAAACTTAAAGTGAAAAACCTTCTTTTGAAGGTTAAAAAAGTTTTATGTCTCTCCTTTAAAGTTGCTGTGTTGGAGACACATTTTTGTAATCAGACAGAGACGATATACTGTATATAATGAGACTTTTAGATTCTGAACTTGGGGTTGTTGAGGCTCTCAATATTTTCCAAGTAGTGAATCCAACTTGTGGGGATGTTCCTTGGCTTGGAACAAAGAAATTAATACTGAATTCACAGCATTAAATGTTCAGTGAACGTTCTGGACAACTTTCAGACAAAAGACAATCAACTGCTTAATGCTCCTTTAATCTTGAAACTTCAGACATGTAAACAAATTAACATTTTGAGATACTGCACTTCAGAATGATCAATAATCATTAAGAACTTTCAGGACGGGTCGTATAACTGAACCGTTGCAATACTTGAATATCACATACCCTGAACATCAAGGGGCAAGGTTTCCCAGACAGTAATTAAGCTTAGCCCTAGTCTAGTCCTGGTGTATTTTTCTTCTTTCAATGGAAAATCTCCACTCAAAATGCGGTGTAATCCAAGAGTAGGCTTAATCCCTGTCTGGGAAACTGCCCCAATGGCTACAATCTGTACACCTAGCTAAAAGCTACATTTTAGGCTAAAACTTGTGCAGCTGTCCAGACTGAGGTTATGATTTAGCTTCTATTCCATACACTAGGCATTACTGTTAGTTTCTGTCTGCTTGATCAAAACCACAGTACAACCTCAGTGTACGAAAGTAGAAGATTCACAGGCTAAAACGTGCCATGTGACTTTCTAAATTCATTGTTTCCTGTGGAAAAGATATATATGATGAAAACACAGCTTATAATTTAAAACATTTGTTTTTGAATATGTATGCTAAGATTTTTCACACTTACTCTGCTTAAGATTCTACTCTGCACTAAAACTCTTAAAATATACATCTAATAAAAAATACACTCTATGAATTTTAACATGACATGGAAAACACATATGACGACTGACAAAAGCGCTTCAGAATGACTGGTAGAGCTCAGTAATGCAAAAGGAGGGGAGATAGATAGAGAGATAACAGTGATCCAAGCTGGGGCGGGGTGAAGAAGGGCAGGTGTCAGTCATCATCACTGTCACTTCCTGATTCACTCAGCTGCAGATCATTTCCTGAGAAGATGAAATGAAAACAGCATGAATTACAAACGCTATTTATGCCAGAAGTGAGTCAGACTGAATAGTGGTTGCTGAAGGTTTGCAAGGTGGCTTCTATAATATCCCAGGTGGTTGCAATGGTGTCTCTGGCAGTTGCTATAACCTATCATTAAAAGGTATTAAGCCATTGAAGCATTAAGACCAGATCTCAATGGTTCTAAAACAGCTTCTTTCCACAAGCCATCAGGCTACTGAACAGTCAGTAACACACTGTTTTGTCCAACCAATCACAGGCCACCAGCTCACACCAGCTCACACCAGTCCTAAGATACCATCCAATACGAACTCACTCTGCACCCTGCACTTTACTAACAGTTAAGGTGCTTACACACTGCACGCGGTAGGTGCGGCGCGGTACGCTGACCCCCATAGGATTCAATAGTGTCTAGAGCGGTAGAGCTGTGCGTCGCTGCCGCGGAGCAGAGCGGAAAGCGGCGCGTTTCCCCGCCCATAACCACGCCTCCACCGCGCTACCGCTTACCGCGGGCAAAGTTCAACATGGTTCAACTTTGACCTCGCGGCAAGCGGTACCTCGGCAGAAAACGCATGACGTAAACTCACGCGACTAGAGAGAAACTGTAGTCCAAACAACAATAAACGTGCGCGAGAGACTAATAATAGCGATTAGTGAATCCCCTCAGCTGTACATCACTTCCCTACACTCATATAGAGATAACAGGAGGAAGAGAAGAATCAGAGCTTTGTTCTGAGGCTGAGAAACAGATACAGATCCACAGAGGCTGTAGAGACTCAAAACTACAAAACACCGCTCGCAGAGGTGATGGGTTTTAGAAAACTCTGCCTATTATCAGCAGGAGACGCTTGGCGTCAGCAGCAGCGCAACGCACCCGCAACTGACCAGCGTAGAGCAGAGCGGCAGCACAGCGGAATGCCGCGCGGCATACCGCGTTCAGTGTGTAAGCACCTTTACACTGCTCCTATATACAGCTGTAAAAAGCAATGTGTATCTATATATTCACAGTTATATATTATACCTTTTACATTCAACAGTGCAATAGTGTATGTTCATAGTGTAAGTTAATGTGTGTAGCATAAGTAAAGAATATATTTTGTATTTAAATTTTATATTATGTTGGATAAATTGTGTTCTATCTGCATACTAAGTGTGATCATGCACCTTGTATTTATGTGCTGTGACAATAAATCTGGTTTAATTTGATTTTAATTAGATTTCAGTGTAACTAAGCCATTAAGACATTAATTAAGGTGTTAAAAAGGTGACTTCTGTGGTATCCCAGGTGGCTGCAATGGTGTATGTGGTAGTTGCTATAGCCATAGGGTGCTATAGGGTGTTGCTGTGGTACCCCATATGTTTAACTGGGTGTTACTACTGCATACATTTCTGCCTAAGTGTAAACTGTACGTACTGAGCGTGTTCATCAGCTGATTGCTGCCCTGCGGTTTGTCTGTGCCATTGGCAATGGCATCTCGGCTGGGTGAGAGATGGGCGTGGCCATGAGGGTTATGGCTTTCCTCTCCATCACTGCTGGAGCTGTCATCCCCGCTGCCCGAGCAGCTGCCCGAGTCCGAAGAGCTGCTGCTGCCACTGCTGCTCATCTGCTCGATAATCTCCACCTCTGCTCGCAACTCTGAGAGAGAGAGAGAAAATTATTATTATTTTTATATATATATATATATATATATATATATATATATATATATATATATATATATATATATATATATATATTGTTGTGTTTATCCTGCTTTTTTGTTGAAGTAACTGTCTCTACTGTCCACGTAAGGCTTTCCACTACACTTTAAAACACTGCAGTGAGGATTTAATTGCATTCAGCAACAAGAACATTGGTGACACAAGGTGTTGGATGATCAAGAACAAAAAGATTATAAACGTACCTCTTTTGATATCATCCAGTTGAGGTTCAGGGGAGGGGTTGTCTTTGGTGGGTGATGTTTTGGCTCCACTGCCGGGCTTGGTGGGTGTCCGGAACTGTGAAGGAGGCTGATTGGCTCTCACAGACTGCTGCTCTATCCGAGCCTGGATCTTGCTGCTGCCCTCAGCTCTACCACAAGAATACAAGGATTTACAGGGTTGAAGTTTTCATTTTGTCCAATCAGACCAGTGGGATCTAAAGTGGTCAGGGTTTAAATGCAGGAAAAAATTACCCCCTGTCTGCCACTAATCTTTACATGTAAACTAATAATTACAAATTTCATGTATATGTTTGAGTAAAATAAACATTGTTGTTTTATTCTATAAACTATGGACAACGTTTCTCCTAAATTCCAAATAAAGAATATTGTAATTTAGAGCATTTATTGCAAAAAATAGCATTGATGGCTATATATATAAGTATACTTATATCTTGTGTTTGGGGTTTAAGCACATTGCATAACAAACCACTGTCTGCCACCAATATTTCTATGTAAACTATTAATTAAAAATTAATGTTGAATTTTTTAAAACATTTTTTCAATATATTATATTGTGATACTTCAATATATCAATATTATCTTACACCCCTAGTACAGAACCTCTCACCTCGTCTTCTTGACCTGAATGCTGCTGCTTAGCTTCTCCAGCATGAATTCTCCAGTGTCATGATTGATGATCAGAACACAGTCTTTCTGATATGGCCTTTTGTTGCCCTTGAATACTGTCATAGGAGGCGTGGAGCCCTTGTGATCAAATGCAACATTGAGGCAGAGATTAAGCACAAGGACAAGGACATAAAAGAGATAAATAAATGACTTCAGAAGCTGTAGAGACTGGAAAAAAGTGGTAAAAGATTCTTACTGGTATGTGTGGCAACGTGATGGTGACTTCATCTCCTTTCCCCACCTGCAGCTCCCCCTCACAGGAGGTGTCAATGGATGCTGGTTTGAAATCATCTGGACAAAAGAATAGATAGAAAAACAAGCACTTAAATGAACAATTAATCTACATTATATTCACAGATTTCTTTTATACAGACACAACCGTTTTGTTTAATACTAACAGATGCTGTGTAAGCTTCAATCCATCTCAACATTTAATCCTAAGCATGATTGCTACTGATGCTATTATTATTATTATTATTATTATTATTACAGCACATCATCCACAAACTCTGTTGACCCAGTTTATAGGCATATAGGCTATACATGGCCAATTCATCAAACTCCGTCTACTCATGAGGCTGAATACAACAAAGCATTCACAGCTATCTAAAGTTTAACCTTTCCAAAAAATAAGAAGCTCTCACTGCAGCAGAAAGGCCAATTATCCCTATGAATACTCTTACATTCATATTTTGGAAATATAGTACACAAGGACAAAATCCAAACTTCTCGTCTCAGGTGGTAGGAGGTTTAGAAGAATGAACACCAGAAACCTTTCCAGCCCACCACAGGGCACCGCCCCTTTGAGTTAAATGGACATTGTAGTTTTATACTACAAACTATGGACAAAATTTCTCCCAAATTTCAAATAAGAATATTGTCATTTAGAGCATTTATTTGCAAAAAACTAGAAATGGCTAAAATAAAAAAGATGCAGAGCTTGCAGACTGAGCATATGTGCAGTCTGGTTAGTTGTGGGGTAAATATTCAATTATCAGCTAGAGAACTGTAGGAAAGTAGTGCTGAACTCACATCTGATGGTGTGAAAGGAGGATTTGGGTCGTTTCTCGAAGCTCTCTCCCAGCTTTAACACATGCTCCTCTTTATCCAGTAGAGGATTAGAGCTCCCGTTCATGACTGCGACCACTCCCCACTCTCTACATTTATAAACAGCTGCTTTAATAAAGTCTAAATTCCGAATTAAACCCTTTACAGTGCGATAAAAACACACAACAGACCGACTTGTTGACAAATATTACGATCTCTAAAGCTTCCGGGGTAATGCTGACCGAGTCGCTCCAATAAAAGTCTCCCTAAGAAATTTGTGTGGTGGGAAAAAGTGGTGATTTAAAATCTGTTTATACCAAACGAAAAATACATTAAAGAAACTTAGCCCTTTTAAACACATTTAATTTTACAAAGAAATATTGTTTATTTAGCTAGAAAAAAAATAAGTTTCTTATCATTTTGGGCAGGATTTCATATTTATTTGTTTTAAATTTTAAATTAAAATTATTTTTTACGTTATCTATCAGAAAAGAGAAATCCTGATATATATAAAACATATCTAAAAATTAAATTCTTTCTTTTTTATTTTTGTTATGCTACCATACTTCTATTAAGAGAACAATTCTGTCCAATTAAATAACTTACTCCACAAACAGTGACAATAAACATTTTAAAGTTAAATGTTATGTTTGATCTTTTTTATCTATTGTTTTAAAGATACATTGTATTATATATAGGATTACCTATTATTTACGACTTACGACAATTTACGATATATGATCGTACTATTATATACGATCATATGTTTACATTAAAACTTAACTCTTTATTGTCTTATTATCTCATTTAAAATGTATATTTATGTGACAGGACTTTTATCAAACCGCTTTTTGTGTATTTTGACTCCCATCAGACGTGTGACGTGCATGGCGTGACGCTGATCCGATTACCGTAAAGCCTCGGATACCCTCATCTAACTTGAAAAACTTACCTCCTCATTTAGAAAGGTTTACGTTGATGAAGCGTCTTTACGTAGACTAAAAGATGGGCTAGGTTTAAATGCGTATACTGGTATCTGTTTTAGTTCTAGAATCGATTTTATAACTCTGCACAGACAGAGTATATTAGTACAGTATCTACAGGACTTTAAGCATCTTTTGTGTATTACGGTAACTGGTGAGTGGACGTGGCCTGTGAGCTGTGTACAGTGAGCATGTTGAGATGGAGATGCAGGAGTTAGTATGGCAGCTCCGCAGCCCAAACTTATATTCCTGTTCAGCGGGAAACGAAAGTCGGGGAAGGACTATGTGACTGATTTAATACAGGAGAGGTAAGGCGCATTAATTGCAGATTTAATCCACTCTGAGTCAGTCTTATTTGTCGCCTGCAGTGACTGTACTGTGTTTTATAGGCTGGGTCCACATGTGTGCTGCATCCTCCGGCTCTCTGCTCCACTGAAAGCCCAGTATGCTCGGGTAAGATCACAGCAACTAATTTAATTAATTAATGAGGGCCCACAGCAGGTATACCACCTTAAAGCTTTACTGTAAACATATTATTATTACCTACACTGTGATGCAGAAAATTAGTTTTGTAATGTCTAGTACTTATTTAAACTCTCCACATATGCCTATACCCTCTTAAAATTACTTCCAAGTGCCAGGTTGGTTAAATTCTTTGAATGTTCGGTTCCACCTTAAATGCCTCTGATACATTCACACAATCACACTAGCACCAACATATTTTTCCCTTTTGTTCCACCTTAAATAGTAAAACAGTTAACTACAGAGTCTGGACTAAACCTCTGCACTGTTTAAGGTGGCAAAAGGACGAAAGCTGGACAAAACAGCTAACTTAAACTTGCTACGTTTTTTTCTGTGCCACCTTAAGAGCTGCAGCTTAGCGAGTTCTTCTATTTTGTTGTTCCACCTTAAATGCTACAGCTGCATTCATACAAACCCTCAAGTTCCACCTTAAGTGATGCTGCTACATTTAATCAATCACACTAACAGCAGCTTATTTTTGTTGCTATTCCACCTTAAAAATGAAGCAGTTACTGCCAAGTGCTAGTTGTTTTTTTTTTTCGTTCCACCTTAAATGCTATAGCTACATTTCCACTATCACTCTAGTTGCACCTCAAGTGCTGATTGACATCACTTGAGTGATTTGGAGAGAGAGAGTGCTATCTACCCACCCAGCTAGAGCAAGACCAATAGTGCTTTCTCGGGGCTTCGGCAGCTAATGGCAAGCTATATGAACAGGATTCGAACCAGCAATTTAACAATTATAGTGGCAGCACCTTAGTCCGCTGGATGTTTTATTCACAAAATATAGTGTAATAACTTTGAAATGCTATTTTGCACATAATAAAGAGATGAATCCTGCAGGAAGATACAGTAGTTGAAAGTTGAAGAGTTGAGGGTTGAAGACCCCTGGCCAGTGTTTACCTGATTCTGACAGGTTCCATATGTGTGGTTCCATATTACATCACTAGGACCATGGACTGGACTACTCTGAGTTGCTGAGTGCTGGTCAGTACAAGGAGAAGTACAGAGCTGATATGATTCAGTGGGGTGAGAGCAAGAGGCTGGAGGACCCTGGGTTTTTTTGCCGTCTGGCCATTTGTGGTGCTACCCAACCAGTGTGGGTGAGTAGTGCTGTTTTTAGCTAAATGCATCCATAATCTTTGTAGAAAATCATGGACAATAGTCTAGGATGCTCTGGAGGTTGGTGGTGTCCTGAGGCTATCAAGCCCAAAGCTAAGTGTTTACTAGTGGGGTATGAATTCACTGTATATTGGGCTGTCATAGAGGTTAATTGAGTACCTCTTAATCAGAGTAATGGTTTTTGGCTAAATGCAATCATATCCTCACTGCAAAGAAAAGGCTGTTACAGAAGCTGACGGTGAAATACTCTTGATTTGAGAAGGAACATTGGATGAGCAGGTGTCTGCAAACTTTTGGATGTATAATCCTTGAGCAGACACCTAATATGAGCATAAAAGCTGTTTACCAGACACATTTAAAGCCTAGAATTGGACTAAATTACTCACCAAAAGAGTAATCCCCATTGAAAATCCCTTTCAATTAGGATTAAGCTTAATCTGTGTCCAGAAAACCAGCCAAAGCAGTCTGAAGATTTTGCAAGAGGTCTACAGTGGTGTAGACAAGTTGCTTAATTCTGCTGCTCAAATTGACTGTGGTTTAAACCAATGAATGGCATACCATACTCTTATTTTTCTACCTTAATTCATGACCATCCATAATCGAGAGTAATGACATGACTGAAGTGTGTTTACCCACATGTGTTTTCACATTTTACTGCTGTAGGCTAGACATAATAATGTAAATTCACAGCATATAGAGAGAAACCAGAAGGTGCTTTTCTAGAGAACAGTGGTTAAAAGAAATAAAGGATCATTTTGGCTTATGCTTAAATAGTTGATACCTGCAGAAAACCAGGACATTTCTAATGAATACAGATATAATGTCCAGCTTTTTGTGGCTCTGTTCATACCTGGCATTAACTCCGATCCTGGTTAACCAGACTTGGCATTTTTAACCCATTTTCTATGCCCTCTTGTAATCAGATTCCATCATTTTGCTGGAGGAGGGGCTGATTACAGATGCTTTGCATTTACACTAAAACAATAGTATAGTCAAATAAGTCTCTGACCATTTTTGAATGTGGTTGGAGTTGGCAATGCACAGGTGTGGGAATTCTGGGCAGATGCAGATATACAATATTACACATGTATTTATATATTAATACCAATGCTGATATTCATATTTATAACTTACAGAGAGACTAAACAATCCAGTATAACTTTTTATAAGTTTACAACTAACCAAATAACTACAAATTAGCTTAGAACCTCATAGCTTTTTTTTTTTTTTTTAAATAGCATGGCCAATATCACCTGGTCTTTTTCCCAAGCATACAATAAATACATCAACAAGCATTTTTTTAAAACATTGGCCAAAAAAAATGCTTCCAATACCCAGTGGTGATATAATTCCAATATCTTTGTGCATCTGTAATTAGAGTGACTGAATTCTAATGCACCCTTGAAACGCTTTGTATCCTGTTTATAACTGTGCTTTGAGCTGGCCACTTGTGATTGGATTACCCAAGACCCATGTTAATGAAAAATAATCAAATAACCATTCATAAAGTATGTACCCAAAGTATTTACAGTTGTACAAAAGCTTTTCCCACTTTCAAGAAATAAAGTCGTCATTTTTCTTAACAAAATGACTATTGTTATAATTACTACAACATGATGTGGCCTGTGTTTTGTTTTTGTGTCTAGATTGTGAGCGACTGCAGGCGGATGTCTGATCTGCAGTGGTTCTGGAAGGAGTATCCGCAGCAGTGCGTCAGTGTACGAGTGGAAGCTTCTGAGCAAACCAGAACCCAGAGAGGCTGGAAGTTCACTGCAGGTAGGAGAAAAGATCCACCTTTAGCCAGACTGATATGTGCTGTGAAATGTTATGTGCTTTAAAAACACATTCTCATGTATAGTTGCATAAAAACAAAAAAAAACAAATGTGCATTTTATAACTCATCGCAAGCATGAGCTGCATTTTGAGCACTGCAGAGTAACGTATGATTGAGTTTGAACAGCAGGACCATTTATTTGCATGTTATTGGTCAGGCATTGACATTTGCGTGTGTGTACAAATTTAAGAACATTCTTAGAAAGGAGTTGGTGAATCGGGCAGTGCAAAATCACTGTCCAATAAAACCTTATTAACTTTCTATTAAAAGCAAATCATCATTATTCTTATTACCCAAACCCTCTCAGATATTTTAGATCAGCATGTCGAGTCAAACGTTTATCCATCCATCCATCCATTTTCCTCCGCTTATCCGGGGTCGGGTTGCGGGGGCAACAGCCTAAGCAGGGAAACCCAGACTTCCCTCTCCCCAGCCACTTGGGCCAGCTCGTCCGGGGGAATTCCAAGGCGTTCCCAGGCCAGCCGAGAGACATAGTCCCTCCAGCGTGTCCTGGGTCTTCCCCTGGGCCTCCTCCTGGTCGGACGTGCCCGGAACACCTCACCAGGGTGGCGTCCAGGAGGCATCCTAATCAGATGCCCTAGCCACCTCAACTGGCTCCTCTTGATGTGGAGAAGCAGCAGCTCTACTCTGAGTCCCTCCCGGATGACCGAGCTTCTCACCCTATCTCTAAGGGAGAGCCCAGACACCCTGCGGAGGAAACTCATTTCGGCCGCTTGTATCCGTGATCTCGTTCTTTCGGTCATGACCCGAAGCTCATGACCATAGATGAGGGTAGGAACGTAGATCGACCGGTAAACCGAGAGCTTTGCTTTTTTGCTCAGCTCTCTCTTCACCACGACGGATCTGTACAGCGCCAGCATCACTGCTGACGCAGCACCGATCCGTCTATCGATCACCCGCTCCATCTTCCCCTCATTCGTGAACAAGACACCAAGATACTTAAACTCCTCCACTTGAGGCAGGACCTCCTCCCCAACCCAGAGAAGGCATTCTACCCTTTTCCGGCTCAGGACCATGGCCTCAGACTTGGAGGCACTGATTCTCATCCCGGCCATTTCATTGTCCTTATTTAATGTCTCCCCTCACTATGCCTGATTTAAATATCTTTTGAGGCTGATTTTGTTTCACTTGCCACTCTCCTCACTAGAAAACATATTTTCCTGAAATGGACGTCCCCTGCTCCTCCCTCACATGTGGATTCAGGAATATGTAGTGTTGGTAAATTGGAGAGAAGCAGATGCATTAAATCAAATTCTATGCTGAGATTTTATAAAACCTGGACCCTTGTTCTGTAAATTGGGGAATTTATCCTCATCCATTACAACCTCTACTGGATTAATGATTTAATAATACTTTGGTATTTTTCTCATTGTTTTCTTGCCATTTTTTTCTTTCCAATGACTTCTGTCAATTGTGAACTTCATTTTTATGTTTTGTTTATTTTAGATTTTTCTGTACTGTTTGCTGCCTTTTCCCTCTCTTATTTTTGTTTTCTGCATCTGCATGTGATCGCCAAAACCCTAATAAACTGATTGTAAAAAAAAAAAAAAAAAACATTTAAGTGAATTTAAAAAGAGTTACATTTTTAGGTAATTTTGGAGAATTTATTTTGATCCATTCTTGTCTGTGTTCTTATGTATTAAATCAAAAAACAGCATAAATGGAGATACTTGTTTTTTTTTTCATTGGAGACCGACAAGAAACAGTAAATCAGCTGAAATCTTTTGCATCTGTAACATAAAACTGTTAAAGATGAGGTTAACAAGATCAACTAACACGTTTTAAACTCTATACTTGGGTCAGTTCAAGTTCAGATCATGTTCTCTTCTCACCATAAAAAAAAAATCTGTTTTTGTTTAGGCCCAGATTGAGACCACCTGCTCTTAAGGGTCTTGTGTGGGAGTTTCGGTCTGCATTAGAGTGTAATTGCTGTGTTTAAACCTGCGCAAACAAACTGCATCAAGAATGAAAACACAACAGCATGCAAATAAACTGGATTAAAGAATTGAAGTGTGAAAGCACCCTAAGGCAGCAGTTTCTAAATTCAGTAACCAGCAATGCCAGATCAATATGCAACCTGAAATCCAAACCATGCATAATTCAAATGTTTTATTTATTTATTTTAATTAGTGGAACACCTTGTGTGGACGGTTCTGAATCTCTTTACAAATATTTTCCTTGTTCTTATAATTGAATGATCCCATTTTCAGTATTTCCGAACAACCATAAAGCATTTTAAAATCACCACAGCTAATCTTATGTGTGTTTTGTTCTTCAGGAGTGGACGATGCAGAGTCGGAATGTGGGCTGGATCAGGGGGTGAAGTTTGACCGGACCGTGAACAATGATGGAGACGCCGCTCTGCTTGAAGAACAGCTGGAGGGGCTGCTGTCGCTGGCTAAGGAGAGATCACAGTAGAGCTCAAGACCCGAAGACAACATCAGACTGAATAAACAGTGGAGATGAGACCTCGTACCTGTAGGGAAATTGCTGCTATTCCGGACCATGTCTAGAACTAATACAACAATTGTTTTGATATCCTGTGGATTTTTGGGTGTGCGTGCTGGATGAAAACATAGTTACTGATTTTATATGTCTTATAAAACAGTCTGTGCCATGTTTTGTTTTAGTCATGCATCTGTGCCTTTTGCTTTCTTCGTTTTTGAAGAATGTGATCATAAACACTAAAAAAAATACCCATGCGAGAGTATTACAGATAGCTTAATTTAATGGAAAGCAAAATATTGTTTCACAAACATTAGTTAAATACTAGTTATTTAAATATGCTTTTTTTTTTCAAAATGTTCTGCTTTTCATTCAGGTAATCAGGACTGATTACATTCTAATAAAATGTGCAGTTGATCAGTATTTTACAGCACTGCTAATATCCACAATTTACTGAGAGATGCATATTTTATTTTTATCAAAAATACACATATCACAATACAATAAAACATTGTCATAATGCCCAGCTCTACTAATTCTGCACTTTTATATTTTATAACATTTTAGGCATCGTACCATTTAAATATTGCAGTGCCTTGGAATTATATCCTAAATTAATGGGTGTTATCATCATAGAAAAGTACAAATTAATCAGAAAACCAAAGCTTCTGATCATTTTTTTATTTTTAATAGTTGTAAACTGAATTATGACCAGTGTTGTATCATCAATAAGTTCAGGCAGTAGGTATAAAAAGTGCTAAAACTACAAAGGCTGTTAATCTGTTTTCATAGCATGCCTCAAGAAATAAACTGAATCAAAGTGAAAAAGCTATTGCAAATAAATTTTGGTGGTTTGTGTTCTCATTTTTTTTACACAGCCCTTATATCAACAGTTATTTTTCCACTGCTAATGCATTGAAACAACATTTATCTCAGACATCAGAAATGATTTGGGTTTGTTGATTCAGCATTGATTTAACATTATGGTTTGTATTAAAACTTTATTTAAAAATGTGTATCTCGTTCGTATTCTATTCTGTGTTGGTCATACTATTTGCTGTCCAAACTTCTAGGGAGCTGTAAATTGGTATTTGTGAACACTGCACTTTCATACTTGCATTTAGCGAACAAGTTAGCATCAACATTTTCCCAATTGTGGCGTCTACATGAAGATTTACTGTAAACACTACAGCTCACCCCCAGAGAAAAGAATTGCATATCTGAGCTTCGTCATCATAATAATAGATAATAATAGTAATAGAGGTGTTCTGTGTGGCAGTGTAAACAGCATAACACACATTGAGACAGTTCACATCTGGGTCACTGTATCGGGATTAAGGCCAAACCACATAAAATTGCAAGTGTAAACACACCCAGGATGCATTGAAAAAGAATTTGCATACAAATCTGAAAACTCAAACCACAACAGGTCTTCCAAGACACATTTAAACAACCAAAACTAAACTTGATTGCGTGTAGAAGAAACATCAAATGAACATGTCCTAAAATGTTTGCCCACTCAGTGTACTTGCAGTTAATGCATTCTGTGTCATATTTAAAAACAAAGCAGACAGGACACAATAAAGACAAGAAGGTTAATAAGTATTATGGTACTTTATTTTAAAAAAGAATTTAGATCTTGTGTCATTATTACAATGAAACACTGTAGATAGCAAAATGTTTACATCTTTAACTTTGCAACTTAGGTTCCAGTTAAAAAGGTTCTTGGTGCTTTGACGTCCTTATTTAACCCTATCGGTTCAGTTTTCTGTTCCAGAGCATAATAGAAACTACACTGATGAGAGGCTCAGATAATACCTTTGAAGTTCATCCCTCTTGCCCTTCTTATTGGCCCTTTAACCTCCAGTTTGGCAGTGGAATGTGACACTCCTTCCCTCTCTCCCTACAACTCATGATCTTCGGAGAGGGAGAGAAAGGGTTAAAAAAAAAAAAAAAAAAAAAGCCTTTACCTGAAGAGGAAAAGACTCCTAATTGAATGTGGTTTAATGGAATTTGACACTTAACTTGTAATTTGATCCCTGTTATACCCAAGCCAAAAAAACATTTTCGGAAAAGAAATGGAAAGGTGAAAGTGAAAACCGTTAAGAAGTGTCTATTTTTGGAACAATTTAAAAAAAAAAAAAAACTAAATTTAGGGGGATTAAACTTAATTTCTACGAGGAATGGAGGTGTTAACCCTTAAACAAAATACATGGCTAAGAAAAAAATATATATAAATGGTCCCACATGGCACTGCATTGGCACAGTAAAATGCATTGTGATACAGTGCTTAATAAGTGATAAAACAAGTGGAGGTGGGGGAGAAGAGCTTTGACCAGTGATAAGGGAGTCATTATAAAAAGGGTGAAGGGAGATTCATGTTTTGCACTGGGACCTTTCCAATTCTTTTATCATCTTTTGTGTTAATATTGCACTGTGGGAGAGGAAAACTACCAAAAAAACAAACAGAGCAAACCCAGCAACCTGGCAATCAGAAATAAGAGCCATTCTGTTACACATCACGTTACCCAATTACTTAATTGCACATCATTGCAGGAATGAATTAATCAAATAAGGAATATTTCAACAGATGAAAGCTTAAGACATTGGTGCTTCAGCATGTGCCATCCTATTGAAAGAAAGAAGGGGAAGAAGAGCATAAACACAAAAAGCTAGACGCAAAACAAAACGTTGGGGGCATTGGAGAGGCTTCAGATACTGAGGGCCGTGGCCAGGGAATTAAGGAATGAAGCCAAGTGCTACCTATACCAAAAACAAGCAACTTGGCCTGGTTCAGCCAAGACATAGCCACCCAGCAATGATGAGGGTGGGGGAGTGGGTAAATAGGGAAAAAAAGAAAAGAAAAAAGGTACAGGTGGGTATAGGTTTCAGGGTGAGGAGGAAGGGTCTGCGAACTTCAGAAGTTGTTAAGGTCCTGCAGGGTTGCATCCAGAGTGGCATGGATCTTGATATTCTCTTCCTTGGCAGTGGCAAGCCTCTCTGTGAAAGGAAAAACAATAAAAAATATATTAGTTAAGGGTAAGGCTGGGTTAGGTTGTAAATATAGAGATTTTATTTTTCTCCTTTGTCAATTTTTTTTTTTTTCCAATTAGTTGAAAGCAGTTTAGGTCATATTTATTAGTTAAGGATTACAGAAGCTCTAGCTGAAGCTCATTGTATGGGCTCCTTGGTCACAGGAAACTGAGGTTCCTTGATCAATCACTAGATGGAACCAGAGAGTTGGTGAACAGCAGCAGCAGCACCACCTTATTTTTAATCTGCATTCTTCACATGCCAGAAAAAGTAAAAACAAGCCTCTACCAATACCACTAACTGGATACCCCTCGTAAGAGTATATTGGTAAACACACTCAGTGAGTATCAGAACAAAACAGAGCTAACAAACACCTCAAACCACACGAAAACAGCAAACATTGCAGACCACATTTAACCAAGGAAAGAGGCATCACAGCACAAGAAAAGCTAAAAGAATTCTCATCCAAAGTGACAGATACCTGCATTTCCAGAGTTTTTAAAAGTGGTTGATTGCAATAGGTAAAGTACATTTATTCTTAAGGGTACATTATAGAGTAAAACATTGGAGAAGGCCTGCATGATTATAAATTACTAAAAACGTGCCATTCCGCTCTCAAACAGTATTACTGAGAGAAGTAATACTGAGAGACGACTGGCGGAAAGTATCAGCCCAAGTCATTCATTCCTTTTTTTTTTTTTTTAACCAATGTGTTCATTACAAAAAAAAGTTCGTTATAAGAACTAGTTTAAAAGAATCTTTTTTAAATCACATCACCTACAAGCAATTAAAGACACGCATACACCTAAGCTGCCGATTTTACATTCGACTTCACAGTTAAAGCCCTGTAAAATCAAGACTAACACTATTCATACTAAAAATAAAGATCTTTTGACCAAAGGATTTTCAAACTACATCATTACAGAACCACCAACTGTCAGAGAGACAAGCTCCTTTCACAACTTTCTCCCACTTCCAGATGACATAACCCGACAAATGCCTGAGGCATGGTAAACAATCACATTTTTCTGGTTGAGCGAGCTCAGTATTGAGAGCCGTGTGTGTTGCAGTACAGAAACAGCCTTTAAAGCCTAAATTAAATGAAAAAAAAAATAAATAAATCCTGATCGCTTGAAGTGCATCAAATCTTTTACAGTGCCTGCAGGGAATAAATTCAATCAACATATTAAGTCAGTATAAGAATCCACAGAGGCTGTTTTTCAGGTCGCTTTCACTACACAGGCATGTCTGCTTACCTAACTTTTTCCACACATTATAGTACCTAACTGTCTACAGCTGATGTTTTTACACCAACTGAATCAGTCAGACCACATCTGTTCTATGTTTGGTTGAGAGTAAAACATAAAAGTATAATTCAGTGTTCAAATTCTATGTTCAGACGCAGCAAATGCTAAAACAATCTAATACAATGAACTACTTATATCCAGTAAGCACATGTCTAATTCACACTACATAAAATTAAATAAAACTAAAGTATAAACTACTTTAGACATGAAGGGACAGCAGCATAGAATTTGGGCAGGAAGTGCATGCCAGGCCACATTCTAAAACAAGCACACCAGCGGGAAAAAAACAGCACATTACCGCCCATTTAAAAGCTGGTTAGAAATAACTAATCTGGATCCAAACAAATCTGCTTTTAAATAAAAATAGACCGAACAGAAACTCCTTGTCCTGAAAAGATCATCAACTTTACTGACCAACAGCTCTAAGCATGACGAACTGTGGCTTAGCTCAAACATCTGTTCTAAGTCCTCCACTGTCTGGTCCAATTCTCACTTCCCACAACACTGCCACGTCCCAAATTAAATAAGGATGATGCAACAAGAGTGGAGTTATTGCTGAGTTGCAGTGTTTGAACTTATGCTCAGATCAAAACATAACATGAATTAATTAATATTTAAATATAAATCCTCTAAAACATCTTTGCATCACCATGCTGAAAACACAACAGGAAAAAGGGGTGTGACTAAAGGTAAGAGGATGACTAAATGTTGGTCTGAAATATTGGTGCAACATCTAAAGGCAGAAAGGACCATGTATAGAACCTTTAATGACAATCCCTGTTAGCCAAAAAATAAAAGGCCAAAGTTTAAAACAGTCCAATAGGTATAGCTTTTAGCTCTTTTACTACTGAACATGACTGACTTTAAGCTTAAAGGCGAGTTATGTGGCCAACTAAAATCTGATTTTATGAAATACCAACCAGAACAAGGCAATGAAGCTGATACAGAACTGGACTTTAGACAATAACCCACTGTTTTATTGATGTTAGCAAAAGTGAAACAAATAATGAAAATTGACCCCCTCCTGATGACAGCATAAAGCAGCCACTTAAATACACTTAAAACGCTGGTTGGACTGGCCAATCAGAGCCCCCAAAATCCTTTAGCATTAAAGAAAACTTTCACAGAGAAGACCATTTGGATTTTGGGATGTGTGCATTTACCGCTCTTCTACATGTAGATCCCTTTATGTTTCCAAAGTCTTCATTTTAAACAGAACAAGTTCATCTTGTCTTCAGTTGACTCACTCCATTCCATAGGCACTGGCTGGTGCTGCTGACAGATACCAAGATCAGAAGCCTTGCTTTCTTGTTCCCCTTTGCCTTCAATACACGATTGGAATGTAGTGCATGAAGACAGAGCAAGGCACGACCGAGGGGGGAGTGCACAAGTGGGACAATTACAAGATAGTGACCCAGAATCCCAACCAAGTAAACTATTTCTGTGCCAGAGAGAAGGAGGGAGGGAGGACACAGGACAAAGCATAATCGGAAGGAAGAAAGACAGACAGAATGAAGACAAACAGAGAACAAAGAATGAGATATCAGGAAAAAAATGCAGTGGTAAAAAGTAGGGCTGGACCCGAATATTCGGGTATTCGGATATTCGTTCGTTGAGTAGGTATTCGGTTTTTAATTTTGGTATTCGGATATTCGTTTTTTTTCTCCTTTCCAGAGTTCCACCTCACTCTAACCACTTCTGTTCTCGCGGGTCCCGTCAGAATATCTTGCGCGCGGGACAGAACTGAACTGTTATTGGCTGGAGCGGGAGTTTAATCCAGACGATGCGGGAGCAAATTAATAAATAGTTAAGAAAACTGTAATAATTGTAAAAAAAAAAAAAACTAAAGAAAACTCTCAACGCGCAGGATGGACCGACACACACACGCACACACCGATGGTGTTTGGACTGGGGTAAGGAACGGGACCGCACTATTCAGCGCTGCTGTTTTAATAAATATATAAGTAAATTTGAAGCATTAAATGTAGTTTATTTAATTTATATTAGGAACGTGGGGCGGGAGCGGCAGAAATGTGTATGTGGCGGGCGGGCGCGGGATTAAAAGAAGCAATTTTTTTGCAGCGCGGTAACGAGACAGAAACGCGGGAGCGTGGAAGAGTGGGTTTAAAAATCAGTCTCGCGCAGACCTCTATTATACATGATAAAAAAAAATGCAGGCTCTTCGAAACTGATTTATATAATAAAACGTAAGGGGTAATGTGGCAACAGTAGGGGCTAAATCGGTTACAAAAGCCTGGCCTACAAAAATGATGTCTGAACGAATTTCCTCTTATCTAATATAATTTAAAATGGTTTAAAAATATAAAATAATTTCTAAGCAAACAAAATATTTAATATTGAGCTTATAGCCCAAGTGCAAAAATACAAAATCAGTAATACGGCTATGCCCTGCACAATCCTTAAACCGAAATAGACCAAGTACAATAACGTCATTAACAATGACTTTCCTCTACTCTAATATAATTTAACATGGTTTAAAAATATAAAATAATTTCTAAACAAACGAAATATTTAATATTGAGCTTATAGCCCAAGTGCAAAAATACAAAATCAGTAATATGCCCTGCACAATCCTTTAACCGAAATAGACCAAGTACAGTTTACAATGACTGTCCTCTAATATAATTAACAATATTTAAGAATATAAAATACTTCCTGAACAAACGTTTTTTTTGTTTGTTTTTTTAAGCAAATAGCCTAAGTGTGAAAACACAAACAGCAATTTACTGGGCTGGCTTGCGCAGCGGAGAAACCGTGCAGCAGCAGCCTCCTAGCCTGCTTACGCAGCGGATAAGCCGCGGTGTGGGGCAGCAGAAATTCCGGGATGAAAACACAAAGAAATCTGGGCTAAAAACACAGAAAAAATCCGGGGTGAATATGTCTCGTCGGTCAGAGCAAATTGAACATTTTTCAGTGGATTAAAGGGGCCGTGATTTGCTTTTTTTTATTTTTAATTTTTTTACCTCTTTTTTTAAAAACGAATATTCGAATATTCGCTTCGAATCAGTGCCGAATATCCGGAGCTCAAAAAACGCTATTCGGGCCAGCCCTAGTAAAAAGAAAAAAAAAAAAAAACATAACAGAACAAAATGTGGTGGGATAAGAACAGATAAAAGCAGATAAAAGAGGGGAATGAAGACCAGAACTTCACACACTATACAGACACAAGAGGTTGGACACCATCACCAGTAATGCCCCAACCCCAAAAGGCTGAATATGAACATGTGCCTCCTCCAATACATGCAAAGTCAGCCACTGCCTGATGTAGCATTGCCAAGTAGCATCACAGCGCTCGGAGGAAAGCACAGCGACTTAGTTCCAATACATCAGCTCACAGACGCCTTGTGCTAAAAGACATCACCCTGTGGAGTGATGTGGGGATTAGTGGGTGTGCCATATCATATCGTACGCAATATCGCCAAAAAAAATTTAGATCGTTCCACAGTTCCATCATTATCGTGAAAATACCATGAAATATCGCAATATTATTTCCGAGCCATTTCACCCACCCCTAGTGGGGATAGAGTACCATCTACCCACCCAGAGAGAGCATGGCCAATTGCACTCTCTCGGGGCTCCTGTATGACCAGGATTCAAACCAGTGTTCTCCCAATCATAGTGACGGCGCCTTAGTCCACTGAACCACTCAGAGCCCTTGACATGTTTCCTATAGCAAATTGTCTAATAAACTCTTTCCAAATGGCCAAGCATGTAAACACTAATGCCGCGATATAGGATAGTGGTGTGAGATACTGGGACTCTGATGTAAAATGCAATAAATGAAGAACTGTGAATCTCTACCTAGTACTACCTCCAGCCTCTGCGTCTCACTTGAGCACAGTTTGCAGTGTGAAGAGCTCCCTCTGTAAAGCATTTTTAGTTATTTACCATGTTATTTCAGCTTTTAAATGCTGTTAAAAAAACTGAATTTCACCACCCTCAACAGTAAGTAATATTGTACATTTTTTAATCTACAATCAATATGCACATGAATGAGATACAATCTTTCACTACCCCATTTAGGTCTTGCTTGCAGCCAATTGTAAAAGTGGTGCTTCAAATAGTCACACTACAATTGTGCAATACTGCAAACACCAGTAATCTTGTGCCATCAGCTACAGGCTGTGTATCAAGTAATGACACCATTTTCAACAGAGCAGCTAACGGCAAAAACAAGTTAAAAATAGAATTCACTGGGGTTCTCAAAGCTAAGACACTATTTAGGATATGTCTGCAAGACAATGTGTATCTGTAATTATCTTTTCCTATCTAGAGATAAGTGTTGAAGTGAAGTAGTCATACAGTGACCCAGATTTGATCATTTCAGACCTGTGTGGAAGCAAATCTCATCTTTTTAAATCAGAGCAGAGTATGACCTGATATTCATGTGGCCCTGAATCTGATGCATTAGATGGAATTTAAGTCCCCACAATGTCTGAATATCCTTAATAAGTAAGTGTAATACTCACTAAAAAGGGCATAATGCATTATATCTTTTGCCACCAAATAAAAAAATGTGCTGCATTGAAAATGAACCAATTAGCATTAAAGAAAGTCTGGGCAATATTTCATCAGGACAATGCCTGTCCACATACTGCTGCCATTTCAAGAGCTTACTATAAAAGACACAGTTACTACACCATTGTAAGCCACCATCTATATCTGAATGCGCTTTCAACACTTCATCTACAGAAAAAAAACGCAGAAATAGTAAAACTGCATGGGATTGATTATCACAGAATCCCATTAGGAACCTCTACAACTCCATGCACAGATGTCTGGCATGTTAAAGTACACAGCAATGGCAGTACTGATCGCTGTTTATTTACAAACATTTATTGTTCCTGGTAAACATTATATTCTTTTCAGATATTTTCCTTTGGGTTTTATGATAAAGGTGTGCATGTATAAGAATCCATAGCTTTATGGATCCATTTTATTAGATCATTATATAAGTTCTAAATGCACCGAAGTGAGCAATCATTCAGCCTTACAGCAAGGGTAAAACAGCAATAGCAACCCAGAACTGTGATGTAACTGAAGTATTCTGAATGTGTAGGTGGGCACCTACAATAATCTATTTTCATCCATTCCAGCTGAACATCACCCTGACTGTTTCTACCCTGCACCACTCTGGCTCACATTTCATGCAAGAATCAAAATGCGGATTTAAACCACAGAAGTTGAGTCACGTGTCCAGCAGGCCTCAGATCAGCTCTTGTCTTTTATACCCAAATGCATTACAAGCTGAAGACAAGAACTGGTCTTAGATCTGTACTGCAAGTCTCAAGTCACTTGACACATGCTTTGTGTGTTTGTTGTTTTTTTGTAGTTGTCATGGTGAGCCTAAGCTGCTGAGACTGAAGAGGGAAGTGCTAGATAAATTCAAGGTTACTGGATACACAGTCTTCTCTTAGCCCTCTGTTCTGAGGTAGAGCTTTGCAGCACCACACCTATGAGAACATCTATGTAAACATCTATGTAAGCCTCATTTAATGACACGCCATATTAATAATTTGGCACCAGACTGATGATAGCAATTAGCCATATCTACAGCCATGGTGTTTTTGTTTTCTCTAGGAATATTTAGAAGCAGAAGTGCCACACTTCTCCATATCAATAGCTGCATGAAAGAATCAAATAGCTGTTATACAGTGCCAGTAAAGAGAGCCCATTTTTACAATGTACTAAAAAAAAAGCAAACAATTTGTTGTTTGGCAAACAATCAAATGCCATGTGATGTACAGTAATGTTCTGTTGCTTTAATTGTACATAGTACAATGAGAAACAGATCAGATATTCAGACTTTATTTAAGAGATGGTCTCTTAATACACTGCAAATGGTTATCACACAACTAAAGATGCTGTTTACAGAGCAATCCTGAGTATATTAAATTAACCAGTCTGAAACTCCTTCAGAACATTGCAAGACATATACTCTAATTCTCCGATAAACTCTGGTCTCATCAGGAAAATGGGAACATGCATGCAGTTTACACACCACTGCACACACACCATGCAGAGATTTCACACAAGAATGTATTTACATGGTGGTCAACTCATTAACGCCACGGTCCAACTCTTCACAAATAGCCAGAAGTTGAACATCTGTTCATACTGCTCATCTGCGGGTGTACATAGAATGGCCAACAAGTGAGTTTGGATTAAGCATGTAAGAGCACTGCCCCAGCAAAGGACCTGCAGTTCAGGATTGACTAAAGAGCACCTTACCTTCCAAATCATCAATAGTCTTCTCAAGCTTGGTCACTGATCTCTCAGCAAACTCGGCACGAGTCTCAGCCTGCAGAGAAAGCAACACAGATGACAACAGAATTCATTTAATTGAGAGAAGCCAGAGCATCAGGACATCAGCTAACTGTGCTGGGCTAAGGCCCCTGTTGCCCACCAATGTACCATAAGGTATAAATGACATTTAACCATATTAGTGCGAGTTCGCAACATTAATTTTTGCAGAAAGAGACAGAGTTTCTAAACGAAATTATGCCACTGCAAGTTCTCCAGAAACCATTGTCCACTGCACTTCCCTGTTTCTAATATTGTCCCAGACATGAGTAGCTTATTCCAGTTCATATATCACATAGTATCATGAGACAAGGGTCAACTGTATTCATTCAAACAGTCTGGTTCAGACTATGCATCTTGAATATATGGAAATACTCAGAGGATTATTTAGCATTAGTAATAAGGAATGCACAGAATATTTTCCAACTTTTTTTAAGTTAAATATTCTTAGTTAAAAGGCCAAATAAAATGAGTCATTATTCACTGTATTATCTGAAGTCATACTGTATTATCTGAAGTCATACCATTCAATAATTAAAGTTAAGTCATTTTAATTATTGAATGGTTCTAAAAATTCTAATTATACAAATATTATGCCAAATGTTTTATTTATTTATGTCTGGTTCTGCCCAATATTTTAGTTTTAATGCATCCCTTTAATAACTAGTAAGCAGCTGGTACACCTGGAGTGACAGCAGGCTACCAAAATATAGTATAATACGTAATAAGGAACTCATGTATTCACATTATGCTTAAAAAGTTTCCTACTCGTCTTAAAATGTTTCCAAAATCCCTGAAGTCTAAACTTTTAATCTACTTTTAGACTTTAGGTGCACTAATAAACGTGTATATCGTCGCTGTCCTATGAAAAACACTCATCTCCATTTCTGTCGATTTTCAGTTTAGTACATAATTTGAACAGACAAACTGTCTTTTACACTGTGTCAAAATTTCTTGATGAACGGACCAATAGAAACTCTTCAAAATTACCTGAAATAAACGTTTTTTACATTGACTTCCATTGAAAGTTTACAAGGTTTTTTCCCTCCCCTGTAAAGTTGCTGTTTTGGAGATAAGTGTTTTTCATTGGACAGCGGCGATATATGCTTTAGCCATTGTTATAAGGCCCAAGACCAATGCCACATGCAATCAATCCTGAGTGCTAAACCTTACACCACTTAAGGAGCATAGCAGGTTAGCTGAAACTAGCACACACTAAAACATTCCAGTGAAGAACGCTCCCCCACCTCCTTCAGCTTGTCAGTCAGGATCTTGATCTCCTCCTCGTACTTGTCCTCTTTCTGGGAGTACTGCAAGAGAAAGAATCAAAAGGGAAGCCAATCAGAGAACCAGGCATTCACCACAGAACCAGAGACCACTACAGCCCCTCTCATATAACCTCAATATATCTGACTCAACATATTAACCCGATGTTCTAGAACCCTAAATCTTTTGTCTTTTGAGAACAAACACATGCAAAGTGCACCCTGTACCTCAATATCAGTGCTAAAGTACCTGTACAGCCCAAAGCGCACTTCTTTTCTGTGCGTCATTGGGAGAGAGAAATGAAACCATGCTATTAATAAATATGTGGGCTCCCTCGAGCCCCAGGAGTCTTGCTGGCACACAAAAATGTCCACAGCCTGAGCTGAATCAGCCAGAGAGGGCTCGCTCTAGCGAGCATCAGAAACGCCCATGAAGCCCTAGATATGCAGCACACATTCACTGGGCAAAACCTAGAGCTGCCCTTAGAGCGAGCGTGCGCATGGCCGCTTTGCATCGGTCACAAGAACTACTTTTGTTTTTAAAACCCTGCTGATACTAATCATTTTTTGTGGGTGAAAATATGACTAATAAATATTGTGACTCTTGGAAGTTTGGTTAAATATTGTGATGGAAAACCAGGCTTCGGACAAAATTGTTCAACATTATTGAGAGAAATAATAAAAAAATGTCACTGACATACCAGTTTCTTAACAGCATTAAAAACAAATTACACCCTTTTAAAGAGCCATGAAATTTTAATTTAACAGGGATTTCTGCTATGAAAAACATAATGGCCAATATTGCAGTCAGCAAAAATGAGGTGGATAAAACAATAAAGTAGGCACCCCAGCAGACAGTGCGAGTAGGACGTCTCTCCTCGCCTTCAAACAAAGGCAACTACACCAGAAGCCTGTGTTTATGTCTATACAACCCTCAGCTAAGCACACTCAAGGGTTAAATTACAAGGAGGTAAGGATACGCCAGATCTAAGGGAGTCTAAACACCACTAACTAGGTCACACTACAAGGCTCCAAGGTTATGGTTGCTTATTCACAGTCCAAAAAAAAAACGCATGGGCGATTCCTGTCATATCACAGAGGCACTATATCTAATATATATATATATAATACTTTTTATCGAGTTTAGCCAGCTTCATTAGAATTAGGATTAAGGGAGGACTGCTTTAAGGAAATGAGTGCATTCTGCAAGAAAAGCAGCAATGCTAATGCAGTCAGGATGTTCAATGATCACCATCCCACCTCATCTCACAACTCAAAAAGCCATCCTTAAAAATATACTGGATGGAGCACAATCATTCCAGAGAACAAAGTTTCACAGCTCCAGCTCTGGCAACAGGCCTGGTGCTGATACCTCTTTCCAGGGACCAGACAAGCTGGGTGTGCACACAAGCACACATTTGCACATCTGTGTCAGCTGCAACGAGTGCAACCTAAAGTAGCCGAAGCCATTTTTTCAGAAAAGGTGTCCATAAATATCTGAACATACAGTGCACTTGTGCAGAAGAATGTAAGCATGCACTAGAACCTGTTCATTGCTGGCTCTGGGACAAATACATGAATGGGGGAAAAAGCAAGATGTTAAAACTTGTCTAGCAACCTTAAAAATTACTACAATTCAAAATATGAAGCTTTGCTCCATACAAGGACATCCCGCACTATTCTCAAAAGCCTAACATATTTGTAACACCACCTCCCACGGACTGTATCCTTGGTGTGTAAAACTGTTATCAGTTTCTATGACAACTTATCTGCTTGCTAAATGTGTTCAGCAACAGCCATTCAGTGAAATATTGTCCTTGGTGCAGATGCAGTCTGCATTCCAAAATAACGAAATAAGTACATACAGATATAGAACGGAATCACCTAAAACAGTTCCAAAAATAAATAAGCAAACTTCACAATTATAACTAATTTCAATTTGGCTGTACACAGACAGATAATCCATCAACAAACATACAATTTGCCACTAAATTTGTTTTTGAGCTTTCCTCCAATTAACATCTAGCCTAGCACTTCTGCAGCCAGGCAGTGGTATTCTGATAAGTGCCCAGCGGTCGTTTGTACACCACTGATAAGCAGGGACAGACCCTGTAACTACTGTTTGGCAAGGAAAAAAAAAAATCATAATAAAATGGGATTTTTTTTTAGCACATTGTTACCTCACACTAAGAGCGATGCTTAATTTCTGCAACTTTTAGAGCACGGTTTCTCAATCCTGGCTTTGGAGGCCCTCTGCCCTGCACATTTACTTGCTTTTACTGCTTTAACAGGCACACTAACAACTCAATACTGGACTGTTAATTAGCTGAATATTTGGATCAGATGTGTTGGAAGCAGGGAAAACAACAAAAAGTGCAGAATAGCAGGCCCCAAAAACTAGGGTTGAGAAATTGTGATTTATACAATATTACTCCTGAAATATTGCTAACCCATTTAGGCCTGTCACAATATTATCAATCATTTCTGGGACAATATATTGTCCCAAAAATATAAAATAATTTCTTGCTGTTTGGAGTCTGGTTTTTGAGTTACAGATCAGATCATTTTTTAAATCCTACGTTTGGCTGGGCTGAATTGACATTTCAGAGTGACGACAATTCAGATAAACGGCCAAGAACAATGCACTACCCGCCATCAGATCAAGACGGACCAATCCGCTTTGAATCCATAAATGGCATTTGCTAGTTCTGCTGCGTTCATATACTGGCTATACTGGATTAAGTAATGTTTTCTCAGTGTGCAAAGGGTTAATTGTACATTTTACAGTAGCTTTGGCCAAGCTTATACCAGATATGATAAACTGACTGATATTTTCTATTGTAACAATGAAATCCAACATATGGAATCTGCAAGATATGTGACAGAAAGTCTTCGAAATGCATACTGTAACAGCTATACGTCTGTCTATGGTTTAACTTAATATGAAAAGCTAAAAAAAGCACTAAAAGTTTCATCTACAGTTAATTTGTGCTGAAAATAAGTTTGATAGACAATTATTGTGACAGGCCTAGACCCACTAGCATGCATAGTAAATATACCCATCCCTCCCTCCCTCCTTTTTTCCTACCTTCTCCGTCTGGGCTTCCAAGGACTTTAAGTTATTGGTGACATTTTTCAGCTCCTCCTCCAATTCCGCACATTTGCTGTAGTTTTATAATTTCGCATTTAGGTGTTTGACATGGGATAGAGAAGTGGGGTTGGGGAAAGAGGCAACATAAGGAGTCAAAGTGTGAGGGGGGAGTTGAGTAGAGGAGACAGCGAAAAGGGAGGGGTGATGGAATTATGACACAAATAATGCAGATGAGTGGAAAGGGGTATGGGAAGGGGAGGGGGAGGGCAAAAAGAGACATATTTACAAACAAAATTGAGAGAAAGGCATGAACGAAACCACTGTGGAATGCTAGTGCATGATCTGGGTGGAATTACCAATTATAACTTAAACAGAAAAGGAGCCTTATTTGACCTAAGACAACAAAAACAAGTCAATCACTTCAGGAGGGCACCACTGCAGAGTGGCAACAGGAACAACAACTGGGCAATGATGAAAGTTATTTAAAATGGCAATGATCAGATGAATGGAGCCAAAGCAACTGATGTGGAGTGGACAAATAATTTGGACAGTTCATGCAGTGAATCTGGTGTTAGGAGTGTGTCTGAAGGTACTGAGGTGCAGGTCATCTCATGCACAGAGCACACAGATCATCCACTTAGCCAGAAGGCAGAGGAGAACAAAACGAGAGGAAGGGCGGATTTGGGAAAGCAGGAGGGGTAAGTGTTGGAACGAGCGCAGATGAAGAACCAGTAAGTTGAGGAGTTGAGGAGGAGGATAGGTGGGCTTTTTTTTTTTTATATTCAAACACCTGGTTTAAACCCTGAGCTTCCTCTGTACATCTCACCTCTAACCTATATAGAACCAGTCCTTTGCAGTTCAGTCAAGTACTGATACCACCTTCCAGGTCGAACAGTAGAAAATATACAGGCCCGGGGCCTGTAAGAGGAACCCGCTGAGTAACAGAACTGGGCCAGTACCTTGTCTTCAGCTGCCTGCAGACTCTTCAGCGATTGGTCGTAATTCCTCAGCAGCTCCTCCAAACGGCGTTTATTGCTGTTTTGTGGAAGGAGGTGGAAGGTGTGGGGGGAGGGGCAGTCAGGTGACCCAAAGCGCATGCAGGTTGGGATGAGTAGGTAGGGGTGAGGGTGTTTCAGAACATGAGCCAGTGTACCAGCCACACAGATGGGGAAAGGAGGAAGCACAGGTAACTTAGTCATGATATGGCATTCCCACTTTTATGAGGTCTACAAAGAACACGTCTATGTTATAACACACCTTCATAGTGTTACAGTTGACAGTGAAGATTAATTGACTAAAAATGTTTTAAGCTCCAAAGCTACAAGCTCAGACGCTAGCTAGATTTGTTTTTAGTTTGTTTTCTTTTTTTCTTAAGAGAGGGACATAAAGGTGGGGTTGCTTTTGATGTGCGCCAGAAACAGCATGCAATTAAAGCAAAAACCCCTAGTCTAAAAGCACTGCAGGACAGAACAGCTGTGCTCGGAACCTGAGTGATAGCTTTGTCAAGGACGCTTTAAAAAGCTTCTAAATGATGGTGGTGGTGGAGATGCAGATGTTAATTAAAGGCTCATAGCATACTTCAGTGCCCTGGGCTTTTAAAAAAATAACCCTGCCACCTTAAGGCAAAGCACTGAGTGAGTAGAGTTGAAAATGAAGAGCATAATGCTAAAAAGAAGAGAAAAGCCCAGCTGTGTATGATGATCTAGGGTGTTGGCCACTGAGAACTACTGGGGTGTGTTAAAGTTAAGAGCCTGACTCACGCTTCTGCATGCTCTGCTCTCTCTTCTGCGCGTTCCAGATCTCCCTCGATGATGACAAGCTTGCGAGCCACCTGGAGACATACACATGGTCACAGAAAGAAGAAGTAGTGGTGGTAGTGGACGAAGGAATTTGATTAAACAAGAAACAAGAAGCTGAAACAGGCCTCACCTCCTCATACTTGCGGTCAGCCTCCTCTGCAATGTGCTTGGCCTCCTTAAGCTGGACTTCCTGCAGCTCCATCTTCTCTTCATCCTTAAGGGCCCTGTTCTCAATCACTTTCATGCCCCTAAGATGTGTACAAAGGACAAACACTTGAGCATATTCAAACAGCCAGGCCCAGTGATGATTCACAAATTAAGCTTCTCCAAACATGCCTAGCATCGACTGTGGGATAATGACAAAGTTTTAAACATCAAATCAGCCTTAACTAGCTTGGTGCTGGAAACGTGCTACTATTTGGTGTCTTTAGTGTGCATGCATTTAATGCTACTTCGTTCTACAGACTTCAAACTTTTTCATATACCTTTTGAAAACTCCATAGTGCTGCCAACTGGCCGAGACTTAACAGAAGAGCCCATGCACTGGTTGAAATACAAAATGGTAGTTCCCATAATGCTCAACATGGTGCCTGTCCACAAAAGTCCTAAGCTTGCTAGAGAAAGTTCCACTAGATGTGGCGATCGGCACAAGCGTAGTTCCCATAAACAGTTTTCTTCATGAATTTGAGCACAACGCTATAAACTGTCTATATATTTTAATCAGTGACTTAAAAGTTGGTCTTTTAAGACAAGGGAGCGCCAAAAATGTCTTAGCCTACCAATTCTACATCAGATACTGGCTTCACCAAAACTGGGATTTAAAAATCAGCCCCTCTTATGACACTACTCAAGAACACATTACCATTGCTCCCACTGAAACAAACTCCAGAGTCTTGAGCAATACAGGCCTCTAACACAGAGTGGAAGACTCTGAGGGGGCTCTGCATTGGAGTACGTCCAAGATTGAGTCATTGAAACAGACCCAGAGCTGTGTCCCATCGGATGAAACATCATGCAACAGATTTTGCTTCCATTGTCTTAAGCACTCTCAGGGCTTATGGGTCTGATTTGTACAATTCAAGCCCCCCCACACACAAACCTCTCGCTTTCATCTGCAGCTTTCTCTGCCTCCTCCAGTTTCTGCAGCGCTGTGGTCAGTCTCTCCTGGGCCCTGTCCAGCTCCTCCTCCACCAGCTGGATACGCCTGTTCAGTGAGGCCACCTCAGCCTCGGCCTACGAGACCAAAAGAGCGAGACACAGCAAGAGACAGAGGGAGGAACAAAGAATATGAATGAGAATGTACAAAATCATCAGTCATCCATGACAAAGCCAGCCATCCAAAGCAGTCAAGCCACCAAGCCTGACTGATGTGCAGTTGGATCTGGCAGAAATACCAAGGGTTTCTCGTAGCCCAATTCATACTAATTGGGGACACACTACCAGCCTTTAAGGGCCACGCCTGGACTATGCATGCAGCTATAAATTGACAATTTCCTGCTATGTCCACAAATGTGTAGCTTCTATCAATCTGATGTAAGACCAGAAACACAATTTAATCAATTTTCATAAAACTTGGCCTAATGCCACAATATTTTTTATTTTATACCAATATACCATTTTTCTAAACAAACTGAAAAAACTATGAAAAAAAGTCTACAAAAAAAAAAAAAGGAAAAAAAAAAAAAATACTCATTAAAGCCATTAAGTATTGCTGCACAACATATCATTTCAACATAGTTATATCAATTTATGCTTCTGCAACAGTGACCTTGCTGGCCATATAAAGGCAAATTATTTATTTTAAAAGAAATAATCATGCTACAACTTGCTTTGTACACAAGGAAAATTCCACACTGCTCACATTTCCCATGACATGTCTGCCTAATATGGTTAACTTTACTTTAACCCTGAACACATAGGGGCATTTTTAGTAATATGATACACTCAGTCATTGATTTCTGAAAAGGTCTGGGGAAAAATCCCTATTTTTTTTTTTTTTTTTTTTAATATCACTATGTATTGCAGTACATCATAACCAACAGCCCTACCATCAAGCTTTTGTGTGTGTTCAGTAACTAAAATAGCTGGGTGAGAAGACAACAAATCTGCCACCATGCTGCCAAAAGCTTAGCCAAGCCCTGATATACCCCACAATATATAGTTTAGTATATTTAGTTATCGCATACAACAAAAACACAGGTACGCACTAACTGGAGTTCTATTTGTAAATAATCCTAAAATTAGGAAATAACCTTAAACAATAAGTGAACTTTAAATTTGAAACTGTTTAAACAGTTCCACATTCACATCTCTATTACAAACATGGTTCTTCACCAAGAACATCAGTGGTGGGTGCTTCTCATAACCTAGATTGTAGGTACAGTCATACGTTCAGGAATTATATTGTACTGACAGAATTTTAAAAAATATATTTAGTGAAATGCTGGCCATATTATCCAGCCATATCGTATCATAAGATTGTTCATGAGATCTGAAACATGATTTGTATCAATAGGCCACCAAAATCAGCCTAGGAAACTTAATATTTCAGATTTACCCATCCCTCAAACTCCAGCCATGCTTTGGGGAAAAGCATGCACAAAAGGTCTTAAGAACAAACGAAGAGAGTTCCAAGATGAGTAAAATAGAAGCCAGATGGGTGGGAATTATTTGGGGGAACTGTCGCCAAAAAACCCCAAGCAGATGGGAGGCACTGGTATGCGCATAAGTAGGTCAAAATATGCAACCCAGAATTAAACACAATAAGCAAAGTACTACATACAACAAACAAAGGAGACAGTGTAACCAGCAAGCCTGCATGAGAGTCCTCCACAAGCAGGAAAGCAAAGCTCTGCTCCCATGGTAATGGCATGGGACCGTATGACAGCAGCAGCATGTGAGGACAGTGCTCTCGCCAATGTCTCTCAAACCCATTTGATTCATAAACAATCGTCATGGAGATATGCAAATGTACACACTTCCCTATTCCACACTAAAGAGAGACATGAAATGCACATGCTGGTAGAAGACCTCAAACATCTATACTCATCTATACTCTGTCTGAAGGTGCTTAATGACTGCCAGCCTGGCACTCTTAAAAATTAGTGGTTTCAAATTTAGACAGCACTACAGTTTAACATCATTTCCTTTCTGGCTTTGGATCAAAAGATTGCCCAGAATGAGTTGGCAAGCATGTTTCCTGTGGCAGCTGAGCATGACTCCATGAGGACTGCACATCTCCCTAGAATGGCACGTTCAACAATGGTCAAACAGCCAAGTGTGTAAGACACTTCACATTAGATACCAATAATGAATTCTTAATCTGTAACTAAAAAATACAGAAGGTATTGGAAAACAAATAAAGCCTTAACAGGCAAGACTGCTACCTCTGAACAGATCTGTTCAGAATTGGGGAGATGCACAATAATACTTTTGCAAATCTAACAAAAGCAGTAATTAATATTTTTTTTATAAGATTGCACAAATGTGGGTCTGAATTATTTGAGGACACCTCATCTCTTTGCATTCA
Source organism: Astyanax mexicanus (assembly GCF_023375975.1). Taxonomy (NCBI): domain Eukaryota; kingdom Metazoa; phylum Chordata; class Actinopteri; order Characiformes; family Acestrorhamphidae; genus Astyanax; species Astyanax mexicanus. The sequence continues at coordinate 40,458,259 of NC_064411.1, forward strand.
CAAAAAGATGCAAAAAGTTTCACAAAAAGACAAAAAAACACTTATATTTGTAGCAAAAAATAAGACCCTACATCACACACTAACAGTGGCTATAATCTGATTTGAAATGAAGCCCAATTTCAGCTCAAATTCTGATCTGCCGCATTAAAGCAGAACACAGAGTATTGTGCAACTTCTATTTTGTAATGTGAATAGTAGTCAAAGCAGCTCGGGTGGTGTGTTACAAAAAAAGCTGCAAGTGTAAACAACCAAAGTGGTTCTGACCTGGTTTCAAAATATCTGTTTTTTTTGCATTCACACACATAGAAAATAACGTATCCAAATTTAGGAATAAGAGAACTGAAAATTGTTAAAGAGGCTCAGGTGGTCTAACATGTACAGTGCAGTTTATACAGCTTGCTACCTATAACAATGCATAAACCTTGAAATGTTGGCACAGTCAAAGAAGTCCAGATCTAGTTTCAATAAGTCAGATTTCTTTTTCAGACAGCTTAAAAGGTCATTAAGACAAAAAAAAAAGAATGGGTCACTTTTCATTTGGTAATATAAACAGCAATTAAAGCATTGTGAACACTGTCAAAATGGGTCAGAGCCGGCTTTAACAGACCTATGTTTTACATTTTAGAGCCTTTACTGCCAACCTGATAATGTGAATACAGTCCTTGACGACCACTCAGCCGTATTCTTATTCAAGCCAGCAAAAATCAACCAGTCTGACTACATTCTTCTCTCTATTTCTCTATAGAGTCAAGGTAACCTTGGTCTCTCGCGTCATTGGACACCATTACCTATGAGCTTAAATTTTAAGTAGCAACATCCCTCACTTACAGTAGTGTCCTGGCTAGCTAACTTTATGGTGCTACTAGCTAAAGCTACCTTCTAACAACAAAAGGTTCTTAACTTTCCTACTAGCTTTTTTTTTTTAACCAACAGACCTCTAACTCTTTCTTACCGCTGAGATTAAGACTTAGTTCAATGTTAAATAGCAGAGCTAAAGGAACTGTTGCCATGTGGGTCAGCCAGACCTGACACATCCTGTACCAATTTTCTCCAATTTAGTTTATACAGAGCTTTTTGAATGTGTCTTAGAGTACTCATTACACTATTTATCTCTACAATTCCTCTAAAGAAAATACTTCGACTTTGAGTTTGTCTCTTCTTCTAGTAATTATGATGAAATGTCTATCATGTTTAATGTAGTGTACGTTGAGTGACATTATGTTAGATACCAACCAATTACAACAAACCTGTTTTAAGAATGTGGCGTTATGTATAAATGATGGTTGTTTTCACGTTGCAAAGCTAAATTACAGTTACAGTTAAGGATTCTCAGTAGGTAGCCGTTAGTTAGGTTACGTTATGTAAAGAGCTGAATCATACGGGAAACTGAAAACAGGCCAGAACCAAACCCACAATCTGAACACGCACATTTTGGTTAAGCAGAGAATATTAAGAATAACATCGATTTAATAACGTTTAATTAACGTGTTTATAGGTTAGTATAACAGATATTAAATGCTTTTTTCCCCCCCCAGCGTTGTTTAGTTACCTGCTCTCGGGCTCGTTTCTCCTCCTCGACCTGTCTCTGCAGGACCTCGGCTCTTTCTTCAGCTTCGTCCGCCTGTTGCTGCAGAACTTTAATCTTGCGCTTCACCGCTTCTACGCTGTTCACTCCGGCCATTTTCGCTGATTTTAGCTAATTCACAACTTTTTAACAACCCTGGCTGCCTAGCCAAGATTCACTTAGGGAGATTTACCCGGATGAAAGCTACAATTTGTACAGGAAAACTCTGCTGTGAAGCGCTTAAGACACTTCAAATCTTAGTGGTTTAGCACCTTAGCAAAATTAGCTAGCTAGTTAGCTGCTGAAGAAACGGTGGCGAAAACGAGGCACAAAGCCTGGCAACTGAAACCGCCCCTCAAACAAGAGCTGCCCTCCACTTACTAGCTAAGCTGTCAGCTAAGCTAACAACCTTACAGCAAACCCGCACAAAATTAACGAAAAACTTCCGAGCTCAATTCCAGCAAGCTAAACCAGCTAACGCTAAGGAGCTAAGCTCACAGCGAGTCTCTTCAGGTGACCGTTAGTAGATTAGCTAAGCTACGCTAATAGCTTGTTAGCTTTGTTAGCTAGCAGGAGTGCAGATGCAGCTCTGATGAGATTATTTAGCTAGCTATTCTAAAACCGAGGTTTTTCAATACATTCCAGATTGTTTCCCGTCGTTTTCTAAACAACCAAGGCCCTTATTTAGCTGTCCAACACCTCCAAAGAACCAAGTCAGTCGGACCAAAGAGACGGAGACGAACAAACTCAGCCCCAGTGTTTTCCAGTCCAGCTCGTCCCACAGCCGCCTCCCTTTACTCTCTCACTCTCTCTCTCTCACTCATATTAAGGCAGTTCCGCTCCACCCCGCCCTGAACGCAGGAAGTGGCGCCATCCTTGCATTCAATTGTGCCCTTAAAAGTCTCTCAGAATATTTAAACATACAGATGACAATATTTTTTTTACGAAAGTTTTTACGAGTTCAGCACAGGTGTTAACTGAAAGCTGAACATTCACACTCACAAAGCTGATACCATGATACACACATGGTATACAATAGCCTTTTGTGGTCACTAATAAGGCATTTTTCTACAGAAATTTTTTTTGGTAAATAAACTATGTAACTTACATTATGTACCAGTCATTTTTTTCTACATTGTAACATAAAACTAAAGTCAACTAAATATCTTTGCAACTGCACTTAATGACACTTTCAAAGTTTTTGAATTTTTTAATTCCTTAAAGTATTTTTTTCTTTATTTAGTTGAGTATTTATTGCCATAATATGGATTAGAACATTACTCAAATAGGGTTATTCACTGCATACAAACTCTACCTCTTCACAACCTTACAACTGATGCTGTCAAACATATTAAGAGACAAGAAATTCAACTAATTAACTTTTCACAAGTTCAGCACAGCTGTTAACTGAAAGCTGAAAACTGATGTGCAAAGCTGTCATCTTAGCAAGAGGCGCTACTTTGAAGAATCTAAAACATAAAACATATTCTGGTACTAAATAATTTCATATGTTGTTTATATATTATTTATTATTTATTCTGATATGGGATATTTAACAAGCACAAATATTTACTCATAAGGTCAGGAGCAAGCTTCTAATTGTAATTTTACAGATTTTACAAAATATAAAATCAATTTCAAATATTTTTAAACATTTCTATTAGCCATTTTACATTATTGTCATATGTTCTAAAATTTCAGTTTTTCCTAACAATAACATTTTCTAACTTATGACATTTTGAACAGACAAATTAAAGTGTCAAAAAGTGAAACTGAGATATTTTTTTTGCATAACAGTGACAAGATACAGTAATTCATACTTATGAACCACAAATATTTAGAAAATGACACATTTTCTGGAATGTTCGCAATTCTCTCTCTACATGCTCCAGCCCCAGCTGGATAAATCAATCACTGACAGGCAAACAAAGTCACTCACAGTAGCTTTGGTGTGAAATTGTTATTTTATATGGTCTTAAGCAAACAAGCAGTATGTATTTTCGGTTATATACTGTGTGTAATGGTTAACAATCCATAATGTAGCTTTTGGGGTCATTAAACACTTTGGACACTGAGAAAGCTTCAACCAGGACTTATCAGAAAACTTCTCTAGATTGCATTGTTTCACATCATCCATTCAAAATAAATTTACACACAAATTAAAGAAAATTTCATACATAAAATGCAAAAACTCAATAAAAACCCCACTTTTACTCAATGAATGCCTTGTTAATATTCATAAATTACATATAAAATGTGCTACTTCTCAACATCCAGTGTATTGTTTTTTGTAAAACAATATTGTATGCCTAAAATAAGTAACACAATTGGGACAGATAAACAAGGAAAGAAGATACGGAAGATGAGAGGATAAGTAGCACTGGATCAGTAGATAAGATAAAGGAAACAGGAAGCAACAGCGTAATGGAAGTGTGTGGGAAAATGCTTTTGTGTTTGTGTGTTACTTATATAAACAACCATTCTGACTGTGAACACAACTTAAGGGTTTACAGGACTTCCTCTAGATTTTCAGAACACTTGTGCTTCTTCTGCATAACAAACTATTTATGACTTTTTTCATTGAAAGGGAAATATCATCTAAAATCTAGTCTATTTAGGAAACCCTTTATGGAAGGGTTACAGATATTCAATGCAATGATGCATGATATACAGTATATCAAAGAGGACATGTGCATATATACGTTTTAAAGGCAAAGTGAATGAAAAATAACAGGCTGTTAAATTCGGATGGATTAAAGAGGTTAAAAAAATGGTCATAAAATGAATTTTCATTTAATTTGTCAGCAGTAGCTGTCCCAACCAGTTGCACCCATGCCTTAAAGATGAAAATGTAACAGTTTTATTCTTTGTTAATTTATTTATTTATCATCGTTTTATTACACAGATAAAAATGTACAAAATAAAAGGTGAAGCTTAAATATCCAGTACAATCGTTGAGCCTCTTCAACTTATTATGGCAGACTATGACTCCTCCTAGTGGTAGATAAACATAGTTTGCAGAGCTTGTTACAGAAAGAGGGCATTTACTGTATACTAATGAAAACTTTCTAAAACAGAACCACAGCAAATACAAGAGTTCCCCTATATGTCTTCCGATCGGCAAATACCCAGCAGAGCCAGCTGCAGGTCCCCTTTAAATTCTTTCTGCAAATAAAACAAAACAAAACAAGATGTGTAATAATCATTTATCAAGTGTTATTTATAGTTATATACAATAAAAGCTGTGTTTAAATATACAATATATTAAATATACAGAATTTAAAGCAGTAAATAGCTTTTTAATTAATATTTCAGACAGTTTGAGAATAATAGTGAAAATAATAATAATAAGTGATATATTAATATAAATTTATACGTTTAGGTTATTTTTATCATGGATCATTCTGGATATGAACATTTATGCAAAAAAATAAATACTAGTGGATAGTAGTTTTTGTTTATTTGTAGTTTTAGTATTAGATAATTGAACTCACAAACTGTCCCTTACATGTTTCACAATGTATTGATAAATGAACCAATAAAAACTATCCACAATGACCTGAAATAAACGTTTCTTACTTTAACTTTCATTTAAAGTTAAGAAGGTTTTATTTTTCACCTATAAAGTTGCAGTTTTGGAGATACATGTTTTCCATTGAAAAGCGAATTAAAATTTAATTATTTCTCTTTTGAATTGTAATGTGACTTATGTGCATGTAAAATGTGAAATAAGGAAAAATAAACATATATACTCAATTCATATTATATATACAACTATTTTTGTGAAAAAATATAATCAGAAAAATGTTGGGACAGCATGAGAAGTGCAATTAAAAAGTACAGTACAATGTTTTTCAAATTAGCTTGATTTAATTTGATTGCAGACAGCATGTACCTATGTACACTACTAATTAGCCTGTGGACCACCTATTACTGACTAGCTAGTGCATCCTCCTATAGGTCTTTTTTGTATTAGCAACGGACAGAGTTTCAGACAACCCGGTTGAAGTTTATAACTGACCTCTATAGTTGAGTAGAGAGAACTGTTGGCCAGCTTGCGGAAATGGACCCTCACCCACAGGAGGTCCTCCTCACTCCGGCCCACCAAGATGCCTCGAACAACAGAGTTTTTCTGAAACACAGATAATCACGCACAGTTTAGTGTCCACCCAGTCACCTGACAGCTGATAAAAAGTAGATAGAGTGCTCTCCTCACCTTCATGGAGGTGTGTAGGCGCTGGGCCAGATAGAGTGGTGTATTCTGGATTGTTTGAACTGTTAGATAGATAGATAGATAGATAGATAGATAGATAGATAGATAGATAGATAGATAGATAGATAGATAGATAGATAGATAGATAGATAGATAGATAGATAGATAGATAGATAGATAGATAGATAGATAGATACTTCATTTATCCCGAAGGAATGTTAGGCATGAAATAAGCACATATATTGCTTTATCACAATAAAAATATTGAACTGTAATTTATTTGGAAAGTTATGAGCTACCACTAATGCGACATTAAGAGACAACTCGACACGCTTGGAGGAGAACACTAACTACCACTAACTGACACCTAGGTAGCATAGCTTGGAATTTGCCACTATAAAAAAATAATAAACAAATCAAATCTCATTAGAATGTTCACATCAGTATAAAGGTGTTGGCAGCTTTCTCACCCAAAATGCGCAGACCGAGTCGCAGGTCGCCTGAGAAGTTGCTCTGGACTGTTTTATCAACCGGTTCCCCATTCATGTCTTCCAATCTAGAGAACACTAATACACCAACACAGGGTCATGCATAAAGCTTGTATCTTTCATTTTTATGTTTTTATTTTCTTTTTTAACATAATGAATTAATCTAGCAGTTGGTCTTTAGAATGTCTCAAAATTTCATGAGGAATGGACCTCAGTTGCTCCAAAATTACGTAGCAGCACGGGTGGGCAAAAACATAAAAGGGCATAACATAAAACTGCACAACATGGAACCTTTACATAGAGGGGGTGTGGCTAAACCTGAACATATAAATGGATTGAATAGATGCTTTTGAAAATTTGTTTTTCTTTTAACTTTTGTGCACTCTATCACATTTCTTTTCGTATTTAGGAGAACCCTACACTCTAAAAAACAGAGGTACGATATGAGTACTTTTTTGTACTCAAAGGTATACTCTTAATAATTGTACCCTCAAACAATATTGGTCTTTACAGGGTCAGATTTGTTCCCTCTGAAGTACAAAGTCATTTTTAACAGCAATAAGTACAAATTTGTACCATTTAACCAGCCACATTCAGTATTCTGTATCACTGCACTAATAAACAATGTTTATTTTAATTGCACATTTTTTATTTGAAAGCCAGACAATTTTGGATCATCAAGTTTTTGAGCCATGATGCCCACAAGTTGTATACAATATTCCAGAAATATTTTTTTGGAGATACTGGGAGATACTGTACTCTGTACTGTACTGTACTGTACTCTGATTGTGGGTGTGATATCTGCTTGTAAAGCTGTAAGGGAGAGTCCAAAGTCTGAGCTCAAAAGTTTATACCTCTGTTGAGATGGTCTGCATTGCGAGAGGTCAGCACTTGGATCCAGGGGGTGGGGTCAGATTTCTTTGCAATGATGGCATCTTTAAGACTCTAAACACACATTCAGTGAGATTTAGTATTAGTGCCAGTATATGGCTTTCTGTAGGAGGCCATATAAAGTTTATGAGGAGAGAGAATGAGCAACAGAGAGAGAGAGAGAGAGAGGGAGAGGGAGATTTCGTGCCACACCTTGACATCTTGAGCTATGAGCTGGTAATCAATCTCCCCGGTTGTGTTTAACTCCTCCTTCTGTTGATATGACAGAGACGAGAGACAAGAAGCTGACTTATTAACTTCTAACTGCAGAGAACATGCTATAATCCATCTTAGGCTTATGTGGGGGTTCTGTGACTTATTACAATTGGGGAATCCATTTGAGTGCTCTATAGAATCATATATTTCAAAATATATGTAAGCCCAAACTTCTTTAGTTTTATAACAACTCTACTGCCTTTGGTTAGAACCACTAGACAACCTTCTGTACCACTTTAAAATAAGACTACCTTTATAAAGGGGTTATGAATGGTTTATAAAGGAGATTATTAATAGTTATGAATTGGGCTGCAAATACTTTAAAACTTATTAATAAGCAGTTAATAAATAAATAACAACATAGATAGAAATAACAACAGTGAGTTGTTATTTAGTAGTAGTGATTCCACACTCATTTCTTCTGTCAAACCTCGTTCTAGATACTGATCTTACTTTGTGTTTTCCATCAATCAGCATTAAACTTGTTACATTAATATATTTGTAAGTATGTTTAACTATTTACTATATATTAAATGACTAAGCAAACTGTCAAACTGTTGTAACTGCTTATCAATGGTTTTAAAGCATTTACAACCTAATCAACAATACTTAATAATCTAATTTATAAACCATTTATAAACCCTTTATAAGGGTAGTCTTATTTTAAAGTGGTACCCCTTCTTCTTTATGGTTGTACCAGTAGAACTCCTCTCACAGTGTAATTGGACCTGATTAAATAAAAAGAGTTCTATATTTGACAGAATGTAGTCCTGTGACTTATAGCACTAGAGGACCCCTTTTAAAAAAGTTTTATAAGACTAATGTTCTACAAGATCTACAAGAAAATCTGCAAGCTGTTTTTCTTGGATATGCAAAATGAATTAACCAGATAAAGAACCATTTGAACATTCAATTAGATGTTCACAGATTCTTTGCTAAGCTTAAATCACAGAGGCTCTGACCAGTAATCCATGGTCACGCTTTACCTTGAGTATGGCCAGCACCAGCTTGGTGAAGTCTTTGCTGGTCTCACTGATCAGGTCTTTCTCCAGGTAACGTCCGTAAGCTGTGGACCAAGAAACACAAATGCGTTCCTAATGAACCCCAATGACTACATTCATCATGCTTCCCAGATAACTTTCCCCACAGCATGATGCTACCACCCCTGTGCTTCACTGCTGGGATGTTGCATATCTTGGAATAAGCACTGTTAGCTTTGCAACCAGCTAGCAAATTAATTTAACTCTGTATCTACCCTCACCCTGCTTGTACTCGATTGTGATATCTCGGAGCTGTTCTGGTGATCTGGTGCACAACACCTCCAAGAGAGCTTCCTCATCAGTACCTAGACCCTACACAACCACACACACACACGTGCACAATTGTATATCATAAACATCATATCAGCAATGGTTCAAATCTACATTGTACTGCATTGCTGTGGTTAAGGTTCTTGGCTCACCTCCATGGAATGGCGAAGACGGTGGGAGTCGAACTGAGCTGGGGTCATTAGTAAGGCCAGCAGCAGCTCCTGCACGGCCCCGGACAGGGCTTTCTTCAGAACTGCGTTCAGATCCTGAGATATACATTGTGAAGTATAAGGACAAAAAAACAAATTAATTTGTTTCTTCATTCATCAGGTCACTCTCCAGGTAACAACCGTCTGGAAACAAGCATCCACCTGGAAGACTGCATTGAGTGCCAATCCATATCTGGGCGTATGGTTATTGTAGTTATACATACTTACATATTTTTACGTAAACCAGGACAGTTTAGAGTACCTAATTTACCTGATCTCCAATTTTTTTTTTTTTTTCCCCGAAATTTTAGGAGGAAATCAGTGAAAGTCCCCAGTGAAAGTTCCACATAGACACGAGGAGAACATGGATCTCCACCCAAATAGAAACTTAAACCCAAGACCCAAGCACTGAGAGGCAAACATGCTAACCACTAAGCCAGCCTGCCACCCATTTGGTATTTTGAAGCTAATCATGGTGCCCATTTAAGGATAAAGTCCCACCCCTCAGCAAGAACAGCCAATCAACTTTCTGGTTGATTACTTATATACAGTAGTGCTTTTCTAGAAACCCCTAGGATACTTTTTAACCACTTTTTACACTCAGCACTCATCCACCCACACAATGGTAGAAACCGGAATCCAACTGCACACAGTGTACTCTTAACCGGAAACAACGGTCCAGAAACAACCATCCACCTGGAGGAGTGCCAGTCCTTATCTGGGCATACAGTCATATATACTTACATACTTATACATAAACCAGGACAAATTAGAGTACCCAGTTTACCTGATCTCCAATTTTTCTTTCAGAATTTGGGAGGAAACCATCTACCTGGAGGACTGCATTATATAGTTATACAAACTTACACTTAAAACAGGATCATTTAGAGTACCCAATTTACCTGATCTCCAAATTTTTCGATATTTGTATAATTTTTTTCCCATTTTTTGGAGGAATTTTGGGAGTTCCCTGTGGGAGTTCCACATGGACACAAGGAGAACATAGAAACTCCATCCAATGAACCCAAGACCCAAGCGCTTAGAGGCAAATGTGCTAACCACTAAGCCAACCCTCCACCCATATGGGATTTTAAAGCTAATCACGGTGCCCATTCAAGGATAAAGTCCTGCCCCTCAGCAAGAACAGCCAATCAACTTGCTGGTTGTGCTGAGAGCGGAGTAGGGTCAGCGTGCTGGTGGGTAAGCTCCCCCAGTAGCATTATTGTACACTATAAACTGTTCATGATGTTATTATCAGGTTTTATCAGTGATTTAAAATTATGTTTCAGAAATGGTAATTCGGCCTTTGAGGACATCACTGCCCCGTGCTTCACTGTTACATGTAGATTTTTGTCTGAAAAGAATTTAAATGATTTAAGTGATACTAAAGTAATACAGCAGCATTTCCATACCTTCTGTGCGAGGTTGTGGTAGGCCACAGCAATGTTCTGTCTCTGGGCATTGGTCCGGTTAGTTAGGATCCATATTAAGGTCCTCACGTCAACAGCTAACAACACACACACAGACAAACGTGGGCACACACTCAAAACAACCCAAGACACCTGAAGTAATCAAGTATAAACAGGTTCTAATATTGTGTTAAATGAAAGTTCTCAGTACTTTTGTTGTCCAGTGCAGCATAAATCCGACGAGCATCCAGATCTGGATCAAAAGGCTGAAACGGACGCATTGTTCCCAGAGTTCCCCACCACATCTAAAAATGAGAAGAATGACTCACAAGAATGAGAACAAAGGAATGAAGACAATATGAATGAATAAATATGACAAGGTTAAAATAAATATGTTGCAGTATGTTACGTACAGTTTCTTTGCCTGGATTGTACTCAATGTTGTCCACTGGTCTCTCCATATCTCTGAAAGTTTCGACTGCAAATTGCAAATAAAAGGAAAATGTTACAAACACTACAAGATCTATCTATTGACTAGATTAAAAATTGTGTAATTTCTTACATTATTAAATGGTTGTCATGTGAAAAAAATCTATTCATAGTGGAGGTTAGGGAACAACAGTTATTTACAGAGATATTTACCACCATAAGCTACGTTCACATGACAAGCCACATTGCTCAAATACAATTTTTTGCTCAGATCAGATTTGGCAGATCTTGACGGTTTACATTCACAAATGTAAGTAAGCTGTATATGTATGTAATAAGAATGAATCTGCCCCTGAAACATCTCACATGCTCACACTGATCTGTGTATAAACGTCTCCTTCTTCACTAACAACAAAACATGTCATATTTGAGAGACGACTCGTAGCTTTATAAAGGGAAACGGATGAGTTAGCAGCTCATATATGGAGCATCTTTTGCTGGAGTGGAGAAACACTGGTCTGAAGTTCATGTTCAGGTCGAGGAGGTGAAAAAAGGACAGGTGGTTTGCTTTTGCTGTTTTTGCAGCTACAGCTGCACCTAGAGATGTGTGGGTACGAAAAAGAAGCCTCATGAATTCCAATTTAACCGTTTATGTCTCTGCATGTCCATGGTTCGGATATGTATCAGATTTAGGACCACATATGAAAGTGACTCAAATCTGATTTGAAAAAATCGTATTTGGCCCGTTCACACAGCCACGAAAAAAATCAGATCTGAGCCACATTGAGCAAAAAAAAAATCTGATTATGAAGAATATGCTACAGCACAATCTCTATTCAGTATAAAAAAGAGGTCTGTTTTATAAAAGTGGATATTTCAAAACATTACTCAACTATTTAAAATCAAGTGAACATTATGTGGACACATTACATTAAAACAGATTCAAATATTTAAGTTTAATCAATTTATATTAACTTTTAGTTTAGTCTGTTGCCATTGGCAGCTTGTTTTCCATTGGCTTCTGGCACAATTTGTTTGCATATTGGGTGTGTCCCCTAGTTTCTAACACTATTATCACATTATTAGTGTAAAGTGATTCCCTGCAGGCTACTTTAGATAAACGTTTAGATTACACATTATGATGAACTGCCTGGCCTCTGTAAGAACAAGCAACATTTTCTGAGCTGCAGTAACTCTATGTTGTCTGTATGCTAAACTGATCACTCTATAGTATTTCAATTCTATATTTTACTTAAATGACATGAAGAGAGGACAAAATACAAATCTATTTTATTCACCTGACCATACCATGTGAAGTAGAATTATTGTGCAAAGCAAATGATACAACAAAAAAATAAAAATGAAACTTACTGACAATTTAGGCATAATAACTAAACGTTTTTAGTCTAATTAACTAAAGTTTTTGGTAAACATTACACAAAACTCTTAAGACAACCAGTTTTCTCAAATAATTTAAGTAAATTCAACAAAAACTTAATAGGCTACTTACCGTGGATCCTCCAGCTTTCAGATAGAGCAGCCTGTGTCAGTAGGACACTGCGGCTCCTCCCGAGTGAATGACTGTTGGACTTGAGCTGGAGTTGTCTGGTTACGTTTGCAGATAAGGGTGTGATGTAGACTCAGCTGCTGACAAATATTATGATTGGACTCTATAATTACTGCCCCAAGTGCTTCACAAGCACAGCAGTACACAAGGCTTGATCAAGGCTTGGCTTAATGTAGGATATCTAAAGCTCATAGAGACACATTTGGAGTGAGTAATATTGAGTAGTGAACTGTTAAGTGTGTGGTATGATATACACCCACTGAGTAATTAATAAGAACCCTGCAGTAATACAAGGTAGGGATTAATATTCCTCTCAGAAAAGCTTTAGCTCTTTACAGCAAGGATTTCACAAGATGTTGGAAAGATTCCTTGTTGAGAATCTGCTATATGATGGCATGACCCAAGAATTTCCTGTGAATCTCCTCATTCTACCACATCCCAAGTGACTAAGAAGAACCACTGCTAAAGCACACTGACCTTAATTGTTGTGTCATGAATTTTTTTAGAGGATTTTGAATTGTGGAAAGGGATTAATGGGATAGCCATTAAAAGATGGTTCAGCTGTGGTCATAAAGGGACACACATGGTTAGCAAAAATACTGAAATATTGGTGGCTTTTAAGTAATGATTTATTAGTATTAACACCTTAAATTGTACCAAGAACTCACTGCTCATGCCTTTACACTATCTCAACCAGATCAGCTTAATTTTATACAATATATTCATTTTATTGATGACGAATTCTAAGCATAAATCCTGATTCACCAAATCAAACAAATTTTCTCTAAGTTTCTCCAGTCTTCAACTATCCAGTATTGGTGAGGCTACATTCAATGCAGCTTCAGCTTTCTGTTCTTGGAAACCCATTGTCACACCTGGCGCTGTAAGAGCTTCTGTCTCTCCCACACTCAGCTCTACCTGCGATCTGCAGCCTCCGGACTTCATTTTCTTTTGCCTATTTTTGTATTTCTCGTTTTTTGACCTTGCTTTGTTCACCGAGTCTGATTTTTGCCTGCCCCCTTTACTTAATAAAGTCAAGTTTTATCTGCATCAGCGCGTGTCTGAGTCCTGTCCAGCCATGACACCCACGTGAACTGCTCTTTTCTGTAGCTGTAGTCAAGGTTGGATGTGTTTTTTCATTTCAAATGCATTTCACTACAATTACAGAGTTATTTGAGTTACTGTAGCCTTTCTGTCAGCTGAGGTGACAAAACTAAAAAAAAAAGTGAGTAAAATTACCGGAGGACCAGTGATCAGTTTCTGAATCAGTTTTTTAAAGCACAGTTTTCATGCATCTTGGCATGTTCCCCTCCACCAGTCTAACACACTGCTCTTTAATAACTTCAAATATTCAAGCAGTTCAGCTTGTGAGGTTTGATGGTTTGTCATCCATGTTCCTCTTGATTATATTCCAGAGGTTTTCAATTTGGTAAAATTTTTAAGTGATCTCTTATTTTTTTCCAGAGCTGTATGTCCGTGTTGGACATGTGTGTAAGTGTGTGCATGGTTTGTGTTTGTGTGAGACAATAAAGAAGCAGAAGCTCAACAATTCTGTATTGCTACTGTATATTTGACCAACACAATACAAACAGGCAGTAAGTTCAAGTAATAAAAATAATAAAATTACAACATAAAAGTTAAAAAAGTTACAAGGTTTACACTTAAAAGGGTTTGTAAGTTTTTTTTTTCCTTTTTCAAAAAATTCCAAATATTTATACAGACAGATACATAATATACATAAGAGAGAAAAAACCCTTCTGCGTCCCGGAGTGGACTTCAGTTAGACTGCTCTGCTGACGGCCTGCCATGTACACAGCTACCTTAATGGGATGAAGTGAAGCGGTTAACGAATGAAGCCACTGTTTTTTTTTGTTTTGTTTTTTTACTAAACTAATGGCTCATTAATGTCTGAAGGGAGAGGGAACACACACCTGAAGACCTACAAATAACGATCATTTATTATTAAATGACCTAAACATGATAGAAATTCTCGTCTACTCTATTCAAATAAAGTATAATTTAACAGAATATTACTAACCAGTAAACCACTTTGGTAATTTATTGTTGTCTCTTGCTTCCCTTACTTTAGCTTTAGTTATTTATCATGCTATCTTCACTGATACATGATCAACGGCCTGCATTTGCCACCCTGTAGAATTAGAAGTGTTTGGTCATTAAGAAAAATGCAGGTTTCAAGTCTCCCATAAGCTTCATACGTTATTAAAGGAATTGTGTCCAGGAATTCTTAACTTAACTAACTCAATATTCTGTGTCTGTACAGTGTGGTCTTACAGAGCATAATTTCATATATAATTTCTGTATGCGTTCCTGAATTTTTAAAAGATACAATATGTCCTGATGCAAGGCACGCTAATACTAGAATTCAATGGTTAGATGCTGAAGAAAAAGTCATTTTCAGAGCTGCAGTGATACTGGCATGGATGTACGTGTTGTATTAGTGTGCTGGTGTGAGTGGATCAAACACAGCAGTGCTGCTGGAGTTTTTAAACATATCAGGGGCAAATGAGTCTGATTAAAATGAGTGTACAAACTTAAATTTAACATCTGCCCATTGGATTCAATTCTAAGTGTTCAAAATGAAATGTACATGTGCTTGTTTTGATAATAAAAACAAGCACAATGCATGCACAGAAAATAGAGATTATGATAAAAAGCCCTGGAACATTCCTTTAAGATTTTTATAATTGCTACTATGAGGTGCATACAAAGCAGTACTCACATTATTTCAACGCTTTGTAAATACAAGCTTTACCCCTGTTTATATGCGTATTCTAATATTTCCATACAGTACATAAGTACAGTACAGTTAATCTTTCCTACCTTCATATTTTCAGCCTCTTTTTTTTTTTTTTGTTTCAGTCATCTGCACCATATAAAACAACAATACAAACAGCAGAATAAACGTAAAACGGCAGGCAGTAGTAGGCTACAGATCAAATCAAGATACGAGGTTACTCTCAGTAACATAAATTATCAACGATTCTTGACCAGCAGATTACCTCTGTGACATACACATTTCTTTTTTCCCCTTAAACTCTCATGTTTTTTTTTTTCCGTGTATCAAACAGGAAGGGGAAAGCGTCTGGAATTCACACGAATGAAATGAGATTCAACATAACTGCTATATATAAAAAAAAAACAACATCCTTCAATCAGTCAACCTTCCAGTTCTCTCAGCTATAAATAGTTCTATAGCAGGACGTATTAGGCCGCATCTGCTCCTCTATCTTTGAGGTGAACAGGAGGCGGTGGTGTGAAGCGTCCAGCGGCAGAGCATAGGTCAGTCCGGCTCTGCGGCTGACTCCGTTGTTGTGGTCAGGTTAGGCAGGCTGGCTGGCTGGTTGTTGTTAGGTTTGGGTAGCGTCTGGTCCAGCCTCACCATCTGGGGCCTCAGTCCCACATTCAGTCTCTTCTGGGATGTCCTGGAGGTCTATAAAATGAGAGAGAGATAAAAAATGAGACAATTACATAATTATTTAGAATATATATCATTGCATAATAAAAATTATATAATGAAACTGATTCAATAAGCTACAAGTTAGAATTTCCTCCCTAGAAATGGCTGATTTTTTTAACCAAAATATGCGATGGGCTGATATTTCTCTAATTTAGCCAATTCTGAGAGCCAATCAGATCATATTTATAAGTTAAGTATCACAGCAGCTCTATGTGAGTGTAATTTTAGAGGCTTTACAGGAAGATGCAGTTCCTTGTTTAACAACTGGATGGAATTACTATCATTTTTGACTCAATCTCAGATATTGAGATATGCAGAATGTGTAAAACTAACGCACACTACAGAATCCCTGCATAAAGACCCATAACCAAGTTCGCCTGTAAAGATTAATGTGGCATCTAGTCTCACCCTTATTTGGTATTATTAATCAGTCGATCAAGATAAAAAATGATCAGCTAAAAACTGAGAAATTGTTGCCTATTTATTAACAATGCATTGTACCTTAAAGTTCAATTACGGCCCAATAAATAAACACTATTCTTTTGGCAATACTTCTCTATAAGGACATTTGCACATCTTAGCATTTGTGTCCTCAAATATTAGGACATACATTGCATCTTCTTATCTAAAAAAACTACTAAAATAAATAAGTATCTAATAATCTAATAAAGTAAGGTGCTGCTAAATAACACGCCATACCATAGATCTACTAACAAAATATCTAGCAATAACAGGTCAGGGGGTTAAACAGAGTTATAAAAAAGTGTAAGAGTATAGTAGGTGCGGTTGTTCCAGCAGATACTGCTGCAGTGTGCTGTCAGTCTTCAAAGAGGAGATCACAGAGATACAGCAGGTTAAATATTGTCAGAGTGCAGCGATTCCCACCCACAGTGTAAACACAGGGAAGAGAGTCAGAGAGGATATTACCTTCTAACACACCCAGAGACTGAGAGAGAGAGAACACGAGAGATAGGAGAGGAGAGAAATAGTAAAGAGAGAGAAAAATATGAAACAGAACAAAGCCTCCGGGCCTCACCTCTGGGGCTGTCTGATCGCGGGGAAATCCGAACCTCTTCCTCTTCTTCAGATTCCTCCTCCTCGCTGCCCTCCTGCACGCCGTCTAACTGGTCCACGGCTTCCTGGCAGGCTAGCGGGGCGAGGGGTCCCGGACCCCCGTCACTTCCTCTTCTCGGAGCCGGAGTCTAGGATAAAACAACAGAAATGAACATCATGACTCATAATGAGTTCAAAACATCGTACTGTGCTATTGCTAACAATGAACATGTTAAAAAAATTAGTTTAAGTGCCAAATATACATTCACTGATAATGATCTAAAAAAATCTGAAATCACACAATATTGGGGTTCCTGTATCAGCAGATTAAATTGCTTAAAAATATATGATCCACATGTGAAGTTATTTAAATGTGACTAATATTGTTCGTTCCTAATTTCACTTTCTGGTTTAATTTATTTTATCTCTTCTTTAATTTGTTTTAAATTTTTTACATTTTCAGATTTATTATTTTTATATTATATATATATATTTTTTGTTCATTTTTACAACTTCCACTGATTAATTGTAATACTATTTATAATTTTATAGTTTTCTGGATGATTATTAGTAATAAGTTTTTACAATTTTTTTTTTATATTTTCAAATTTATTATTTGCAATACTTTACAAACTTTGTTATATTACTATTTTTACTATCTATTACATTATTGGGATTTTATTTTTATATTTTCAAGGTCATTACTTATAATACTTCATTGCATTATTTGAAATAAATATATTCTAGGTAAATAAATGGTAATTGTTTATTATATCACTGAAAATATTTTACATTTTGATAGTTGATTTTTTTTGTTTTTTTTGTGTCAAGTGATTTCATTACATTTTATCATTATTTGATTTCTTAAAATATTTGACAACATTACTGAGAATTTATTTTTATTATTTTTTTTTCATTATTACATTATTATTAATTTATTACATTTTTAGGCTAAATATTTTATTACTTTATTACATTATTTGAATTGTTTTGATTTTCTGGGATTATTATATTATTGAGAACACAAACTACAGATCCTCTGACAGAGTTGTTAACACAGTTTTAATTAGACAAGCTAGCAGCATTCTTGTTTGATATTAAATGTACGTTCTACAAAACTGCTTTTATATTATGATTTTATATATCACTAAAAACAGTGATTCCACTTCTTTGGTTTTCTTGTATGCTACACACTCACACATACATTTCACATATCTTTGAGGTCTAATCAGTCACCTGCTGTGTTTTGTCTGTATCTGTGTTGTCCTCTGCTTTGTTGCCGTTGCGTGCGGCCTGCAGTTCTCTGAGCTGAGTCTCGAGCTGCACCCGTGCTTTCTCGCTGTCCCGCAGCTTGCCCTCCAGGGGGAGCAGTCTCCCCACCTCCTCGTGCAGCAGGGTGAACTGACGCTGTAGCAGAGCGTGTTCCCCCACCACACCACTCACACCCTCCAGCAGAGCGTCTCGGGACAGAGAGCGGCTCAGCCGGACCGGGGAGGGGCCCAGCGGGATGGAGGTCGGGGTGGGCGGAGCCGAGCAGGGCGTACAGCTGTCCCGCAGAAATAACTCCAGCATAGAGTCCTGCCTTATTACAGCAGCCTGGGGGGGAGAGGGGAGATACAGAGAGAACAAACTCAAATCAATCAGGGAAAAAAGCAAAGGATGCAAAGGATGGCGTAATGTTAAAAAGACAGAATGCTGACAGTGGCGCAGATGCACAGTCTCAGAGACTGACCTGTAGTCCATGGAGGTGATTGCTGAGGTTGACAAGTCTTTGGCATACTTCCTAAAGCACAGACAGAACAGTTTAAAGTGTTAGTTTGAAATATTTCATTAAAATAATGCTGCATTTTGATTAACATAATTTCATTCAAATGAATGCTGTAGTAACTATTCTGCACCTCATTAGGGGTCCTGTCCTGCAGCTGGTTGCCGTTTCGGTCCTGCAGATTGGAGAACAGTTATGATTTACATTTTAATTTATCTGTAACTTGGTTTTCTAGAGTTGCACTAACTTAGGCTCAATCACATTTCACCCCTTGACCCAACAGACTGCAGAGGAACACAATACTTTTTTATAAAAATAACATATTAAAAGCTTATTTCAGCTCCCCATTACAGAGGAATTAAGAAATGTACAATAATAATTAATTTCTGCATCACCTGCCCCTTTTCTGAAGACATATAATACCCTAAAGTTAACTAGTTAACCAGCAGCTAGTTTGCTGAACTTCAGGGCGGGATGCTTAAAGGGTTGTCCCAATTCGGTACCACTTTAAAATAAGACTACCTTTATAAAGGGTTTATAAATGGTTTACAATTAGTTTATTAATGGTTAATAATAAGGTTGTAAACGCCTTAAAAATCATTAATAATAAGTTATAACACATACGTAGAAAGGGCAACAATGACCTGTTGTTTGTCAAATAGTGAACCCACAGCCATCTATATTGTTGCCCTTTCTACATATGTGTTATAACTGATTATTAATATTTTTAAGGCATTTACAACCTAATTAGTAATCATTATAGTAAACCATTATAGTAAACCATTTATAAACACTTTATAAAGGTATTCTTATTTTAAAGTGGTACCAAAAATTCTTTCATGTAAAAATAGTAAGTGTGTGTTATTGGCTGGGGTGGAAAATGTGCAGATACAGTTTAACAAACCTATTTGCCCCCCTGCAATTTTGTGCCAAAATAAAGCAAGCTGATTTTCTATTTTACGGACAGCTTGAAAAAATATATAATTACACAAGCTTTGCTTTTATTGTTTTTTTTTTCGGCACCAGTGATAGATCCCAGAACCCACATACAATATTACAGCATATATATTTAACAATGATTCCTGTAGAAACCCCTACTTCCATATCTAGCAGAGTTTAGAGCAGAGTTGCTTTCCAGTATCAACACCACCATATTGTCCTAGTCTAAAGTCACTGCTGCCTTTAACAGTTTCACCAGCTTTGACTTTGACAGAGCTTTCTCTAGTGGGAGCCCAATAAATGATTTAATATCAGGCACTAAATTGCTAAAATCAAAGTCTTACCTTTTGTGATGGACTGTTCCCATCATGAGTTCCATTAACGGAAACCGTCTCTCCATCTGTGTTTAATAGAAAAAGTAGAAAATGAGAATGGAATATTAGCCTTTTTTTCATTGTATATTCACATTTTCACTGTAAAGAAACATAACAGGTGTAAGACTTACTGCTTACTGGTGCCTCTGTGTGGTTCTGGATACTGTTGGAACTGCAGGAGCGAGGGAGGTCGATGCTGGAGCCCAGGAGCAGTTCACTCAGTCTGTCCACTAATTTGAAGAACAGGGAAAAAGTAATTAAATATATATTATGTAAACCCATGTGTGTCACTTGGAATAGCTGTGCTGAACTTGTCTAGAGTTAATTAGTTGAATTTCTCGTCTCTTAATGTGTTTGAGAGCATCAGTTGTAAAGTTGTGAAGAGGTAGAGTTGGTATAAATAGCCCTGTTTGATTAATTTTCTAATGTATATTATAACAAAAACAACAACTAAGTAAAGAAAAAAAAAGGTCAATTTATCAAAAAAATTACAAAAACTTTGAAAGTATCCTCAAGAGCAGTCACAAAGACGTTATAATGAAACTGGCTTTCATCAGAATTGCACCAGGAAAGAAAGAGCAAGAGCTACCTCTGTTGCACAGGATAAGTTTATTAGAGTTACCAGCCAGTTAACAGCACCCCAGATAAGAGCACCTAAATGAGTATTTTGGTTTGTTTAACACTTTTAAGTTACTACATGATTCCTTATGTGTTCCTACATAGTCTGGATGATTTCAGTATTCATTTACAATATAGATTTTTTTGACTGGCACATAGTATACACTTTTTATTTACCAAATAATCTTATGTACAAATATCCCTTCTTGGGGTACCCAAAAGGCTATAGCTGACCATGTGCGTAATCATGTGGCTATGCAGCTACAATCAAGGCTACATTTGCCTTGTTCCAGTTCCAGTGTAAAATTAAAGATGCAACATCAGGTAGGGGAACTCAGGTAACTCATTCATGTCATACCTTCAGTGATGGCGTTATTCAGTAATCTTTCAGCTTGAGGTGCGTAAGGCGTGTCTGCTCGGAACACATTGCGGCAGTTGGTGGGATGGGCGACTTCTTGACCTCTGGTGACCTCTGCCAGGTCGCAGAACAGGGTAACACGTTCCTGTAGCAGCTCCAGCACCTCCCGGTCCTTTTGCTGAATATCAGCTGAGATAAAAACAGAACAGAGGTAAATTTGCAGAAATTCCATTAAGCTCATCAGAAACATTTACCACATCAGCTGGACAATATCCCAATCCTATATTCTAGACAGGTCATGGAAAGGTTAGACAGCATGGAGGATAACACAGTAATAGCAGGAAATGGAACAGCACTGAATGATGGAAAAACGAGCTCGTCCTGGTACTGACCTCTGATTCTTCGCAGAAGAGCTTTGTCCTCTGTCTCAATGAGGGGGAAATCTTCCCTGGAGGGGCACCTGAGTGAGGGGTAGAGACAGAGAGAGAGAAAGAGAGGATGAGGAAATGAACACAGAGAACCCCTCTGTGTGTGTGGCACAATCCCAGTCTTTACCAGCTTATTTCCTTTAACTCATTAAATCTGACCCTGGAGCAGTGGGTGAACTGCATGTGCACAAAAGCCTCAGTAAAAAGCGATTAGTAAAGAGAATGGGATCTTTCTGTGTGTTATTGTGTTTCTTTAGCTGTATTAAAGAAGCTCTATTGCTGGATGCATTAAATCAGCTCATGATTTTAGATCACTAAAGGCATATTACTGATTTATTAGGGAACCAAAATGATTTGGTCAAAAATGGCAAAAAAGCACTTTCAGCACTTCTTATTGTGTCTAATTTATTTTATTTTATTTTTAAATTAAATTACACTTTAAAAGTAATTACAAGAGGCAAAATACATGCAGACAATTTATGAGTTAGAACATTCATTAAAAACACTAAAAACATTTTTGTTATTCTGCTTTAGGCCAAATGTTTTATTTTATTCAGTTTTGGACAAAAAATTGTCAATTGTTGTGCATCCTTGGCGTATTTAAATAGAACATTACTAAATAATGTAATTAAAATTATACCTTGCTAATATACAATAAGTATTTGGAAGTTATTATATATAAGAACAGTAATAACCTGAATAATAATAGTTGTTTTTAGAAATTGAACAATTTCTGGATTTGATTTTGTAATTGAAAGCCTAAATGTCAAAATGTAAAAAATTATTTAAAAACATTTATTTTTCTATTTTAGGTGATTTTGAGATATTTTCTCTGGAACAATAAATGCCATTGTGTGCCTTTCAGTCTAAACAGCACAAACCAGAGGGACAGTTTATTATTTGGATTAAAGTACAGGTTTAACGGGACAGCTTGCTGAATATTATGGTGCAATGGAAATTAGGGATTAAGTTTTTTTTTATTAATGTTTATATTAGTATTCACTTACATGCTAAGGTGTATTATTTAATAACTATATAGACTTCTATGTAAACTGATTGTGGCTATTCTTTAGTTAGAGAAGTGAGTACTGACACTTTGACCTGTTAAAGTTTTAAATCCAAATATTTTCCTGACCTAATCTGAATATTTGAGTATCAGAAAATGGGTATAATAATGGAAAATTAGCTCTAATGGTGGGTAGTAGTGGAGATGGGTAAAGAGGGTAAACTCACTGCCTCACTGCCTCCTGAATGGTTTTCATCCAGTTGTTTCTGTCATCTTTAGAGGCGGCATGCAGCTCGTACATCTCCGGAGGCTCGCAGTCACTGATGAGGAACATCCCTCGCTCCTGATTGGCTATATCCCTGACTATCAGGTTCTGCAGAGACAGGACTGAAGGCTTGTCCTGCAAAAACAGACAAGAGTGAATAATAAAATAAAAAAGTGTGAATAAAAAAAGACTCTTCATTTTTGTTCATTCTTGTTTTATGTGCATTAAGTGATTTATGAAATTTATGAATATCAGAAAAAATGAGCTGGGTATTTATTGGGGACTAACTCACCAGACAGGGAAAAAAATACTTCTGGTCTTTTTCCTGCAAGAACACCAGGATGTCCGTCATCAACAGGACTTGCACATCTACAAAAATAAACACAGCTCAATGTTAGTCAAGATTATAAACATGTACAATTAATAGTTGTAATAAAACACACAAATACAATAAATACATGACCACACAATAAATAACATGCCCACACATTCACAATAAATAGTTTACATTTAAATTCAATAAGAAATTATCTGTTTAGAATTTCACTCCACCACAAATAAACAAATAAATTATTTAAACATGACTGTAGTTTTTATTAATTACATTTTACACTGAATACCCAACAGACATGATGTGAGAAAATATAGTATAAAGTTTAGTTTAACTTATGGTGGAGTACCAGAAAATAAAATAATCAAATTAAAATTAGTCCAACTGTGAGTATATACAGTACTAGTCAAAAGTTTGGACAGACAACTTCAAATTCAATGTTTATTTTTTTTCTTTCATTGTAAACCAATACTGAAGTCATACAGGATCACATGAGGAATCATGTAGTGAGCTTAAGTTAGTGTTAAACAAACCAAAATACTCATGGTAACTGCTAACTCTTATCCTGTGCAACAGAGGCTTACTAAATAATTCCATGTTTTTCTTCATAGCTTGCATGACTTTAGTATTAATCTACAATCCAGAAAATTAAAAAAATAATGAAAAAACACTGGATTTATGTGCCTAAACTTTTGACTGAATATTTTGTTACAATGAAAAAAGGCACCAGTTGTGGCAGATTTTCCAAAATACCAACACCTTGTACATGGCTTATTAGGCACTGACAATATGCTCATATAAGTATACTGCATATGTATATAACAATTTTAATACTTTTATATATTGACTTATACTTATGAAGAATTTCATGCTACCCCACCTCACCAGCCAGCGTTCTCATGGTAAGGCAAGGTGAATTACCACCCAAGGTGGACACTGAAGTGGATGGTAATGTTTGTGACCTGCAGAATCTGGCTAGAATTGTCCATGCAAACAGACAAGCTACTCTGGCACAAATTGTATCCCCAGTATTCTTTAATTTCCGTTGGACATGGCAAAAGTCATGGCATGGGGAAACAATATTTAATTTATACCCCATGTCCTTTGGCATGTCAGTGTATATATATTTTTAAATGAACATATTGGATGTTGCAAAAATAAAGCATTGCTGCCACCTTCAGGCATTGAGGCATTCTACATCCCTATTAAACTATTAAAACATGCCACATATAGACAAACTGTCTTTTACCTTTGAGTCTAGAGCCCTGTGTGGTCTTCCACAGCAGAGTTCCCTCATGGATGAGCCTCCTCCTCTGTAGTTCTCCTCCTCGGAACACGCCTCCTCCACGCACCTCCGTTTCAGCCCGAGGGTCCAGCTTGCCACGAATCTCCTGCAGCCTCTGGGTGTGCTCCAGCTCCTGCACCTGCTGATCCACAGAGCTCAGCAGCTCCCGGATCAGAACCAGCGCCTGGCTCAGAGACTCCGCCTCCTCTTCACTGCCTGAGAAACCAAAACACACACATACAATCATATACACTTTTTTTGTGGACAATATTTGTGGACACCTATGAACCTATGTGTCATCTCTAGAAGGATGGTAAACCATTTTTTTTACTCGACTATAATCCGGTGCACCTTATAACATCCTGACCTCATCCTGACCTCTTTCCCCAGACAGTAGAGACAAAAGCAGGAAAAAAACTATTTTTAATACCCTTGATTTCCAATGAAACAATGAATGAGCAGGTGTCCCAATACCTTTGTCCCTATAATGTATAAACATCATAGCTCGTACTAAATAAGTTTCAGCAGTTGTTACATAGTATGTTTTGAATGGATTTTTAAATCCCTCAAATTAATGAACTGTGTTCTTTTTTAGTCAAATCTATAATCTTGTCTCGAGCGGCCAGTAATCAGCACCACTGGGGACTGTGTCATATTGATAAGTGATGTGATAAATTGTGTGCGTGTTTGTTTATGTGCATAATGATCAAATTTACCCCTCGGGGATTCATTAAAAAGAATCAGTGAGCAAACCAAACAAACCAATCAATAAACAAAATCAATCAAATGAGGAACTCACACACTGCTACTGTGGGAAAGTTGAGTTGTTTGTGTAGATATTTGAGGGGTAGCCATGTCTAACCTTTCGTATTGTCCAGTATCCGCTGGATCAGCACTGGGTACTTGGTGATGCGCTGAGTGACGAGCAGGATGCACTCTTGGACTCCATGACGACGGAGCAGGGGACCTCTGCTTACTCTCTGTGCAGAAAAGCAGACATAAAGCATATTATTATTATTATTATTATAATTTCAATGTATAATAAAATGTGTGAGGTATATTATTTTTTTTTGCTTTTTTCCCTACAATGTATCAGACTTGTGTTGAATGATGGTGCATTACACCTCTAATACAAATACCTATATTTAGAGTATTGACAGAAAATGCTGTTTCAGATATCAAAGCATGGGTGGGCTCACAATATTTCAGGGTATTTTTGCGATAACAATATACTTGGCGATATAGGAAAACTAAAATAATTCATTAATTTCAGGAATATAGTATAATAGTATAACAGTATAATCATAATGTGGCAACATAAAAAATATAGCATAAAATAATATAATGCAGCAAAAAATAGAGCAGAATATTTAGTGCATGCATATAAACTGCAAACTAAAACAATTATACAATAAATACACCTAAAGCTTCACAGTAAATAATAGACTACCTTTAAGACAGAACAGCCCTATTATCACGATATGGATTTTTAATATCATGATATTTCTGTGTCACGATATATTGTATACGATATAATATTGCCCACCCCTATATCAAAGGGACAAAAAAAAGAGCCTAAACAGACCCAGTATGAGATCTAGCCAAGTGGAATTCTTTGAACACAAAGACCTAATTTTATATGTTTTTATGCATTTTAAAATAAAAACATATTAATTTACTCTATTTATTGTCCACACTGATATGAAATTTAAATGTGGGGGTCATCTCCTTTTCCTTACCCGGATAAAGTGCTGGAATCTCTTGTCCCGGGCCAGCAGTTCCTTGTAGAGCTTCACAGCCTTCAGGTGACGGCTGCAGAACTCGGCATAGCACTTTCTCATCTCGTCAGCATTGTGGCCTGAAAACTGGATGAAGGAAAGAGTGGCACAGGTGAGCCCATGTGACATGATAACTATTTAAAAAGCTGTCCGGTTTTCACTGATTTTACATACAAATACAGCCATAAATACATCATTGTAATGCCCACAGTATTTGATTTGCAACCATATTATCCATTATATCATATTATCATCAATCTTAGCCTGTTGAGAAATTCATGATGGATATTCAAATACAAACAACTCACCTGTTCCACCAGCACGTCTCCGAGCTGTTGGATGGTAAAGTTGGTGGTGCTGCCTGATGCCAGGCTGTGGTTTCTTCTGCTCAGCAGTTGGTTGAGGAAACGTTTATGTAGGGTCACTAGCTGATCCAGGCAGGGGAAAACGGCATGAGCCACACCAGGCTCCAGAAGCACCTCCTCCAGCATGCCACGTCGGAACACTCCCTCCATGATCCGCAGAGTCCGCACATGGTGCAGCTCAGTCTGAATCAGCTCTGGAAGCATTAGAAGCATCACACAGAGTTAGGTCAAACTATAAAACCCTCAATAGGCTGCTATGAATTCTGTTTATGGGGACAGAAGATCAGAAGAAGAGACTCACCATAGATGACATCCTGTCTCTTAATTACGTCTTTGCGGTGAGTCTGGAGATATGAAGCGTCCACCACCAAACTCCATGAATCAGCCTCAAAATCCTGCCCGTCCCTTTCCAACTCCTCCAGCATGGATGCATAATACACTTCACCTGTGTGTTTGTGTGGTAAAAGAGTTCAGACACACACACTTGCATAGTCATGCTCAAACAAACACACAACTGATGGCACGTTTCCTCTTTTCAAGCTGTGTGGAATATGGAGCTACACTAGCTTTTATTTTCTCCATTAAAACTCTCAGTTTAACAGAACATATATTCTAGTTTAAAAGGCATCAAGACTACTATATTATTATAATACAGTAATAAAATGATCTATTCTGCCAGGTGTAAAACACACTACACCATTATTACTTCCTTCTTCCCAAAATACAGTTACAATTCAATTACAAGCATTTAAACAAACGTAATCATGATTTTATCCATGATTAAGTCACAGAATATTGTTGTGATTGATACAATACAAGTTTTTTTAAGGGATTGGCACCCATAACATAAATCTAATTGTTTCTAGCACTGATTATTTTCTACACATTTAAATGCCCAATGTCAAAAGCATAGTTTTTAGGAAGTGCTCACAGCTATAGCACTCTTTATTTATTTCCACTGTACTTCAAATATTAATATTACAATATTTCCTTTTATTGGTCTTACCATCATCATTCAGTGATTCCATTGACATAGCCCTGTTCCTGAAGTTGAGAGAGTCCGTAGACTGGGACAGAATTCGTCTGAGGCCCAGTGGAGAGTCATCGTTCAGATTCCTAAACAGGAGCAAATTACAACAAACAGCTTTAAAATACTAAAAAAGAGACAAGAGGAAATTGATACAGTTAGGCTAACAATGGCTTATAGGACTTATAAATGTAAAAGCTTTAAAATTTGCATCACCTGGTCTTTCTTAACCATAACAATGAACAAGTTGTAACCCATCAAGCTCCCAAAAATTAAATGGTAAAAACAATAAATAATACATAAATCTTACTTAAAATTAAAAAAATATATATATGTTTATTGTTTAACTTTACGTCTTTAGGAGATTAGCTTAGTCTGAATAAAGGCTTAAATTCCCGTAAATAAGGAATACTGTCAATACCAAACAATCATAGTTAGGGTTCAAGCAGTATTTGTTATTATGGCACTATTATGATTATGGTAATACAGGTGGATCCAATAGAACCAGTACTTAAAAACAACCCAATAAACAATACTATAAATTGTATGGAGTGGATATGTCTGTGTGTTTTGCAGTGATAGACTAATAAATGTGAAAGATGTGAAAGGATGAAGTATAATTCTAAATGCCTTGTGTACAGTGCCAAGTAGAGCAGAAGAGCAGTGCTATTAGTCTTTTCTTATCAGAGTAAAGTCTCTTATTAACCTATTACATTCATAACAACTATACTGCTATAATGAACATCCGTTCTACAGGCTCTAAAATAGAACCATGTGGCACTCTATAAGAGATAACAGACATTGCTGAATAATTCACTACATCATTTCTGTATTAGGATTCATAACTGAATGATACGTCTAAGGTTAAATGCTACTTAATTTTATTACTATGGATGTGAATGGCACTGTACAGCAACTACCTGACAACAACAATGCAGGTAAATAAGACAAACATGTTTGTGCTCTCCAGAATCAGGTCACTTCAGGTTACTTTCAGCTAATATGCTTAATCAGTTACTCTCACCCTGCAATGTTATTGGTGGACACGCTCTTGTTGAGGGAGAGGGTGGAGCGTCCCCGGCGAGAGCCCAGAAGAGACTGACGCAGACTGTCGGAGGGGTAGATGGCTGAGCTTGGCCTTTCCTTTATCATGGGAGCTGAAAAAAGACAAATAAGACAGAGAGAGAAAACTTTAAGTTACATATCTGATATGTTCTATATACTGTATCTTTGATTGTATGCAGCCACCATGAGCCTGAGCAAGGACAGGAAAGATGAAGCTCCATTACTTTGGAACATATTTCTTAAAAGAATTGAGTTCAGCTACATTGTGTTGAACCCACTGACGCTACAACAGCTTGTGTAGTCCCTGTAGCGAATTATTGCCAAAAAGATGCTAATAGGACCCTCTGGTGCATTCTGGCAGCATGCCTAATGCCAAGCCTTGGTATAAGGGATATAATCCCCCCAGCATTAAGCTGTGGAGCATGGAATGGTCTTCTATCCAGTAGTTCAGAGAGGATGAGTTTGGGAGTTGGGAATGAAGTGGGGTTCCAAAATGTAGTTGAAAGCCTCCAACAGAAGCAAAAAAACCTTGTATCCATATAGTGTGTATAAAAACAATCTATTCTAGTATTTGCTAGGGTAATGCAGCCTGTTTTATATAATAAATTGCATAGACTTTATGTAAGCAGCCTTAAACCAAAGTAATTTGAGATACATATATATATATCTTTTATAACAGTTTTATGAACAATATCACTTCTTAAACAGCCCATATCATCTCATAAACAGCGACAAAGCTTCAGATAGCCTTTAAATAACATGTGAACCTACACTGCAACAAGAACATAAACTATGTGTGTAATCTCCTGATACTGAACAGAAACCAAAAACAGATTATCAGCACTTAAAACGACTCTGCAGAAGCTGATCCTGTCCAACCTGCCTAGCCTGGCCTAGCTCTAACTACATCAAAGCCACATCACTGATAAAAAGACCACAGTCTTCTTTACCTACACAGGCTGCAGAGACAGTACTCTACCTATAGGAGGCAGTGCTGCTCCTCAGCTTACCTGCACTGCTATCAGGAGTAGGTGTTCAAATCTAAAAGCCGAGAGGAAGGGAGAAGATAAGGTAAACACAGGAAAACTAACTCATCCGCTTGGGAAGAGAAGGGAGGACTGGAGAAAGCAGAAACAATAACACTCACTTTTGCTGCGAAGAGCCACGTTCTGAAGAGCTGAACTGTTCCTCCCCAGCGCTAACTTCTGCTGCTGCAAGAGACAAAAAACCAAACACAATCATGTAGAGTAGAATTAGTATGTGTAGCTATGTGTAATATGAATTACACAAACAAATATAGTTATTGATATCAGATAGAGTCTTTAAAACCGAAAGAGCTACATAAATACTGTTAAACAAAAAATATATATTTTTTGGTATTTTGGATCACTGCTTTTGGGCTGAAGATTTGATTGCATGCAGCCAAGGGAACATTATTGAGACCAGGTAATGATGTTGGATGATTAGTTAAGCCACTCCAACTCCTGGAGCTCCGTCAATCCAAAAAAAAAAAACTGTTCCACCGCTCCACAGCTCAATACTGGGATTTTTATTCCCCCTCTGATGCTTAGCATTGTGCATGTTGACCTTATAATTGAGTAAAGTTACTACTTTGAAGTAGATAAATTCATTAATAACAAGCGGTGTTCACAAACCTATGGTTAGTTATGTTAAGCTAAGCTAAGTAAACAAAACTGTAATTCTTAAAAAACATTTTCTTTCAAAGTCAAATGAGTGCTGGATGTTAATTTACACAGTTTCTTTCCTGAAAACAGTTTATTTGGGTGAGTAAACTGTAAAATGATTTACAGTAAGCTTCGATTTTCCAGATTTCCACTAAGGCTGGGTGCAGCAGCATTAGCAATAGAGGCTATCCGCTAGTAATTGCCACCCGACAGCGCTACAGTGAGGAACCCTGAGTGTTCCTGTAAGCCAGGGTGCTATCAGCTAGTGGTTAGTCCCATGTAGCTTTTTTTTACATGGTAAATGCGTAGACTACAGTCAGATATATTTGACTCTGAACGGTGAAAGAGCTAGCGATTAGCGCAGTTAGCAGGTAATGCTAATACTGTTCCAGCCTAGGTGCTGGAGAACTAATTTAAAATTCCTCTATACTCCTGTGTGGCTTTTCTTACCTTCTGTTTCATTTTAGCACAGTTGGCCAGTGCGTCTCTGCAACGGTTGTGGATGGTGACATTGCAGGCTGTAAAGAGAGAAAAAGAAAAGAGAAAAATAATACAGTTAGAAAGTGTGACACTAAAATACACACCACAAACATATTTGTATAATAATTTCCAGAATAACTTTAGTGCATATTTAATATTAAAAACACTGCCAGTGCTTTTAAAGAATACATGTCACATTAGATTGTATGTTCTTAAATGCCACAAACGTATTAGGAAACCTGCTCAGTTAAGCATTTCTTCTGAAATCAAGGGTATTAAAAAGAAATTGTCTTTTGTTCTACTGTCCAAAGAAGGCTTTTTACCAAATTTTGGAACATTGCTGAGAAGATTTGTTTGCATTCAGGCTGTTAGATAACCACGTTCCCCCCAAATTGTCCCCCCAATCATCCCAAAATTAATGGTTACAGCATCATCATTCCAGAAAACAGTTCCAATACTTCACAGCTAAATGCTGGGGGGCTTTATACACCTCTGTTTGACACCTGGCATTAGAAATGTGACATGATGCTAGCACCTTTCACATGAAATCTGGCATGTCATTGTATACTGTATTATGCTTAAGATAAGCTAATCTGCTGAGCAAAAACTCCTAATGTTCCATTCAATCTCTTAGGCCTTCTCTATTTTAAAAATTAAAAAATCCTGTCTTGATTTATTTCAGCATGTACAGATTAATGTACACATGATTTTTTTTCTTTTTACGTTACTGTTAATCAAGAACAGTTATAGTTGTTTAGTCTGAGATCTTTCTATTTTTCAAGCAAAGTCTATATTTTCAAGCAAAGCACATTAGTTAATTAACATGCAATTCAGCCCTGAAAACATGCTGATTTTATCTCCTAGACGTTATTAACCTTGCTGGATTTCCCCCTGCAGCTACCGTATATCATCTAGTTATGGAAGGACAGCTGCTAAAAAGCACCAAATAGTTCAATAGCTCTTCTGCAGCTGTATCAGAAATGTGTTACTGGAAAGAAAAACAGCTGTCTGCTGTCTGACTGCAAACCCAGTGAAACTGCTAAAGACACAGGCTATGGACTTACATAAACCTTTTCTGACCAGGCTGTGGGATATAAAGCCCCAGTACTGAGCTGTGGAGCAGTGGAACTGTGTTCTCTTAAATTATAGAGCTCCATTCAGTACTTTTAGTTACACACATCACGGAATGCAATCAAATCCTCACAACAATTCTCCTAGCAGAATTCTGTAGTAGAATGTTCTGCCAGGACAGTAGAGACAGTTACTCCAACAAAAGCAGGGTTAACTCTTTCCCAATACCTTTTGGGCAAAAGCAATCTACACATATCTAAACAAGTTAAGTTTATTTTATGGGGTCCCTCGGGGTTCTATTTTAGGACCCAGTTATTTGACGGTAAATATGACATTGATGCAGTGAAGAATCATATTTGTACCCTTTGGTTCGATTTGAGCAGGTGTGAAAACAGTAATTGCACTCAGGTGCAAAACAAAACATCAACTAAATCCACTAGCTGGTCTTGGTCCGGTCCCAAACGAACATTGGAGCGGTTCACTTGCGGTGAGAGCGTGATCAGGTCTCGATTCAACCGAGCTATCAAATATACTCTTTTTATTTGAGCTAAACTGCTGATAAGGTGCAGTTTAATCTGATATATTGGCTAGATAATGCTAATTAACACAGCTATGTACAAACGCTGTCTCTGCTCCATGCTGTTTACACACGTGGTCTGTGCTGCATTCACTACCTGCAGTCGTGCAACTCTTTTTACTACGAGTACAGATGCGCTGCACTTCTTATTGAAAACTATTTTTTGTTTGAAAGTGCAGCTGCAAATTTTAAGCGTTCTGTGTTAAAGCAGCTTCATACTGCACAGATATATGCGTTGGAACACAGACTCTTCTCATTATAATTATTTTCTTGTTCGCACACCAGGCAGCTCTGACCAATCAGAGGAGACGATGTGTGAAACCAAACCAAACAGAGGGAGAAAATACTCCAATTAAAAAAACTGGTGTCAACTGAAACAACTGGTGTAAAAAAGGGCCTAACATTTTTAAATGCTGTAAATGCTTCTACACACACACTTCATTCCAAAAATGGTTCTTTTTGAAATAAAATTGTCATCAAAACCATTTGTAGCTCCTTTATTTTCAGGAGTTTAGCCTAAACTCAGCTGAACCTTCTGATCTGTATCATCAGCATTTGATTTTTACATACAAAAAGATCAAATGAATTGCTGGAAAACATAGCCTCGCATTTGTTCACACTCTATCAGCATTTTTATATCTCATATCTCTTATATGGGGCTTGGAATGGCAACATTCCATACACAAACAGTAGCACCAATCAGCTTTCAGCATTCAGCGTTCCACGCAGCTGCATGCTCATCCTAATCACCACAGCAATCTTTGGATGGATGAGAGAAAGACTTCGACACAAAGGAAAGAGTCTCTTCAGCACTCTCTCTCTCGCTCCCTCTCTCTGTAATTGTCTCTCTATGTCTCTCACTCTCTCTCTTTCTCGCTACTCCTTCCTCCTTCCCCTCCTCCCCATCCCTCATTTCTCCACATTGTTTCAGAGGCCGCTCTTCCTGCGCAGTGTTTTGTAGACAGGAAGTCCTCCTCAAACAGGGGGAAGTGTGTTGAAGGGGGGGATGACTGGAGCACAGTTGAAAAGGGTGATTAGGGTCAGAAGTAGCCATGTTGAGGGTCCGCCAGGGGCTTTTTAACTCATTCGTCAAGACAAACACAGCATCCATCATGGTCTCGAGAAAGCAGAATGCAGCAGCAAGAACAGCCTGTGTAGAACGTCTGGTAGAGCATAAAGCGTAAAAGAAACGGTGAGCAAAAAAACCCCTAAGAATTCTTGGTGGAATTTTTAACTTTAAGCTGCACAGATGTGCAAATATAAACACAAACTGGGGGTGAGGTGGGTGGTGACAATGTATTGAAAGTCTCACAGCAATGCTCTAAAATCTATGAGAAAGATTTTTCTCTGGACAGTAGAGACAGTTACTCCAACAAAAGTAGGATACATTCTTTTTAATATCCTTTACTTGTCTCAATATGTTTGTATACATATTTTGTTTATATTTTAAGGTAATACCATTGAATGCAAAAATGAAGCTCCCTGTAAAAAATGTTTTTTTTTTTTGTTCCAACTATTATACATTCTTGACACAATATACTGCAAGAAACAACTGCAGGACAGAAAGTATGCAAAAAAAAAAAAAAAAACATGGCAGCTTCAATGATCTCTAAAAAGGGTCCCTATTGTTGTATACAAGAGTTTTAATAAGCTTAGCAAACTGAATAAGTTTCCTGGGCCCAAATAATTGCATTTACTTGTTTGTGTGAGTTACAGTTCAGTACAAAATTGTTAACCTATGCATTCTATTCTATTTTTATGAATCTTTTAAACTCTGTGGAAATTGAAGATCAAAGTAAAGTTTTTGAAGATGTTTCCAATGAGGCAAAACTAGTTCTACATTTTTACAAAATATGGGACGTGCTAAACTTCTTGCTCTAAAATTCTGAATAAAAATGTTCTTTGTATTAAAAAAGAGCTTTTCTTGGAGTGACGATTTGATTGCATTTAAGAACAAGAGCATCAGTGAGTTCATAATGTTGGATGATCACCACAACACCTCCTCCCCAATTTCACACAACTCATCCCAAAAGTATTGGATCGAAAGGATGTTCACAAATATTTAGACATACAGTGTATTTGGTACCAAAAATTGCACCTTCTCATAGACCAAGACAATCCATAGTCAAGGGCAACCCCAAAAACTCAGCTCCAAACAAATAGCACCAAAAAAAAAAAAAGAGAAAATTGCCCTACATCCTCATTAAAACTCAAGTGTAGTTTGGAGTGCTTCATTGCAATTAGCATGAAAAAGACTTGGCCTTTCAATCGTCTCCCACATCCTCCTAAATATGACCATGACGACATGAGAAATGATGCGTTTAAGAAAAATGAGATGGCAAAACAGGAACAATGCTTAAAACAGCACACGCAGCAGATTGAGGGTGGCTGGTGAGGTCACTTCCTGAACATCTGATGGAGTGATAAGTCAGAAAGGATCTATTTTTACCTCAGACATAAACAGGGGGAGTTCAGAACGGCAAGCGACGCTTCAGAAGAAAGAGGGGTTGTGCCCTTTTGGATGCTAACTAGTGTCAGAACCATGCTAATTCGAGTCTGAGGGTGTTTTGTAGGAGCAGGGCGCACCCCTCTTCTGGACAGGGAGGCCTTTGTTCCTCCTAACAGCAGCTTGCACACTCTCGCGCAAATAGGAAGCGCATGCAAACACTTCCACCGCGTCTCAGAAACGCCTCATACCTCACTTTAACAGCCGCCTTGAAGTTTCGGCCAAGCTACAAAGAGCTAGGCTAGCTGAAGGCCCCAATTCCAGCTTTCCGAGTCCAAACACATGGAATTTCTTCCACCAGCATCTCATTAAAGGCAACACCCATCCCAGAATAAACCAGCATACGCAACCCGGCATGCTTTCCCTGCAATAATGGGCCTCGGCCTCCAGAACAAACAAGATTCCACTGTTCCGTTCAGTGCGAGGCTCATAATGTCAAGCACAGTAGGCCTCATTCAAGAACACGTTCTGTCCTCCAGTTGAGTTTTCCTTTCACACACACTCATACACACACAGATCCTCCAACGCTAAATAAACAGGCCTTGCCCCGAGTTACTTAACCAACCAACATGGCTGAAACAATCATGTTCACTATTGATGCGCTTGTTTTTGAGTGGGGGGGCAATTTCGTATGTTGCAAGATCACCTTTACTCGTCATTTTTACAGCCCAGCCTTACATCAATAAGGTCCTACAACAAGTGGCCATACCTTTTCTGAATGCTCACTCACTCTAGCACACTATTCTAACAGTACAATGCTCGTCCACATACTGGTGCCAATCTTAAGAGCTTGTCTTAAAAGTGGCAGTCTGTATTATTTTGTTTCTAAACTGAAAGCAGAAGCATTTCTGAGCGGAGAAGGGATAAAATATTGTGTTTAAAATGGTACCAGTGTGCTGAAACGACCATCCCTGCTAAGCCTAATATATTAATTCTAAAAACTGGGGTGTCGGGTCGCTTTTCGCAGGAGTTCTTCTGGCCACGTCACATGCTTATGTACTTACATCACATGTAGAACCTCTAAAAGAGGATCCGGCTCAGTTTTACTGAATGCGAGGGATGGTGGAGCAATGGAGACTTCAGAAGGGGAAACTCAGACCCCAGTAGCTCACTCACTCAAAGTTAAAGCAAAGTCTGTAGTTGAAGTGAAGTCTCTCTGACTGAACATAACCTGGAATTGGATTCTCTCGCATGCTTCAGACATCAGCTTCAAAGATATAGATGCTATAGCTTTCCCTTCAATAATGAGCCTCAGTCTCAAGAACAAAAAAGATTCCACTGTTCCGTTCACTGCGAGGCTCTTAATGTCAAGCACAGTAGGCCTCATTCAAGAACGCGATCTATCCAGTCTAGTTTTCCTTTCACACACACTCATACACACAGATCCTTCAACGCTAAATAAACAGGCCTAACCTCGAGTAACTAAACCAACATGGTCAAAATAATCCTTGGGAAGAGTAGTGGACAACTCCTGAGCCTTTTATGTTCTATGCCACTTTTGCAGCTCTGTTTGAACAAGGCCTTACAAAGAGCGCAAATATAGAGCAACAGAAAAACCAAGCAACCATGCTATGTAGCTGATATGTACCGTCTATCAGAGCAAACATGCAAATATTATTTTACAAGCCGATATGTTTATGGAGCTCCACATTAATCCCTTTAAACCAGAAGCTGGCCTACTTTTAAAGTGAAGAAGATTTTATACTATAGATTATTTTTGTCACATATTTACAACATGAGAGTTTACAGTCATAGCACCAGTTTTTCTCACAGATGTTACAAGTCTTAAAGATTCCATTTCATTCTCATAAGGACCTGCACTTTAATTCAGCACCTGTGCACATGCCTCCAGCTAATGCGCATCAGCTGATGCACTCTGGTTCACCTGAGTATTGACTGTTTTCACCTGGGACTAATTATGACTATTTGTCTGTTTGAACCCTGACGGTGTCAATCTCTAACTGCAAAGATTTTCCAGCATTACCGTGAGCAAGTGTTTTTTTTTCTTTTCTGTTCTGATCTATAATTTCTTTTACTTTCTTTTTCTAGTTTTTGGGTTTGCCCCTATTGTGTGTTTGCTGTATATTCATCTGCCATATTTTGATTCCTGCCATGGGTGGAGCTATCCCTTTTTGTAGGGGTACTCACATTTTGTCTGTATATAAAAATGCAGAACCAACATCAGTTACACTATTATTACATAAAGAACGTCTTTCTCTCAGAACTATACTGAACCTTTTTTGGTTCAGAGTGTACATTTACTATTAATACACAAACCTAAATATGGATATTGTGGTGCAGTGGATATCACCACCCCCTGCCAGTGAGCTACCATGTGAGAGACTGGGGTTCAAATCCAGGTCTGGGTAACTGTGCTGTGCTACACCAATAAGAGTCCTTGGGCAAGACTCCTAACACTACATTGGCCCTCCTCTGCAATAGGAATAACCTTGTAAGTTGCTCTGGAAAAGACTGTCAGATAAACTGTAAATGTAAATGTAAATGTAACCCTACAACACACAAATATAAAACCTATTAATATTATTGATGACAAATTTACTGTATAATACAATAAAAAAAAAAATAGAATAAGGCCTATTGTAACATACTTTCAACTTCACGTCAGTGGTTTAT
This sequence comes from Astyanax mexicanus, assembly GCF_023375975.1. Classification (NCBI taxonomy): domain Eukaryota; kingdom Metazoa; phylum Chordata; class Actinopteri; order Characiformes; family Acestrorhamphidae; genus Astyanax; species Astyanax mexicanus. Next base: position 40,495,682 of record NC_064411.1, read on the forward strand.
TGTAAGGAATAAGCTGTACTGTAACATGCAACAAGGATTATCAAAACATATGTGACCCAAAGCATAAGATTATGATATGCTATATACTGTACATGCATATAATTTAAATACAGTATGCTGTGCTATAAAGCACGGTTCTGCTCTAATCTGCATGTCTGTATAATTTAAAGCAGAGGGATTAGGTCATAGAGAGCTGAGGACCATCCTGCATAATCTGAGCAGTAATCAGTGTCTGGGGGAATAATCCTATACACACTTACACAGCACTGCACCGAAGCCGCTACACTCTGAGCTCTGCTCTTCACAGACCAGAGCTGACATCACTGAACAGTCTGAACACCGTAAACTGAGAAGGAACGCTATGTTAGAAACTGTCAGTAAAATGCGGTGCTGTGGAGATGTTTAATAAAAGCCCCGGGTCGTTGGTATGTGGCGGACGATTCTAATCTGCTCTTTGTGCCAGTTCCAATCTGCCACACCTGATTCCACTGACCACGTGAACAGCAGATTGGACAATGTGCTGGTCAGCTGGCAGGCTGGGGGCACGCAGGGAGCAGCTTGAGCTGAGACGTTTTATCAGTTTTAGAACTCAGAGATTATTTTCTCAGGAATAGTAACTTTATATTTGTAATTCAGAATAGCTACACTAGAATTGGCAATAACAAAACTCATAACATAATTTCTTTCTGTACAGTGAAGTATTTATGGTGCCTGGTAATTTATGTTCCATACCATGAAGATAAGGATTTTGTCTTTTCAATTATATGATAGGACAGATCATGTTTTATATGAACTTAATTTATCTAACTTAATTAAATTAATTAAGACTGTCAAAAAGGATTTGTAATAAAATATTTTATATATTTATTGTCTAGCCTTTTTTCTATGATAGCCTTACCTCAACTTGATTAACTTGACTACATAAGCTAAATACTAAATATTGTACAAACAATAACAGTCAATAAATTTTAATAAACAGTTTATAAAGATACATAACAAGACATTTGGACTACTTTATCCTTATAATCAAAGCTGGCTTTATCAATGTTTTACCACTGTATAATTATTAGTACTTATGTCTACTTTAAAATAAAGTCAAGTTCAATGTAAGTAGTTTATTTATTATAAATAAGGTCTACTTTAGTATGTAGTCAAGCAGCAGACTTATTTTATGTCTACTTTAAAATAAAGTCAAGTTCAATTAGATTTTTAATACATTTAAGTAGTTTATTTTGCTAAAAATAAGGTCAAGTTTATTTAAATATGCATGCAGTTAATTCACTATTAATAATATTAATTTTAATAAGAACACAATGTTCTACACAAATGATCAAAAACAGGTTTCATGACAGGTCTTGACATAAATGTACAGTACCAGTCAAAAGTTTAGAAAAAGTTTTCTTTATATGTTTTTTTTTTTACATTGTACTTTTAATATTAAATACTATATTAAAGTAACCCATGCAGAATTATACATTTTAATCTCAGTGTCTTCATGAGGTAGAGCCATCCTGGAATAGTTTTCTCACTGTATTAAAGGAGTTCCTGGAGGTGCTGAACAATAGCTGCTGCTTTTCCTTCACGCTGTGAAGCTCCAGCTCATCCTAAATCACCTCAAATCACCATTTCAGTCGGGTTTAGGTCAGGGGACTGTGTTTATTATGTAGATCCATATGTGTCCCTTAACTGTTTTCATGTATTTAATTTTAATCCACAATGTAGAAAATAAATTAAATAAATGAATTAAAAAAACATTAAATGAAAAACATATTTATTATTAGTAGTAGAATTATTATTGTTACTATAAATATATATTTCTGTGTCCATTTTGGCAATTTCAAAGTAATAAACACAAACTTTGGTGGAGTATCGTTTTCATGTCAAATAAATTGAAATGTCCTAATGGTTAGAGCTTGTTTAAAATGTACAATATCTGGCATTATCTATGAAGGTTTTAGAATTTGCTGCTCCTACAAATCCTTCACATGGATTTTTGTGTTGAAAGAAAGGTCATATAAGTTTAGCTGTAAATGTTGCATTTTAAAACCTTCTAAAGTGCTTGTACTGAGGAGCTAAAACAAGAACATGGTCTCTGAGGTCTTGTCAGACAATGAGTTAACTCCACAGACACTGTCAGGCCATATCCCACAGGGAGCAATTCATACCCATTAGCTACAACACATCCTACTGACCTACAAAAGCCAGATGTCAATATCCACTTCAAATTGAGTCAATCAATGCAAGTCTTCCCTTTTATCCAGCAGCGAGACTGTGATCAGACAGAGAGCGAAACGACTGCAGAGTGATTCTGTTTCAGTTTACGTGTTCTGGGTTGATGGTTCTAGTGTGTGAGGTTCTGTGTCTGTGTGTGTATATGTGTGTGTGTGTTTGGGGTGGGTGTCCGCCTGCCTCTCTCTACAATAGAGCTGGAGGATGTTGGTGTGACAGACAGCTTGTTAATCTCTCACACTCGTCTCCCTATCCCCAGATGCACTAATTCCAGATTACAGTTGGAGTGGCGGGGGGAGTCGAGGGGGGTAGCAGCTGTGAGCTGCGCAGAAAAGGGGGCTTCTGAGATACTGGAAACAAAAGACCCACATGCTGCATTAAAGCTGAGGACTTTACCATAAAGCCATGCATAATCGCTCTATTATCAGCGTGTGCCAGCTCAATGAGACCCTACTGTATGCGCAATTACCACGGACCGCCCCTCTTTATTCAACGTATGTGGTCGTATACGCTGTGTTTATATATGTGCTATATTGTATATGGAATTAGGTAGGCCTGTCATGAGAATTGTATTATTGGATTATTGTACAATATATGGAAACAGCCTCAACAATGACATTCTCAAGATAAACATTATGTTTACATGTGTGTTTGTTTATATAAGAAAGGAACATTAGCACATTTTAAGCATTTAAAAATATTAGGGCTGGACCCGAATATTCGGGTATTCGGATATTCGTTCGTTGAGTAGGTATTCGGTTTTTAATTTTGGTATTCGGATATTCGTTTTTTTTCTCCTTTCCAGAGTTCCACCTCACTCTAACCACTTCTGTTCTCGCGGGTCCCGTCAGAATATCTTGCGCGCGGGACAGAACTGAACTGTTATTGGCTGGAGCGGGAGTTTAATCCAGACGATGCGGGAGCAAATTAATAAATAGTTAAGAAAACTGTAATAATTGTAAAAAAAAAAAAACTAAAGAAAACTCTCAACGCGCAGGATGGACCGACACACACACGCACACACCGATGGTGTTTGGACTGGGGTAAGGAACGGGACCGCACTATTCAGCGCTGCTGTTTTAATAAATATATAAGTAAATTTGAAGCATTAAATGTAGTTTATTTCATTTATATTAGGAACGTGGGGCGGGAGCGGCAGAAATGTGTATGTGGCGGGCGGGCGCGGGATTAAAAGAAGCAATTTTTTTGCGGCGCGGTAACGAGACAGAAACGCGGGAGCGTGGAAGAGTGGGTTTAAAAATCAGTCTCGCGCAGACCTCTATTATACATGATAAAAAAAAATGCAGGCTCTTCGAAACTGATTTATATAATAAAACGTAAGGGGTAATGTGGCAACAGTAGGGGCTAAATCGGTTACAAAAGCCTGGCCTACAAAAATGATGTCTGAACGAATTTCCTCTTATCTAATATAATTTAAAATGGTTTAAAAATATAAAATAATTTCTAAGCAAACAAAATATTTAATATTGAGCTTATAGCCCAAGTGCAAAAATACAAAATCAGTAATATGCCCTGCACAATCCTTTAACCGAAATAGACCAAGTACAGTTTACAATGACTGTCCTCTAATATAATTAACAATGTTTAAGAATATAAAATACTTCCTGAACAAACGTTTTTTTTGTTTGTTTTTTTAAGCAAATAGCCTAAGTGTGAAAACACAAACAGCAATTTACTGGGCTGGCTTGCGCAGCGGAGAAACCGTGCAGCAGCAGCCTCCTAGCCTGCTTACGCAGCGGATAAGCCGCGGTGTGGGGCAGCAGAAATTCCGGGATGAAAACACAAAGAAATCTGGGCTAAAAACACAGAAAAAATATGGGGTGAAAACACAAAAATCCGGGATAAAAACACCAAAAATCCGGGGTGAATATGTCTCGTTGGTCAGAGCAAATTGAACATTTTTCAGTGGATTAAAGGGGCCGTGATTTGCTTTTTTTTTATTTATTTTTTTTACCTCTTTTTTTAAAAACGAATATTCGAATATTCGCTTCGAATCAGTGCCGAATATCCGGAGCTCAAAAAACGCTATTCGGGCCAGCCCTAAAAAATATACTGCAAACGTTTAAACAGTATAAATTTCAAATTTTTAAAATTCATTTATATCTAATATAATTATATCTAGTATAATTTATTATACTCCAGCCTTGGATACACAGTGGACATTATTTATATCATCACTGTTGAATTACAAAAAAATAAAAATCTACTCATTTTTCTACCCAATTTAAGCAGAGCAAAATAACCCACCCACTTCCGAGGACTGCTGCTAAGGAAAGCACCGGATACCCGATTCCAAATCATCAGCCAACAGAAGCCTGGGCCACTCAGGAATACAATGGTGAACAGATGAATGTGATACGGGGAGAGAACACCATCTACCTACCCAGAAAGAACATGGATAATTGTGCTCTCTCAGACTCTGGCTACTGATGGTAAGGCAGCATTACATTGGATGGAATTCAAACTCTCAATCCTTGTGCTACAGTGTCAGCATCTGCCTAATCAAATCAAATCTATTTTAGAGCGGCAAATAATGATTATTTTGGCAGTCGATTAATCTGATGATTATTTTTTCGATTAGTCGATTAGTCAACGGTTATTTCTACCATGTCCTCCATCTCTAAAAATGTTAGAAAGAGCTGAAAATATGACTTACCAGCCATTTAAACGTCTAGGGAAAGTACTGATATTTATAGAGTAAATATGTAATCTGTAGTGTTTGGGCACTTTTAGAGACACAAACTAAAGTAATGCGGTACTGTTACTGTTACAAATTAATGATTCGTTGACAATGAAATTTGAAGTCGGCAAATTTAAATAACTGACATTGTCGATTATATTGACTAATCCTGGCAGCCCCAATTTATTTGTATAGCACTTTTTACAACTGATGTTGTCACAAAGCAGCTTTACAGAAATGTGATCACTGGACAGAGAATCAGGCACTACAGCTATTGAATACCAGGGTTCACATACATTTTAACCAATACATTTCTATGACTTTGATAAAAGCAAAAATCAACCAAAACTATAATTAAAATTGATTATAGTAGGTCTAAAATGAATAAAATGTTGACACACAATCTTCAATAATAAAATGTGTGTCAGATCTTGGGAACTCTATTGTGTAGGCTTAAATTAGCTCTTAAATTAATTAATTATTGACCTGACATATTCGCTAGCTCAAAATAGATTTTCTCCATCGATAAACTTAAACACAAATATTTGTAGACCAAATTTACTTGACTTTTCCAAAACTTCCTGCATATTTTTATTTTTCCAAAACTCATCCAGTCCTGGAAATTGCTATTTTTCAATTCTATGACTTTTCCAGGATTTTCATGACCGTACAAACCCTGGAATATACAATTCAGAACCTCCAGTGAGCAACGGAGGCAAAACAACTCCCTTAGAGCTGGAGGAGGAAGAAACCTTGGTAGGACCAAGGCTTATGTACAAGGGGGGACCATCCTACCTCTGGTCAGACAGCTTTTAAAGGAATGTTAAAAAGACATTATATTATTATATATCCATTACAGTTAATATCATTGTGTATGTTATCGGTAGCAGACAGTCCGAACTAGTCCGAGGCATGTTGCAACAACTGGACTATTGGACAGCTTAGCCAGTTGGATTCCCATTTCTATATTATTCATATAATCTATTATTTATAGTATCATTATTACTAAATGATCAGGACCAGCAGAACCACCACAAAGCAGGTATTGTGTGGTGGCTCATTCTCAGAACTGCACTGACTCCACTGACATGATAGTTCTGGGACGAGTGGATCAGACACAGCAGTGCTGCTTGAGTTTTTAAACAATAATATATGCCTAAAGTACTGAGCAGATCACAAAGCATTTCTCCAAAATCACACTCTCTCTCACTCACTCTATCCCACTTGATCTCACTCTATCCCACATCTCAATCCCCCTCTCCTCCACTAACCTCCAGTGTCATCAGCAATGATAATGTATTCACAGACACCCCTCCCAACCTCATCCGCGGTCCAATACCGCCTTCCAGATTTAATTACACCCTCCATACAGAATCGATTGCCCCGCTCTGGGCTACGGCTACTGCTCCTACTGCCCCTGCTACAGTTCCTCAGAACAGTCCCGTAGAGGAACACGGATACACCGGCCCTGTCATTCCTTCAGGCAACAGACTCGTACAATTACTGCCTTCGCCATCGGCCAGAACTCTCCCAACCCCCCACAGCCCACCTCCCTTCTTTTTTTTTTTGCTTCAAAACCACCACATGTCAAGGTGACGAGGGCAGGCTGAACCTCCAGTGCACTCACTGAAGCAGCGCACTGTGATATAGACTGCTTATTTAAAATCTAACTTTACATTACCATAGATAAAATCAAGTATAATATATATATTTATTTAGGGTGGGTGTTAACCCTTTATTGATGCAGTCATTAATAACAAAAGCATGCTGTCATTTTATATTCATTATTTCTGGCTCACAAATCACTGTATCAACACTTGAGGCAGGAGATTAATTCTGCGTTTATATTTGTTAGTAGAAGATGAATACATTTATGATAATTTAAATTGCATGAACATGGTGGATAATTTTTTTAAAGAAATCACTATATTTTTGGCTAATTTAATTGCTGTGGGAACTCTGCTGTATTTAGGGTCATATTAACTATATAACTATAAAACCTCTCTTGAGCAACGTTCTTCTAATGTTCTTTAGTAAAGGTATTTTTCAGGTCCCTATTATTTTTTTAGCTTGCTAACTAATGATTCCTCTACTTCCCTTTATATAAATATATATTTTAATATCTCTCAGAATGTGCAGGGTCACATAAGGTAAATAAAATATTTAATTATTATTTATAAAATTAATTTACAACGGACAAAAATAATTTTTAAATGCTACAACGTGACTGATATAAAAGGGAAATCTGCACTGTTCTCATTTTTTACATGAACAGATGCAGATTATATCTGCCCAGTATCATTTATTTTACTCCAATCTTTGATATGCAGTGTGCATTATTAATACCATGAAAGGTTGGATTACTGATGTCTGGAGGAATATGATTAAAATTCCTGTATTTTTAATATTGTTGTCTATTGAAAAATAAAATGTCGGTTTTGTCCAATATTGTGTGAAAACATATATATATAAATATATACAAAACTATATATAAATGCTTCAAAATGACTTTATATTATTGTTTATATTTATATTATTGTTCTATTATTGACTTCTGTTGTGAAAGTTGCTATTTTGGACATAAATGTTTTGTTCAGACAGCGACAGTATATACAGTAATTATCCTACAACAGAAATTAAACTGTATGCAAATACAATTAATTATGTTTATCAATACACAACTGCATTAAAGTATTAAAACAAAAAGAAGAAAAGACTTCCCATTTTAAGCAAAAAAGCATCTAATTACTTCTAAAAAAAGGTTCTTTAACTTGTAATAATAGGAAAAGTGGAACCATTTTTGACATTTAAAGCTGTTATTAAATTATTCTGTAAAGAATCTTATCAAAGAGGTTTTCCTTGTATTTGAAAAATAAATTAGCCAAGAAAAAAATGCATCATTTAAGAATTTAAATTATCTAAATTGTTCTATATCTATCCACTAAATAACTTAGAAAAGAAAATAGCTTTAAGAAAAACTACTGAACCCCAGGAAGATAGAGGCCTTAAGTCAAACTTTCTAAATACGCTCAAACACACTGATTTAACACTTCAAATATGTTGTACATAACCTACCGCTAGTTCTTAGTCAGTTTGCTTTGGGCTATTTCCACCCATTTGTGTAAATCTGCATTAGTTCAGTGGGGTTTGATGGCTGTCACAGAGCATGGGGTGCAATTATAGGTCTGCAAATCACTCGGGACGTAAACTGCTAGTGTCACTCAGCTTGACAGCACTGAAACAGCATGTGGCAGCATGACACACTGCACTTGACATAAATGTCACAACACGCATGTGGTTTGTGTCACAACACTATTAATGTGTACTCAACACTGCATTTACTGTTATTAAGAGCTGAAGATCGTCATTTATTCAGTTTAACCTCAGCATAGCTTGACCTATTCTGAATCATCGTTCTGTGTGAAACTGACTAATTACCGCTGTGTACGAAAATACTGATATATCAACATACTGTGATATGATTTTTAACATTGCATTGATTCTGAAAAACAGGACTATGACAAATAAAATATGTATTTATTTATATGTATTTATATACCTCCCTTACAATATCACAATACATCCTAATACATTAATTTGTTATCACTGTATCAGGATTAGGCCTGTCATGATAACAGATTTTGGGTCAATATATTGTCCCAGAAATTATGCAAAAAAAGAATAACATTCAGACATTGGGATGATTGTAGTTTAAATATATAAAATGCAAAAAATATGTAATAAAATAAAAAAGCCTCTTTTATACCAATTTGACATCACCTTATATCAAGGTCAGCAATAATTAATCAAGGTCATGTGCATGTATTTTATGTTAATAAAATGTTATTATTGTGAAATGGCAAATTAATGCTTTAATACTTTGTAGGTAAAAGCATGTGTTGTGGATATTCTAGGTAGGGGTGGGCGATATGGCTCTAAAATAATATCACTATATTTCAGGGTATTTTTGCGATAACTACATACTTGCGATATAGGAAAACAGAAAAAAAATTAATTAATTTCAGGAATATAGTATAAGAGTATAACAGCATAATCATAATGTGGCAAAATAAATAATATAGCATAAAATAATATAATGCAGCAAATAATATTGCAGAATATTTAGTGCATGCATATAAACTGCAAACTAAAACAATTATACAATAAATACAATTTATACTTAAAGCTTCACAGAAATAATAGACCACTTTTAAGACAGAACAGCCCTATTATCACGATATGGATTTTTAATATCACAATATTTCTGCGTCACGATATATTGTATACAATATAATATTGCCCACCCCTATTTCTAGGCATTTTTTTATCTGTATTTAAATTATATTGTATTGATCCAATTTTTTTAAATATATGTAGCATATTGTATTTAAATTTTGCCCAAATTATTCAGCCAAACCCGAACTCTACCTACTGGAAAATCTCACTGATCTGATTGGAAAAAAAAAAATTTATTCAGTTTATTTGCATGTAACGGCAAATTATTTTTAAACAATAAACAATGTCCTACAATTTTATTTACAATAAATCACCATATACTGTCTGGCTTATAGTATTGCAGTGTACAGTATTTTGCAATATATGGAATTCTTACTCCTGTATCATGATACATACACTATAATATTGCCACACAGGCTGCAAACCAACTGATTACCTTAAAATATGAAAAAATATAATGATTGTAAGTGATATATAATACATGAATCCATTAATTCATATTAATATTTCATTAAACTCTACAGAGATATGACCTATCACACGGAAACAAAGAAACGGTGGCCGATTGACAGTAATTAATATAGCTAGATATTAATATTCACCCCCACCTCCCCACCCACTAATGCACCTACCCACCGCATTTAGCCGCATTGCTGCATGCTGCATGCTTGTATGCGGAGGAGAGTGGAGGCATTGGCTTCTCTGCAAGGTCAGATAGGAGAGGTAGTGCTGATCTCAGCATTCGCAAGGACACCAGAATCACCCAGCACTGCCTTCCAGCAGCCATTCAGGAGATGCATCCTCACCTTCACCACCATAAATCATCACTCCTTCCACTCCTCCTTTCCTCTCTCTCTCTTTATCTCTCCCTACTGCATGCAGACATTTACATACTGCTTTAGCACACGCACTTGGAACATATTTAAAAGAAGTATTCTGTAAATTAAATGCATGAAAGTGACAAACCTTTAGAAAATGTTCAAAACATTTATGATTCTAAAGTTGATGGTTCCTCACCATCACATATCTTAGTTTTAGTCAAACTCAAAAGTCGAAATTAAAACTGTTAATGTACTAGAAATACAAAAGACTCCATATTGCTGTGAATGTTTTACGTTTTTCAATGGTGTCCACACTTTACACACTATCCCTTACTATCTCTATCACCTGGTGCAGTAATTTCGTCTGATTTATACATGTATTAAATAAAATGCAAAAAGATAAAAGTAATGACATAATAATTTTGATTGTTTTCTGTTTTTACAACAACATTTCTGTTTCACAACATGTTTTAGAGCAAAAAAGAAGGGAAATCACAAATATCTAGTCATAAGAAAGTACAGCTTATCTGGAAAGATAATATGTGCTGGTTGCTGAACAGATAACTAGATAAACAAATTAAATAAAATAAAAACTAACTAAATAAAACTAAATTGATGGCCAGTTTTATGGTTTTGACACTGTTTTATGGAACCAAAACTGATTCTACTATACAAGTGCTGAAAGAACTATTTGCACTCTGTGTATGTGAAGTAGGGTTGGACAATAATTTAATATATATTCAATATATATGCATATATATATTTAGAACTTGCCCAATGCCTACACTAAGCTGACAGCTACATGGCACTCTTCTGAGCTTTATAACTAAAGACCAAAGTACCGTATAAACATAACAAAACAGGAAAATTTCCACTAGCCTGCCATCAATTAACACCAAGTAATCCAGCTCTGAACAACAATTAACAACATGGCTACCATGCTAAAAGCCTGCCAAAGCCTTTTGCTGTGTCTATTCCAATCACAGCTTTAATAGACTTGTGGATAACCAACTATTCTAAGCTTCATAGTGCAGGTTCAGAGTAAGGTACAGAAATGATACACATCAACATAGCAAACAAAACTAAACATTTCCAACAGCACAGTGTCATCTACCTGTCATCAACTACCATCGAGTATTGCAGCTTGGAAAAACTGTTAGCATCACGTTCCAAGCCTGCTGAGGTCAGCTGTTAGCACTGCAGCTAACTAAGCAACATCAGTGCAATATAATTCACACCACAGGTGGATGATTTTATACAGTTCATATCAAAATCGAGAAATCTCTAATGAGGAGGTTCATTAAGCTTTGAAAGGTTCCGCTCCCTTGCACATCTTAATAGAGAAAAGCTTCTCTATGGAACAAATTTTTTTTGTTTTTTCAGTGGCATCACTCAAAGAGATATTTTTAATCCTAAAATCCTTAATAGCACTTTTTTAAAAATATATAACAGTGTAAAATACAGTTGTTAAACAACCCCAAAATCATACAGATAAGCCAGGAAACCAATTAAAACCTTTATTTTAATGGGTGTCAAAATAAGACTTGGGGAACATATTAGTAGAATATAGACAATAAAAACAATACGTCATGCTTTAATTGGATTGTTATGCTATAATTAATATGCATCCCTGATTATAACTGGCTATAATGGATCCCACTATTACAAAAGTGGTGCAGATTTTGTAATGCCACAATCACCTTTATTTATTTATTTATATATTTTTTTAACACTTCTATTCGTCTACATTTTTCTCTCTTTCTTTTTGTTTACTCTCTATCCTCCAGCTGTTCCTCTGGCCTGGTGGAGAGGCTGCTGGGCTCTCCCTGCACACACTGACACTATTGTCTGGGCGGTACAGGAGGGTGGGGGTGGTGCTGGAAGTCAGCAGCTGATTGATTTTGGAGGGGGGCTGAGGTGGGAGGAGGGTGTAAATGGGGGATGGGAAAGAGGAGAGAGAGAAAGTGTAGAGAGAGAAGGCTGCAGGAGAGATCCCTGCAGTTAGCTCTCCTGCCTACCCTCTACTCCCATCTGCCGTTATTCTTCTTTTCATCTCTCATTCTCTTTCTTTTCCCCTTAAACTGTTTTATTCCTAAAGAGTATGTTTTATAACACACACACAGTGTCAGGACAAGGAGGACACATACAGCGAGTATACATCATACAGTAAATATGTGGATAACAAAAGCATATCTCATATATATATATATATATATATATATATATATATATATATATATATATATATATATATATATATATATATATATATATATGACATACATATGCATCTATATGTTACTATATGATATATATTATCATTTTATATGTATTATACAAATTTGAACACTTATATGTAACAATATCTGTTCCATATATATAACATAAGTGTAGTATTTGTATGTAACAGTAATACATCGCATATACAGCTCTGGAAAGAAATTAAGAGACCACTTCAGTATCTAAATCACTTTCTCTGATTTTGCTATTTATATGCAATGTATATGTATATATGTATATGTATGAGTAAAATGAACATGGTTCTTTTATTCTATAAACTACAGGCAACATTTTTTCCAAATTCCAAATAAAACTATTGTCAGTTAGAGCATTTATTTGCAGAAAATGAAAAATGGCTGAAATAACAAAAAATGCTGAGCTTTCAGACCTCAAATAATGCAAAAAAAAGTTCATTTTAAAAAGATTTTAAGAGCTCAGAAATCAATATTTCAATATTTGGTGGAATAACCCTGTTTTTTATTTTTGGCATGTTCTCTTCCACCAGTCTTACACACTGCTTTTGGATAACTTTATGCCTGCACTCCTGGTTCAAAACTTCAAGCAGTTCAGCTTGGTTTGATGGCTTGTGATCATCCATCTTCCTATTGATTATATTCCAGATTTTTTAAATTTGGTAAAATCAAAGAAACTCATCATTTAATTTTTCTTAATTTATTCCAGAGATGAATATACGTATTACATATATGTATGTACTTACATGCAGTTGTCTTATATGCCCGTATGCCCCATATGTTTTATAGGTGTAAATGTGCAAAAATAGAGCTTTTGCCTAAAGCCAATTAGCTTCATTTTCGCTACAAATTTAGAGTGCTCTAGCCCTGAAATTGTGCCAAAATGCATGCACGCACACACACACAAATCTGGCACTCTCCTTTGGGTGGTAAAAGGGCTTTGCTGGCTTCACTGGATGATGATAAATTGCACTTTGCCACGTGGCACACAGTGAGAGAGCGCTCTAGCATGCGCTCTAGTGAATTCCCCTGCACCCCGTGTGTGTGTGTGTGTGTGTGAACACAGTCAGCGTATCGCTGATTTTCTCCCATACTTGAACACAGTCAGCATACCACTGACAAATTCACACCGGTAGAGCCTCCAGAAAATTCACAGACCTGAGACCAGCTTCATTAACACGCTATTCTGCACCCTCTAAAACTCCACCTCATTGGGTATGAGAGGAACCTGTGTAGGAGCTAAACTTCATTATCACATTGTCAAACCCCTCACAGCAATGTGACAAAAGCTTTAAGAGTTTAACACCCCTGATTTCAGAAGAAACGACGGATGAATGAGCAGGTGTTCCAATACTGTTATCTATAGAAGAAGCGTAGATAAAATATAAGACCCTTACAGTTTAAATGGTCATGAATAATAGCCTTCTAATAGGTATGTGTGTGTTTGCATCTGTGTATGTGTGTGTGTGTGTGTGTGAGACTCACTGGGGCAGCTGAGGGCCTCCTTGGCGGTGATGCTCTTGTTGCAGGCTGAGCAGAGTGTGGTGGCTGATACAGTGAGGGAGGTGAAGAGATGGCCGTTACTGTAGCGCGCCTCCCTCTCCCGCGCCTCCTTCTCTCGCTCCTTCATCCTCTCCTTCTCTTTGTTCTGCAGAGGAAAGGAGAAATAGACACAACTGGTGAGCTTTAATCCAGCACTCAATAGAAGCTATATGGTAGTTTTTATTATTGTTGAAGCATAAGTCTGTAAGTTTTGAGGATTTGGGGAGGATTTAAAGAGACCTCTCTGGAGAAATGTCATGTGACATGGCCATAAAAGCTCCAACCAAATCCTACTAGACACTTATGTCTTTAGAAATAATATATAGACTATATTAGATGTGTCAAGGATGGTTGTAAAGCATTAGGAAACCATTTATCAGAATATAATGTGTTGTCACCACCCAACTCTTGTAATACTCTCAATAAAAAAAAATCACAAGGACTGTTGCTTTAATTGAACTATTTGACGTACACATACAAAATCTACTATGTCTATTTGTGCAGTTCTTCAATTTTTGACATAATTTGAACCTGGCAGCTGTTCTTGACATTTTCACCAAATATCATGATGGTTGGACAAGTAGAAATTCTAATTTGACTCTAGTTTCATTGTTCATTGTCTTTGCTTCCTTCTTGCTGTTTTTCCTTGATAAGCATAATGGATTTGTATACCTTTGACCTTATCTTCTTGTTGCCTATTGATAAAGCCCTAAGCAGCAGATTTACATTTATATATCACCAGCCCTGGTTATCTGATTAACATGCAGATCATAAATAAAAATTCAAAAATTAAATTTAACACGTGCAAACAAATAAACAAATGGAACCAGTACCCTGTACCATGCACATAGTATACCCAGCAGGAGGACACTGTAAACAGACTGGTTGAGCTCTACTGGTTTTGTAATTTATTGGAAGGGAAGCCTGGTTTTCAGAGTGGGGGTTGAAGTAGGCCAGGTGTGAATGTCTGTTCCAGCTGCTCCTGGTATGGGGCTCTCCTTATCCTGCACATTCACATTTGCTCCAGCTAGCACATGCCGCTATGAGGGCTCGGCTTCACGCTGGACAGGGAAACGACTTCTCGAGCTTTAAGCAGCTTTACAGCAACACACTTTTTTTACTATGTTTGCAAGAAAATAGAAATCCTACAAGCCATGTTCAAGAGTGTTTCCTTTGTTAACAGAGTGCTAAGGTGTTTCTAGGTGGTTGCTAAGGTGGGTTTCGGGTTATTAAGATGTTACTTCAAAACTGCTTTAATGGTTTCTTTGGTATTTTTTTGTGGATGCTAGGGTGTTGCTAAACAGTTGCTAGTCCCAAGTAGTTGCATAGGTGTGTGCTTAAAGGACCAATATGTAACTAATTCTCAGTAGTAAATGATAAAATGATCAGGATGTATCATCAGATATTAAGGAAACATGTTGAGTGAAAGCACTGGCAGCTCTTGTCAGCAGGGCTTCAGCAGTACGTTCCTATTTTAAGTTTTCATTCCGTCCCGGAGTTTTGTGTCAATTTTGTCCTCTGACTCCGCCTGCTGCTCGTTACCCATCACTAACCCCACCCCCGAGGTTGCCAGCACCCACCACTACACTACAGCGATCGGTGCTGCAGCAAAGGAGCTAGCTAGTAGAGGTGGTTCAGTTAAACCTCAGCTGCTACACAGCTTAAAAAGCCTCAGCATGTCTCAAAAAATCTGAATGACAAAAGAAGGAATATAACAAGAGTGAATATTTGGCAGTGAGTTTGAACTTAGAGCTCAAAAAGACTAAAAGACCAACCCAGAGCTGCTACTTTTCTTCTGAACAGTTAAGCTAACTGGCTAGCAAATTCAGTCAGGTACTTTATCAGCACCACTAGATGTGCTTACTAGGGACGAGCTGTCTCTTACGTGAGGCACAGCCTCGCCGACCGCGGCGCTTCCTTGCTGTATTTCTCCTCTCTCCTCTTGCTCGTACTCCTCTCGCTCATATTAGTTCTCTGCCTCTCCTATTAGTCTAAACATTGTGTAGATCCAGCCTGCTGAATTTGACAACACAAGTAACCTTTGTGGCTGGGGAGGGGTGGGCGGGGCAGACTACTCTCTGTGGTGTTTTGAAATTGGACTGCTGTAGCCATTTCACACACTTGCTATCGGTTCCTACAGAATATACCTTTAAAGCTGATGTCTCCAAGTTTTGGGATTTCAGGGCTCTCTCTGGTGAGAATGGGTAACGGTACCAAGCATGGGGAAGAATCATTTTAAACTGGGTGGGTGTGATGCGGTCTCCTTTTAGAGTGGATGAATCTGATTCCATGTTATGTTCACTTAAAGAGAGAGAGAGAGTGTGCTCAATCAGAAACTTCACTTCAACTACACACTTTGTTTTTATTATGAGTGAATGAGCTACTGAGGTCTGAGTTTCCCCTTCTGAATTCTCCATCGCTCCACCAGCCACTCGCGTTCAGTAAAAAAAAAAAAAGATCCTTTTTTAGAGGCAGTGCATGTGACGTAAGTAGGCCAGAAGAACTCCTGCAAAAAGGTTTGTATATTTTTTTTTGTGTTTTTTCTCTATGGGTAAAAAAAATTACCAAACAATTAAATTTGAATAATGGAGACAAATTAGCCTACAAATATCTGAGGGGAAAACAAAAATAAAAACATATATAATAAAATTGATATAACAACACAGCTGTTGTATCAAAAATAAATGAAAAAGGTCAGTTGGTCTGTAAAAAAGCCATTTACTGATCTAGACGACTGACCACACAATTTAAAGCCAACTGTTGTCAAGCAAACAAACATAATACCTCAGAGACACCCTTCTTCATATATTAATTGAATAAATAGCTGGCTATAAATCATAAAAGGGCAATTGGGGCCACAGAATGGATAAAAAACAAGCCCTAAAAACCACTTAGGACTAATGGTACTAATGGAAGTGGGCCTGCTCAAGACGCTCGTCTGAACCTCCAGACAGTCCTGGGTTTAATCTCTGGACTCCAGCAGAGATGAGAGCTGTTGGCCTGGCCGGCATTCGCAGCTATAGGCTGGAAAAGTGCTTGTTAAGGTATTTCTATAGCAACCACCCGTGCGCTCCCCTGCCTTTACAAAGACGGCCTGTCAAAGACTGCTTGGCTTTCCTTTTTTTTCTGCAGCACTCGCTCGATAATTCTCAGTCTGCCTCTCGGTGTGTGATTATCATGTGCCGGATGGCACAAGGATTTATTTAAATTGGAGGAAGCGCTCTGCTGCAGGGTCTGCAGCGTGTGCAGTCCTACAACGATATGATCTTCATGCAATGTGTCACATCAAGCTGAATCAATCATTGTGGCACATCTTTGACAGAATGGACAGAAGAAAGGATGAAAAAGAGAGAAAAGCAAAGTCTATTATATTGGTTCTTAGCCTTTTTCACTTTGTGACTCCTGTTTACAGTTTAAAATAATTCTTTTAGACTTCTGAGTTTGGTTCGAACGAAAGGCGTCACAAACAACAAAACAAAATTTGGTTAAATTAAAAGTGTCTGGATCAAATGATCCACAGTTGATCCCTTTGCAGCGTAAAAACCCTTTCCAGATTGGTCCAGATTTTAGAACCATTTAAAGGAAGTTAAGGCAGTCAATCATTACCTAATAAATACAATACAAACTAAAACATCCAGTTTTGTGTCAAAATCTGATTACACCTGATTACAACAGATATCACCTACGATTTCGGCATCTACGTAACTGTAGATTAACCCTTATTTATAAACAGCAATTAACAGAAATATGAATTAGGCACTGCAGAGCACCGTGTAGAACAGCGACAGATAAAGGAAAGATAAAACTCCATAAAAATCTCGACATGAGGAAGTAACTATAGCCCTTTTAAATATTGATAATAAAGTGCAATAAAGCTGTTGAAAAATATAAAAGAAGATCAGCATCAGCAAAAATCAATATTCTGATGATTAATGTCAAAATTACCTAAAGCTGCTGACCGGTATCTGCATGAATTTATACACTGCACTGCTACCACATGATTGGCTGATTAGATAATTGCATAAAATACACTAAATGAGTTAACAAGGTTGTGTGTAATCATCTGACTGAGGAAACCAATAGTGAAGGAGCGTAGAAGGAGATTTCTTAAACGTGGACAGAGTGAGATACAATTTGTCTCACGGACACATTGTAATCCGAACACTTAAACCACATTCGAGATGTTCAAAGACGCCCATGACCACATTCTTATTGTAGTGTGAGGTCAAATCTTTTCTGAGAAAACACTGTGCAAAGAAAACTGGAAGACTCTTACCGCAACTGCCCCTTCCTCCTCCAGCTGAAATGATGTAATAAATACAACCACAAGCACTGATAATATATAAAATGCATTTACCATGCCAATTTTAAATGGCTATACAATTTGGTGATCATTATTGTTGGAATCACCCAGGATGCACATTGAGCTTCACACCAAAGACAAGAAGACTGCAAACTCGTACCAAGCCCAAAACTGTAACCAAATGAATCTAACCGCTGCTGACGAGAGAGGGAAGTTTTCCTCTATGGGAAACAAAACAGCCACTGGCACAGTAGCCATTTTAAGGAAGTTCAAATCTAAACAAAGTCCCACAAAACAAAAATGCTCAACATGTCCATTTGCTCCATTTCAGAAGCTTGTCCTGAACTGCCCTTGCGTGTACAAAATAATATGCAAGAAATCTGTCATCCTGCTGTTGATCTTGCCTTTGTAGTTGGCTAATATATGTTTGGTCCAGTGGGGGAAGTCAGTATAAACACTGCAGCCTCAGACACGGTTATCTGAACAGAACAGAGAATTCTCCACAGGCATTTCCCACGTAATGCAGCTCCAAGGAACTCAGTTCCATATCAAGCTGATAGACAGTGTACGGAAATGATGTGGCGTTATCGACTCTAGGTTCAAGTCTACTATATACGATGAGTGGAGACAGCAAATGACAACTAGAGAATACGAATGCAAGATCTTTTTTTTTTTGCTATGTTACAATATAACGTATATATATGGCAGAAAGGAAACAGTCAGTTCTTGAAATTGTTGGAAGCAGGCCAACTAGTCAAGTGTAGTCAAGAATCTGAGATGGTTTGACAGGAACTAAACTGTGATGTTTTAAACATCTCGGGCAGAATATGTTCAAAGTATCAGACAGGTTTTTTTTTTTAGATCAGTACCTACTAAAAATGTTCCAAAAAAGGAACATATGACTTGTTTTCCACCCATTCATAATTATCCAAGGGGTTACTAATTTTATACTCCCCATATACTCCTTACACCACCCTGTACTACAATACACTACACCCCAAATACTTCCCTATACCGCCCTACACTCACTATTCTTTCTTGTAAAACACTACACTCACTCCTATACTACGCTATACTCATTACACTTCCCTATACTACCCTACACTCACTATATTACCCTACATTCAATATACTTCTGTATACTACCCTACACTTCCTATACTTGCCCACAATTCCTGTACTTCATATACTACCCTACACTCTAAGTGTCCAAGTTTATGCAGTGACAATTCCCTTACTGTTGACTGGTGGCTCAAAATGACTAAGCTATGACTGTCTATTGTGTTTGTGCTCCCAGATATGTGGTGAATGTCACTGGGGAAGCACACAGATTTCAGCCCTCATTAGCTGGGCCATTAATGGTCCTGTCTGTCATACAGAGTTCCCCAATGGTGGAACAAACTTTCTTCCACTACAAGATCAGGAGAATCTCTCGCTATCTTTAAAAAACTTGTGAAGCCACGTCTAATCATGGTAGCTTACATCTAAATCAACGTCAAGTTTCCACAGATAAAAAAAATAATTCAACTTCCTCAGGTGCATAAACCTTTTACACAACTTTGGATGGAAACCAGGCTTGTAAAGGCTCAACCTCACAACCTACAGGAAAAGCCAGATTCTACATGACACCTTCAGTGGTCTTGTGGTGTCCAGGCCTCACTGTGTCAGTGCTGTTTCGCAATGTAACACAATGTTTTCTTTGGCATTTGTTATATTTTTTGTTCAGACAGTTAATTCTACCTGTTAATTCCCACAAAGATAAAAACTTTACTACTACACTGATCTGAAGACTTCCTGTTCTCACATTCACATTTATTGGAGTGAACGTTTGACATAAACACCATTGCTCCACACATTCAGTCCCAGTGCCAGTTAATTTAACTCAGGGTGTGGCTTCCTCATCAGTAGGTGGCAGACGGAGGGCTGGAAGCATAAAAATGTCCATAAAGTGTCTGCTGCTGTTTGCGCTATCTGAGTCCAACAGTGCTGTGGAGGAAGTCTCAGTTCCTCTTCAGGGTTACCATATCAGTTGTGCCTTTAGTTTCCAACATCTGCAGATGTTTGATTGCTGCTTGAGCTACGACTATGAACAGCTTCTGTGTGTTGGGATAGTCAAATTCATTCACCTATAGTAAGTCTCCATCAAGCCTCCATCAATGAGCCTTGGGCTTGTCCTTTCCTGGACCATTTTTAGGTAGGTACTGTCCACTGTATCCCAGAAAGACCTGGCTGATGTTTTAGAGATGTTCTTGCACTTTTGTCCTCATTACAACACATCAACTTCAAGAACTGACTGTTTGCTCGCTCCCTTCACAGGTACCACTAAAAATAATGCAGATACCAGTAAAGATAATGCAGATAATGGCTGCTTACTCTATATTTCATATGCACATACTTTACATTATCAGTGTATTACAGTTAATATCACAGATGATGTCTTTTCAAGAGAAGTACTTACACCAAACTTCCTCTAACAGGGCTGAAGGGGGTGGAGCCCTGGTGTTACCAAGAAACCGGGTGGGAGTATTGTGACAACAGACCAGAAGCTGTTGAGAAAAGTATTACAGCAGCTGTTGCGCAAAGACACTCTTTTCAGCAAGCTCCTTGAAATGAATCCCAGCACAAGTCTTTCAGAGTATTAAGAAATTATTCAGTTATTAATCTAAATTCATTTTCATACAGTAGCTGCATTACTAGCAGAGTTTATTATATATTATATGGTCTGCTAATCCAAAAAACTAGCAAGTAACAACGGTATAACTCCATGTTTGTTTTTAACTAATTTATCAAATGAAACCAACTTATAATGGTTATTTTAACTTATAAGGCATGGGATGTATATGAGATTTGCTTTTACTATCAAATTAACTATTATGTTTAGTTTTTAGAGACAAGGCCATTTTGTCAAATTAAATTAACATGTAGTTTAAAAAAAAAATTATAAAACATTTTGTTTGCAACAAAAATCAAGCAGCGTCAACAGATTATGAAACAAATGTCTTAAGATCTACATAGACTGTTTTAGGAAGGGTTTCTGGGCCAAGTAGTTAAAACTACAAGTACTAGAAAACTAAACTCAGTATATTTGAAAGATGTGTAGTAAAAATGTTTACTGACCTCTTTGAACAATTTTGAATAGATCTGGTTAACCACTTGCCTATATATTAAATTTTATGTTTATTTATTTATTTATGTATTTATTCAACTTCAAAATGTATATACATGCGTTCGGGTTTTTTTTGTTTTGCTATTTTTATTAGTGAGTATAGCTAAAATATAAATTTATATTATATCTATATTATAGTTTATATGTAATTGCTGTATGTACCTTGTTTTCTTCTTTAATGGAAACTGGTCTGGTGATTTCCTTCTAGATATATTTGTTACTCTGTAAAACCTAATACGAACTAATAAAAAATAAAATGAATAAATAAATCTACCATTTCCTAACATGGACATTTATTTAAAAAATGTTGATGTTTTTGTTCAGGTTTAAAATTTTGACTATTATGTTTCTGTTACTGAGCAACACTGCTTGCCAGAAGCATTGTTTACTGTATTATTTTTTTTATTAATAGTTACTCTTTAAACTTTAATGTATTTTATCTTATTACATTTATTTAGTAGCGATTTTATAAAAACAGTAAGTAATAATACTAACCTATGCTAAAATAAAAGTAACACACAGACTTGCTGTTTTAATCAGTATTCATCAGTAACTATACAGTACATGACTCAAGACCTCAAAGTCAGTTGAAGTTCACGGTGGGGCACAACATAAAATGCACAGACGGGCTTCAGTGACTTTGTTTCCAGCTGAGTGGTCTACAGTAAGGCAGGGTGTGTCTGCCGGGGGGTTCGCCCTCCATACGTCTCCGTGAGAACACTCGGGTCTGGCCATCATGTGTTTTCAGTCAGCTCACTGGGCCGGAATGAGGGCCTTCTTATCTGAGGCTGAATTACACTTCAATTAACCTCAATATAGCATCGTCTCCTTAGGATAAAGGGCCAGACTGACCCAAAACACTGCGCACAAATGCAATAAAGGGTGAAGAGAGGAGATTAAATCAGTGGCTCTGAACTTTGGACTGAGTTTGTATCTGAGTTCATGGCAGCGATACTGTAAACATCACAAAGGAGGAACTGATCAAATTAAAATAAGCTTTATCCATGAAATTGATCCTGTGAAAAGAAAGAACCTGCTAATTCCATTGGCTCAGGTTCTCTGAAGCTGGACTGCGATATTTTGGCATTTAAAGACTGTTTAGGACTGCAAACACTAAAGATTACCACGTAATATCAACACAACATCACATTGATGAAGTGTTATTATCACCACAACCAATTACAGGCTATGCAAACAAAAATTAGATAATAAAATATTAGTCAGAAAAGAAAAAAAAAACACTTGTTATTTTGGTAAAATGAGCCAAAATACTGTTTTAGAACAATTTATACTGTAGAATGACTAGTTTATTTTGAGTCAACATTAGGATTTTAGAATCAGAGCGCTGCATCAAATGCCAGGTTCAAGTTAATTTTGCACACTCTACTTGCATAAGTTAAAGGAAATAAAATGCTCAGCATCATATGAGCTTAGCTTAGTATGAGTTTACTGACTAGCTACTTTCAGCTGACAAATATGAGCAGTACAGGATTAACATAGTAAGAATAGGTGAGCTAACTAAGCCTTACCATGTCTTTTTACCAAATTATTGGCTGTCTCGTGTAACTTTTACTCTCATCTGACTTGAGTATAAGCTCAGGTACATTTATGGTTAAAATGGCACTGCTGAGGTAAATGTGTGACTGCCATAGCTCTGCTGAACCTGTAAAAACCTGCCGGGCCTCATTTTGCTGTATCCATAATAGCAGATAACACCATCTGGTGGGTCTTGTGGTTGTTAATGTCGCTGCTGTTTTCCTGCAATACAGTCACTAAGAGATAACTATATTAGTCGTTCTCTATACCAGTAGACCTCTCTCTATCTCTCTTTCTCTCTCTTTCTTTTTCAGCTTGGTAGGACAGACTCTCCCTCTTTGTTGAGAACATTTGGCCCACAGCTCAACGCTAACATCACCTGACTGTCCACCTGACTGTAATCTGCTTTAATGCCAATCTGGCACTGAAGTCCCCTCTGTGGTTGTTAAGTGTGTGCCAGCAGCTCATCTTAACAGCAGCAGCCAACAAAACTACCTTAGACTTGGCAAAAGCTGCAGACAGGCACTCTCTGACTCCTTCTTGATCCAGGATTATAAGATCTAAAATGTCAACAAAGCTGCAGATCTATGGTGCAACCTGATATGAATCATTAGGAAAATCTCCAGGGTCGGGATTTTAAAGTAAGGCTGGATGATGTGGCAGGAAATACAATAATTTACTACCTTATTTTCAAAAAATGTGATACACTGAATGGACAAAGGTACTGGTATACCTGCTGATTGACTGTTTATTCCAAAATCAAGTTAGAGTGATACCCTGTGCTCACACTGGCAGAAGACATATCACTCACATTATTCCAAGTACAAATTCCAGTTTGATTTTTTGGGCCCGATCTGAACTCTAATGTGGGCTCATATCAGCATGGACGGTTAGCATGCTGGCTAATCTAGCAAACTTCCCCTTTAAGCTCTCTGCTATTTTTTTCTTCCATTCTTCATTTGTCTTCAATTTTTTCCTGTATTTGTAAAAATGTTTATTATATAAATCAGAAAAAGAAAATAATTGTGGCAATGCACTTCCATGTTCAGAACCAAACTGTTGAGAATTGGAACATAGTGCTGGTAGGAACCAAAAGTTTGGAGAAGCTGTAGCTGAATGTGGCATTTAAGTGCCCTTCAAATTTCCAGAACAGTGATTGAATACCTTTGGAAACACAGGCCAAGTTAAGTGCTACCCCTCTTCCATTACTAGTTTGCATAGTGCTACAAATTAACAATTACCGTATTTTTCGGACTATAAGGCGCACCGTATTATAAGGCGCACGATGAGTGAACGGTCTATTTTTAGTGTTAGTCCATACACAAGGCGCACTGGATTATAAGGCGCACTAAATGAAACTTTATTTATATCAGTAACAATAACTCTGAGCAATAAATCCTTCACAATATCTGTGAAAAATAACAACATCTCTGAGCAATACTGCCCTACAAAGCAAAAAGGCAGTAACTGCACAGAGCACCAAACTGAGAAAAATGACCTTAAAGTTATCTTGTTGTCCAGCCCAAGTAGTTGTAGGTAGATTATTGGACATGAGGCAGTATTGTTACTCCATATAACCTTATTCTTTGCAGATATCAGTAATTTTAATATATTTTTTATTTTACCCCTTTTTTACAGTTACTGTATTTTTGCTTTGTATTACTCCTACTTTCGAAAGTCCCATACCAAGTAAGAAGGCAGTAACTTAATATTCTTCAAAAACCTTTTTTGTCATAGCTAGGGTTTTGTTGTATTTGAGTTGTACTGATTGGAACCATTTGTATCCTGCAAGACAGTGTTGCCACAGCTAATGTAATTAAACCATTTAAGGTGTTAATAGTTCACTCAGATTTTTTTCTGGTGTTTATCACATCTAAAAAAATATAATATTTCCAAGCTGCATCAAGGGCCAAATGAGCAGCGTTCATATTTTTATATGGCCCTATTATGGGAGTGTACTTAGTGTGTATTCTTAGTTAATTTATGTTCATTAATCTCAAACACATCTGAATTATCTGCAATACATAATATACACTAGTTTTAACCTGGATGCACTGAAATACAAGTTCATCGTCAAAGTTGTTTTTCAAGTTGATTTAAAATGTCATAGCCTACACAAACATACTTTTTCACGGAACCCCCTGTCACCTCAGACTCCGGACCTTGAGAACCTAATACACAAAAGTGATTAATGAAGTGAATACTCAGGATAATTTTTTTTTAAAAATAGATAGAAACGAGTAAATAAGGTTATTTGATATTAATTTAATAAATAGTTACATATAAAACTGTCAAAAAACAGGGGATAATGAAAGAACAACATTTTATTAAAAAGAACCTTCTGTACATTAATTTGGCCTATGACTAAAATATTGCTTTCATTAGGCCAACACAATAATAAATAAATACCTGTAATAAATAATAAATACATTTGCATCCTTTAAACATGCGTTTTAAATTAGATGAAACCAAACATAATATAAGTAATACACAAATCATTGTGAATATGTAGACTGATATATGTGATCAGGTGTAAATTATATGTCTAAAAAATGTTGTTTTTTATGTCACAAGAGGGCGAAAGAGCACACTAAAGGGCAAACAATGAAATACATACAGTAATCATTTTGATTTGGTCCATTACTTAAGGTAAGAGGCTATTTTTTTCTTTTTTCATGTCTGAAATGGGATGGAAGAAAATGTGCATGACTTGGAGTTGCAGAAGTTAGATTGGGGTTACAGTCAGTGTTACAGAACTGTGTACAGAACCCCCCCCCTTCTTAACCCCTCCCAGCACAGATCTTTCTGGTGAGGGAGAAAACTCAGATATAAATATAAAGTTCAGCCGTGATATGTGAGGAGCCCAGCCGAGCACAGCACAGAGACCCGGCCACTCGGAGGGACAGTGCCGCTGTGCACACCGTGCTGCGGGCGCAGAAGGCTTGTTAGCCAGCTAGCTTCAGCACGGGTCCAGCACGGAGCCTCACTGTCACTAACACCGACTTACCGGATCTCCGCGCTCGCCGTGAACCAGATCCTAGAGTGAATTTGCGTGTATTGTAAAGTAAGACGTTTTCTTAGATACAGAACATATAATATAAAGTTAGGGAGGATAAACTAGTTTGTAGGGGTGGGGTGGAGAGTGGGAGGGGGCACGGAACGTCTCCGGACAGAAAACAGCTGATAGCGCTGACAGGAACTTTTGTGATACGTTTCTAATCAGTCATAATCATTCGCTGTTGTTACTTGCCATACTCCGGATATTTTCTTTTTAATGCCAGTTCCACCATCTTTTTCCCTCTGGATTGGGCCATCGTAACAAGAAAGTGCAGTTTCACAGAGTAAAATTGCAGCGTCAAAAGAGTCCCGCGCGGTGTTCTCTATGGCAACAGTAACATCGCTGTGGCAACAGCGTAATTATTACGTGAAGTGATACAACAAAGAATGACAGTAACTGTCACGCTACAAGGCAAGAATACAGTAATGGCGCTTACTGCCTTTTTGCTTTGCTTTACTAGTAGTTTTTGTAGTTACTGTACAAACACCCACCAATTTTCTCCAAAACGACACACATTTGAGATGAGATATTTTGTTACATGACAAATAATGCTTTGAATGTTACAAAAAACACAATAACTCATTTTCGCCAAAAAATGCAGTTACTGCCTTTTTGCTTTGTAGGGCAGAATAAATCAACAAGCACAGCAAGTACGTATTACTCCGCGATGCTCCTGACAACGGTAGCCGCAACGCTCCGACAGACCATAATATTATGTTGAAGCACAGCAAGTACGTATTACTCCGCGAGGCTCCTGACAACGGTAGCCGCAACGCTCCGACAGACCATAATATTATGTTGAAGCACAGCAAGTACGTATTACTCCGCGACGCTCCTGACAACGGTAGCCGCAACGCTCCGACAGACCATAATATTATGTTGAAGCACAGCAAGTACGTATTACTCCGCGAGGCTCCTGACAACGGTAGCCGCGACGCTCCGACAGACCATAATATTATGTTGAAGCACAGCAAGTACGTATTACTCCGCGAGGCTCCTGACAACGGTAGCCGCAACGCTCCGACAGACCATAATATTATGTTGAAGCACAGCAAGTACGTATTACTCCGCGAGGCTTCTGACTATAATAGCGTGTTGTGCCGAATTCGGTGAATAAAACGGTTTTAAAACAGAGATAAAGATTGGATAAGTTTCATTTCTGGATGAAGTGATTTCCAGCGCTGTTTGGATATAACTGTGGATTACAGGAGACTGGATTGATGGATTCTCTTTAGTCTGGACGCGTTTTGAAGGTAGGACCTGTGGCTGAGCGCGGGTGTGTGTTCGGGGGGTGGCGGCAGTGACCGGAGGTTACCCCAGGAGAAAAGGAGAGCCTTTTATTACTGGAAACATGCGCTCTGACGCAGCTCTAATTCATGAAACATACATCCTACAGTAAAAGCACAGTTCTGGAATCCGGAGAGCCAGACGGTTCGAATGGTGTATGACATGACCGCATTCGATGAA
This sequence comes from Astyanax mexicanus, assembly GCF_023375975.1. NCBI lineage: Eukaryota > Metazoa > Chordata > Actinopteri > Characiformes > Acestrorhamphidae > Astyanax > Astyanax mexicanus. Next base: position 40,522,993 of record NC_064411.1, read on the forward strand.
ATATGGACGAACGATAAACGCAAATATGAGAGTTATGAATTATTAAAATCATAACCAAGGCATATTTCGCCCTAAATGTTTATTTTCTGAAAGGATATTCCGCTAAATAGGCTAAATAGCTCAAAAGCAGAGATTCTAAGCTTTAAAATGGTATATTGGATGTCTATATTGAACCTGTAACTGTTCATAACTATTCAGAAACACAGCCAGTTATGAAATATTAAATATTTCTGGCCCGCCGGTGGGCCAGCGCGTGTTAAGAGGTTAACTTTACTTAGAAGTGGGCGCTAAAAAGAAACAGTTTGTGCTATTACCCCAGAACGGGTGGAAAGGAAAGTTTACCGGCACCTTGTTCTGGCCACGGAGCTACAGTGGAAACTAGCTACCCTGAACCACAGCCGAGAGGCAGTACGGCAGTCAAAGGTAACCGCGCGCTAGCCCAAGAGGGGGATCTTTTTCTGGCGTGGGTGAGGAATTCTGCACAACAGAGCGCTGTGCACCACATAAAAATCGAGGTCAGTAAACACAAGCAAAATCCATACACAAGGCGCACTGCATTATAAGGCGCAATGACGATTTTTGGGAAAAAATAAGTATTTTAAGTGCGCCTTATAGCCCGAAAAATACGGTAGTCGACAATGAAATTTTGGAGTTGACGATTTTTTAAAAATTGACATTGCATTCCTATTTAAAACCTATGCCAGGATTTAGGCATTACCAGATCTCAACAGTAGCATATGTATCTGCTCCAGGGATTCCTATTCTATTCTAAATACTTCTCTACAGAGACTAGACAAGCTGTGTATGTGTACATTGGTACATCGGTGTTAGCTTAACTTAAAGGAGCTGAGCAAGTACCTTAACCCTCACTGCCCCAGTCAGGAAGCTAGTTTTACCTCAAAATGTCATCATCAAATGAGGTGTGAGGTCATCGTTGGCAGCTAACAACAGGGCCATTTTACCTTGGGAGTTAAAAAAACAGGGCCTGGTATTCATGAACGTAGACAAGAGCCAGTATTCACAACCCTCCATTTGTCTACAGGTAGGAAAAAAAACAAACAGGGCGCTGCTATGGAGGAGGAAAAAAAGATGAATGCCCACAAGATAAACTCTAATGGAGAGATAGATAAAGAGAGACAGAGAGAGAGAGAGAGAGAGAGAGAGAGAGAGAGAGAGAGAGAGAGAGAGAGAGAGTGATAACAGACAAGAGAGCAAGCAAATCGCATGGTCAGGGCCAGTAGGGGCCTCAGAGACATGGGGGCAGACAGAAGAAGAAATGAAAAGAGAGAGAGAAAGAAGAAAACCCCAGAGAGGACTGTGCTGAGGAAGCAAAGAAAATGCCTGAAAGAGAAATGGAAGGATGGAAGGGGAAGAAAAAGCATAGAGCAGGTAACTTGATTTCAGGGGCTATTGACAGGCTAACAAAGAGAGAGATTAGATAAAGAGAAGACAAAGAAAGGACGAGGAGCAGGCAGGGGGTGGAGGAGAGAGGTTTAGGCCAGCTAGACAATTGGAACTGAAGAGGGATGTTGTGGAAAAAGGGATAAGACAGAAGAGTATGCTTTAAAGAGGCAATAAATGAGACTTTTACTGACAGATAAGTGCATATAGTCAAAGTAAGGCCTTGATAGTAATTTCCTATGTAAATACATGTAAATGTATCCAGTACTACTGGCTGGTATTCTCTGTTGGAACATGACTGATTTGAACTGTTCTAAAAAAAAGTTTCACACTTGGTTCTCATATTCCTATTAATCAATATCTACTCCTAGATCTGTATTCCAACAAATGAACTTAACAAAACTCTCACATACAGCTCTGAAACAAAATTAGAGACCACTTAAAAATGGTGAGTTTCTTTGATTTTACCAAATTGAAAACCTCTGGAATATAATCAAGAGGAAGATGGATAATCAAAAGCCATCAAACCAAGCTGAACTGCTTGATTTTTTGCACCAGGAGTTAAGGCATAAAGTTATCCAAAAGCAGTGTGTAAGACTGGTGGAGAAGAACATGCTAAGAAACTGATTCAGAAACTGAAGTAGTCTCTTAATTTTTTCCAGAGCTGTATATGCAGTATGTAGGTAAGCATTGTCCTGCTAAAATAGTGCAGCAAACTGTGCGTTTAAAATAGGTAGGGCCACCGGGTTGGGCTGTCAAAGTATCTGTAATGAAGACCAAAACACCAGACCTTCTAAAATGTGTGCCACATGACTGCAAATTGTAGATTTCGGAGCTGAACATGGGGCCTCCACACGGGCACATTTTGTTTTTTTCCAAGTCAAAAGTGGGACTCATCTGTGAAGATGTTTTCACAAAGCTGCTTTAGAAAGATCTGGGTCTTAGCTTCTTTAAAGCAAGCCAGTGGTGATGGTATCAAGGAAACACCCCTTGAGATCAAGGGGAAGAAACCTTAAGAGGAACCTGATTCAAAGAGGGAACCCATCTTCCTCTGGGCAGCACCGGATAACACAACATATAACAAGCAACAGATTAGAATCTAGTAGAAGTATTTTTTGAATATTGGTTGAATTTTGTTCTTGTAGTTAATTTCCTTCCTGTTACAAGAACTGTCTATACGGAACAACGTATGTTCGAGGACGGCCTCAGACAGTGGGGTTAGGTTTCAGACATAAACAGAAAAAGGGGCAACTGATAAAGAGAAGGAGACGATAAAGAGCCCTCAGGGTAGGTTATAGTGTAGTCTGGGGTGTAGTGTCTATATATTCTCTGAGTTTGGAGCACTCAGCTATAGAGCCATCTAGACTGAATGATGGACAGTGACAGGGAGAGGTCAGCTGTAAATCCCACCCACAGGGAATACTAACTAATCTACCTAGCACAATGAGAGACCAATCAGAATGCTTAGTTTCTCGTGTCAGTTTCTTCCTTTCTCAGGAGTCAGGGAGCTCCAACAAGCCTTCTGGAACTTCCCGGAGAGAACGGATGTTTGGATCATGTTACACAGGTAGGAGTAGGAGAGTTTAGTATTGGGAGTCTTGCCCAAGACAAGGTTTGCCTGTATTAGTGTAGCGATGTACACTTAAACAGCCCTATAAGTGAACTTGGGGCCAAATAAAAGATGGTAATATGCTATTTAAAACTTTTACATATCTGTGCATTAACTGTGTTATTGTTTTCAAATAACTACAGGCAGGTTTAGTGCAAGGGAGTGTCTCAAAATGACAAGGAAACAAAATAAGCATAGATATTATTATTACTTTGATGAATATTACTAGTAATAATGGTAGCAGTAATATTAGTAATAGACCTGTAAAATACAGTATTTCTTGAAATATAAGCAGATAATAATACAAATAATAGCAGCAATTTCTTTTGATAATTTTTAGACAAGCCCTAACTCAAAGCAAAGGTACATTTTACTCTATTTTTCATCTCAAGATTAGTCTTTAACTCACTGTGTAACTTCTTACACTGATTCTGTGCAAGGTAGAATCAATAAGCAGAAAAAAATATTTTTTTATTAATATTACATTATTATTGGTAGTAGTAGTAGTAGTAGTAGTAGTAGAAGCAGTAATAATAGTTACATGCTTTACAGTACAGTACAGTGTTCATGTAACACCAGACAGATAGGACTGACGCTTGCAGAGTAAAAATAATGACTTGGTTTATTTACATGCAGCACACCAAGCACTAGAACCAGAATAGCCAGGCAAACAAAACTCTTACCAGATACAGAAATGGTTGTGGAATATACAGTCCAGGATCTTGACCAAAAAAACAGTCCAACAAAGCAACAAATACGAAAAGGGCAAAGACAAAAAGGCAATAAACGATATATAGAAAAACTAGGTTATAACGAGAAGGCAGTCAGAAAAATACAGAATTATAACGCTCAGTCCGTGACGGAAAGTCGACAATACCTCGCAAAATTTGTCTACAAACTGAAGACTTATATACAGGATGTTAGGTTAAACTGAACCGAAACCAGTTATCCGGATATCGGTATTTATCTCGATAAGAAATGTTTCAATAATGGTGATATCATTTTTGTGGTATATTGATACGTATTATTTAGCTGCAGAGCTCACCACAATTAGGAGCATAGCCAGCGAGGCTAGTAGGCTAGGCTAAGAGCAAGTGGCTGACGGTGACGTCTTCGCCCATTGGTTTTTGGGAAATGGAGTCGAGGAGTATGGAAGGAGAGCACGGCGGCGTGACAAGTAATCAGCAGATGCTGTCATTAAAAATAACAGCATTACTTTCTTTTGGTAATTTTTAGATGAGCCCTAACTCTGAAGGGAATCTGCCAATAAACACAGCACTAAGTTCTTTTTTTATATAATACAGTAAAGCAACAACAAGTATGCCAGCCAACTCCAGCGTCAGGTTTGTAAACCACAACTCTATACGCTTTCCAGTGATCCTGCCTGGTCTGAGACAGATGGTGGGCAACTTGCGGGTTTAGTGCACTCTGACCTCGACGTTGAAAGGGTACCCGGCGCCTGGCTAACGAGCAGAATCTAGTTAGCCCTCCTGCAGAGTGCAAACTCCCCGTCCCCAGAGAGCAGCAGAAGCACTAATTAATACACCCAGGAGGACGCCTCAGACAGCACACAGAGAGATCAAACCACAATGACACACCACACACACACCCACACACACCTGTCTGACTTCACAAAGCAAACGAGACACGACGGAGACACTGCAATGAAGCCAGTGTGCTTTGTGTATCAACAGTTACTCAACTCTACTTCTCTAACTGAGACTGTATCCTCTGCTGAACTTCCTCCCTGGAATTGCATGAAATAAGAGCAGGGATTATACAAAGCAAACCTTAATCCGTTCCGCTGATCCACTCTGCGGTAAATATGGCTGTTACTGTGGTTAGGTCAGCATACGTTTTAGACTGAAAACAAGAACAGTACACACAAAGCACAAACAATAGCACTAGGGCTGGGTTCTACTTATATTACACTACAGTGTTTCTGCTTCATATATTTTGTAGTGGCAGCTAGAAAACTTCATGAAGCGTTGAGGAATAGCTATTACAAAACTCTGCAGAGGGCTTTTAACGTGAAATGAGGGATGCATGAGGGCATCAGGGAGAGGAGAGAAGTGAGGAAAGAAAGAGGGAGAGGACTAGGGAAAGAAAAAGAGATAGAGGTAGATAATGTTAACAGTGAAAAAGAACATAAATAAAGGACATAACAAAATATCCCTTGTCTCCCTTGGCCCACAAACACCACCCTAAACTCTAACGTACATTGTCAAAATGATAGGGAATAGGAAGGAATAGGGAACGAAATTACAAACATTACATAAGTTTTTGAGCTTATTATTTCCCTACGTAAATTGAATGAAAACAGCCAAGTGGGTGCTGAAGACGGCAAGGGACCATCTATAAAAAACAAACCCTAGCTAAAAACGGAAAACATTCACAACAATACGAAGATAAGTAGATGATACAACTGAGGATGTTTACTAACCACCACAAACTGCAGAGTGCACACTTCTGCACATGCAAATAAATAACACCACATATGCAATTTTCCCATATGAAAAAGCAAATACACTTTTTTATGTTGCAGTTTCAAATCTCAGTCATTTTTTTCTAAACACAACCCATGATCAGAGGTTATTACGAGGTTATTACTAAATGTGAGACTGTTATAAATAGTTGCACAACTTGTGAAGTGGTTTTTACTTCAAGTCAGAGGCTACTAAGATAAAATCACTTCTAGCGGTTGCTTGGGTGTTGCTATGCAGTTGTTATGGGATTTCATGTGTTGGTTGTGTGTTTTAGTGGTTGTTATGGCGGACATCATGAGACATGACACATGACAGCAGGTTGCTAGGTTGATCCATGCAGTTGCTATGCTATTACAGGTGGCTTATTAAGATGTTTCTTGGGTATTCGTTGGTGTTGCTGGGTGTTTGCTAGGATGTCTATGCTATAGTAGTTTTTTATGGCATTTCAGGTGTTGTTAAGGTGATTTTGGTCCTTGTTAGGGTGGTTAACATGGTACTTCAGGCAAATGATAAGATGTTCCAAGTTGTTAATAAGTTAGTAAGTGTTATTAAGTGATTAGATGGGCACTACAGCATTGCTCAAGTATTTACTGGTGTTTACTGGATTACTATTTGGTTGATATGGTGTCCCAGGTGGTTGCTAAGGTGTTTTGGGATGTGGTTGCTATAGTACCTCAAGGCTGGTTGGGTCTAACTAATGTATTTATGTCACCTTGACATATGTTTTTTCCCCTATTCGGAATAAAATCTGGAAACACATACATCCAATAAAAAAGCTGTTTGTAAGCTTATATCATATAATTAGACATATTATCTAGATTTGGAAAAAACAATGATATCTTGAAAACTAACGTTACTGGGATGAGAAAATGGGCAAAAACCAAGCAAAACAATAGTACTACAGAGAAGAAAAATATATAAATCAGATACAGCAATATAGTTACTGTGCAATGCGCAGCAATAGCAAACGTTTAATACTAAGCACTCAAACTTTATGATAAAAGGATGTCTAACACACATGATTCAGCTCGTTTTGACGGGACAGGTTTTTTTTTCTTCAGTTTCTTCTCTTTAAATGACGTCAAAGGAAAGCTTACACAATACTGGAAATGTTACCCAGACAGAAACCACTTATCTAACATTTAAAAGATAATATTTATTTACCTACATTTTCAAGAAGCATTCTGAACTATTCAACATAGTATTGCTGTATTGATGTGCAATATACATTTTATGTCCAAATAGCACTGACTGTTGTGCAACCAGCTCCAATTCAGATGTTGGTCCACTGCTTAGAAACTGCCCTTTGCTGGTGTTTTCCTCATCTTTCGCATATTTAAGTTGTGTAAATGCAGAAGTTATAGCATGGCAGTAAATAGAACTGGATGACAGTGCATGGGTGTGGCCAAGGGAAGATTAACCAAAGCCTGCTGCCCTGTGTAAGCGCGGTCTGTGGGAACGAGTTTTGTAGACCGAATGAGGGAGTGAGGTCATTTCCTGTGATTGGCTCTTTAGTCAGTGTCCTCCCACAAAGACCCAGAGTCAAAGAAAGACACAACATGACTTACTGACCCCGGACGACTTATGAGGTGTACCCGTTAAACAGTACGCCTCAGCAGGTTAATGAATCACAAACACCGCATTCCAGTCTACTCACCAACTTAACAGCCTTAAACGGCCTTAAAGGACCAGTTTAAACGCAAGACTACTGCTGCGGCAGATATTATAGTATTTATTTGCTTGAAAACTTTCCTGGAGCGGTTGCTAAGATGTTTCTAGCTGTTTGCTTGCTAAGGAAATTGCCTGAGGTGGTTGCAAACTTGCTTCAAGTGGACGATAAGATGGTGGTTGCTATGATACTTCAGGGGGTTGCTAGGGTGTTTCAAGATAGTTGCAATGGTGGTAATTAAGGTACTTTAGGTGGTTGGACTTCAGAGGTTTCAGGTGGTTACAAAGGTGTCCAGAGCAATGGATGCTCAGATGGTGGTTGCTAATGAGAATGCTACCTGAGTGTCATTGTGCTTCTTGGTGGTTGTTATAGCGTTTCTAGTTAGTTGCCAATGAGTTATTTAGTGATTGCTGCTGAGCTGGCTATGGCACTTCAGGTAGATGAGTAGCTGGTCACTTTCTGGTCACTAAGGTGTTGCTAATTCCATGTTATTGTTTTGTTAAAGTGCTGTTTGGTGGTTGCTTTAGTAATTCATTTGTTTTAAATGGTGACTGCTGAAGTACTTCAGATGGCTGCTATAAAAGTTGATGTTTAACTTCCGGGGGTTCCTAAGGTGTAGTTAGCTGAGTGTAGGGCTGCCACGATTAGTCGACTAGTCACGATTATGTCGACTATTAAAATAGTCGACGACTAATTTAATAGTCGATTAGTCGTTTTTTTTTTTTTCTTTGTTTTTCTCTCCAAACTGCTGCGACTGCCTTTCTGTCCTGGACGCACATGCGCAGTAGTGGAAACCGGGGTAGGTAGTGGACGACATCTCAGGACATTATACAGACAGGCTCTGGTTTCATGGCTACCCCGCTACAGAACTCAAAAGTGTGGGATCACCAAGAAAATAAAAGTGAAACGCGTGCAATGCAATATCTGCAATGAAGAACTTGCCTTCCTCGGCAGCACAACCGCGATGCACGAGCACCTGAAAAGGAGGCATGTTGTGGCTGATTAAATGACGAAGAAGCTAAATTGCTATTTAGCTGCTAAAATTAGCGTAAACAGAGCGTTAACTTAGTACTTAACTTACTCATCTTGATAGCTTTAAAACAGAGGTCACTAATAGGCGGACCGCGATCCGGATCCGGACCCAGACGTTGTCACAAATGCCGTCCCAAACCGATAAACTACAGAGAAGGATTTCATTCTGACAGTGGCTTCTGTTTTCAGTGCTTTTCGGTGCAGTAAACTCACAGATCAGTCATGTGTGGTGTAAAATCACCAAACGCTCTCCTCTGCCAATCAGATCTGTGCAGACCGCTGCCCTGTGTACGGTAATGTACACAATATCTGGACAGAGAGGCATTTTTTATTAATATACTTTTTTTTCATAATAGTTCAAACAACCTCACGGTTGAGATGTTTCATAAATGCCAGTGCCTTATCCTTATTTTACACAGTTGTTTACACTTTATGCTAAACAGTAAAATAATTGTCTGTTACAACAAGCTGCATATTTCATTAAAGGTTTAATGAACTATGATTTTAATTGTTTTTATTTTTAGTTAGCATATAGCTGAAATCTAATGTTGGTTGTATAATAGCAGCTGCATTCTATTGTGATAAACTGTGTTTTATATTCAATTAACGTATGATCCGATTAGTCGACTAATCATAAAAAATAATCGGTGATTAGTCGACTATAAAAATAATCGTTTGTGGCAGCCCTAGCTGAGTGCTATTTTGCTGTCATTGTGCTTTTTAGTGGTTGCTATGGTACTTCACAGGTTTGCCAAGGTGTCCTAGGTATTTTTTATAACAGCCTCTGAATAAATTGCATTTTTGATTGGTGCTGTGGTGCCTCAGGTGATTCCTATGGTGTTGTAAGGTGGATGCTGTGGTACCTCATGGGTTTGGCTGTCTGTTACTACTGTATATATATTATTATGACATATTATTGCTTCCATTTTCATTCCTATGATGAGAGTTAATGCCTGTTTTCTGTGTTCTACCTACCCCCTACATCCAGTCTCTGCATTCTATCTCCTTTCTTGCCCTCTCCTGTGTATTGAGGTCTATTCATCTGTTCTTCTCTGTCAGACATCACAGATAACAGCACACAAACAGCTTTGTGGCCCTGCTGTTTGCACAGGTGCCCTCCAACCCCCCGCTCCAGAAGGACATCAATGGGCTAAAGCACCTCATATGTCCATTACCCTGTCGAAAATAACAGCTACGCAGCATTCTTACTCTGCATGCTCTTCTGGTCTGCAGGGCCAGTTTACGGCCAGGTTGCGCCTCTGTCCGTCTGTTCTTTAATCCTCATTAACCGCCGGCCTTTCTGCAGGCCCCATGGCAACCTGACCTATCTCTCCCTCCGCCCCACCCGCACCTTTCTCTCGCTCTGGGCAATTTCACCCGACTCCTCTTACTGTTCCCGATGGAGATGCTATGGAGCAGCAGCTTTATAGGCAGACCATGCAGAACTGGTGAGGTGTGTGAATGTTCAGAGTACAAAAGTACAGTGAAACTCTTCATGCTTGTTTGGTTTCTTTACCTGCAGCCTTCTCAGAAAAAAATACCTAATGGAAAAAGAATTTACAAAGCAGGGTTCAATTACTCAAAGTTTACAAAGCAGACTCATGTCACAGACAAGCAACCAAGCAAATGAACCATCAACATGCTATTAGAGAGGCTGTTGCTTTGGAAACGTTCCTCAGCTTTTTGTTGACACAACCTAAGTTTTGGCAAAATGTTACAAAATATTATGAAAATTTTCATTAACAATTTGGAAAACATTTCTGCAACAAAGAGAAGACAGCTAAATTATATATTAATAAAAAATGATCCTCATGGCTGCAATAAAACACATAATCTGCAATTTAAATCCATTCAATAAAATAGTTATTTAAATTCAAAGTGTTGAAAATGTATTCAAGTTTCCATTTTCAGATTATTAAAGACTTACATAAGTGCAAAGACTAATACAAAAGGTCTGTTCTAGCCACAATCTAATATTATTAGTCTTCAGCTAACACACTAGTCACACTAACATCAGAGCTAACACCAGAGTTGCACTTTCAGTCACAGCTAAACTGTGTAAAGATTAATATTATTATGTTGTAGTGTTAGGATCACCACACTAAAGTACAACAGAATAGGTTTTAGTGTAAACCTGTGTATTACAGCATTTGTTTTGGCAGCTCCACTCAGGAGCTGCCACTGAGGAGCAAACTGAGTAACTAGCATGCTATCTAATTCCACACAGAACAAAACAGCTAGCAACAAAAGAGTACATAACTGCAAATTATTATTGGCAAATTCACTACAATACAGTGTGATATATAAAGTTTAAAGTTGTAGTTATATCTATCAGCCATGGTAAAGGCAGTGGGTGATTTGTGTAACAGCTCCTCTTATAACAGGACCTAACTTAGCGATTAGCATACCACCTAGCTAACTTGCCTACAATAAAATAAAAATATAATAATGCATTCTAATAAGTGCCTGTGCAAATCCAGAGAAAGAGAAACACTTGTGCATAGACATGGCTAACGTTAGCATTTCCTCTGTCTTCATGCTGTCTGATGAAGCTAACATATAAAATAAAACACAAAGATCAATAAAATCATGTCAAGTACCACAGAATAATTTTAAGAATGAAATGATCTGTTACAGCTAGCTATAAATTAGAAAATTGTATATCTAACGGTACATATCCACTAGCACTGAAGCCCTGACAAATCCTATTCATTTCAATAGAGCTAACTTTGTGATTAAAATGCTAGCTAACTTGCTAGCCTACAATGAAATTGTTAAATTGTAAAATAATACAAATATGATAATACATTCTGTTAAATTGCCTCGCGTGTGGTAACTCATTCTTTTTTTATCAGTTTATTTAAAGTCAGAGAAGGAGAAACACTTGTGCTTAGGCATGGCTAACATTAGCATTTCCTCCCTCAGTCTTCAGAGGTCTGTGCAGGCAGAGCTTCGCACACAAAATTTGGTTGCTGACACGAAAAAGCTCATCACAGCTAATCCCACTGCCAAAAATGCTAACAGAAGCTAAATGTATTCATGGATTTATACAGTGAGCGGAGACATTTCCCTACTTTAAAATAATAATCTGTATTGCTTAAGAGGGCATACATTAATGGGTGAAATACTGCATTTTATTGAAACACCATTTAGCCTGTTTGCTTTGGTCCATTTTTTCTGAAACAGAGGTAGAGACATAAATGTTTTTTTTATGCTTATGGTGGAGTAATTGTCTCTACTGTCCAGGAAAGGCTTGCTACTAGATTTTGGTGTATTGCTGTGAGGATTTAGCCACTAGAGTATAAGTAAGGTCCATATTTTGGTTGACCACCAACCCATCTCACCCCCAACTCCCTAACTAATCCCAAAAGTACTGGATGGAGTATCGTAATTTTAGAAAATGCAGTCCCAATTCTCTTCTCATAGCTTAGTGCTATTCAAAGCAGCCAGAAAAAGCATGTCTTTTATTTAGCATGTCTCATTTTTAAGTCTATTAACAGTCGTTCAGGGTTTAAAACCCATGTTAATGAAGTACCTAAGCTGCCACTGTTGGGCCCTTCAGCAAGACCCTAACAGTCTAACAGTCCTGAGTTTGCTCATAAATGACAATAAATAAATATCTAGATGTATCACCAAGTAAACAGATGTTCCTTTACAAACTTTGATAATATTTACTATGCAACCGACAATGCAAATTAAATTAGCTTACTAATGTCAACATGCCAATCAGACTGAAAGCACCTGTCCATCAGCTGTAGCCTGTGGGCTGTATCCTGTGGGGGCTCTGGAGTCAAACTGTGAGTTCTATTAGCAATAGCCCTACATTGCACCATATGTGACACCAGGTCAGAGGTCGCAGCTCACCAGTCTGCAGTTGGTCTGTAATGAAGACAGCACTCGAAAGCCACCGTTGAGCGCACACTCCTCTGGCTGTGGTCAAACCACTTCCCCGTGCTACATTCCTGAGGCATCTGCAGGAACCGACTGCGTTGTTGTATTGTCACGACAAGGGCCAAAGGAAGTTACGGGGATGATTTGCTGCATCAATTAAACAGTGATTAATAGTGGCAGTGGCACTTCGCCTGACGGTGACATTACGGCCAGAGATGGCTATCAAGCGTGCGCTAACAGGGCCTGGGCCAAAGAGGCCGATGCTCAGTTATTGTTCCTGATGCTTCAAGCCATTCAAGCACATAATGGACACACAAAGACATAATTAAACACTTACACACACACACACACACACATTTGCATACACACCAACACGCGATGCGAGGAGATCACAACTTGTCTTAGTTACTTTTTTACCCATATAATGAAACCTTTTGTCCTCTACAAAAAAGAATCGCTTGACTCATTGCCACTAAAGCAGGCTATATCTGGGACACAGACAGAAACCACCTCCTACATTGAAGGAGGTTGCGAAAGTACACCCCAAACAAAATCCCCACGGTGTCATATCCAAACAGAGGCGTAAGTGTTGCGGGGGTAAAGGGGGCATTTGCTCCGGGGTCACTGGGCTAAGTGAGACAAGCTAAATATATCAGACTTGGAAGTGTTGTAATTGGTGTTTACGTAACGGTAATGGGTAATGGTAAGATTTGAAACTAGCTTTGTTGCTGTACAGCCCTCAGAATGGGTACGTTGCTAACCACAATGACTGACAAAAACAAAGGAATAAATGTGTTGTCATAATATTGTGTTAGAGTGCAGTCAACCACTTAATGTACCTCAGTACACTATATGACACTATATGATCAAATGAATGTGGGCACTCCTTACAAGGAATGAATTCAGGTACTATAAGTTGTAGCCATGATTGAGCAGGTGTCCCAATACTTTTGTCTATATATTTTGTCCATCTGTCGAAATAAACATTAACAAAAGCAGGACCCAATCATCCCCATTACTTTCCACGAACATCAATCAGCCAAAATAGTATATGGGAATGGAACTTTGGTGTCCATGTTTTTTAGCGTCATTGCACTAGACAAAACAAAGCGTAACTTTTAGCACACAAACTGAACTAAATATGTTAAAATTGTGGGTGTGGATCAAATCATGACATCTGTCTACTATTACACTCCTGCTACGAAGCCAGATCCCACCGCTAATCACTTTAATTACTGCACATTCCGAGGTAAAACCATCCAGCTCCAACAGGGTAACTCAATTCTGAATAGCACAAGGCTCAGAATCCAGTAGACACACTCTAGAGCCACATACTACTAGGCTCCATTTGTGCGCTAATAGAACCAAGTGCCACTATTATCTCTGGTACAAGGCGGTAAGTGTAGCTCGCAGTGGAATAGAGGGCTGATTCAGGAGGTGCTCTTTGAGATGATGCATGGCACTGAAATGGAGCGCTGGGCACAAGAGAGAGGTGAAGTCAACGCGGCAGGCTCTCCAGCAATAATAAGAGGTTTGTTAGCTCTCTTTTAGCTCTCTGTGTGTGCATGCCTACTGTCTCATGTCTAAGCCCCAGGCCCCTGGTACAATCCCCCCTCTGTGTATCTATGTCCCCATGGACGACATTCTCCACTCTCTGCCCTTAGGAAAACCGGGCTAAAAAGAGCTCGGCCTGTAGAGAAAAGTGCTTGGGTCCGCCGTCTGAGTGATGCGAGTGCATTATGGGAAGTGAAAAGTGCATTCCGGGGCAGTCGAGGAGAGAGATTGTTTTTTTTGTCACCTAGCATGGCATAATTAAATAAGTACAGCGTTATTTATACAGTGCTTCCTCGAATTGAAGCGACATCAGCTGGATGTGGTCAGCGTGCATGTGATCATATGCATACCTATATTAAAATGAAACCTTATGGTCAGGTTATGGGTGCAAATAAAACCAGCTTTTTAGCACTTTTTGCCACATTAAACAAATATGCCATGTTTTTTTATTTGCTTTATTTGTTCTTCATAAGCAACCAAGACGCACGCGATGTGTGTGTGTGTATATATATTTATACTATTTATGACTAAAACCTACTTTGATTCAAGCTGGGAACTTTTTGGGTTCTAAAATTAGGTCCAGGAACTGGAATGGAAAGTTTATTGTCTTTAAAAGGGTGCAATTCTTTTGTTATAATATTATGTTATGATCATATTAGTGCCATTTAATGGTCTTAAATGCCAAAAATATCGTTTATCGCAATAATAATTTCAAATCGGTTGCAAAAAAACAAGCCTAATTACAAATATAGCCAGATTAAACAAAGGGTCTTGCCACAAAAAGCCATAAAAGACTCTGAGGCAAATTTTGTGTATTGTACATTGACTTCGTAACATACCTCTGCGAAGCACTAAAAGACATTTTGCCCACTTAACAGGCTTTAAGAGGGGGTGCATCATTGAACTGCAAGAAGCAGGATTGTCATTTTTAAGAACTATACTGTAATCTAGGACGTCTGTCAGACAGACATTTTTAGTCGCTTTGTTTGTATTGGTGTCGTGAACATGAAACCTGGGCTATTACGGACTCAAACCATGTCGTCTTCTGCAAAAAATGTCCTGTCCAAAGTCCTGTTTGGAATCTGAGCATGGGGTTTGAGTACCATCACATATGACAGTCGATCACCACTAGTAGTGATACAAAGATCATGTGTTGTCTCTCAAGGCTGAGCTCCAACTGGCATTTTTCAGTAGAATAATGCTTGTCCACACGCAGCAAGGGTTTTCCAGGAATGTTCTGCTACAGACCCAGCTGCAACTGGGCAACTAAAGCTGCTAAACTAAACTAAAGGCAAATGTGCAGCAGGATACCATATGTTTCAGCCTGCAGTTTTCCCAAATAAATGAATTATTTCACTTTGAATACTGCGCACTTATATATATATATATAAGTGCTTCTTGGTATGTTGTTTTGGCAATTTGTGGGATCAAATGTTTTTCTATTCTTTATTTAGTTATGACTATTGTAGTTTATGTTAAAGCAAATTAGACCCATTAACTGTTAATAGGGGTGATTTAGTACACATGCAGTACTGCAGGTTGCAACACAGTCACTCTAAGTACTTCCTCCTCTCTCTTAACACTCCTAGACAAACCCATTCGCACACACATAATCACACACTCATACATACACACACACCTCATCACCTGTCAGTGGCCAGTGGCTGCCACACTGGCATTGTCTTCTATCAATGATCTCACAGAAGTGCCTGTAGTTCTGCAATACAAACGATTGCACAACCCACATACACACAACACCCACAGAGACTGCAGTGTTTCCACAGAGACTATCACTCACACTTCCTTGTGTTTAAAATACTGAGTCAGTAACATCCCAGTCAAAACACCATAAACAATTGAATCGAGATATGATATCACGGTGCAACCAACCAGAGATCCCAGTTCTGACTCATATTGCTAAACGTTAACGAAACATTAACAAGGAAAGAAGGAAATCAGTCATTTTACTATAAGATAGGTTTTAAGGTTGCAGAACTCCAATTTCGATTCAAGCTGTAGAACAACAGATAGGCCTGTCACTAGGGCTGGGCAATATTGAAAAAAAACTTGAGCGAATCTCGAGTACGATTACGGTCGTCTTTTTTAATTTGTAAAGTGATACATAAGCTATTGTTTCCTTTACATTTCGTTTATAAATATTAACAGAGTCAATGGTAACTAATGGTAAGTTGCTACCTTCAACCTTACATGCAGCTTTATATTAAACATGGCAAACTTATGTCCTTTCAGTTAAGGAAAAGTGTAAAATATGTAAATATGTAAAATAATACAGTTCACTACAGGTTTCTGACAGGAGCAAATGTCTTTCTACTAAACTTCTTTCTGGCAGCTTCTACAGATTGTACAATGTCAATGATCTCCTTTTGAAAATCACATTAAACAGTAACAGTTTGATAAATCAAATGAATATGATTAACCTCCCGGCGCTATTGCATTTAGAGCATTTATTTGCAGAAAATAAGAAATGACTGAAATAAAAAAAAGATGCAGAGCTTTCAGACCTCAAATAACGCAAAGTTTTAAGTGTTCAGAAATCAATATTTGGTGAAATAACCCTGTTTTTTAATCACAGTTTTCATGCATCTTGGCATGTTCACCTTCACCAGTCTTACACACTGCTTTTGGGTAACTTTATGACAGTCCAAAGATTCAAGCAGTTCAGTTTGGTTTGATGGCTTATGATGATTCATCTTCCTCTTGATTATATTCCAGAGGTTTTCAATTTGGTAAAATCAAAGAAACTCATTATTTTTAAATGGTCTCTTATTTTTTTCTAGAGCTGTATATACATTTTTCTAATATTTTCCTAATAAGTTTGCTTCTCTTTAATAGTAAGTTTTCAATTGAATCCTTGGATCAGCGGCATAAAATGACAGTTGTATCATTCATCACAATTATATGAAACAATATATCGTTTAAAAACGTGGTTATCGTGGCAGGCCTGATAACGGTTAATAATACCGTTTCAGTTCCTTCCCCCCACAACGTGCTGCTGCGCCGACGCTGCTGCTCTTTTTATCCCGCCTGTTTTTAGACAAGCCCCGTCCTATTTTGTTAGGATTGGATAGAATTGTCTCGCTTCGTTTGCTCGGATTGGCCAACGCTTTTACTCGCGAGCGTTCAGCCAATCAACTGACTGAGAGCGAGGCTAAAGTACCAACAGAGCACCAGAGCCATACTAGCCAATCGGAGCGCGCGCAGGGGGCGGGGCTTGTGGGAAAACGAGTGGGGAAAAAATAACAATGGAAGAGAGTGTGGAGGGTCTTTCCACGCCATGCTGTTCCAACACGGCATGGCTGAAAAGACACCAAATCCACAAAAAAAAACTCAAAATACTCAGAAATAAAGAATAAAATATTACGTTTTTAATATTTTATTTGAACTAATAACAAAAAATGTTTTAAATAAATTACTATCAAAAGCTGCTTTTAAACAGGTGAAAAACATTAAAATGGCTCAAAACTGAGTAGCAACTAATTTTAAAATGCTTTAAACTAATAAACATACAAAACAAAACTTCTAATAAATACGTTACACCTTTATTAGTTTAGAAAATACAACAAAAACAAAACATACGTTGAATTTACATTAAAACACAGCTAGTATCAGTAGTAATTCGAGACTCACCCTCGAGTTGATTTCTTTCATTCTCTCCTGACGCGTTTTCGATAACGGGTCCGTAACACGGGACATGCCGAGCATTTGGACCGAGAAAAGCAGAAAAGCCTCGATAAGAAGCTACTTTTCCACCTTTTCTGACTCTATTTCAGCGCAGAAACCTGAAGAAAGCGGTATATCCAGTGTGAGCGGCCGCTGTTATAAAAGGAATCGTATAAAGAAAGACTCCATCCACTTTGTTCTGCTGTATCCGAGTCGATAACCGATTCACGGCGGCCGTTGATTTGAGACACTTTTCTTCAGTACAGGAAACCCCGGCAGCCCCGCGCTCCCTCCTCCCCGAGGGGCGTGACTAGCGGCGCTTTTCGCCTCCAGCCACGCCCATTTACTAAAAAAAAACACGCCTCCACTGTGATCAGGTCCAATCGGAGGCCAGCAGGCTCTGCCTAGTATATCCCAGCCCACTTATGAACGCTACTTGGTCGCTTTCCAAGTAGCCATGCAGTCACTTTTTATTATTATTTATTCATAAATTATAAAATTATAATTATTTATAAATATTAAAATTTTCTGCATAAAATGACTTCCCAAATAAAAGTATAGATTATATGTAAATGACAAAAAAAGTGAATTAAAATGTTAAAAAAAAACTAATGTATGTATAATGTACACACAAAAAAATGAAGACACTAAAAATCTAAGTGCACAATAAACATGAAAAGGATAGGGTATTTTCATAATAAACGAAAGCAAAGTTACTGATGTTAAATTCTGATAAAAAAAAATTGGGCTCTAAAACATTTGTTCACTATTTTCATAAAAAAAAAAAATAATAAAACAGGTATTTTTCTTTCCAATCCAGTTTCCATATTTGGACTGTACATTTTTAAAGCATGATTACATACTATATTCAATTCTCTTTTTATATACAAGAGGGAATAAATGATTCAGTCTCTTTATAGTAATAGTAACTGTGCATCCAGTAATAAATATGTTCCTTGACTGCACATATTTGTATGTAAATGAAGTTCCACATCAGATATTCTGAGGAACAGAACAGAATATCTATACTTCATATGATAAAAAGTCGATGGTTAGGCTGATAGGAAACACAAAACACAACCTCATCTAAATTTAGAGAACCAGAGAGGGAACGCCCTGCATTACAGCCACTCAGCCAAAAGGCATTTCTCGTAGGGAATTTGCAGATGCACAGATGAGCTACTTTGAACTGGGGCTCTTTCTCCCATTTCTGTTAGTTTTTCTTATCGGTTCAAGTCTTCTTAAGAACGTGTTTAAACAGGGTATCTGAAATCATGGGAAAACACAACATTTTTTACAAGACTACTTTGGCTAAAACAAAATGCCATAATCCCAAAATGCCAACCCCAACATAAAGTTTACAAAGTTTACAGTAAGATTGTGATTCCAATTATTTTATATATTAATATTTTCACATTAACAAGAATGGAACTGTTTGTACTCTTAGTAAAATAGGAATTGGAAAGTGACTGGAGACATTTTAAGACAAATAAGACCTTTTAAAGGAACTGCAGACACCCTGTTTCTCAAATTGTATTCAACCAAGGAATTTTTTGTGTCTGAGAAAGAGTCTAAAGAACTGAATGTTTGTAATACTTTCAACTGCAGGTATCACCAGCGATAAGAAAGGCAAGATGCCATTTTAGAACAAGTATTTCAGATTTGTAGATCATTGGGAAGCAGAAAAGTGAGAAAAACAATCAAATGATGTAAACCATGTTTGTAATAGGGTTCTACATGGTCATAACTCATTTGTGCATACAGAGTTTGAATCCCAGGAATTCATATATAATTAATTGTATTTACTATGTAATTAAATCTAAAATTACACTAAATATTACACCTGAACAGCACACCAAAACAACAGTAATAACTGGCCTAAACTGACCAAAAACCATATCTTATCCTATTATATATATTTGGAGAGGTATACTCTCACCCCGACTTTACTCTTGATTTACACCTGGTTGAAAACAAAGCTATCATGGTGATGCTCTGTTCCTCCAACCAGAAAACTGTCATTTTTTATTATTTCAAACCAGGGCTAAACAGTGTGTTAAAAAAAGAAGAGAAGGCTATTGGACACTTGCTATAGAAAAGCCTCATTCAGTTTTGGCTAAAATATTTTTAATCTCTAGGGCTTGACTGAAGTAAGTTAAAGTAACTGTGAGCTTAATGGTCAAGTGGGAGAGTCAATTAAAAAAAGACATAATTTTTAGATATTAACCAGTCATTTAATGTTGCTTGGGAATTAAATAGATAAAATCAATTCACAGTCATTATTACTTGGATCAGATTGGATGGGCAAACAAATTGGGACATGCCTAGCAGTCACTGAGTGTGTTTAAATGCACTTATTGGATTACTCAGTCAAGTAGTCATGTAAACAGCATACCCTGATCTTCTTAGATCAGAGTAAGATCAAGAAATATGAGTAAGAAATAAAGAGAGAGGGATATTTCTCAATACTGGAGTATTTTTATATTTCTTACTCTGCGCATAAGTGAAAACAGACCATAGTACTGGAAATAAGTGAACAACATTCAGCGCAGCACCAGTAAGTTGACTGTAAACTTTAAACTGTAAACTTATGTAAAATTTTCTTATGATCTAATTACTTAAGTTCATGTAAACCTGTTGAACTGACTACTGTCAAACTATATTGTTCTGCAGTAATCAGATTATGAAGTGCATGTCAGTGTCATGTCTCTTAAAGGTGATAAATGAAGTACTGTAAATGGATTAATATATTACTGTAATATTAGAGCTAGTCATACACTGTAAAGAAAAAGCAAAACACTGCAAAAATGGCAAAGTTAATGCAATATACTGTAGTTCTCAGCTAGTATAAACACTTCACTTAACAGTGAAGAAAACTGTAACTTGCTCTCATGACCGACAACACTGAATACCCAAGTGAAGGTAGCCCTGATTGGCAAGATTCCACACTGATGGTGTTTTAGCAGGGGGGTTACTACCTGATAAAACTCTTGCGTCCAGACTACAATAAAAAAAAAAAAAACAGGAGGACCAGTGACTTTTTTTTTAGCTTTCTCGATCATATGACATCGCATTTAGCAGCTCCACTCGCTGTTGTGTTTACGTGGATTTCAGTGGAAACGCACACCCAAAGTGTAATTACACTGCATGGCAGTGGACAAACGGCTTTTAATAAACGCAAGGTGATGAAAGTCAGAGATGTGCGTCAGGACAGTACTAAAATTACCGGAGGATCACAGAGTTCAGCGAAAAACAGTAGATAATATAGCCTGTAATTTTCTCAGAGGAAGTCTGAGAAAACACATACATGGCCGTTTCGAATGGGGATAAAATCATCAGTTATCCCAGGACCTGGGATAACAGTACAAAGAAACACTGATAAATATTCATTTATGATATGATTTTACTGTAATACAGCTAAATACAGCAATTGGTTACAGTAAAAGTGATGATAATGCTCATGTTGATAATGATGACGTTGTGTTTGGGGGTGGAATTTTGCTTTGCTTTTCTTTGCCGGTGCTCTTTTGCACGGCAGCCCACTCCAGTCTGGCTGCGGTGCTTCTGTCTGTCGGAAACCCCACATTGACCCACAGCTGCAGTATGAACAGATTATAGATTACCTCCCTCCTCATTTTCTCTCTAATGAGTCACTTTCCATTCATCCTCTTCTTTTGTGGTGTGGGCTGAAGTCACGGCTTCTCACACGCCCACGAGTTCATCAGCGGAGGTTAGATGAGACAGGTGTCGTGCATGCATCTGTGCGAGTGACACAAGTGAGACAAATACAGAGAGGGGCAACTCTTGTCTCTCCGTGGGGGTTCTGTCCTGATTCTATTTCCAGTTTAGCCCTCCTGCTGGGATTCTACAGTCTTGGTCATGTCTCTTGAGAGTCTGTCTGCGATCGTTAAGCACTGGCATGCGAGGTTATTGGATATCCTGGCCTTGTTATAATGATAAAAAATGATTGGTCTGCACTGTCCACTGTAGGTGGTAAGGCCTTCTATGATGTATTCCTGGTGTACCCATGATAAATAAAGCACCTAAAGCACCATTATTTTTTAAGAGAGACAACTGTTATAAATGTAAATATCATTGTGAGTTTAAATGCTGAATTACTTGTGTGTATAATATGTAAAAAAAATTCTAGGAATGTGAATTATCACTTTAAGAATGTGAGTTATCCAATGTCAAGTAGATGCTATTTAAAAAATCCAGCCCTGCCGACTGCATTGGGATACACAGTATCCAAGTATTAGGATGTTTGCTCATTTATTGTTTCTTTAAAAACACGCAAAAGTATTTAAAAGAGTTGATCTAGATTTCGTTTGAGTAACTGTCTCTTCTCTCTAGGAAAGTCAAGGTCTGAATGGTATGGGATGTTCAGCCCATTCTGTGTTGTAGCATTAATGCAGAAAAGTACTGGTATACTAAGATCTTAGAGCAACACATGCTTCCTTCAAGATGACCTCTTTTTTCAGGGATGTTCATATACACTTTTACCAAAACCACATGCTACGTACATTACAAAAGCATGATTGTAGGTGAAGAGGGTACAGGTTCTAAACGGATCTACCTACAGGAAGAATAGGACAAAATAACACCAGTTACACTTTATTGCTTGGTATCATAGGTGCCAAAATGTATTTTGAGTGATTTGAAATATATATCAACATTACAAAGTGATAAATGCTTATACTATCCCACTTTTGAAAATGTTTTTAATAATGCCCGAAATGCAGGAATAGATATGATAAGTTAACTTATTGCTTTTACATACTGTCCCAACCTTAGCTTAGATTTAGGTTGTAAATTGATTTTTTATTCTATTAGAGTCTATTATAATCACCATGTAATTAAATATGTAATTGCATGTGCATGTGATTCTGGAAACATTTGGCCATATATACCAACCATTCTTAAGACAAAATTTCTTTTTAAAGCTAATTTGCAAAGTTTTCAGGTATATTCTGACCAGGGTTTCCTTATATTAAATTTCAAATGTTCAGTTTGAAAACAATAGGATTCACTAACTATCTTCCTCCTATTATTGTACTGTTTGTAGCTATACCATGAGCAATGCACATCCTTTTACTTGCATATTTTTAAATTTTATTTCAATTTTTTTTCCAACCTCCAACCCCCCCCCAACACCAGGAGGGTGAGGACTAGCACATGCCTCCTCCCACACATGTGAAGTCAGCCACCGGCTCTTTTCAAACTGCTGCTGATGCAACAATGCTGAGTAGCATCACAGCGCGCTCGGGGAAAAGCGCAGCGACTTGGTTCCGATACATCAGCTCACAGACGCCTTGTGCTCCAGACATCACCCTTTGGAGTGATGTGGGGAGAGAGCACCATCTACACATCCAGAGAGAGCAAAGCCAATAGTGCCTCGGGGCTCCGGCTGCAGATGGCAAGCTACATGAACAGGATTCAAACCTGCGATCTCCTGATCATAGTGGCAGCGCTTAGCCTGCTGGACCACTCAGAGCTCCTTTACTTGCATATTTTTTATTGTATTGTTTTATTTTATTTACTATAATTACTCTTGACTTTAGAATAAACATTATTGTCATAATTTACATCAGTTTTAAAATAGAATCTTGTGGAACTCCACAGGAAAACTAAGGAGTCTCTAATTGTTTTAACGTATGCCTTATAACTGAATTCTGATTCTGTTCTGGGTTCTGTTGTAGGAACAGAACTGTGAACAATTCTTCACTTTGAAAACAATACATCATGAATCCGATGTAGGTGATTTTTTTCAAGAACTAATTAAAAAACTTTCTAAGAAATACATGGTGATTGTGGCCTAATAATTATACAGGACAAAATACAGAATCAAAGTCACCAATGCTCCATTTATTTTAGTTTGGATCTTTTTTCAGTGCATCACTTTCTATTCAACAACAGCATTTGGCATCAATATTTGCTACATATCTGTTACCATAATTGGATAGCCAGTTACACAACTTTTATAAGGGAAGGTATAATATTCAAGCAAGGTAAGTAAACAGACCAATTTATTACTATACGATGGAAAATGAATCAGTTCTACCAGATAATACTCTGTAAATTTGCTCTGATACGATACGAGACAGTCTGTCTGTACACGTCCTGCCATGTCCTTTATTGCATTTAATATCCGCTGCCGGATGATTGCTTTTGTTTCATGTTCTATATCCTAAATCCAGATAACTCCAGAGGTGAAGGATTCAAGGTGGGGTTAAAATAAATTAAGTGTGTTTTAGGTAAAACTGGATATTTCCAAACCTTACTAACAACTGTTCCGGGCTATGTAAAAATCTGAGGTAATTTCAAACATTCAAATGAGAGCTTTAAGTTGAACCAACTTATAATATTTGAGTTTAGTCTCAATTTATTTCCATTCTTTACCTCCACTGGCTCTTTGCACTATCTATTTTCCTACTGTGCATGTTCTCCAGCCACTGACACTCACCATCAGTGTGTAGTCAGCCCCCAGGTTAGCTAAGGTAAACATGTAGCTCATATACTGAAAAATAATTATCATTTTGAAAGCTGCTGACTCTAAGGGCTGGCTGTGTGCTATAGTTTTCATTATATAGCACTTATAGCAGAGTTAATTAAACTTTGAATTTTAAAAGTTATTATGCCTAAAATGTACAGCAAGTTAATTCATGTTTTTTTGTTATATCAGTTGCTTTGCATAATAATTCTACTACGAATTGGTGAATAAAATAGATTTGTATTTAGTCTTTTTTATTTCATTTAATTTAATTGAGCATATTGATTTTAATTTTTATATAAATTTAACATAGAGTTGAATACTCTATGGAAGGAAATTAGGTGTGGAAAGAAAATGCTATAGAATGAGCAGTAAAGCACACAGCCAATATAGTGTATCATACACTTAAATATGTGCTTAAATTAGTGACATTTTATAGCACTTTCATGTATATTCTAATTAAATAATTTAATCAGATATCAGTGTATGTAAGCTAACACTGTAAATAAAAGGCCTAAACTTCAATAAAATAAACAAACAGCGGGTTCTATCTTATGCTCTATTAACATACATATTTCAACAGTTACATTAAATCAAATAGAAAAATAAATAAAAATCAATTTTATTCATTTTACTGGTAAATGTAAAGTAAAGTACTGTAAAAAGCAACTGATATTGCAATGAAAAACATAAGTTGAATCAACTTGCAACAAATTAAGTGAAATATAAGTTAAATTAACTTGAAATAAAGTTTTACGAAACAGTTTCCCTCAAATTTTAAGAAATATTTTCAACTTTTTTCCAGGCTTACAGTGTAGATGAACTAAAGAGAGGGAGGGAGAGAGAAAGAGAGAGAGAGAGAGAGAGAGAGAGAGAGAGAGAGAGAAAAGTAGAGAGAAGGAAGGAGGGGGGTGGGACTTATCCACCCTGCTGATGCAATCCTGCCACCCGAGAAAGAAATTGCCCAGCTGGGAGAGAGCAGAGAAAGGGTGGAAAGAAATGCAGGAGGGGGGCGACTCTCACCCCGGTCCAGCCGAAAGTGCTTAACTTCAACATACAAACTCTGACAAGTTCACACAGTCTGGAGCTGGCACACTCACTCGCTTACACACAAACGTGGCACTTTCACATAAACCTGTCAAGTCTTAGGGGTTGCCAGATTGGAGCCGTTGAGAGGTGGGCAAACGCCACATAAGCATGAATAACCTATTCCCAATAAACACAGTATGGATTTAAATCTTTAGATCTATTGAGTCGTTTATAAACACAGATACGCGCACTCGTTCACACTCTCGTAAACTTTTCACACAGGAACACATGTTCTCCAGATGTGCATCCAGCAGCTCTGTCTGCTTTCAGGTTGCCACTTCATCAGTGAGTTCAGAGTTTTTGAATGTAATGCTGGTGCATTTTTGGAGGGGCACCTCGTGACTGTTGGATTTTATGGAATTTTATGGCATTTTATGAGAGATCACTCTGGGAGGGTTTTTTCAGCATCACATTCTTTCTTACTGAGGTATTAGTCTATTCTTTGAGAGATTACAAACTTTGGCATTAAATTAATAAATAAATAATGAAAAAAAAACTGCACCTTTATATTTCAAAAATGTCATGTGATAGCAGTTTGTAAATTGAATTACCAATGCAGATAGTGGCTTGGGAACACCCACACCTGTATACGTTGTTAGGTAATATCTTGTGTGTGAGACTAAACACAGGCTCATGGCAAAGTGAATTATCATAAGTTTAAATGTGGCATTATAGCGAGTACCAGATGGAACGAACATTCCATTTCCAAAGAGGTGCAGACACTAAACATTCCTCGATCCAAAGTGTAAAAAGTGTATTAGGAGTAAATCACAGAAACCATTACCACCCACATTGGACAGCACAGTTAGTGGAATGACTGTGACTTGCGGCATCTGGGTAGAATTGTCTTTGCAGAAATCACATCTACAAGTTACTACTAAAGTTTTTACTACTGACAGTATAGTAATATTGCATGTTTTGATGTGTTTTACTATTGACATAAAATATTAGATTTCAAAGCAGAATTTCCTTGTTATACATTTGCTAACCATTTGCTAACACAGATTCTTTATAAAATTGAGGATTTCTTCTTTAATGTAAATGTAAATAATACAGTCCTCTTAGCAAAATGTACAGCTATCATTCTTTTACGCTGATAATCAAACACAATAGCGAATCTGTTGAAGCTTATTGCTGAAGTTCCTCATCACTGAGTGACATTTACAAGTTTCAGTACCATAAATAGAAATCTGACTCCAGTGATTCAAAAAGTTCTTCTGTTTTTAAAATGAATACACGTCCAAAGCACTCAAGTATACACACTAATTTCTATGTACAGTTTAATCATAAATATTTCAAGCTGGAAGATTTAATTAATTCTATTTAATGATATGGTATTTCTAAGAGTATATAATTTCTTTGTGTGTATAAAACAACACTTCATACTATAGTTCTACAATTTCCTCATTTGTATTGATATTCAGTCAGCATGAAGCCCCACCCTTTGCTGCAGTAACATCCTCTAGTGGTCTGGAAAGAGCAGATGTTGGGACATTACTGTAAATACTTGATTTAATTCAGCCATAAGAGCATCAGTGAGGTGAGCTACTGATGTCAGATGATTAGTTCCACCACACTAGATTATACAAACAGGCTGGAAGTAGTTCTATCACTCCAGAGAACCCTAAAAGATGCTGTACCCCTAAACTAAGTGTTCAGTAATGTTCGGTTTAATTGTCACTAATAGTCTTCTGTAGACACAGCAGCGTGTTTCTCTATTTGCAGCACCTGTGTTGTCATTTTAATGGATGTGTTTTGTGAAGCTCTTTTCAATTTGCAGCGTATTGGGCTTTCTCAGCCACCGTAGAAATTGCTGATCCGAACAACCAATTATTTATGAAGAAAAATCATGATAATTATTAGGGGTACTCAAACTATTTTATACTACTTCATAGAACATTCTACAGCTGTGCCTTTGTAATCTGTGCAGCATATTGTTTTGCACTTGTCTTGTTGAAAAATGCATGGACTCCAGGCTCTGAGTGGTCCAGCGGGCTAAGCGCTGCCACTAGGAGATTGCCGGTTCGAATCCTGTTCATGTGGCTTGCCATCGGCTACAAGAGCCCTGAGAGAGCACAATTGGCATTGATGTCTCTGGGTGGGTAGATGGCACACATCACTCCAAAGGGTGATGTCGCTCAGCACAAGGCGTCTGTGAGCTGATGTATCAGAACTGAGTCGCTGCGATTTCCTCTGAGCGCATTGTGATGCTACAGAAGGCATGTGATAGTGCTGGGGCATCACTAGTGATAGGGAGAGTCCTAATTGGCTGTGTAAAATTTGGAGAAAATGGGAAAAAAAAAAAAAAAAAAATGCATGCACATTCCTTGACAAGATGCTGGCTTGAAGACAGCATATGTTGCTCATAGCAATGATATGACGTCTATGGTAAAGGTTTATAACGACCCTCTTGAGTAAACATGGTTAAAGGCATTTAGAACACTATTTCAGACTGAGAAAGCTAAAAAACACACCAATGCTCCTAGCAGATGTGCCTGTACACACACACACACACACATACACAGGCAGGCAGACTGTCCACAGTCAGTGAAATATGTGGCAAGCCGGCATTCTGACCAGACTGTGCTCATATCCGGGTGGGAGGAGACTGTAAGTAGCATTGTCAAATCAAGCCTAGTCTGCACACACACACACACAAACTAAAACACACAGGATGGATGCTCTCAGTCGCTAGAAATAGATCCAGCACAGCAATCTCGCTACTGCTGTCTTGCTCTGCTGCTGCTGATGATGTCACTTTTGCACTTCAACACATAAAACCACTAACAGACCACAATGACTGACAATCCTCTTAGTAGAGAATCAAACACCTGCTCAGCCAATAAACACACAATAACTCAAAGCACCACCTTAAAAAGTCTTAAGTGTCTACAGGTCTGCCACTATTAATTATTCAGAGCTTTTAAAAGGGACATAAATGGGCCTAAAGAGAACTTTAAAAGTGTATTTATCTAGGCATCACTGAATAATGAAGGTTCAGTACATGGAAGTGACAAAATGAAGTGACAATGAAGATCAAACCATATTGTTCCTCCTTCATATAACAATGCAACAGAAATACAGAAACTGTGCCTTGTGTTATATGCGTTACATGCATACATCTACATCCCTAAAATTTCAAACCAATAGATCTCTGGAGAATATGGTGTTGTTGATACTAGAGAGCAGCTCATCACCACCATACTCTACTAGTTAAGGAAATACAGGTCGCTACAGGAACTATTCCTTCTTGACTCCACCATGACTTTTCCTCTGCCAGGGTCTGCAGAAGGGGAGCTCAAACTTGGATCCACTCTAGGATAAAAGCTAATGCTTGTCAATGCTAACTTAGTTATATCATTTCTCTCTATTGTCTTCTCACTAACACTAATTGAACTACCTTAATTAAACCAAACAGGAGCTAAACCCAGTATAGAAGGGGACCGACTGGCTTATTTTTTCACTCGAAAGCCAAACCCATAAAAAGAACTGTAGGCTAAAATCTAAACGGCTACAATTAGAGGACTGCATTCCTGTGGGACTTGTGGGTCACAGCTTGTGACACGGGACTAAATTTTAATGTCATACATGGGAGTGGGCGGTTTACCGATCCAGTCAGTGCAGAAGCGAGAAACATATACATGAAGAAAAATACAATTTTTTGCACTATAAGGCGCACCTAAAGTCCTTTAATTTTCCCAAAAATGTACATTACGCATTATAATCCAGTGCGTCTTATTTATGAATTTTACCAGTCAGGTTGTAAGGAGCAGTCACTGCTCCGCTGAAGCAGTCACTACTCCGCTGAAGTACAGCATTATAAAGGAGTTTCAGTGAAGCAGAATTAGCATTAGCTGCTAACTGCAGCACTAGCTTTTTTGCCCTTCAGAGGTAAGTATATCGGACTGTAGTCTGCGTGTTTACCGTGTTAGGACAAGCTACATGGGATGAACCACTGGCTGAGAGCGGCCTGGCTTACAAGAAAACACCCAGGGTTCCTCAGTGTAGCGCTGTTGAGCGGCATTTACTAGCGCCAAGCACTGCTAACCACAGCTAGCGCTACTGCTAACCACAATTTTGAAAATACCAGAAATCTTAGCTTACTGTAAATTGAAGTGCTTTACTCACCAAATTAAACAGATTTCAGGAGAGAAGTCTGTGTAGAATAACAATATGGCGACCCTCTTGTTCCTTACTATTGTTGCTTAAAAGTGGCACACCTGTGTTTTCTGCTGCCAAGATAGCAATATTTCATATGTAATTCAGCCTATCAGAGCTGAACTTTGTTTTATCACAAACCCTATGTGAAAGGAACATAAGGCAACATAGCAGGGTTGTAAATAGGCTTGTACAATTTGTACTTTTTGTACTGTGTATATAGTATAGACTGTTACTACAGAAAATTGGGGGACAAACTCCCTATTAATACTTGTGTTAGGCAGGTGTCTACAAACATTTGGACATTTTAATACAAGCCTTAATCATATGATAGCATTAGTACAGTATAAACACATCTACAAAATGTGTCAATCTGATGATAATGTTTTACATAAGCTCAGTCCCTTCAGTTCACTGTTCAGAGTACAGTAGGCCACCAATTACACTCTCAAAAAAGAGACACGGCCGCCCCCTTCTGGACAAACCAATCCAATACACCAACCTCCATTCAGCTAATGTGCTACAAAAAAAAGCTAAGGAAAGCACAGTGCTCTTTTGTTCCAGAGTAACAGCACTGTGTTGATGACCGGTTTTGATAACCCAACACCTTAAGTGCTCCAGCTTGTTCTCTCAACAAGAAATCAAACCTTTCTCTGGCTTTTAAATCTGTGTCAGGGCAGAACTGGCCAGTCCTGATGTAACAGGACACTGCAAAGCAGCATTCATTCCTTCAGGAAATCAGAGCACACAGTAATGCCAATGATTAAAGTGTTCATAAGCAATTAATATAGGGTTACTAGTTACACTGTGGTTTGACTTTCCTGATTTTTTTTTCCTTTCTGTATTGTTTTGTCCCACACACATTATAAAAGAAACCAGACAGCTTCCTCTGCACTCTGAACGCTGGGGAAGGGGAAGTCCCCCTCCCTTCTCTGTTCAGCTCAATTCATGTAACAGAACTGCAGAAGCACTGAAATCAGTTTATATACACAAACACACACACACAAACACTCGGGCACATTTTATATACCAGCCTATTAAGAAGCAAATGATGTCTGGGCATTTAAGACGACTATGATGAAAGCGGTGCCAGTATAAATACTGATTAATATTGTGTATAAAAAATATCAATCATGTTGTATAAACAAATGTTATACACTGCCTAGGCAAAAAGCTATTAGCTTTAAATTGTAGCACACATTCATTGTGTCATTGTTTTTATAAGCTTCTGCAATGTCACAAGATTTATTTCAGAGAATTTCTTTTGGTCCATTCATCATAAAATTTTGATACAATGTAAAGAACTGCCAAAGAAGATTCTCATTATGTCAAAAATTGCAAAAACGAAGGTACCAAAGTTTTGCATGACCACAATGGTACGCAGCACAGCATACAGAATACACTGCACGTAACCTACAGCTCTGGAAAAAAAAATAAAAGTCCACTTGAAATGATGAGTTTCTTTGATTTTACCAAATTGAAAACCTCTGGAATATAATCAAGAGGAAGATGGATGAAGTCATCAAACCAAGATGAACTGCTTACATTTTTGCATCAGGAGTGGCATAAAGTTATCTAAAAGCAGTATGTAAGACTGGCGGAGGGAACATGCCAATATGCATGAAAATTGTGATTAAAAACCAGGGTTATTCAACCAAATATTGATTTCTGAACTCTTTTTTGTTATTTCAGGTTTTTCTCATTTTCTGCAAATAAATGCTCTAAATGACAATATTTTTATTTGGAATTGGGGAGAAATGTTGTCCGTAGTTTATATAATAAAACAACAATGTTAATTTTACTCAAACATATATATGGCAAAATCAGAGAAACAGATTAAAAAACTGAGGTGGTCTCTTAACTTATTTCAGAGCTATTGATAAATACATGAAATAAAGAAGTAAAATAAACAAACTGGTCCAAGTTTTACGGTGTAAACCAGCTTAGTCCAAACACCAATCATCGCTTCTTACCTTGCGGCCGGCCATTTTGCCCAGGAAGCTGAGAGAGCGCACCAGGGAGCGCAGGCTGCCTGACTTCTCCGCACTCTCCTCCCTGTGAACCCCTTTACCCTCCGTCCTCTCCTCACTCCCCCACAGCTCGTCGCCCAAGTCCGCATCCACACTGAGATACACACATACACAAACACACACAGAGATATACACAGACACATACACACACACACATATCCACAGTCAGCAATGATTTAAAATATTGCTTGTGTTTAAAGCTTATAATCTTACTACACTACAAATAAAATCTGAAACTTACCTCTGTGTGGATCCTCCGAGTAGAGAGTTAAGAGAATGTGCTGTTGGAACTACAAGCAAAAAAAAAAAAAAAAAGACAGAAAAACTCCAATTCAGTCCCACGATTAGGTCTTTAAAGCACAGAGAACAACCTACATCCTCTATTTGCGCTTAAACTGTTCAGAAGTTCACTTAAAACCACTGAACCCATTCCACTCCAGCTCCAAACACAGCTTATTTTACAGAAGCATGTTCTTCTACAGGTCTATATTACAGATGAAGCCAAAATAATGCAACAACACAGACATGGTGGCGAGAAGAACCTAGAGAAGCTCCGTTATTAGAGAAGAGAAAGGAGAACGGGAGGGATGTGAGATAGCTATAGCCACAGTGCTGCTCATAGCTTTACAGCGTTAATGACAGACTCAGCAGAACAAATACAGGAAGACGGCTTCCGCATAACTGCACATACACACAACCTCTCAACATCGAACATACACACACACACACACTAAGATAGTCGGACTGTCCCAAGACACTGTATGAATGTACTGCTTGTTCTTAAGGCAGAAAAACATAAATGCACCAATCAGCCATAGAATAAAAGCACTTAAATGACTTGATTATCTGGTTATAATGGCTTCTGTCAAGAGGTGTGTCTACATACTCTACATATTAGGCAGCAAGTAAACAGACAGTTTTTAAAGTTAATAGAACCTAACTATAGGGGAGCGTAATTCACATGTGTTAGACACACCTTCTCAATTTAACTTAACAGTAACTAAAGTAAATAAATAAATAGAATGAATATGTAAATCAGTGAATATTGGTTGTAAAAATTCAGTAAATCTGACACTAATAAATGCATAATTTCTTGTATTTCTTATTTAGGAGTCTTTGGAGAATTTTCTTGTGATATATGAAGTATCACAGAATCCCAGTATAGTGATATAATCGTTGTCGTGGGCAACATATCATGATAATATCCACCTACCAACTCCAACCAACAAGTTTATGCTAATGAACTTCACTTACTACAAAAATATAATGGCCAATAGGGGTGTACCTTCTCATACTGTGCATAATAATATCGACAAAATCATGATAAAGAGATATTCTGGAAAGCAGACTATTGTGCATTTACTTTTTTATTGTTTGTTTGCAGTTCATATGCATTTAGTTACATTTTTTAGCTACAAATCAGGGTCTTGGTACGTTGCTGTTTATGAAATAGACAAACAATCATAGACAGTTTGTCACAGATTTTTTAAAAATCAGTATTTTGTTAAGAATATCATTATAGCAAAAATACCCTGAAATATTGTGATATTATTTTAGGCCACATTGCCTAACCCAGTGTCCAATATTGAGGTCAGCTAAACTTACTGAGGTGGCCATATATTGCACAATTAGCCTGTAATAATTATTGTGACACCTAACACATATCTATTAAAAACATTGTTCTTAATTGAAAGCAAAAGTTGCTATTTGTCAATAAAAGACAGAGAGAAAGAGAGGGAGAGAGAATTAAAGAGGGAGAAAAAGACAAATGTCTGCTGTAGAAAGAAGTAGCTTATAGAGACTCGTGATGAGATGTTATTGGTCCACTCTCTACGTGTGCACTGTTGACTTTAGCACCGTGGCTGGTTTACCTTGGGCGTGAGAGTACAGGCCATGGTTGGCATGGGCTGGATGGCGATTGCTGGGAATGGCACAAAGGGACGGCACAGACACACTGCAGCCCTGCGGCAGAATAGACTGCTCCTAAGAATACACACGAAAGATAGCAAGCATGATCACACTCAGCACACACACACAGACCCAGTGCATTCAGACCACAAAGATAGACACAGCCCCTTTATCGGGGTTAATCTTGTGGCTTCTGCTTTGACAGGAAGAGAGTTACTACGTGAAAGTGTATGTAGGGTGGTTCCACTCTGCTCTGATCTGCGTAGTACATTTTAATTACAAATTGAGTTTAATGGAAATGGAATGCACTGATCCGTCATAACATTAAAACCACCTGCCTTCGACCCATCAAGCCTTCTGAAAAAGCCAAGATTTAACGCACCACTTAAACAACATAATTAGTGCTATTTGCTTCAGTTGTAATTTTAATGGTTTTAATGTTTTGGCTTATTAACACAAAGCATTTCATATCAGTTCTTTCGTACTGGTCAAACAATCTAACTGAATGTAGCCTCCTCCTGTCACAGCTGATAACTAGGGCGGAACAACTTGTAATTTCCTAAATCTAGCACTGCATAAAGCAGATATGCAGGTGGATCTCAAAAAATTAGAATAGGATTAAAAACTTACTTTATTGCCGTTCAAAATGTGAAACTCATATATTACATAGATGTATTACACACGGACTAATCTATTTTAAGCATTTATTTAATTCATTGTTGTTGATTATGGCTTATTACAGCCAATGAAAACGCAAAAATCAGTGTCTCAGAAAACGTAATTATTATATAAGACCAATTGGTACTTTTGGCAGTGTGGGCAGTGTGCCAAGTCCTGCTGGAAAATGAAATCCACATCTCCATAAAAGTTGTCAGCAGAGGGAAGCATGAAGTGCTATAGGATTTTCTGGAAAAAAACACTGCACTGATTTTGGACTTGATATAACACAGTGGATCAACACCAGCAGATGACATGACTCTCCAAACCATCACTGATCATCAGTAAATTTAGCATTTCATTTGGAAATTAAGAGAGCAGAATCTGGAGAAAGAGTAAAGAGGAACACAGTCCAAGCTGCTTGAGATCTAGTGTGAAGTCTCTACAGTCAGTGATGGTTTGGAGAGGTGGATGGTTTGTCATCTGCTGGTGTTGCTCCACTGTGTTATAACAAATTCAAATTTAGTAGTGTTTAATAATGTCTTAACTAGAGTAAATTCATATTCAACCATTTAACAATATTTATTATTTTCGGTAATATAAGTACTGTTATTTCTGACCTTATTGTAAAGTGTTATAGTAGTGTTGCCTCCATAGAGTGCAGCAATAGTACCAATGAATAGGCTTCACCTCCAATAGTGAGAAGATCTGAGACTCCGACCCCACCTCCTCCTCAGCGAGTGACAGTAGGGACTCCAAATCCTCTTTGTAGTGTGTAATTGGAGCCCGCCGTGGGTCCCGCCTTCCCAGCGCCCCATACCGAACTTTCTCCATCTCCATCGGGTCCAGAGTCTCCAGACTCACACTGAAAGAAGAGAAGAAGAGAGTTACAGTAAAAGATATTCAATATAAACGCAAAAATAAACATTTTCAAGTACTTGATCTTGACATTGAAATGTTTGTGAACACACCATAATCATACAATCACAATGCATCTTCTGTCCTTCTTCAATCTCTCCTCCATTAGCTGTCCACTAGCCACTCGACTCTTCAAAACAGTACTCACATAAACACAATGTGGGCCCTGTCGTCAGCTTTCGTCCCTAAATAAAACCACTACGTAAATTCCAACTGTCAACGCTACCCAGTGTCACACAAGCCATTAAAGATATCACAAATTAGGCAAGCGCATCAAAATAACACCCAGAGCAAAGGCTACAATAAGAGAAAATGTAGCAACTACGACCCAAAAAAGCATGTTCTCCATTTTGTCCTAAAGCAACACTGCTGCTCTGTCTCGGACTGAGCGAGGCAGCACACAGCTTGACCTCTGTTCTGCCTGACAATAGAGTTCAGTGTGAGCTGGAACAAAGGAGCGAGAGAGCAGAGGTGGACAATGGAGACACACAGTTCTCTCGCTCTCTCATTTCTGCCCTGCCCTGCCCTACAAGTGAGCAGGAAAGTGTGCAGGAAAGTCAGTGTTCAATGTGCTAATAGAAAGGTAAATGTTTGCTGGCATCAAGCCAGATTATACTGAGGGAATCACTTTTACTAATTTTTAGTGACCATAGGGTTGTGGGTTCTACACCAACTTTCCTACAGGGGCAGGGAAGTGGGGCAAACATCACTACAAATACTCTTATGGAATGTGGCAGCTTAGTGTTGTTAGAGCACTGTTTTTAATGACCACATGGTTGTGGGTTCTACACCAACTTTCCTACAGAGTCAGGGAAGAGAGACAAACATCACTACAGACACTACTGTGAAATGTGGTGGCATAGTGACTAGAGCTGGAATTTTGACTATAGGGTTGTGAATTCGATACCCACTGTCGATGTCCATGTCCTCTAAGCTGACACTAAACTGCATCATGACCATTCCTATTTTGCAACATGGTAGATTTGTAGGGTTGTAGGTTTGATACCCACACAAAGACTTAACCCACTTGGCCCCAAGGGGAGTATGTAACTATCTGGCACTGACCTTGAAACAACATCACAGCAAATACTGCTTAGTGGTAGGAGTTGGCATTTTATTCAAAGGGTTGTTGGTTCAATACCACCACAAAGCACCAGAAGCAGAAAGCTTTTAACCCCTTAAGCTCAAGTTCATCACTAAGGTAGTGAATTTGATGCCAACGTTCAACATCCACATCCTGACACTTAGATGACACTTAAGCTGCATCATGACAACACCACTTTGAAACATAGTAGATTTATGGTTAGATTATGGTTTTCACGTGGTTGTGGGTTTGATACCCCACACAAAGACTTTAACTCACTTTGCTCAATAGGGGACTATTCTGAGCTCATCTTTCACAACAAACACTCTTGAGGAACCCAGTGGCTTAGCGGCTGGAGTTGGAGTTTTTATCACTAGGTTGTGAGTTCAATACTGTATTTAATATGGATGACCTTATGCTCTGATGTCAGCTTTTAATAGAAGCAGGGAAGTTTGGCAAGCATCACTACAGTCACTTTTGGTTGGAGCTAAGTTTTTGAGTCACAGGGTTGTGGGGTTCCCTAGTGTCCATTCCACCATCCTACTGACACACAGCAGAGGAGCTGAGGAGCTCAGTTCCCCAGAACCTGCAGAGCTTCAGACACAGCTGCAGAGAATGGCTTCACTTCAGCTTCGACTGGATCCAAACTGAACAGGTAAGTTAATCTATCCGACTGGCTTTAGTAATAAGCAGTGTAGCTACTGAGTTAGACTAAGTGTTACTGTCTAGTAGCCTCTTTGCTAGCTAACGCTAACTGGCTTGGTTACCGGCTAGCTAACGCTAAGGGGCTAGATTACTGGCTAGCTAACGCTAACCGGCTATCTTACAGACTAGCTAACGCTAACCGGCAAGGTAACGCTAGCGGGCTAGATTACTGGCTAGCTAACGCTAACCGGCAAGCTAACGCTAACTGGCTAAATTACTGGCTAGCTAACGCTAACCGGCAAGCTAACGCTAACTGGCTAGCTAACGCTAACCGGCAAGCTAACGCTAACTGGCTAGCTAACGCTAACCGGCAAGCTAACGCTAACTGGCTAGATTAAGCTAACGCTTACCGGTTGCTTTAGCTCAGCTCAGCTAACTCAGCTAAGTTAACCTACAGGAGAGAAACTCCTGTTTATGATTGAATGATTTTAAGCATCAATACGCCCAATACAGCCAAACAATTAAACAGTGGATAAATTCCATCTCCCTAACTAGTAAATATAGCCTTTGCATTTAAATTACGTTATGTGTTCATCTCGTAAATACAACGTCGTGCATGTTCTGAAGGCATTATTAATTTGGACTAAAAGCAGAATGTACCATCCTTGGTAGTTATTTACGCAAATCAGCTAGCTAACCTATCTAATTCCTTTATTGATTTCATTGATCGAGTAAATACTGCGATAATGAGAAGCTCTAAATATCAGTTAACTTAATTGACTAATTTACCCACTGTTTACTTAAAGTGGATTCAGCTGTTTACCAGGCCCACTATTAGGCCCCATCCACACGAAGCCGGATATTTAAAAAACGGAGTTTTTTCTCTCCGTTTTGGCGTTCCGTCCACATGAAAATGGAGCTTTTCGTAAACGCCTTTCAAGGTGGAGATTTTTGAAAGCTCCGCTCCCCTCCCAGCGGAGCCGTGTGGACGGAGAAAACGCTGACGTCACACAGCGATTCTGCGCATGTCTGCTTTTTGTTTCCATCAGCTGCAGCGATCATTTCGGCGCAACAACAGCCAAATGTGGATTTTAGTTAAGATTCGTCCTTAACAGGCTTCAGTGGAAAGTAAGTGATTTACGTGATCGTAAAGCCTGAAACGTAATCTTACTGCCTCTCGAAAAAAACTGCCCGCAGCGTATTTCAGTAACGTTACCTCTGCTGTGTTAGCTAACGTGAACATGTTAATAATCCACAAATCACAGAGAGAACAGAACCAATCCAGGCGCTGTCCCTGTTTCAGGCTTTATGGTCACCGGTTTATACTGATTACTACACACCTGATCCAACTGATCAACTAACAACTAACTTATCAACTAACTATCTGCCCTCAATGAGGCGAGCTGAGTGATACAGCAGGAAAACTAGCATTACAGTGTTACTTCAAAACCACAGAGCTAACCCAGCTAGAACAGTCTAAAACACTTTCTTTCCACTGAAGCCTGTTATAAGGACGAATCCTAACGTGGCTTAATGTACTAAAACAACTAGCCTTTCCATATTGCCCACGCCAAAAAGGGGCCAAAATAGAGGGAAAGTATTGCAAAAAGAAAAAAGGAGTGTGGGTGTCCCACTGAATCAGGTGAAAATGATAGAGATTATTAAATGTGTCCTGATGCTAAAATGTGTGTAGTAGTGATTAGGTTGGTGTGGGCTATAGTAATGCAGGTGTCAGGTGTGGCTGATTCTGTAGATAGGTACTTTACTTTGAAAACGTTTAACATGATGAAATA
Organism: Astyanax mexicanus; assembly: GCF_023375975.1. NCBI lineage: Eukaryota > Metazoa > Chordata > Actinopteri > Characiformes > Acestrorhamphidae > Astyanax > Astyanax mexicanus. The sequence continues at coordinate 40,561,088 of NC_064411.1, forward strand.
ATTAATAATTTATTATTTTTTATCACAGATTACAGCCACACTCGCCTGATTATCATTAGTATGTACAGGCCAGACTCTCTTATTACTCTGTAATGTCACTAACTGACTGAGGTAAGATAATATTGTTGTGATAATTATGTATCTGTATTTTACCCAGATTTACCCAGTGTTTTAAATAAACTGTAAAATAGATTCCATTGCCTCTTCTTTTTTACATCACACTTTCCAAATGTAAAAGTGTCTCAAACATTCAATGTTTGAGCCATAGGAATTTAAGTGAGTTCAGAGTACTAAACTATTTTAATAGTGTAATTCCAGATGGCTGAAATGTGTATCATTATTATTGTGAATAAATGGGGAAATTGCAATCAGTTTTGACCAAAATGATGTATCGGCTTTGTATATCAGCCACCGGCCACTCTAAATATCGGCATTGGCATCGGCCATAAAAAAAAAAAACAGCATCGGTCGACCACTAGATTGTACTACATATGCTGCCCCCTACCTGCGCTGCTCATACTGTGGGTCAAAATACGGCACTGCTCCAGGCTGCCAGCTGTGTCTGCGGTGACGGGAGGGGTATCCAGGTAGTAGGCCAGGGAGAGCCAGTCTCAGGCTCAGTTTCCTTACAGGTAGGCGAGGTGAGGCGTGTGGCCGGCGGGGCGATCGAGGGGAGGTGGGTGAGGTGGGCGAAGCAGGTGGAGGCGCTGGACACGGCATGCTGTGACTGTGGGTTGTAGTGGAGTCTGGGATGCGGATGCGGAGAGGGTGTGGACTGCTAATCATCTGAAAAGCATTTAGAGCAAGAAAATCAAATACTATTTACTATTTTGTTTATTAAACTGAACAGGTATTTAAAAAGACAAGCATCAAATAGCATTTTTACATTATTATTTCCCCAAACAAAATAAAAAAACATCCCCAATAAGTTGCCATATGGTTAAAAAACAAAACACGCAGCAAGGGAGGTTATGTACAGATTCCTAATTTTCAATATTAGGTTATTATTTGTTACAAAATAATTTACATTTACGAATTATTTATAGTCACAGTATAATAAACGAACAGCTACTCACTAACCCTGGATGCCATCAAATCCTCAGAGCAACGATTAAAAATTAAGTGAAAAAAATCCCTGGACAATAGAAACAATAAAGTTTCTCCAACAATAAAAGCAGGTATAAACTAATTTTAATTAATACCCTTGAATGAGCAGATGTCCCTATACTTTTGTTCATAGAGTGCATATTTCTAACCATCAACATTTGTATGAAATTTTATGCACAATTACACATAATAAGAGATACATACACATACACAATTATTAGAATGTACACATTGTTATATGCGTTACACTTTAAAGTACATACCATGCGCATTAATGAAAAGTTTCAGGCTCAGGGTCTTAATGGGTGGGAGAATGTTGCTGCCCTCTAGTGATCAAGAGGACGTAGACACATTTTAGGGAATGAACACAGGATCCTGTCAGAAAAAAGAAGAGTGACTGTACATGGTTTATTAAAATCTGTATGAGTATCTATATCTATAAAGGTTTCTACGCATATATTTACACATGCATCAAAAGGCTGTATGTTGGAAGTAAATATGATAGAATACAGACTACAGTTCTATGCAAAATGTCTTAATGACTGGCAGAAGTGCTGAATTCTGTCTGATGCATCTTTACTGTCCCTTCAGTGATATAGGAAAACCGAAAGACACAGTATTTGATTCCTATTGACATTTGGTGGTTTGGTGGTAAAATTGTTGACCAGGCAAGCCAAAAAAAGTGTAGAAATCTGGCGTTGTGTGTCTCTTGTACCACAACTAAGCATGACTGACTGTCATAAACCATGGCTCCAAAGATCACCACACCAGTATGTCACTCCAATGCAAAGGCAGTATTGAAATGCTCATCATGAAACCTTATATTCAAATCTGACCATAATTGGATACCAAACAGAACCTGGATTCGTAACTATAGACAATATGGTCTTATTCTGTAGGAGTCAAGGTTCTTGTTCAGGACACCAATGCAAACAAAGGAGACGATGACAGGCTAGACACCTAGATGGAATCTCAGTCTCTCTGTCTAATTAGGCACCCTCTCTAAAAGCCTGCCAGGTGTGCAAAATGCATTATAAAGGCATGTCTACCAGTCATCAGTCTTTCACCAGAAGGTAAACTACCCAAAAGTATAATCTGCTAGCCTTTTTATAGGACAGCCCTCTTGTGGCATAACATACACTGTATAATTTATTTTGTTATGTACTATTTTACACAATTTTCTGAGAAGTTCTGAGAAGACTTTTACCAGTATCTCAAACCTCTTGTTAGGGTTACGGCATATCATTGAACAAAAAAGGCAAAGTGTATGGTACGCTCAAAAATGACATAGTTGACCTGATATAACACTAACACAAAAAAAAGTTCGGGCATATTTTCATTTGTTTTATCTTTATCTCCTATCTCTTTGCAATATCGTAACATTTTAGAGACAGAACTGGTTTGTTTTACATCCTGATGAAACCTGAGAACATATTAGGCATTGCACAAATACATGTGTGGGTTTACTGTATCTATTGAGCTGTTTGGATTCTGCTGAATGAATACCTTTGCAGGTATTTTTAACAGGAAGATAAGAACGGAACTAAGCATTACTCAGAATGGCTCATATGCAGGTACAGTATATAAAGCATATGCAGTTGTACAACAGTTTCTGTATGTGTTGTAATTTAATATTTTTACCATATCATGCAGCCCTACTGATATTATTATTAAATAGTTTTTGTTCATAGTTTTAAAAAATGATAATGATATTATTGCATTTGACACAAGATGGCAAACCCCCAGTGTATGTATTTGTATAGTTAATGTAATGTTAACACCAGACACATAACGTAGAAACATAATACTAAAACTATAGTTCTCATTAGCATCTTATATACGTAATGGGACTGAGTGAACAGATGAAAAGCCGGAGCTGAGGGTGGTGTAAGGTATCACACCTGACCGTAATCTGCCTCTTGGGTGTCTCTTCCTTCCAGTAACTCAGCCTCAGCACAGCACGGCTGCTACCTGCAGTCTCCTGGGATTTGGAAGCAGGAGAGCTGTTTTATCGTTGTTATCTGAACCATAACAAACCAAGCACAGTTGTACACATTGTTGTCCCCAAAGCTCTGTATTCCAAAATACATTACCACTATAATACTACTGACATAAACTAATTATTGCTAATTTATTGCATTACAAAATTATTTTCCAGTTTTCTCACAAATTTTGTAAGTTCAAATTCTAACACACAACATGGGTCTAGAAAAGTAAAGCTAAGAAAATACTAAAAATACTTCATTAAAACTTGATGGCAGGACACATCTTAAAAAGTTGGTACAGGGCAACTAAATCACTAATTAAAACATTTTCAATAGGAACAATTTGCAACTCACTAAAATGACTGGGTATACAAAAAGCGTTTTAGACAGTCAAAGGTTTACCAATCAGCATTTAAGAATTTTTGTGAATTGAATACTTTTTATATTCCACCATCTACAATTCATAATATCACCAAAAGATAAAAAACTGGAGAAATCCCTGTACATAAGGGACAAGGCCAAAGGTCAGTATTGGATGCTGATGATCTTTGGGTCCTCAGGCAGCACTAAATTGAAAACTTCATGGGTTCAGGACCCGTCCAGAAATCTTTATACGTGAACACAGGTTTTTGTTCAGTTAAAAAAAATCAAGTTAAAGCTGCATCATGTAAACAAGAAGCCATATGTCAACACCATCCAGAAAAGCAGCCATTTTTCGAGCTGAAGCTCATTTCAAATAGACTGAGGAAAACTGTTGCATGGTCAGAGGGATCAAAATTACATTAGGAAATGTACAGCCTAAAAATAAAACAAAAAACAATCAAATAAAAAAAAGGATTACCTATATGATTCATAACCATATGTGTATATTGTACCCTGAGATGGGAGACTATAGTAGTGTTAAAAACACAGACACTGGTTACTAGAATAACAAGCATTTTAAACGGAATGATAATGACTGGTTTTATATCGCAGCATCTTATTAGAGCTGCTCAGTGTCCCATTACAATGCCTAACGTATCTCCTTCTGGAATGTAAAGATTAGGCACAGCATGTCAAAGCCAAATGTTTATTACTCTATAAAGTAGAAGAGAGGGGGACACAATCTAAGTCCATCTGTTTATTGAGGAATAATTTAAAGCCATTATATCTCTGCTATGATTGCATAAAAAGTGGTAAGTGTAACAAAGTAAGGAGTAGGTTGTAACATTGATTCTATATTTCTAAACTGTTTGCATGGACAAGCTTTCCTACCTACACATAAACTAAACTGACATGCCATATGCTATGAACATGGGAATATTATTATGTACCATTACTTTTGACATGTCTCATTAAAAGTTATAGAATGCTGAATGCTTACTGCATAAAATGTGGATGTAGTTTGAGCATTAAATGCCTGCACAACATTAAAAAAACAGACAGTCCCACCCCTCTGGCACCAACTAACAGGCCTTGCTTGATTAAGCTCCGATAATTCATATGTATCAACCTCACTCACAAGATAACACCTCATATATACCTCATATCACGTATACAGCTGTGGTCATACCCAATCCCTTAGTGATTAAGTCACATACAGCTATCACTTGATTTTTGGCCATGGACACGTCTTCATGCTCATGGATGTCCCAATTCACAACCTACAGGATTTCTTAAAGGCATATCTAGCAGACAACAATCTCTCACCAAGAGGAACACTACCCAAAAGCAGCCTTCAAGAGCCTTTTTAAAGAATCTGCTGTTAGTCTAGTGTTAAGTCTTGGTGCCAGATTCCACAGAATGCCTTTAATCCCAAACATCAGCTATAGGGCTAAAACGCCTGTGGAGCAGTGGAACTGCAGTCTCTGGACCTATGGACCTTGAGCCAATAGCTTTGGGACAAACTGAAGTGGTGGAACTTATCGTCCAACATCAGAACCTGATCTCAGGAATGTTCCAACACCTAGTGTAAAACCTTCCCAGGAGAGTAGAGGCAGTTACTACAGCAAAAGTAGGGCAAATTCCCTACTAATACCCCTGATTTCAGAAGAAACGTTGGGCAGACCGGTGTTTAGAACTCGCCTAACCCCAAATACTACAGTAAAGAAAACAAAAGCATGTGAGCATGTGTTTGTTCACAAAAGAATAGGTTGTAGTGTACAGGTGGAGGCAGTGAGGGAGGGTTTTCCTGTGAGACTTAAGATGAGTATAAGGGCTGTTTTGACACATAATGACAGGTATGCAGGAAGTGAGCCAGGCCATCTTCTCTTCCACCCACCTATTCTCGTTCTTTCAAAACAGGCCTTTTTGTTCAACTCCAAACTCCAATTGTGGGTGAGAACCTCAATGCTGGGGGCTTGGTATCATTCTAGGACATACCTGGCATTAGGAATGCTGCCAAAAGGTTCATGTTTGTCTGTTTAGAGAGTTCTACTCTCTACATTAAATTCTATACTACATTCATTAAGAAAATTAAATAATGCATCTATGATCAATGCAAAACTCAGTATGCAGTTATGTCTCAGTCAGATGTGTAAATGATTACAGGTGTGGTATAATTTGACACCAATTCTTGCCACAAAAGGGCTTAAACTGCTTTTGATATTCTTCAAAAAGGTTTTTGGGTAGTGTACCTATTGGTGAGAGACTGTTTACTGCTAAACATGTCTCTACAATTTACCCAGTTGACAAACTTTGAGAGGATGCATTGGACTAAGAGAAGCAGGATGGTTGTTTTAAAGAATTGCCATCTGTGTGGTGTTGCACTGCGACAGACTAGAACTATTTCATCTTTAGTGACAAATCCAGGTTCTGTTTTGGTTCAAGTATGAAGGCCTTATGCTAGCCCGTGCTTTAATCCTACCTTTGTTATGGAGAGACACACTGCCCCAACTGCTGGTGTGTTGAGATTGGGTCCACTGAATAAGACAGTAGGTCAACCTAAAAAGTTATTATAAAAGGAGCACTAAGACATCCTGTGGCAACAAGATAAAGACAGGGCTTCTAATTGGCATTTTTCAGCAGGATAATGCTCATCCACACATATTAAGGATTTCCCAGGAATGCCTCCACCAGATTGCAACACTTCTTCGGCCTGCCTGGCAACCAGATTTATCACCAATCAAGCATTTGTGAGAACAGTTGAGATTTCTACTTTGGCAACTGTGCCCAATGATATCATATCAAGGGTTCATGTTTATCCAGGCTAGACGGTATGTGCACAACACATTTTTTGCTTCTTGAACACTGTTAGTTGTTTCTTATAGATTTTTGGGTGCTGATCACGAATATTACAATCAATCAAAATTTATATATCACGTACCGTTTAAGATAAATCTTCAGTTTTATCATAATTTTTGCTTACATTTATTGTCGAAAGAGCTGGCCACTCCGCAAAATTAGTTCCAGGACAGAAAAATGTTGCACACGAACCGCTTGTTGAGCCGGCAAAGATATTTTTGCCTCCTCTACACATAAAACTTGGACTCATGAAGAATTTTGTGAAAGCACTGAACAAGGAAGGCGAAGGTTTTTTTCAATATTTAAGACGGATGTTTTCAAGAATAAGTGACACGAAGATCAAAGAAGGCATTTTTGTTGGTCCCCAGATCAGATATGTTATGAGTGACAAGTGGTTTGAAGAGCTGTTAGTTGGCAAGGAAAAAATTGCCTGGAGATCCTTCAAAGACATTGTTGACAATTCTCTGGGGAATTACAGAGCGCCAAACTACGTTGAAGTCGTAGACAAACTTCTCTGTGCATACCAGAAAATGAAGTGCAACATGTCACTCAAGATTCATTTCATTCACTCACACTTGGACTTCTTCCCCGTGAATCTCAGTGCTGTCAGTAATGAACACTGAGCGGTTTTACCAGGACATTGCTACAATGGAGAAACGATACCAGGGCAACTGGAATCCGTCAGTGCTTGCTGACTACTGTTGGACACTGCAACGTGATGCACCAGAAGTTGAATACAAAAGAAAATCAGGAGCAAAACATTTTTAATTCTGTTAAACTTAATGGCTCATGCGGAACATAAACGTGATTAAATAGGTAAACATATAAATGTCTATTTCTTACAGAGTTCCTACGTGATGCAGTAAAACAAAAACTATATTTGTGCATACCCTATAGGTACCTGTCACAATCAACTAAAACTTTTCAGGAAGCAAGACTTTAAAAAAAAATGTTGTGCAGTGTTATTAGATCCCAGCAACTCATTCTTGGTGTTATTTTTTTTTTGTCAATTACTGTTCCTTTCTATATGGACTAGACAAGCTATATTTGCAGTGGGTGCAACTTGGACACATAATCTACACAGCCACTGCTCTTATAACAAGATATAAACAAATATAGGTAGGTTTACAACCTAACCTGCCAACTGGGCTGTGACTAGACTGGCCTGAGAGCAAACACTGCAGGTAAACTATCACATCCTTATCCTTCAAGGATCCAGACAGCTCCCAGAAAAAGGCTGACTGCATATCAGTAAATCAGTGTTTGTGGTCGTTTTTTATGGTTTTGCTAAAAATGTTTAGGCCTAACTGTTGGAGGTTCATTTGGCTCATAAGACTGGAATGTCTTAAAACACTTTAAAACAATAGCTGCTGTCTAAAGCAACATGTTGTTATAATGTAGATATGCTATTTCTGTTCATAAAGCAGTTGAGTTGCTTTTTTCTTATAATGTAAGCCAAAAAAAAAAACCACTTACAACAAACTATACTGATATATCTACTTTCCTTCTGACTCCAAATGTTCCATCTGTGTGTTAGAAGACGATAATAATATCCCTCTAGCTCACACCTGCCATTAGGCATGGTGCCAAAGGGTTCATGTTTATCTGTTCCAGATAGTTATATTCCAATCAATTCTATAATACAATAATTAAATAAATAAAATAATGCACCTATGACTGCTGGAAAACTCTACCTTGCAGGTAGTAGATGAATACAGGTGTGGTTTAATTCTACACCAATTCTTGTCACAAAAGGGCTTAAAACTGCATCATCTAATGCTCTTTAAAAAGGTTCTTGGGTAGTGTACCTCCCGGTGAGAGACTGTTCACTGCTAGACATCCCTTTTTAATGCAGTCAAAGACATTTTGCCTAGAAATGTGGACTGTTTATCAGTGAATCATCAGTGTTTGAGGTTTTTTTTTCATGGTTTTCCTGAAAATGTTTAAATATTGGAGTTTCATTTGACTCACTAGAAGGTCTAAACCACACTAAAACAACAGCTACTATCTAAAGCAGCATGTTACTATGAAGATGTGCTATTTCTGTTCATAAAGCAGTTGAGTTGCATTTTTCTAGTAATTTAAGCCAACAAAACCCCACTGACAACAAATTATACTCATATATTTCGCTTCCTGGGTGAGAAGACGATCCACAGCTCAATGCTGGGGGCTTGATATCCCTTTAGCCCACACCTGGCATTAGGCATTGTGGTAAAGGGTTAACGTTTATCTGCTCCAGAGAGTTTATTACAGTCTATTCTATAATGGAAAAGGGCTTAAAACTGTTTCATCCAATGCTTTATAAAAAGGTTTTTGGTAAGTGTACCTCTTGGTGAGAGTTCACTGCTAGACATGCCTCTACAATGCTGTCAAAGACATTTTGCCCAGAACGTCTGACTGTGTATCAGTGAATCAGTGTTTGAGATATATTTTTAATGGTTTTCCTAAAAATGTTTGGAAAAACTGTTGGAGGGTTATTTGACTTACTAGTATGTCTAAAACACATTAAAAACACTAGATACTGACTAAAGCAATATGTTGTTATTATGTAGATATGTGTTATTATGTTTTTCTACTAATTTAAGCCAACAAAAGTCCATTTACAACAAACTAGACTGATATTTAGCCTGGCTAAACACAAACCTTCAAATATGCAGAGTTGTTACTGCAGAAACAACAGCAAAACTGAGAAACCAGCTCATTTAAGCACTCCAGCAGACTTAACTTACCTGTGGTAGTTTAATAAGGGTGCTCTGTAGGAACTCTCAGTTTGACCCAGTAATAATAATAATATTGTTATTATACCCAAAGCTGCTATTCCATTCAGGGGGAACAGTGTCGCCGGTCCTGCCGTTGGGTTCGCGGAGCATATTGAAGCTGAGTGCGGTCCCAGTAGTGAACACCGCCTCTGTGGATCCAGCCTCAACACTCCGCCTGCCCGAAACCGCCGCTCCTCTCAGGTGTCGCTGCCCGCGTCATTTGATCCCCTCGCGCAAACTGGTTCGCGCTCAGGTGCAGCTGAAGGGCGGAACACTGTTTGGCCGACGTCTAAAACCAAGCGCTCGAACCCTACTCCCTCTCTCACTAGAAAAAAAAAATCACTCGACCACTAAAAAAACCCTATAAACGTTAAGCCATCCCCAGTGGCTTGACTGTTTTCAAGGCTCCCTAGTTAGTGGGCTTGTTACCAAGCAACCAGTGTTAGCTGACTTTAAAGGATAGCTAACTAGCTAAGCTAGCCGTGTTTATTTATACTCATTTACACATGTTTTAACCAAAGAGTAGTGAGCAAATTCTTTAAAGAGTTTTAGGAAAATATAAGTATGTTTATGTGTTTGTTTTGCTATCAGGTTTCTGGCTGAGTGTCTCGAACATTATGGTAGTACAGTGAAATAATTAGTGGTGGGCAAATAATTCTCCCAAGGGGCCACATAATAAACACACTGAGGATGTTTTGGAGGGCCATGCCAACAAATTCACCTCAGTTTGGCTCCGTGTTCATTTTATCTCAGCAGTAATTGAATTTCAGGGTTTGATTTCCTCTTATTTACGATAGTATTTAAAAAAAATCTTGTTTGAGAATAAAGTCGTAATAATACAAGATTAAAGTTGCAATATTACGAGATTAAAGTCGTAATATTACAAGATTACAGTTGCAATAGTATGACATTAAAGTCGCAATATTAAGAGATTAAAGTCGTCATATTACAACAAGAGAATAAAGTCGTAGTATTTTGAGGGAAATGTAGTTGACTGCTGCAGTTTAAAAACAGAGCACGGAGGGAGGAAAAGGGGCATTTTCGGCTCATGATCTGTTACACGGCTGCTGTGATCACCTTCAGTTATGTACATTTCTAACCTGCTTATTAATGCTCTAGTGTTACAGTTAGATAATACAGTGTCCAGATTTTGCCGTGGTGGCGTAAAAAATCGAAATCAAGTTTGGCTTCTGGTTCATTTTGTGAAATTTCCCATTTTTGTTTGGATAATCAAATAATAAAACAGAAAATTCAAGCTGCGATTTGTTTTTGGTATTATATTCAAAGACAAAATAATATATATTTTTTTCATTTTCCGATTTTGGCTTCTCAGTTGAAAATCAAAAGAACAAATTATACATGGATTGTTTTCAAACTGGCACAATGTTAATTTTATCTTGTTAAAATTTGCAGTAATTATATTTTAGGGTTTCATAAGCTCAATGATAAGAGTAGATGTTACAAAAATGTGAAGCAGGCATAGTTATATATATAATATATATATATATATATCATTATTATTTAATCAACATTCACATAAACAATTGTGAACAAAATGTCCATGTGTTTGCAGTAAGGACCATTACATTTACTTTATACAAAGTACTATGGCTATTTGGGTTGTAGACTAATAACCCCCATTTACTGTTTTTGCACTGTTTTGGACTGAGCCGGTTATGTAGAAATGCCTTAAAATGTCCAAGTTTGCTATAAGGAATAGACTATGCTAATCTTAATAGTGCGGTTTTGGCAGGTTAGTACACAAAATACGTTTTTTATTTATTTATTTCCCTGTTTCCTTCATATATTATGAAAATAATGTATTAACTACGTTTTGTATGTTAGTACATGCTGCTAATACTGTAATAAAAAAGCTTTTATTTTCATTATTTTTTAAGATGCTCTAGTGGGCTTAAAATCAAGCAACCAGTGTCAGCTGACTTTAAAGGTTAGCTAACTAGCCAGCAGTGTTTACTCAGGTATGTGTAATTAAACCTGTGGTAATGGAGGTCCAGTCCTTTAAAGAGTTTAAAGAGCAAAACAAAGCATGTGTATGTGTTTGTTTTGCTCCCTGCATGCTTTCTGAGTTTATGGCAGCAGTGTTTCCAAAACTCTGGTATTGTGAAACAATTATCAAAGGTTAAAATAATGTGACTGCATTTCAAAAAGTTTGTATTAGTTCCATCAAACCAAGTTGAACTGCTTGATTTTTCTGCACCAGGATTGGCATAAAGTTATCCAAAAGCAGTGTGTAAGACTGGTGGAGGAGAACATGCCAAGATGCAAAAAAACTGATTAAAAAACAGGGTTATTCCTCCAAATATTAATTTCTGAACTTAAAACTTTATGAATGTGAACTTGTCTTACATTATTTGATGTCTAAAAGCTCTGTATCTTTTTTTGTTATTTCAGCCATAATAAAACAACAAAGTTCATTTTACTCAAACATATACCTATAAATAGTCAAATCAGAGAAACTGATTCAGAAACTGAAGTGGCATCTTATTTTTTCAGTAGTAGTAGCAACTACATTTTTCTCAAAACTTATTTTCCAGTGATCTCAAGATAAGCTACGTTGTATTTCTTAATTTTTTATCTTTGTATTTTACTACTGTTTTCTCAATTTGCTCCTAAGAAACCCTAACCAGCATATCTTGTCAAGTTCACAAGAAAAATGTTATAATCGCAGTTGACAACGACTTCCTCTTTCTTATCTTGGATTACACAAAAACGTTGCAATCTTTTTCTGGAGGTAGAAAAATCTTTTATCTTAAGCTTACAAAACAGTTCTGATTACAATCATAGAGGTACAAAAGTGTATATGGCCATAAGAACTATTTTTATTTTATTACTTTTTTTACTTCTTGTGATGAATCTGTTTGACCTTTATTAACAATAGTTAAAGGCTCAGCTATGAAAGAAAAAAAATTAAAGAAAAAAATCACTAAAAAGCTAAAGACTGAAAAATAGACAAAAACAGAACCCAACAGGTCTCTAAAAGTTTAAACAGCAACCACTGGTCATGTCAACTTTAGTAACTTCGCTGATAGCGACATTTGTGTGGCCTGAACCAGATCCACATCTGGCATTTTCCACTTTGGATGATGTGCAATAAGTGAGTCAAGTTTTGTTGAGGAAATCATCTTGGCAATGATGCATCAGCGGCAGCTGGAAAAGAGGAGGTGGCATTGCTGAAACTGAATACAACAAAAATGTGGACTAGCTGGAGGTCCCAAAGGACTGCTTTTTAAGACTCTCACTCCCTATGGGGATGGGGGTTTTCGGGTTAAGTTTGGTGATTTCCCAGCCAACCCATGTGTATGAGCTAAAAAGTCATTAAACTGTGCATGAAGCTCTGATGCTCGGCAGCTCTGTGGTCAGTCCTTGCCCTTTAGGAACAGCCGTTATAGCGAGGCTGGGGGATTGTGCAGCTCCAGCATGGGCAGCAGTTGGAATCTTCAGTAAAAAGCTTCTTTATTGTTTTCTCCTCCCTCTCTTCAGGAAAGAATGCTGAGCCCTTCAATATAGAAAGCTGTCATGCTGCCATCAACATCCAACACATCCTCATCTCCTCCTACACTTGAGGATACATTCACTCTAATGAACAAGAGAACAGTTACTAACACTTAAAGGGAACAAGAACGTAGCGTTAAAGCTGCATTCTAGTTATTATCTTGTCTTTATCTCCATACTTTACCAAAACCACAGACAACAAATACATTTAAATACTTTAAAAGCAGAAAGTGCAACTTTAAAAGGCCTATTACGTACAAAAAAAATGCTTTGCTTGATTTTAGATATATACAGCCGGTCAAAAGTTATAGAACACCCCTATATTTTCTTGTTTATTTTGGCCATTTAAGCTCTCAGTTCAGTAAAGAACCTGAAATGGTACAAATTCATTGAAATAAAATGGTACGAAAGTTAGCAGTAACGATATTGCACACTGTAAAAAAACGAGGAATGATTTTTAGAAAGCAAATCATTGGTTAAAAACTTACAGCTGGTCTGTAGCAATGGAAAAACTGAGCTTTGAAAATGGATGCAAAAATTTACAATTTACAAAGCCTTCATCTGTAGTAAAGCAGTACTGGAACAGATTGTGATAGTGCACTCTCTACTGTAGCATTTACACACTTAGACACAGAACATTCACACTTTTCTCATAATAACTAGAAAAAGACAGAAACACTCAGAAAGAGCAAGGCCAACTGTGCTCTCTCAGGGCTCCGGCAGCTGATGGCAAGCTGCATGAACAGGATTCAAACCAGCAATCTTCCGATCATAGCTTTAGATCGCTGGAACCACTCAGTGCTCGAGTGAAGTGAAGACTTAGAGGTCTGACAGGTAAAGTTTATTCATAAACTAGCAAAAGCTAGTCTTCACCTAGGTTTTTTAGCAGTAACAGTAAAAGTTCACAAAAACTTTCTTTCTTCAGACAAAATATGTATTTAATACAAAAAAAAAAAAAAATCAACACTTCCCATGGAGACACAGCTCTGGCTAAGAACAAATTTGGCTAACAGATAATCAGAGGCACTGTGTGAGCTACCACTACAAATACCACTATTCGATACTCAGGTTCCACCAAAATGAACGGGTGTGATTTCCCTGTCCTTTCACAGCACTAAGGTTGCATGAGATGTGTGGTAAAAGTGTGTTAGGCAGTCTGTTCAATCAGTTCTGACTTTAGGACTCTAAAATACACTTTCTAATTGAGATACTTTAAATCTAGCTACTAGGCCTGAAAAATGAGCACTAACTTATAGCTAGCATCCTTTTGTATATACCCTGACTGATTGTGCCAAAGGAAGCAGTCAATCAATCAATCAATCAATCAATCTTTCATAGCAATATAAAGACATGTTCATAAGTTCTGTTTAGTTCCATTTTATATGAGAATTCAGATAACTGCAACTTGACTAGGTTTTTGTGAAAATTAGCATCACACATTAGCATGCAAAGCATTTTGTTTGCCCCCTGGATGAATATGACATTGAAATATCATGCATCAAATAGCATATTGTACATAAAATTGTAAAATACTAAAGATAAAATGTAAATGTAAACTGAAGACACTCTTCAAGACCATGGCATAAAAAGAGATATTACAACCCCATAAAAAAATGAACAAAAAGTTCTTAAAGAGGCATATTTTTGTCTCTTATTCTCACACAGTTAGCACAATAAAATTACAAATACATTTTTTATATATTTTAATAAAATGTTTGAACTTTAGATCCCTTTTGTATGCAGTTTCCCTCAACCTAAAGTACCAGTCAAAAGTTTGGACACACCCTCTCATTCCATGTTTAAAGACATGAAAACAGTTAAGGGACACATATGGAATTATACAATCAATTTTGAAGTAAAAAGTATGAAAACACATTAAAAGTGTCCACACTTTGACTGGTGCTCTACACTGGCTGTTTTTTTTCATATTTATTCTTTTTAATAACGAATGTGAATTCTGAAATGTGTTCAGAAATTTAAAAGTGTGCTTTAAAATTAATGTAAAAAATGATTCACCAAAAAATGTAAGATAATAATAATAGCTGGCTACCATACGTTCTGTAGCGCTGTATTGTGACAAATCTACAGAAATCGGTGCAGTGGACGGTAAAGTGTGAATACACTGTCAGACCACATGGTACAAATGCTACAGGTACTGGTATTGGTGTTCCTCAAGGTACATTGAAAATGTACCCTCAGTTACTACTGTATGACCATATGATTCCATATGAACAAGAATGCTTATCAATCCCAATCTCTGAAACACCCTGCCCTGGGCATTTATGATGTACACTTCTTCAAACAAACCTGATTCAACTAATTAACTAATCAATTAGTTAATTAATAAGTCTTTTCAAAGTGCAGTGGCTGTGCAAGCTGGGAAACCACTATAACGTGCAGGGTGCCTCCAGGACCAGGATTGGGAAACACTGGAATAATGGAAGCCAGGGAACCATGGGCAGATGGGGTCCTCTAGAGGTGAAGCTCAGGAACTGCTGCTCAGTCTGCGGCGGATGAGAGAGGCTGGTTTGGTCTCAATGTCCTCTTGGTCACTCTCACAGCTTCTCTACAGTGGCAGAAATGAGCACAATGGGTATAGATAGGATGTTCCACATCTTCTATGAGTTCGTTGATGCATTAGATGAAAGAAAAAGGGCTGACTAAAACCCGTAAAGCATAGGCTGAAAACTGTCCACACACCTCAAGCATCTCACCATCAAAAATAATTTCAGGTAAGCCTTACCAGTTCCTCGTCCTCTTTGGCCCTCTTACATAGCAGCTGCAGACGGCACAGTCTGTTACATGCCCATACCATGTTATAGGACATCTGAGAAAAAAAGCAGAAGGCACAGGCTATAAAGAAGTGATCAGTAAGAAATGAGAGTGAGTTTGTGAAAAGGCTTCAGCAAATTTCAATGCACCAGAGAAAGTTGTCTACTCCTCCACAGAAGCAAAGCTCACTCTGGTTGCCAAGTTGAGGACACTGAACCATTATGAACGAGTGAGACAAGTTCAAAAACTTCTACCATGGCAAGCAATGATAGAAACCAACTAAAGAATTTATATAACTTTGTCTTCAGTTAGCAAGCTAGCTTTATGCTTTTTTTTGGTCACAAAGATTAATGAGATACTTTTCCTTGTTCCAATTTTAATTGAAAAATGTATTCTTATTTTTCATTTTGTCATTTAAACATCTGTGCAGTGAACACAGACATAGTAAACACACACTTTTATTCACACTAGTGACCACACACATTCACACACACACACACACACACACACACACACACACACACACACACACACACACACACACCCACACACACAAGGCAACAATAAGCAAATGTGTCCGATCAGTGGGCAGCCAATGATGCAAGGCCCAGGAAACAGTATGTGGATAAAGGCCAGGCCTAAGGGCACTTCAGTTGCATTCTGGCACTTTAGGGCATCAAACTGCAATGTTCTGTTCACAAGGCAGTGTTTCTAATCTTTTAAGCTTAATGATTTTAAGGGTAATTATTTATTGAATATATCCATACTGGCTAGCTGTGTTAAGAAAGAAAAACAAGCAAGATAAAGTAAAGTCACCTTTTGTTTGGGGTAATTAAACCCTACTATTATCTTTGGGGTCAATCTGTCAATATGTTTAAAGTCTCTGAAAAAATGTTTGACATAAGTTGTGATTTTTATTTATTGTCTTTTCTTAATTTGATCAGGACAAAACATAAAAAATATGTTTCAAATGTTTAAATTTTAATGTCTGTTTTATTTAAGGTTGTTTAATATGCATAAATATCAATAGTTTACTCACATTTGTGTGGTAATAATGTTGAGGTCACTATGACATTCTGTTTTATAGTTTTCCTCTAAATGTCCCTTAACTTTAGGCTCTAACTTAACAAAACAATATTTCTGATAATTTAAATCTAGAACGTCTGATAATTAATCAGATAAACCTAAGGCAGGGGTGTCCAAACTTTTTTTGTTGGGGGCCAGAAGGAGAAATATATCTGAAGTCACGGGCCACAGACTCTGTAATAAAACAAATAATGAAATATACCACTTTAAATAATACTTTATTCCTGATTATTTCATTTACACACCATTTTACTTGACTTACTATCTTTATCTTTGACAGTGTTGTGTAAACTAAGATTTTTCAAATTGATGTTTCATTTCATGATGTCTCTTAATATTAAACTCCTTAATTACGGCAACTTTTAGACTCTTTGGCCCGTTTTTCTGCGCTACAACTGAACACTCTCTCCGCTTTTAGACTCTTTTGCCCCGTTTTTCTGAGCTAGAAATGCGCACCCTCTCCGCTTTTAGACTCTTTTGCCCCGTTTTTCTGCGCTAGAAATGTGCACCCTCTCCGCTTTTAGACTCTTTGGCCCGTTTCTGACACCTAGCCTTCAAACTTTGAATCTCACACTATAAAAACCTGCGGGCCAACTTTCATTCTATTTCTAAAATACCTCGCGGGCCGCTCCAAAAAAGGAAACGGGCCGCAAATGGCCCGCGGGCCGTAGTTTGGACATCCCTGACCTAAGGTAACTGGCGAACTTTTCTAACATGTTTATTTAAATTTAATTATAATAATTTTCTGGAGGTTTATATTTTTGTGCTGGGGTTTTATTGACCCAGAGAATAAAACGTGTTAATAAATTTGAGGATAGCAGGAGGGTTAACAAATAAAATAGCTAATTGTAGCCCTAAAATATGAACTAGAATAAATAAAATTATGATAAAAAATCATTTATACATGTTGTACATGATTACGCCGGCAGATGGCAGTGTTGTACCAATAGAGTTAATCTAAAACACTCTCACACACAATCACATACCCTCCACTTTCTCCTGGCATTAAATTTCTTGAAGTTTTTCATGTTGATGGACGAGCGACTCCTGTTAGCTGCCTGCTTTCGAGTCAAGGGCTGAGAAAGAGAGGAAAAAATGTGTGTGTGTGAGAAAAGAAGAAAATTATCACCATCATCCCTATACCAGTATATTGTACCAGTAAATTATACTGACGATTTAAGAGCAATTGGGCTAATTATGGACAGTACTAAGCCAACTAAAAAAAACAACAACATTATATTAAACTGGAAAAGCAGTGCCTCAATATTAACATGCTCTTTTAAATAATCTCCTGAGGTAAACATCATCATTGTGCAATAGTATTTTAAAACAAACATTACTTTCAATTAAATTTAGGCCCTACCTTGATCCAGGGGTGCAGTAAACATTCTTCCGCTGTCATTCTCTCACTGTGTGGAGAATATCATAGGTTCTATCATCACAAGCCTTTTATGGTCAATAAAATAAATAAAATAAATATGCAAAATAATTTATTACAAATCTTTTAATTACCTGGGTTCTTTTATGAGCAGCTTCTCAATGAAGTCTTTAGCCATATCGCTTGTTTGGCTAAAGTATTGTTCTTCAAATTCATACTTCATATCTACAATGTTTCTTAGTGTCTCCTCATCCGTGTCTCCTTGAAACGGCGACAGACCACTTAATCTAGAAAGAAAAGAGTTAAAATGGATTTAAAACACCTCATATAAAAATATCTACATTAAAAAAAGCTGTTAAATAACAGGTTACTTAAAGGCTACCATAAATAATTACTGCAAACATTGGCATATTTTAGCACAAAATGTGAACATTTATTTACATTCCACACCTGAAAAAAAAAAAAAAAAGAAAATCAAGGTTATGATGATTTGCATAACAGTAATTATGTATACACTCATCATAAAAAAAACGATAAAGGTTACCATAAATGATTTAGAATTAAGTCTGATATGGGCAATATTTATTGATCTACATCTACAGAAGTAGTATAATGCAGGTCGAGTCGTAGAGTCGTAGAGGTTCCTAAAGGTGTCCTGTGATAATCCATCTCATACATCTACTGTATAATATTCTCATACAGTTCCTGCAGATTTTGCAGTAGGAGTAAGGGTGTTGATAGTGTGTCAAATAGCATCCCATACATTTTCAATCAGGGATTGGTCTGGCAATGTGGCATCACATTACCAGACTGAAGTAGCTCAAATCTGATTTTTTGCTCAATGTGGCTCAGATCTTTTTTTTTTCATGGCTGTGTGAACAGGCCAAATTCGATTTTTCCAAATCAGATTTTGAGTCACTTTTATATGTGGTCCTAAATTGAATACCTATCCGATCCATGAACATGCAACATGAATGTGAACGTAATAAGAATTCATGCGTCTTTTGGCTTTTACACATGCACTACATGCTTCTCTCTCGTACCCACACATCTCTTGGTGCAGCTGTGCAGCTATAGCTGTAAAAACAGCAAAAGCAAACTGCCTGGCCTTTTTTCACCTCCTCGACCTGAGCATGAACTTCAGACCAGCTGTTTACTGTTTCTCTCCACTCCAGCAAAAGATGCTCCACATACGAGCTGCTACCAAACTCATCCATTTCCCTTTATAAAGCTACGAGTCGTCTCTCAAATATGACATTTTTTTTGTTATTGGTCTAGAAGGCGACGTTTATACTGGTATCAATGTGCGCATGTGAAGCGTTTCAGGGACAGATTTGTTTACATTACACACAGATACAGATCACCTACATTTAAGAATGTGAACCGTCAAGAGAGCCACAACTGATCTGAGCAAAAAATCAGATTTGAGCGATGTGGCTTGTAATGTGAACGTAGCCGTAGTGTCTGTGTCTTTAAGGCAAGGTTTTGAGATGGTAGCAGTGTGTGGACGTGCATTGCCCTTTTGGAATAGTGCACCTGTCAAAGTGCCTGTAAACAAGACCAAAGGTTATCTGGCATCATACCAGGCATTCTCGACTTGTGTCTGGTATAAACAAACTGTTGAATGTTGTATCCACATACAGATTCGCAGGACTTGAAATGATTACTGAAAATGATCCACTTCCATTCTGAGTCACTTCATGACAGTCTAGCACAACTACCCACCACGTTTCATACCTGTTGCTTGATTTCTTCTGCATGCAAAGTCAGTGCTATTTTTTTGATGATGAGTGTGTATTAGTTTATTTTAGTTAAATCTAATATTTACATTAAATAACTTACAGTATGTAGGTGATAACACCGATACTCCTGTGAGAAAACACAAAAACGAGGTCAATCATCAAGCAAATACAAGACTAGATATTCCAAAACAGAAGCTTACATTCTGAAACAGGTGTAATCCTTAATTTACCCAAAATAACTTGCAGTAAGAAGCAAAGCAAAGCATGATATTTTCAGCTGTGCAAAAAGGCTTTATTTTAAGGGAAGTGAAAGTTTTGTGGATTTGCTGGTTTCAAAATCATTGGTGGTATTGTGTTTCATTTCTATTACCCATAAACTTACAGAGTCTGGTTTGAGCTCAGAGGAGCTTCGGCACAGAAACGAGAGGACCGCTATTCCTCTTATTACACCTCAATACAGCGTTGCAGTGAGTTTCAAGCTGTAATTTTACTTCTTCAAAAAGATAAAAAAATCAAGGAAATCCTACCTAGTGCTGCTTTAAGCTTAAATCCACTTGTGAATTGTGAATACAATGTTGTGTTGCGATTACTGACATTAGATGTTCCTTAGTATTGCTTATGCAAGTGTTGTTGAGTCTCTCTGAAATTCACCATTAAAACTGTTGTTTCATGTACAAGAGATACAGAACAACCTGTGCTGCTTACCACATGTCAGATGCTACGCTCAGGGGCTCATAATTTATCACCTCAGGGCCTGAGAAAAGCGAAAGAACAAGAAGAGAAGCGAGACAGAGAGAGGAAAAACAACAAATTAAAAACAAGTGCAGAACTAATGTTAATGGGCCAAGAATGTCCCAATGTCCAAGAATGAACCATTAAGAGCAGTCAGTGTTATATATATATATATAAAACCCTAACTGTTTTGCTCTTTATATGTCTTGCTCTTTATATGGCAATATGACAATATTTTGTTGTATTTTGAAATTTTTCTGATGCACAATGTACTTTTTCTGCTCTATATATATATATATATATATATATATATATATATATATATATATATATATGATACATTGTGCATCAGAAATATTTCAAAATACAACATAATAGTCATATTCCCCACCCATAATATATATGTATATCAACTTCAGTGTCCAGCAGCATGTCCAACACTCTATTAGGACTCTAGTACACACACCAAAGACTCCATATCCCAGAATGCTCCTACACAAGACCTCCCGGACGCTCCTGATCACTGTTCCTGCTCACCGAGCTCCTAGATTGCGCTCACCTGCTCTCCCCAGTATAAATACCCCTTGTTTCCTGTTCACCCCTACTTGATATTGAATCTAGTTTCCTATGTCTTTTACCTTGTTTTCTTTGTGTTTTGTATTTTTTTGGAACACTCTCTTGCCTAGCCCTGTAATGTTTGTTTTTCTCGTTGCTGTACATTATATTGTTTATAGACCTCTCATTTTGCCTTAGCCCTTCTACCTGTTTTTTTTTATATCTTCTGTAGGACATTTTGCCTTCTCACACTCTAGTGTGTTGCTATTCTTTGCTGCCATTTTTGCTGGTTTTGTCCCTGTCTGATTTTTACCATCCCTGTAAAGCTAGGCCCTTTGTTAAAAAACATTGTTTTTGGTATCTGGTCGTGTGTATTTGGCTAGCGTGACACTACTATACATGTATAACTACAAAAGAGAAAATATTATGCTGCAACCACTTTAACAGACATAAATTAAAGATATGTAATATCAGTTTAGACACAAAAAGGACTCAAATGCCTGTCATGATATCTATTTTATTTAACCAAAAATTGTACCATGTAAGTATTATATGCAAGTAATATCAATTTTATGCCACTGATATAACGGAAGTATGATCTTTTTAAGATTACATCCGTATATATTGTACGGTAAGTTAATACATGTAATTATCTGGACAGGCCTAAAGAAAACTCCACAAAAACATAAATAATAATGAACAAAGGGACTTTGTGAATTGACCCTGGATCCACACTGTTGCTGCAAAGAACTATTGTTGCAGCTTTCTGAAACAAAGAACTCTTATTGAAGCTGCTCTGAGGTTTCGTAGCTGTTTCTACTACAACACCTCAAGCACTCGCTTTGACTCGGCTACTTCCTGTGGCATAAACCACCACATGCTACAGCTGGGTGGTAAACTCATTAGAGGTAGTGGGCCACCTTATATACAGTGGGTGTCAACTGAGCATGACCAGTTAACATTAAATTACCTAAGACTGTGTAAAGTGTAAAGACAAGTAGTGTGGTGTGATAAATGACAACTTTCTGTGTCTCCAATCTTGTTGATTTTTACTTTATTACATAATCTGTATAAACTCTTTTTACATTGACCTCAAATAACAGATAAGAAGATTCTATCTCTCTACTGTAAAGTGTCTGTTTCAGAGATGTTTTTTCATGACAGCAACAATAAAAACATGTCACAATATATATGTTCATCAACAGCATCAGTGTTCAGTGTTTGCTTTAAACCTGCCAGTTCCCACAGTGTGTTAACAGGGCTAGATACCTTCTGGAGAACATTAGGCTCCATCATCCTGACATAGCAGTAAAAACACTGTGACTTTGATTAAGTCACTTCCACACAGTGTAAAACACAAACTGTGACCAAGTGCAAAACTATTTGCTTAGTAAAAACATTCGTTAAATGTGTAAGTAAGCTAAATCAGAACCAGAGTGCTGGTTGTGCTGTCTGAGAAACTCCAGACCTCTCCCTGAAATAGAGATTCTGACTCAACATCTGACTCAATCTCCACCCCCCAGCAGAAATGGATGTTCGGATTAGCTGTGTCCCCTGAGTTTGTCTTTTTTATCTGGCCCCCAGCTAAAATAGATATTCTGATTGGGTCTGGTTTTAAGTTTGACCGTTTCATGTCCCCTTCTTTAGCTGATCTGCAGATTCTGATTAGTTTTGCCATTAGGTTTTACTTCCTAAAGTGTTCCGCTTCCAGTTAAAATGTATTTTTTGATTCAATCTGACTGTCTGTTGTCCCTCTTTAAGCTGAAATGGAGAATCTGATTAATTCTGTATTTGATTTTGACTGTCTGTTGTCCCTCTTTAAGCTGAAATGGAGATTCTGATTGGTTCTGCTTTTGAATTTGACAGTATGTTGTCTCGCCTCAAGCTAAAATGGAGATTCTGATTGGTTCTGCATTTGAATTTCACTGTCTGTTGTCACGGCTCAAGCTGAAATGGAGATTCTGATTGGTTCTGCATGCGAATTTGACTGTCTGTTGTCCCGCTTCAAGCTGAAATGGAGATTCTGATTGGCTCTGCAATTGAATTTGACTGTCTCTTGTCCTGCCTCAAGCTGAATTGAACAACATTGAAGATTCTGATTGACTCTGCATTTAGATATGACTGTTTTGTTGTCCTGTTTAAAACTGAAATGGAGATTCTGATTGATTCTGCATGTGAATTTGACTGTCTGTTGTCCCGCCTCAAGCTGAAATAAAGATTCTGATTAGTTCTGCACTTAAATATGACTGACTGTTGTCCCGTCCTAAGCTGAAATAAAGATTCTGATTGGTTCTGCATTTGTATTTGACAGTCTGTTGTCCATCCTTAAGCTGAAATGGAGGTTCTGATTGGTTCTGCATTTAAATATGACTGTCTGTTGTCCCGTCTCAAGCTAAAATGGAGATTCTGATTAGTTCTGCATTTGTATTTGACTGTCTGTTTTCCCGCCTCAAGCTGAAATGGAGATTCTGATTGGTTCTGCCTTTGAATTTGACAGTTTGTTGTCCATCCTTAAGCTGAAATGGAGGTTCTGATTGGTTCTGCATTTAAATATGACTGTCTGTTGTCCCGCCTCAAGCTGAAATAAAGATTCTGATTAGTTCTGTACTTAAATATGACTGACTGTTGTCCCGTCTCAAGCTGAAATGGAGGTTCTGATTGGTTCTGTATATAATTTGACTGTCAGCTGTCATATTCCCAGTTAAAATGGAGAATCTGTTTGTTTGTGCCTCTGTCTTTTGTCTAAAAAAAAAAAACTAAAATATGTAAAAATGAATCCAACTTCACATTTAATTTACAGTATTCTAGCTCTGACTGGTCCATTACAAATAACTGACTATATTATTATCTAGAGCAGGGGTGTCAACACTACGGCCCGCGGGCCATTTGCGGCCCGTTTCCTTTTTTGGAGCGGCCCGCGAGGTATTTTAGAAATAGAATGAAAGTTGGCCCGCTGTTAAGCAGGTTTTTATAATGTGAGATTCAAAGTTTGAACGCTAGGTGTCAGAAACGGGCCAAAGAGTCTAAAAGCGGAGAGAGTGAAGATTTAGCGCAGAAAAACGGGCCAAAGAGTCTAAAAGCGGAGAGGGTGCGCATTTCTAGCTCAGAAAAACGGGCCAAAGAGTCTAAAAGCGGAGAGAGTGCTCATTTCTAGCGCAAAAAACGGGCCAAAGAGTCTAAAAGCAGAGAGAGTGCACATTTCTAGCGCAGAAAAACGGGCCAAAGAGTCTAAAAGCGGAGAGGGTGCGCAGTTTTAGCGCAGAAAAAGGGCAAATGAGTCTAAAAGCTGCCGTAATTAAGGAGTTTAATATAAAGAGACATCACGAAATGAAACATCAATTTGAAAAATATTAGTTTACACAACACTGTCAAAGATAGATAAAGATAGTAAGTCAAGTAAAATGGTCTGTAAATAAAAGTAATCAGGAAAATCTATTATTTAAAGTGGTATATTTCATTATTTGTTTTATTACAGAGTCTGTGGCCCGTGACTTATATATTTCTTCTTCTGGCCCCCAACAAAAAAAGTTTGGGCACCCCTGATCTACAGGTTTATGAATAATGTCGGTTTGGGGTATAAATGGGGGACTTTCCTTACAATTCTCTTCTAGAACTTAGTATAGGACTCCTGCAGACAGTAAGTTTGGTGTATTCCACTATTCAACACTTGTTTATCAGCACCCAACACTAACTCTGAGCTCAGTAACCACAGAAAAACCCTTTTTTGCCTTTGGTTTCAGTTTTAGGTGTCTCATTTTGTCACCACAAAAGCAACACAGCACATAGAAAAAGCCAGAAATACACACAAAGTCTCTTACCGATGTACTGAGGAGTTCCACACAGGCTCCTGTACTCCTCTCCTGGGGTGAGGCGCTGTGCCAGCCCAAAATCAATGATCTTAATCTCCGGGTGCTCCACCTTTTTATCTGACAGCATGATGTTCTCGGGCTGTTTGAAAACACACAGCGTAAAATTCATTGTCACATCATTAAAAGCCAGATGTGCAGAACATCACAGGTCACAGCTGGATGCTGTAAAACATGCATTTGCACTTTATTACTATTAAAGCGTTTCCTGTGTTAACTCGGGGGCACAATTTAGGTTTACGCCATCCAGTGAATCAGCATTGCCTGTCAATGCTAAGAATGTGGTAAAGTGGTTTTTACATTTAAGTGACAGGTTTACTATAAACAAATAAATAAATTATTTTAAGTTCCAAAGCTATTAATTCCTGGAACCAAAATATTCGAAAAAATATTATTTTAAATATTTCTTAAAGAGTAACACACTATATTAATTATTTATCATTAATACATGCCCATTTTCACATATCCATAATGACCATGATGGCATTTAACCTAAAATATCACAGAATACATACTATTTAATTACGAAATCTATTACGATAGCATCATAGCCCCGCCCCCTTATATATGTATTTAAAATAAAACCTTTTTCAGGTAAAAATGTTTAAGTGCATCTCCCTTAGTCTTAAATAATCCATCACTCTTCATCCATCAAACTTATTTTGTGTATAAAAGCTGTACTGTTGCTTTAAATGTCATCCTGCAAAGGTACTGATATCATGTGAGCCTTTGAAGCCACCACAAACAAAAAATATATAAAAAATGAATGATTAATTGTTTATTTGTTAGTTTTATATTTGTTGATCATATTAGACAAGATCTATTAAGCTCAACACAATTTTCTATTGCTTTTCTTTTGTTTTGCACAATCTCTTTTTTCAATTCACCATTGATAATGATATGTTAAATGCATTGGCGTGTGTGCTAGTTCAGGAACCTGAAGAATCAGAACATTTTCATTTTGAAAACTGCCATGTAATTCACATTCTGTGTATAAACTTAGACTTTAAACTTTTCCTCGTGGTTCAGGTGTGTTAAGGAAGTTGTCCTCGCTCACCTTCAGGTCAAAGTGGGCGATCTGTTTGCTGTGCATGAAGGCAACCCCCTTCAGGATCTGCTTCAGGAACTCAATAGCTTCGATCTCTGTCAGGTTCTCCTTCTCTGCAACAAAGTCAAAGAGCTCACCGCCTCGGATTCTAAAAGAGGAGACGAAAAAGCTTTTCAGTAAGCAAAGAAAACTAATTTACTTTATGTATTTTATAATATAGATAACTTATCAGTTTTAAGTGGTCTCATCTTTTTTTTTTCAGAGATGTAGATATTGATAACGATAAATAATGCTAAATCCTTTTTGATAGCATTTTGTCCAAAACACCCTCCATGTGGCATTAAAAAGCATTAGTGGTGACAGATCCTTAAAACAAAAAATATTTAAATACTTTCCTATACTGAATACAGTGACTTTTATTCAAAATGTCCTGCAATTCAGAACTCACACTCTTTAAGCTCTGTGTCTGTAAATGTACAGTTGGCTCAAGATATGCTTAAGTATATAGTTATATTATATATACGATAAGAACATTTATTTTACTTCTATTGGGAAATAGCAGTAGCACACAGAAAGCTCCAGTTCCACAGGTCCACAATCTTATCTGTTTTATTGACCAATGTGCACATTTATAGCTCACTGACACATTAACAGATCTGAGGGCATTTTTAAACAAATATTGTGAATGGACTGCTGTTGAGACCTTAGATATGATATGATAAATTCTGAGGGACGATCCATCATTAAGGCAAACCTCCAAGTTCTAATGGATAATCCTTACTCTGGTATCTCTCCCATGGTCCATCATTAAGCGTTTAATCCCTAGGGAATGTATGAGCGGTTTGACGCATTAAACATTAGCCAAAAATAATTTTAAAAAACCCTGTCCCGGGACACC
This sequence comes from Astyanax mexicanus, assembly GCF_023375975.1. Lineage (NCBI taxonomy): Eukaryota > Metazoa > Chordata > Actinopteri > Characiformes > Acestrorhamphidae > Astyanax > Astyanax mexicanus. The sequence continues at coordinate 40,587,751 of NC_064411.1, forward strand.
AACTCAACTGTCCCAACAGTCGCATTTCCTTCCGTCTTTGAAGGTACTTTGATGGGAATGTCATATGCAGGCAAAATAAGAAGGCCAATCTTCACTATCTCAAACCCACTGTCCCCGAGAGATGCGTTCTGCAGCCAAGACTTCCATAAATCCTCCGGGATACCATAGATGGTTTAGATTTAGATTGTCAGGAACAGCTATAAACAGCCCTTCTATAAATAAGGACATAGAAACTTGTTACAAACAAAGCCAAACAATCTCCAGGAGCGTGTGCACTTGCACTTGCACACCAGGAACTGCCTCCTGAAGACGCTCTCCCCTGTAAAACCATCACATCAACACACTCTTTCAAACGTTTTTCACAAAATGATACATAAAGCGCACAGACACACATAGACTGATGTTAAATCCTTTGTCTTTAAATAGTCAGGCCATTGCATTGGTCCCTTGGTATCGGCTACATTGTGCGCGAGCATGCCGATCCTCCCGGCAAAAGGTTCTCCAGTGGAAAATTCAAGCCTACATGCTTCCTATCATGTTCATCAGTAACACCAGCAAATGCTACGATGCGTCCCATGCTGCTATCTGATCCTTCCTTTATCCTGCCCCAACACTAATCTACTGTAATAGTCTGGCTGAAAGATTAGCCGCGTATGTGAGAGGACGCAGGCGCTAAAAATATGTCCGCATGAAGTGTTCCCCAAATTGGAGCCATTTAATTTCACTCAGTCTGATCGTAGAAGATTGTAATTTATATATAGATACCCTACACTACACTGAAATGTGTAGAATTGATGTTTTAAATATTAAAAAACAGAAATATGTTAGCTTGTATACAATTTTTTTAGAGAGCACTGGCCAAGATCACAGTGACCTCACGGGAACTGGAAGCAGTTCTCTGTAGAGAGTTTAACATCAGTTCATGAATCTAGTGAGAAGGCCTGTAAACATTTGTGGAATTATCTAATCAGTCGTGTGATCGTGTGGTAGCTGTGCAATGCAAAAGTCATACAGATACAGGCCAATGTCTTGCCTGTTTGTGCTCAGTACATATGTATCTTATCTGTAACTAAACTGAAAGACAAAATAATTATAAATAACATAATATGTACAGGGGTTGGACAATAAACTGAAACACCTGGTTTTAGACCACAACAATTTATTGTTCCAAAGGACAGTTCTGGTGGAAACAGGAGAGCTGAGGTGCACATTGAATTCTGCCGTGATTTTATGTTTTTTGGATACAATCCGGGTTAGCACCCGAACATCCCTTTCAAACAGCTTCCTCTTGCAACCACAGTTAATCCTGTTGGATGTGGTTCGTTCTTCTTGGTGGTATGCTGACATCACCCTGAAAACCGTGGCTCTTGATACATCACAAAGACTTGCTGTCTTGGTCATAGATATGCCAGCAAGATGTGCACCAATAATTTGTCCTCTTTTGAACTCTGGTATGTCACCCATAATGTTGTGTGCATTGCAATATTTTGAGTAAAACTGTGCTCTTACCCTGCTAAGACACTCTGCTCTTACTGGTGCAATGTGCAATTAATAAAGATTGGCCACCAGGCTGCTCCAATGTAGCCATGAAACCTCCCACACTTTCAGTTGTGTTTCAGTTTCACTGTCCAACCCCTGTATGTTTGGGTAAAGTAAAATTACGGCACACACTTTACTTGATTGTCTAACAGAACAAGGTACTATAAAAACACAAATCTTCTTGACGATTTTTAACCTATTGATTTTTTTCTCCCATTTTTTCCTATTTTTTCTCACACAATCACTCACAGTTCAACGACGATGACCACCTCAGCCCTGCTCTCGAACACGTCTTTGAGGGCCATGATGTTGGTGTGCTGCAGTGCCTGCAGGATCTCCACTTCACGCTCCACGGACTTCCTCTCCAGGCCCAGCCTGCTGCTCACACTCCGCCGGAGCTTCACAAACTTCCCTGCCCAGGACACGCCACTGGCCCGCTCTCGCAGCTCCCGCACCTGCCCAAAGTGACCACTGCAAGAAACATATGCAGAGAAGCAATGTAAAAGAGTAACATTTTAAATTTTATAATCCTTTTATACTAAGGGACAAGCTGCTCAGAATATCCAGTCATTTTTAATGTTCACATTTATTGTGTGTACAAAAGCATTTTTTTTTAAATCGAAGGTATCTAGGTTTGACGTTTTAATTACGTTATCGACTTGTTGTGCTATAATTGAACATGACCTGAATAATTTTAGCAGACCTCGATATTGCCACTGTGTTTATTTAAGCAGTCTTTTAACCAAGCGTGCTATTACCCTTTTACCTTTTTAGGACTCTTACTGAGTTAACAACTGAGGGGGTTCAAGGGGAGGAGGGTTAATTATTTTATTATTATAAATAATTGTTTTTTTTTTTCTATATATTTTTTCTTCTAGATTGTCATTCTTTTATCCTTTATTTTGTGTTTTACCATTTTATTGTATGTTACGAGTATATTTCTTTGTTAAATATGAAAATGGATGACTCCTGTTCAAGAATTTTGACTGTATGCTGGTCTGCTTTTTCCTTGATGTTGAGTCTTCAATAAAAATATTTTTGGAAAAAAAATCAGAAAAACAGGTGACTGCTCTTTATATGTTTATATGGTAAAAATATAAAAAAAATGAAGATACATTTTTTATCACAATACATTCTGGGACAATTTATCATCCATTTAATAAGAGTTTTTGTGACAAGACTAGGCAGGGACAGTTCTAGGATCAGAGTCTTATAGGGATGCTGGGCACCAGCACCCAACTAACTCAGCCCCAGAGATAAACCTGTTGGACCCATAAAAACATTTTTACGTATTTTTATTAAAGATTCCTTCCATAGCCACATCTGCCGTTATCTGGTCTAATTTAAATAGCTAAAAGCAGTAAGCTACAGCTAATTGTCTGGTCCCCCCCACACACACAATCACACGCACGTTTTAGGAGTGGGACATCACTTGTCTCATCATATCTTCTGTTATTCTGTAAAATTACTGTAATTAGCTGATACACATACAGACAGCACTACTACTAGCAACCTCTCTTACTTCAGTTTAAACAGTAGACTGTGGCTGCAGCCCACAACTTTAGCCTACTAAATTTAAAAAAGCATCAGACAATAACAGTATAAAAAGTGCTGTTTGTATGTGCATGATTAGTGCACGTCAGCATAGCGGGAAAGTGGAGTGAACACCCTAAAAAATACTAGTTATGCCCCTGGGTCTAAGGGTATTAAAAGGAATTTATCCTGCTATCCTACAAGCCTATGACACTGATTACACCTGGTTATTTTGTGTTTATACTAAGTTTCAGGATTATATATGGATAAGATATAATAAGACACACAAAAATGCAGGTGTAAAGTCACCCAGGATGCATTTAAAACTGATGCAAATCCGATTGTTTATCGTTGTTTATCTGAGAAACATGAGCAATTGAAACTCCTACCAGTACACCCAAAATACCAGTAATACTAGATGCACAACAAGTACATTTGCAAAGGATGTGAATGAACTGTCTCACACATTAATTGTTTTGTATCAGTTTGCTTGGTCTAACAAATCTTATTTTTAGGCTACACAATTCAGATAGTAGTCTAAAATGACCAGGTGTAAATGGCGCCTATTTTAGCTGACAAATAGAAGTTTTTATATAAACCGATAAGCACTGTGCAAACAATGTTTGTCCATATTTCTGAACATGTTGTTTTAGTACAATCCAAAAACTGTGGGCTTCAGAATAGTGCTAAAACTGCAACACCCACCACTGCGATTTTAACCAATTTAATTTTTAAAATACCAATACTGACCAAGTATATTAAGTGTGACCTTGTTGCTTCTTTTTCACCAGCTAGGGAAATTAATGGCTCATTTTTAAAATAACAAAAAAATATATAGAACCTACCTGCCCAGTATTTCTCCGATCTCATAGAAATCCTCCACATTCTGCAGGTTGAACTGAGCCATGGTCCCGCTAACCTTGTGTCCTCTCTACAGTCCAACCAGGGCTAGTCCTGCATCCTTTGGAAACAGAGAGTAAGTCAGAGGTGTTGAGTTAAAGAGCTGTTAGTGAGTGAACAATGTCTCCAGAGGCTTCTGTGCGCTCAAATGCTGGCACTTTAGAATGGCTGACATCTCAGATATTGCCACCAGACTGAGATATCTGACACTTATCTGATAGAGTGAGACTCTGATTGCTTAATACAAGCCTCTCATTCCAATACAAGGGACAATATTTCAGAGCTTTCAACAGAATGAAACAAGAAAAAATTATTTTAACAATGATTATAGTGGGCAAAATATATTTTACCTAAAATGAGCGCAAAAATAAATAAAGCATTACCCCAGATTAAAGTACAGGGGAGTACAGCTTTTGCTCAAGAGTTTTCTACCAGGGCAAATGTAATAAAAACAGAAAATGCTTTAAACGCTGAAAATCAGAGAGTATTAGATGAGAGGGAATTAGCTTGCTTTATTATTGGCTACGATCTAATTAACTCGATCCCACGCCTTAAAAAGTTGTGGCCTCGCCTTAATTATCTCACTCACATGCCTTAATTATCTCGTTCCCACGAATTAGGATTTTGTTCCTATGCCTTAATTATCTCGTTCTCACACATTATATATTTATTTTTTTAACATGATGTCACCTTAGGGGCTCTGTATGTATTAGCTCTAGGCAACATACAGTACTACCTTGTGGCTAACTGCACTTTCGTAATGCTGTATATGCTATGCTATGCTATGCTTAGCTAAGAAAATGAATTATCTCCGTATTTTTGCAGTGTTAAAAAAAATTATAAAGCTGTAATTTTGTTGTTTTAAACTAATTTATTAAGTTTTCTTATTCTAAATTTCTGCAATCTGCCAGCAGAGGTGTTAGACCTGTGGTTGGTTCTCTTGACACCCCACTTTAAATATGGTCAACCAGCCAAATTATTGGTTATGTTGCACTGTACAAGGCTAATAATACGTACGTTGTCCCAACAAATTATACAATTTAAATTCGAAATTCTGTATAATTTACATGTTCAGAGACATAAACATTCAGTAAAGTCATTCTGCAAATTATTAATTTTGGAGAAACTCATACACTCAGATTTCTTTACAGTGGTGGTAAATATAAATTTATGACTCAAATTTAGACATTTTATTTACTTTTGTTTACATTTTAACCATTGTATTACATAAAAATCCTGAAAATACACTTGTTTGGGGTATCACATATTGTATCCTTTACAAGACATTATTGCGTTTTATAGATTTTAAAAATTGTATTCAAGACTGATCAAGATTCCTGTTATTTTTATGTTGTAATTTTTCTTTCTTTCTTTTTTTTTAGTTTTAGCTAACCGGTACTCTATTTTCTTTTATCAGACTCCTTAAAATATTATAATTAAAAATAATTATAGCAATAAAAAAAAAAAAACGAAATTCCACAACCTTCAGTTTGGTAGCACTTAGGGGTGGAACTTCAAATGTAGCTTTAAAATATATTAAAATTTGATAAATAAATGTGAGTCAAATTAAAAATTACACTTGTTCAAATTACTTGCTGGCTACATTAGCCTTGTAGCTCTAGTTTTGCTTTTTTGTCTTCATGTACTGAAGCTTCTGACCTCCTTCTCCTTGTAATTCTTTACAGATGCTAGGCAGCTAAACAGCAGCAAAACAGCCAGCATGACTCAGTTTATCAGGACTTACAACAAAAGCCTGAATGGAAGAGTCCAGCTGGTTAGCGCTAATCAGCGTCACCACAGCCAACATTCTGACACCCGGGCTAGAGTTACAGCACACGCTAATAATACTAGCCATTTGCTAACAAACAATGTACTCTGAGCTATTGATAGCATCTGTTGTTAGCATAAAACATGGGAAAGGCAGACCACAACACAAATGAATTTCTATTCAAAGTAACAGGAAAAGGACAATTTACGAGATGAAGATCTGTTCCTCTTTAGCATGTTCTGGGAATCAGCAAAAACGACAACACTTTCTGTCACTTCCTTGCTGTTCAAAAACACTGCAAAAAACATCTGCAAGTCATTTTACATTCACATGTTCTTGAAGAGCTCACTGGTTAAGATTTAATCATTTGTTTGTCAGCGGATGTTTTAGAATTCCTGCTGAGAGTCTTTAGCATTCCTGCTCAGTCTGTCATTTTAGATTAGCGCAATGCTAATCAATAAAACCCAAAACAAAAGCGCAACAACAACAGCGGTACTCAGCTAACCCACCCCAAATCATATTATTTTGTATACAATATTAGAATTACAGTATGTGGACTCAATTATTAGGATGGCTAATCATTCATTGTTTCTTCCAAACAAAGGGTGTTCTTTAAAAAAAAATCATCCTGCTTTATTGAAGTAACCGTTTCAACTGTCCAGGGAAGGCATTGCTGTGAGGAATTCATTCCATTCAGTGACAAGAGCGTAAGTGAGATTAGGATGTTGGAGTATCCCCACCCACCTCAATTTTAAAATCTCCCCAAAAGTATGGCCAATATTTTTGTGCTGTTTCTGCTCAAGAGAGTCATATTCTAGTGATAAGCAATACTTCTATACAGAGACTTAACCAGCTGTGTTTGTGCATTTACACATTTATGTCACATTGCTTAAAATTAAATAAACATAGAAATTCCACAACCTTCCTGATGAAAGCATGTATTAAAATACAGCTCTAAAAAATTAAGAGACCACTTATTGGAGATGTTTTTCCTTGATTACCAAATTACTAAATTGAAAACGTCTGGAATATAATCAAGAGGAAGATGGATTATCACAAGCCATCAAACCAAGCTGAACTGCTTGAATTTTTGCACCAGGAGTGGCATAAAGTTATTCAAAAGCAGTGTGTAAGACTGGTGGAGGAGAACATGCCAAGATGCATGAAAACTGTGATTAAAAACCAGGGTTATTCCACCAAATATTGATTTCTGAACTCTTAAAACTTTATGAATATGAACTTGTTTTCTTTGCATTATTTGAGGTCAGCCAAATAATGCAAAGACATTTCTCATTTCAGCCATTTCTCATTTTTAGCAAATAAATGCTTTGGATGACTATTTTTTGGGGAATATGGGAGCAATGATGTCTGTAGTTTGTAGAATAAAACAACAATATTCACTTTACTCAAACAAATACCTATAAATAGCAAAACCAGAGAAACTGATTTAGAAACTGAAGTGGTCTTTTAATTTTTTCCAGAGCCGTATGTGTTAAAAAGACATGAGCAAGATAAGCTATGCACTTTGTTGTAGTCACTGTTATTCATTTAACCATACAGAATTTTAATTTTAATAAATATTTTACATTGAAAAACCAAATGTATAGCCTACAACTATAGGCTTAATCCCTGTCTATAAAACTACCCCAAATGTTTGTTCAGCAAAGCTGCATTTTACTTGAAGTAAACTCTAATAATTGCAGTGTAACAGGAAACAGCCCTGACAAGACACCCACAGGCCATGCATAAATTACTACACATCTAACAGCTATAAAAGCTATAATGGTCGATATTTGCTTGCATTAAGATACAAAATGTCAACAACAGATGGGATATCAGTGATAACCTTGGGTAAGCAGAAGGGGCATTAAAGTGCACTAATGCATTCTGGGGATTTATTGCCTTTAGTATGTTGACTGAACAGTAATAATCTTAAAATATACATACTAAAACCTTTTAATGTATTTTATACACAAATATATAAAATAATATATAGTATATAAATATGCACATAGGCATCTGCCCAGCCCACACCTTATAGATAATCCATACACGGATCAGTTTCCAAGCTAAAGGAATCAAACCTGCTTGGCGTGTTAAAGATTTATATAAGAATAAACAACAACAACGATAAACACTGCGCCTCACCGCTGTGAGAACGCACCCCAGCTGCTGTAATCGGCAGAAAAACAGGCGTGTGCGTGTTAGATGAGTGGTGTTTTACAAAAGGGGCTATTGGCGGTGTGTTCACTCGCCCTCCCGGTTTTCCGTCCTGCCTGCTGAGATTGTGAGCATAAAGGCAGGATCTGCAACAATAAATATTTACACAGGCTGTAGGGAGAACAGGAACAGCCCCCTGTTTATCAGGAGCCACCCCAAAAGAAGCACTGTCAGAAGAACACACACATGCAGATGTGTTGTCTGGTCATACTCAAACCCAGTTCAAGAGTTTCCAAAGACGACAGGAGGTAAAAAAAAAAAAAAAAACAAGAACACAGCATTACAGTACCTACTGGTACTCTTAATGAAAAGTTCAGCTAAACACTACAATATGAATTGATAGAAATAATTTTGCCTTTTCTTATTTTTGACCAAACATCAAAGCTATGGTCAATTTTGACCAAGTATTTTTATTGCCAAATACTCAGTGCATCCCCAAAAATGATATCCATCACACACTGGAATCTTGGGTTCAAGTCCCTGCATGGAAAATGACATTGAGATATGTTGTTGCTCAGCAATATAAATCTCTGGAAGAAATAAGAGAGCATTTCAGTAACTGAATCAGTTTTTCTGATTATGCTATGTATAGGTATCTAAGTAAAATGAACATTGTTGCTTTACTCTGTAAACTACAGACAACATTTTTCCCAAATTCCGAATAAACATATTTTGTCATTTAGAGCATTTATTTGCAGAACATTGGAAATGACTGAAATAACAAAAAAGATGCAGAGCTTTCAGACCTCAAATAATGCAAAGAAAGGTTTTATCATAAAGTTTTAAGAGTTTAGAAATCAATATTTGGTGAAATAATCCAGTTTTTTAATCACAGTTTTAATGCATCTTGGCAGGTTCTTACACACTGCTTTTGGATAACTTTATGCCACTTCTGGTGCACAAAAATGCAAGCAGTTCAGTTTGGTTTGATGGCTTGTGATCATCCATCTTCCTCTAGAGGTTTTCAATTTGGTAAAATCAAAGTAACTCATAATTTTAAGTGGTCTCTTATTTTTTTCCAGAGCTGTATTTGTAATAAAGCATGTGTAACGTTTCTTCAAATTTATCAACCTGGACTAGGGTCTGATTCACAAAGCATTTTCCCTCACAGTTTGCAGATTATGCAGGAAACGTGTTTCACAAAAAAAGTATCGCTCGCAATTCAGTGGAATATCTGTGACTACTTTAGAAGTTTCTTTCAGGTATTGCACTTTTGTTCATGAATGCAATCAAATCCTCACAGCACTGCCCCAAAATATAGTAGAAAGCTTTATTTGCACATTAGAGAGTCATTTTTAAGAAAAAATGAATAAGCAAGGACGAAGAATAAGCAGGATTCCCAATACAGTGTATCATGCATGGCATTATAAGGTAAAGTAGTACCTAAATAAGCCTTTGCTTATTACATATAAAACTCTTTTGGGTCATTGGTTGTTTTGGATGGTAAAAAGATACAGACTGGTATATTGGTGTTGTAATCATGAGAACACCTGGACCTATCACATTGCTTTCTGTACAAAGATCCATTTCACATCAAACCACACTGAATGGCTTTGTGAAAGGGTTGTGGCTAAACTGCTAAAGGCTGACTGGATGGATTAATGCAAAATCATCAGGTTACACTACATCACAAAACCAGGGAAATCACAATGGGCTGCCTAGCAGCTTAGGAGAGTGTATGAAGTTTCTGTACTGGGGAGTGAAAGGTATAATTCAGAGTATTATTCAATATTTGGTGGAATAATCCTGGTTTTTAATCAAAGTTTTCATGCATCTTGGCAGGTTCTCCTCCACCAGTCTTACACACTGCTTTTGGATAACTTTATGCCCCTCCTGGTGTAAAAAATCAAGCAGTTCAGCTTGGTTTGATGGCTTGTGATCATCCATCTTCCTCTTGATTATATTGCAAAGGTTTTCATTTTGGCAAAATCAAAGAAACGTAATTTATAAGTGGTCTATCAGTTCAAAAATTTACATCAGTATGTGTGTGTATGTTATGCATCAACTTGAAAGCTCCTCTCCCTTTCAAATACTTAAAGCTTCTCTGTAAGACTTCAGCCTGACCTTTCATAACCTCTACCTCCAATCCTCCCTGAGGCATCCAGAGGTGCGGCCACACCTCCTGCATGTTTCCAGAGTGCCTTCAGCAAACTAGGATCAACCACACCAGAGCATGTGAACCTCACAAACCTGCAGACTAGCCTGAAGCTGCTGTAGCTGCTCAGTGTGAACAACCTGGACTCCATTAGTATCTAAATATGGTTAATCCATAAATGACACAGCTGGCCAATATACTGCACTGTAGGTGTCATCAAAATCTTAAGGGTAATCAGTTGTGAGGCACTGTTGAAAATAATAAGATGTTTTACATTTCTTAAAAATATTACTAAACAAATGTTCCTGTCATGTTGTTATCCCTAACCTTCATCTTTGCTGGGTTTAAAGGTGAACAAATGTTTGTTGAATAGTCCACCTCCATTAACCCCCTGCATTCCATTTTACACCATCAACAAGCTCAAAGTAGTTTGTCAAAGTTGTTTGTCTGCCTGCCATGGACTTTAATTCACTCACTAAATACTCAACTTCCAAGGATGCACCCGCCTCTAACCTTCCAGATATGCCTGATCACCTGACGCTTCGGCGTTCTAACTCGCCAGCCTTCTAATCATTCACACCTGTCCTCCTAGTATAAATAGCCTCCTGTTTTTGTCTCTAGTTGCCAGGTATAGAATCTATTTTCTTAGCTCTTCTACCTGTGTTTCCTTTGCTTTTATTATCAATCTTTCTTGACTACCCAAATGCCTTGCCGTACTAATCATTTTTGGATATCCTGTGTAAGACCTTTTTGCCTGCCCACTCTGGTACTTTGCTAGTCTGCTGCCCTTTTATTACTGACGTTGCATGTGGGTCCATCGTGTGTTTGGCCACTGTGACAATTATAGACATATTTTAACGTTTTCCTACACCCCAAGTCCATTTTACACTAAAAATTAAAAATGACTCATTCATTGTGTTTATACTACATATGTTAATAATTTGCTAATGTTAAAAATCTTGTATGTCCATTTTTGCCTTTTTTGACATTTGACATAATGTAAATCTGGCAGCTGTTCTTCACACTATATTAAAGTTTTATTATAAATGGGCCGATAGAAAAGCTACAAAATGACTTTACATTGACTTCCACTAAAATTCAAGTTCTGTACGGGTGCCATTTTGGAGATACATGTTTTTTTGTCTGACAGCGGCAACATGTTATTATGCACAGTTTGTTATTACACACATACTGTTCCAGAGAGTAATTACATTAGAGATATAATTTTGAAAAACGAAGGACATTTTTTGTTGATATGAATTGTAAACTATCAAAAGCAACATGATAATGACCTGTAATGAGTGACATTTGTTTATATTAATATTAGTGGGGCTAATTTCTCTGAATATACACAGATAAATGCCTTTAACTTCTCTTAAAGGTTCATCATCAAGAATTTACTGAACTGAATTTCTATTCAAATTTCTACTCAAAATTCTGATACATTGTGAATAACCGCTGCTGTGTTCAAATGATGTAGAAAAGTATAAATGTATAAAAATCGAGGCACATGTTTTTTTTTTTTTTTATTGGACAGAGGTGAAATGTGGGGTGTCCCTAAAAAGATAAATGACCTTGTCAGCAATGTTACATCTAGCATAAAACTCAAATGACCAGGTCATTTTGTGTAGTACATAAAAAGGTTACATTCCTGTTGTGTACAGTGTGACCTCTGGTTCTTATCGCCACAACTGTGAAGAAATCTGAAGGCAGCAAGTTTCTCCACATTAAACCGTTTTACACCAAATCCTCTGCGAAAGACTTAGATTTCATCTCAACAACTGCAAATATACGTATATACTGAAAAAGAACCGCTCCCTTCAAAAAATAACCACTCCATTGATTCTACAGACATTTCCTCCGTTTATTTTGGTCCCATCATCTTGAAGAGTGTGGTTTATGCCTAAGAGATTAGATCTAACACCGGCTGATAGTGTCAGTGATAACAGGACGCACATCTACCACAAGAAAGCAAGTTAAAAGGAGGTCTTTAAGGAAATGCAAATATGAAATAAACAGAAAGGAAAAAAAGCCAGACATCTGCCGAGCTTAACAGACATCACAGAAATAAACAGAATTGAAAACTGAAGGTGGTTCAGCAACAGGTACTCAGATCCTGCAGCTTCAGGCTTCAGTTTAGACTGCAGGTAAACAAAACCAAAACAAACAAACTGGTAAAAAAATAAAGCAAGTCCTCCCATTAGCAGATTTTTTTCTAAGGATTATATGATTATATGATGTCCAAAAAGTCAAATCACTTTTTTCCAGCTTAATCACTAATAATTATACACACAATAATTATTGCTGTTATGCAGGCATCCACCCTGGCATTTAAAGAAAACATGGTTGATCAAGATTTGCAAACATTTTGAATTTATACTGATGTGTATACATGACAGGATGTACGCAACCATGACAGGGAGGACAATTCTAGCCATTCAAGAAATCATGGTTGCAAAAATTTTGAATTCAGTGTTATCTATATTCTTTGTCTTTCTGTCCTTTGTGTTTATTAAATGATTATCTTATTTTGCCATTTCTTACCTTGTTTTATTCATGATTCCCTTTATTCTGTTTCAAAGATACATTATATTGTGTAAAATTATTTTAATTACCTTGATCTTTTACCATGACAGTGTGGAAAGCTTAAGCTTGAGTATGGAGACAGTATGAGAGATATTACATAAAAATCAATATGATTAATTGCTTCAAAATAACAGTGTAAAGGATGTGATGTCACTCAAGTAAAAGCTTACTCTCTTAAAGGGGCGGAGTTTCCCAGCATGAGAGGGTGGACAAGGAATTCTAGGAAATGTTTAAATAGCTAGAATGTTTTTAAGAAAATAGTTAAATGAGCTAAGTGAATAATTAAAATTCCCAAATTATTACAAACATGTACAGAACTTCAAGAAAATATTCCCCCACATATAAGAAACCTGTACAAAATGTACACAATTACATGCCTCTATATTTGTAATAATGTGCTCATTTAGAGTAAATCTTGAAAAAAAAAATTGTTACACAGTCTTTGTCTGAAATGTAAAGGCACATTATGTTAATTTTGACCTAAATGATCCAGATTATATATCCACCAAAGTCAAATCAGTGGAATTAAGCTAGTTAGTTGAAGTGAGAGCGTTTTGTTGAAAATAAGTAATTGACTCTAACATTCTGAAAAGTCTCTTTTGTGAATGAATCTGGTGATTTTAGTGAGGATCTTTTTTCTTTTTTTCTTCCCTTTTCTCTTGCCAGCTCTCTTCAATTCTAATTCTTCATTTCTTTTTTGATTTAGTGATATCTATGAGCAAATGAGGACATCTGAATAAGAAACAAGAAAATCTGATAAGCATAACAGCTCTTGAAGATATATATATATCGTAGAACGCCTTTCAGCTAATAGATAACGAGATATATATCGTACATTACTTTTCATCTAAACAATATCGAGATATGTATTTTATATTGCCTTTTAGCTAATAAATATTGAGATACATATTGTGTATTACCTTTCAGCTAAAAATATCAAGATATATATCATATTTTACCTTTCAGCTAAAAAATATCAAGATATATATTATATATTACCTTTCAGCTAAAAAATATCGAGATATATGTCATATAGCCCCTTTTAACTAATAAATATTGAGATACATAACGTGCATCGCCTTTCTGCTAATAAATATCGAGGTATATATCATGTATCGCCTTTCAGCTAAAAAATATCAAGATATATGTGGTATATGGCCTCTCAGCTAAAAAATATTGAAATATATATTGCATATCGCCTTTCAGTAAAAAAAAATGAGATATATATATATAGTATATCGCCTTTCAGCTAAAAAATATTGAAATATATATCGTATATCACCTTTTAGCTAAAAAAATATCACAATATATATTGTATATTACCTTTCAGCTAAAAAATATCTAGACATATATATTGTGTTTCACCTTTTAGCTAAAAATATCGAGACATATATCTATATCCCCTTTCAGCCAGACAATTTTGAGATATATATTGTATATTTCCTTTATCACCTTTCTGCTAAAAATATCGAGATATATATCATATATCACCTTTCAGCTAAAAATATCGAGATATATATCATATATCACCTTCCAGCTAAAAATATCGAGATATATATCGTATATCGCCTTTCAGCTAAAAAAAATACTGAGATATATAATGTATATCGTCTTTCAGTTAAAATCACCAAGCCAAGCCCTACTACATATATAATATCTAAGTTCTCACAGAGAACATCTCAAATTTGTATCCAGCCAATAAAAAATAGACAGATATTCATGAATATTAACTGCAATATTACACTGTGTTCGTAATTTCGTAATTTACCTTGCTAGTTAAAGCAGTGGAGAGGCAGAACCGACGATCCTCCTGTTTCCTCGTCAACCTGTAGATGATATCCTCTCAGTGATCCTGGGCAGCTGTAGGAGTCCAGTTATCATCCCTGTGTTACAATATCAGTTCTCTCACTAACCGCACACAGCAGAAAAACACACAAAGTGAGAACACATCTCGCTTTCCGGAGATAAACGTCTACTTCCCCTGCTCTCACTGACTTCCCGTGACTCTGACACAGAGTTGCTAAACTGGTCCAGCCGCGGCCCCTTTCCCTCCACCCGTATTCCGGCTAAACACGCCCCCTCCGCGCAGCTATTGGCTGGTGGCAGAGGTGGGTGGGGACAGCTGTCTAATACAAACAGGTGAGTGGTTACTTTGTTAGCCAGCAAGATACATAACATGAAGAGGAATTAGTGCCAATTTAAAAAGCAAACACTACCATTGAAAAATGTATTTCATTTTCAAAAATCAAACGCTGAATTCAGTTTAGAATTGCTCACAAATCTCTTTAACCCTTTCAGACCTGAATTACGTTCCAATGATGAGAAAAATACATGAATATATGAAAATATATGAATGCTGTCTGTAATTCCAATACATATATTTAATTACCTTTTCATAGGAAGCCTTTTTATTTTACAAATTACCCCTAAACATTAAAATAAACACTGTTAAATGTGTTTTAAAATCAAACAAACTAAGCTCTCACTTTTTCTCCTTGGCTCTAGTATAGTGCTGCCATGTTTTAATGTCTAGTTTTTTTCCCAGTGCAGTGGGTGGTTCGTAGTCTATTCTACATTGTCAAACGTTTCTTGTAAATCTTTACAGCAAGTTAACAGCAAAAAAGTTGTCAGTAAAGAACTGTAAAATAACAGAGAGGTCACAGCATTTTACCTTTAATTACAGACTATTACAGCTTTCGTAGAGTAAGTTTTGGCCTAAATAAATAAACAATGACACTGTAAATATTATTTAAATAACCATATGTACTTTAATGTTTTGGGGTTTTAGTTCCCAGTAAATAAAAAAAAAAATCAGGATATCCATTGTAATGGACACAGGGTCTGAACAGGGTAAAATGAAATCAACTTAACTGCATTATATTCCACTTTGTGGCCCAGGATTGCATTTCGTCTAGGAGCAGAGTGGTATTCGTGCCAAAATGTAATTCATTTACTGTCTAATCAGAACCCATTACTGAACCTAGGCTGGAACTGAGAAACCAGTCAGAAATAACTCAATAAAAGGGAAGAGTCACCTTAAAAAATAATTAAACACACCTACACCATCCCACGTGGACCCAGGCTCGCAAAACTTCCACCAGTAAACCCCAGACAACCGACCAGAGATCCATACTCGGGACTGATTGCTCCTGGGCTCAAAAGCAGCGTTCACACTGGACCAAATGTAACAAAGCCCTGACTAAAGCACACCCAGTCTCAGAAAAAGGACAGTGTGAAAAACACCCCAAGTGTGAGAACCAAGCCCATGTTAAAATCTACTAAACTCTGAAAAGCATGTAGTCATCTGTAACTGTAACAGCTTTCTGGTTTAAAGTACAGCTATGAGTACAGCTATAGGTGCCACCACTACCAGTACCAGAAGCTCAAAAACTGTCAATAGCAACAGCAAAATACAGTACAATTTAATATTCATTGACAAAAAGAATTACAACAAAGAAATAATCTACTGTGATATGTTTTAGGTGGACCTCTAAGAGACCACTTTAAAATGATCAGTATTTTTTACTAGTTTTGTTTGAATAAAATTACCTATTGTTTTATATGATGAACTACTGATAACATTTCTTCCAAATTCCAAATAAAACTATTGTCATTTAAAGTTTTTATTTGTAGAACATGAGCAATATTCAAAATAATAGAAAAGATGCAGTACACTCTGCCTTAAAAGATGTAATGAAAATTAGTTTATATTCACAATGTTTTAACCCAGGAAGAATTCAGAAATCAATATTTGGTGGAATACACTGATTTTAAGTCAATGTTTTCATGGCTTTTGCCAAACCCAGACATTTATATATGGTGTTGGTGTGTGTGTGTATAGTGCAATTGGTTGGTGTGTACATAATTCAAATGTAAAAGTATTGCATTTCCACCACCAGTGTTTATTGTTTATTCTTTTTTGTTTAATTTCAGGCTATGACATCATAGCATTTGCAGGTCAACTCACATTAAGCTAACTCTGAGATGATGAACTGTCCACTGGCACTGGAAACATGTAAACTGTTAGCATTTGAAGCCTACAGTTATGGTTAAATGGAGACTAAAGCTAAAATAGTACTAAAAAAAGGTAAACTAAAGCACTGTCGACTTTTACAGTTTCTGACTGAGGTTGTTTGCTTTTTCGTGAACCCTATGATGCCTCGAGAGCTTTGCACAGTGTTCCTAGCTCTGCCTGATGTAGGATACTTTTTGAATCCACTGTTTACAACAAGCAACACAAGCCTGTTTCTTCAGTTTACTGACTTCTGTCTACAAGTTTGAAGGGCTCCATTGAAAACACTGTCCATGTGTCGCAGTGAGCGCACTTGTTTGTTATGTGTGCTATATATCACTTCCAGATCTTGGCTAGATCACAATCTAGGCCACTCCAGTGGAATTAGAAAGGCTTTTGAACTATTAACCGTAGCCTTTACTCTAGCCTGGAGTCCCTGGGTCCTCTCTGACATTAGCTTAAAGGACCAAAAAAGGGATTACATGGTACGCATTCCAAACTTACGGCCAGGAATGCACCAGTTAATGGTCATCATTCGACTTATCAAAGAGGCAGAGACTTTCCAGTAGGATTGGGAAGGGACAATAATTGCACAATAGAGTTTGTTTTAGGTACAGTGTGTTCTTTGAGGTTTTTCAACTTGTTCCTAAACAGAGTATAAGTTGTGATTAGTGTCAATTTGATCCCTTGTATACACACTATGGGCCAGGACTCTAAAAATGGGTGGTGACCATGCTACCAAAGAATCTGATTAGTCCTCTTCTAAAGATGTAGGGAAAAATCGTTGTAAGACGATTAACTGTTAACTGTGGGCATTTTTTCATCTATAGTCAGTTTTTCTGGTCCAAATCAGTTGATGAGTTTGTTTTTTTACATGGAGCATTTCCCCCCTTGATTTGATTTGTTTTCACACAGGCACAAACCTAAATGCACCAAAATGCACCCCAACAAACCATGTGAGCACGATGTCTCCTCTGATTGGACAGAGCACACTGGCATGGGAGCAAGAGAGTAAATACTGTTCTATACTGATTTCACACTAAATGGGTGAAAATATTACTAAAAATATTGTGATGTACTAGTGCATCTCACACTGCAAAAAACTAAATCTTAGCAAGTGAAATTTTCTAATTTTAAGGCAATAAATCTTATTTTCTTCTCTGATAAGACTTTTTGTCTTACTAAGCATTGCAAGTGTTAGATTATTTTGCTTATTTTAGGAATAATTATCTTAATCATTTTTACTCAGAATTTGTACCTTATTTTAAGTAATTTGAACTCAAAATAACACAATCAAGCAGCAATCAAGTTATTTTGATTCTTCTGGCCAAAAACAGTTGCTTGATTTAGGTGTTACTTCACTCATTTTGAGACTTTGCCATTGCTTTTTGTAAGAAATCTTACTAAGAAAATTTTGCGTACCCCATTGGCAGATTATTTATATACATATATTTGTCTTAATTTGCATATATTTTGTCTAGTTTTTGCCAATGGATTTTTTGCAGTGCAAAATATAAGAAAATCTTTGATATCATTACATTCTATTTTAAGCGTGATCTTTTTTATTGTTGATGATTATGGCTTACAGCCAGTAAAAACCCAAAAATCAGTTCCTCAGAAAATTAGAACATTATATAAGAGCAATTGGTACTTTTGGCAGTGTGGGCAGTGTGCCAAGTCCTGCTGGATAATGAAATCTGCATCTCCATAAAAGTTGTCAGCAGAGGGAAGCATGAAGTGCTGTAAGATTTTCCAGGAAAACACTGCATTGAATTTGGACTTGATAAAACACAGTGGACCAACACCAGCAGATGACATATCTCTCCAAACCATCACTGATCATCAGTAAATTTCGCATTTCATTTGGAAATAAAGGGATCAGAGTCTGGAGGAAGAGTGGAGAGACACACAGTCCAAACTGCTTAAGGTCTAATGTGAAATTTCACCTATCAGTGATGGTTTGGAGAGACATGTCATCTGCTGGTGTTGGTCCAGATGATGCAGTATTTACCATTGCAATGTCATTGTACACAATGACATCAGTCTTTACTGATACTGTAGATCCATCTGATCCATCATGGCATGAACTCCACAAGACCTCTGAAGGTGTTCCGTGGTATCTGGAACCAAGCCTTAAGTTAGCAGCAGATACTTTAAGTCCTGTGCTCCCATGAGCATCAATGTGCCTTAGGCTCCCATGACCCACCTTGTTGCTGGTTCACCTTTTGTTCTTCATTGAAGAACTTTTGGTATTTCTTGACAACTGCATACCAGCATATCAACACCCACCTGATATGTTTTGGAGATGTTCTGACCCAGTTGTCTAAGCCATCACAGTTTGGTTCTTGTCAAAGTGTCTCAGAGTCTTATGCTTGCCCATTGTTCCTGTTTCCAACAAATCACCTTCAGGAACTGGCTGTTCACTTGCTGACTAATTTGAACATTTCACCCCTTGACAAGAGCCTCCTCCACAGTCCAATGCTAGGGAGGCTTTCTTCCCTTTCAGCAGACCCGAGAGAGACCCATTCTGCTGCCAAAACTGAGCTTTTCTATGGAGATTATCCAAGCTGTGTGTGCACATCTGAAATCCAGTGTCTGGATGTTCTTGAACATACATTGTAAATCACTGTACTCTGTGTAGAGCTGAGGGTTGTGTCTTGTGTCTGGCTTTCAAAAAGGAGTTGAATGTGTCTGGCTTTTATTTCTACACCAAAGGGCTAGAAAATGTGACGGCAGCAATCCAGGAGCTGTCTGGTCTTGCTGCTTGGAGGGGTAGTGCTTGAAGAGCTTCAGGCAAACCGGCTGAAGAATGCTGTTGACTGCATAGTTTACAGATGTATGTTTTCTTGCAGCCCTCTCAATATGCTTGCTTGGAAATGCTCAAAGCTCAATAAAATAATTAATCACCTCTCATTCATGATTATTTGACTATTTAAATATTTTTTTTTATGTACAGTATTTACAACTGGAAAAAAAGGAAAAGTGGAATTACATGAACACCTAAACTGATACTTTTGGATTTAGCATAGTCAATAACTAAAATTTCCATGAGAGAGTATCCTATGGTAGAACATTTTTATTGTTTAAAGAAGCATTATGTGGGAATTGGTATTGTCTGTTGCTGGGATCTGCTATAGTCATAAAGTGTAATTCGCTCTTTGAACCACTTCTCAAGAATACATGCATTTCTGGACAAGCTGAGAGATACAGAACTATCACTGATATGAAAAAAAACACATGGACTATTATATTATATTAGTATATATATATTATATTATATAATATTTCTGGATTTTATACAAATATGCAGAATAATTCCTGCAGGCACGTAACAGCATTATTACGCTTCTCCAGAGTTACTTAGTGCAGTTAGCAGTAAAGCAAACGCAAAAGCCAAAATCTGCAAATTTGAAGCACATTAGTTAAGAAGTGAACATTTGGGCTAAGCGGTGTTGAATCCATGATGCTAACAGTACAGTAGTAACAGAAAGTGTAGATTGTGTGATGCAATAATGTCAACATGGACAAGAAAGCTGAGGCTGTTTTGAGAACAAAAGAATCCAAAAGAATTTGATTTGATTTTGGGTAAATTTAGACAGACGAATCACTCAGTGCCTTTACACGGACATAAAAATCAGTTCATAATCAGATTACTACAGTTACAGTGGTGTAAAAAAGGTTTTTGCCCCCTCATAATTTTAAATTATTTGCATGTTTGACACTCTTAAATTTTTCAGATCATCAAACAAATTTAATCATAGGTCAAAGACAACACACGTCAACACAAAAAGCCGTTTTTAAATTAAGATTTTTATTAATAAGGGAGAAAAAAATCCAAACCTACATGGCCCTGTGTATAATGGTAAACCAACAACTGCAATTAAATGTTTTGGATTGTAACTTGTAATGAATCCTTCCCAGGGCTATGAAGGGATTTTGGCTCAGTTTGTTTTAATTTTGCCACATTGGGTTTTTCTTCAGAAACGCGCTCCTCTCGTGTGCACATTCACAAATGAAAACAGAGAGAGTTCTGATTGGCCTGTTTTCTGCAAAGAGTGTGTGAGTCAGCCAATCAGTTTTTAGTGAGGGCGGACAGTGTTTTTTTCCCCTCCTGGATGGGATGCGTTCAGGACCATCATGGCTCCCACCAAAACTCATTTCACCTCTTACTACTCTAAAGTATATCCATGTCTCATCGAAGAAGGCATGTTGAAGTAAGTTAACGTGACTATATAATAATCGCCAAAAAGTAAAGTTCTATTATTTTTTATTTTATTTTAGCAAAGGTCCAGGGGTATCCTAAAATTATGTTTTGCATTTTTTTGGATATATCTTCATATTGCAGCTCTGTTTTTTTTTTTTTTTGTAAAAATGCTAAAAAGTGTCATACAGTTTGGGTTTTATTATGTCTAATTCTGTGAGTTTTCTTGGCTGGGTGAAAGCAAAAATCTGATTATAGCCTGACTCAAGTAAACTCAGGTTTTCTGAGTTTTTCCCATGATCTGATTACCCAGGTTCACATAAAAATGTTGATTGTTTTCTGACAAACTCTGTTGTTGTGCAGTAACCTAATTATCCAGAAATGGGCTGCCCACCTCTGCTCTGAAGAATAGCCTGAATTCACAATGGAATTGCAGCTTCTCCTGGGGGTCTCTGGAGTTGGACCTGCACAGCAGTGTTTCCTGGGTAACAGCACTCAACATCTTCTTCTCCTGCTCTCCTAGACTATATGGTGGGGGCATAAAACACAGCTCATTATCTTTTGCCAGTTTTAACAAAGCCTTTTCATCTTGATCAAGAAGTCTGGGCCCATCTGTGCCTTCAAGCTAATCTAGAGGAAGCAATTGAATGTTCTTGCTTATTACAGTTCAACACAGCAAGACCTCATAGAAAAAAAAATTACTTTTGTATTTTTTAATAACTGGGAAGGAACATGATGTGGGCAATGTACTGTCATGATGAATGGACCAATAGAAACTCTGCAAAATTACTTTTTGATGAATAAAATCTTTGTACACTGACTTTATACACTGAAGTTATTATTTTGCAGATACATACATGCATTTCTTTTTAGAGCAACAATATTCCATGTTGATTACTGGTATTAGTAACATGACACTGGTGAATAATCACTGGAAATAATCTATCATAACAGCATAGTAAATACCATTTTTATGCATGTGATGTTAGATTTTGAAATACATAAAAAAACATCCCAATCTTTGTGAAGCTATAACAATAACTAAATGCTGCTTTTTCTTATATTTAGGGCTGTCAAAGTTAAAACAATTAATCACGCCACAAAGTTTGGCCAGATTTATTTTCCAGAGCGGGTTCCCTTGTGGTGAGAACATGATCTGGTCTCGATCCAACCCAAATATACGTTTTTTTATTAATCTAAACTGCTGATAAGGGCGCAATTTAATCTATTATAAACTGCTATTAACAAATGCTCATGTGCCAGACAGCTTTGACCAATCAGAGAAGACAATGTGCTCACATGGTTTATTGGAGCGCATTTTGGTGCGTTTAGGTTTATTCCTGTGTGAAATCAAACCAAACAAAGGTGTCTTTTATACTCAGCAAATTAAGTTCTAATTCAGAAATCCTTACAACCAAGCTCAGATGTTTACAATGAAGTAAAAAAAAAATCCTTTATCCATAATTTATCATGCAATCTTTATTCCAGCGCCCTACGTTGTCTTTATCTCCCCTCAAACGTACATAAGTATATACTAGTATTTTAATTGACACCACTATTATAAATATAATCGCATTTTACATATTCATTTTACATATTCTATTTGTAATTAGTCCTGCATCGCCCTCTGGTGGACAGGCCCCTGTGCTGCACCCCCTAAAACACATTGTTTACAGTACCACAGCAACTAAACAGTATGGCTAGCTCGAGCTGGATAAGGTAAATAACCAGTCTAGGATACAAAAAACATAACGTATGTTTTCATTTGATTTAATTGGTTTAACTGCTGTACAAGCATGATCAGACTGACCAAGCCTGAAAACCAGTATGACCACCATGGCCAGATTTAGCATGACTAAATCAAATCCAGCATGCACTACGCTTGGCACATATCTATGTGGAGACCCATGTGGGTTCATGATAGGCTATTTAATGGTGCCCACCATGGTAGCTCATTTCAAACCCTTTGATTTATATTTAGTTAATAAAAAAGGACAGTTAGTTAGAGGAAATTGTGGTGGTGATAGTTTGTGTTGAAAGAGATGATTTAGAGTGGTTTGTTTGTTGTTTTTGGACTTATTTGGAGGTTTAAACACTCACCATTATAATGGGTCTGATAAGAAAACGGGTGGGTTTCCAAAACGGGGATAAAACGAAAACATGCGTGAAACGAAAACGGGTGTAATACGAAAACAGGCGGGAAACGAAAACGGTTGTGAAACGAAAACGGGCGTAAAAGAAAAACGGGCGTAAAATGAAAACGGGTGTGAAACGAAAACAGGCGTGAAATGAAAACGGGTGTGAAACGAAAACGGGTGTGAAACGAAAACGGGTGTGAAAAGAAAACGGGCGTAAAACGAAAACGGGTGTGAAACGAAAACGGGCGTAAAACGAACACGTTTAGGATTCCAATAATGGGTGCGACTTGAAAACCGGTAGAGTTAGTGAAACAGGTTTGTAAAAATACATTTTAATCCAAAACTTTACAGCAAAAATGTTATTCAGTTATATTTGTTATACTATATCATTCTCTTTCATATCTAGAAATAATAATAATAATAATAATAATAATAATAATAATAATAATAATAATAATAATAATAATTATATATATATTTTTAATTTCTTAATTTCCATACAATGGCGATACGCAAGTTTTATTTTTACGGAATTGCTTTTGGGAATTCAGCATAAACATGAACTTAAAATAATTAATTATTTATAAAACAATAAAATTAAACACTTCCTTTCTCCTATAAATAAACATTTTATTTCATTTTTTAGCCATAACTAGTAATTAAATATAAAAGTTATAGATAAAAGGTGAATTCTTCTGGGTGCTATATATATAAGTAAAAAAAATAAAGGAAACTTGGAGATCTCTGAAAGAACAAAATGACATTTGGAGATGCCCAAAAAGACACTTGGATAAGCCAAAATGGCATTTTGGAGATGCCCAAAAGACACCTGAAGATTTCCAAATGGGGGGTATCTATCCATGTAACCCCCAGCCTGAAGATGACAACCCCAGGCCCGCACAGCTACTGCACAGTTATCCATCTATATCCAGATCTCCTTTAAAGGGATAGGGTCTGAAGTATACCTGGAATCATTGGGTGCAAGGAAAGAATATCCCCTGAAGAGGGCGCCAGTTCATTGCAGGGTACTACACATACCGTTCGATCACACAGTGGGCGTCTAGTCACTGTATTGCCTGGAGAGCAATTGGTTAAGGGCATTTCTGCTGTTGATTATGGCGGTGGCCCTTCTGGTCCTAAGCCCACTTCTCCAACCTCTATTTTGTAGTTTTTGCCTTTATTTATTGTAGTCAGCTGCACAACAATGTGTGTTTCTGTTGTGAAAACTGGTGCAGCACAGAGCATATAGATTAGATGTTCTACTATACTTGGAGCATTATCATATTTTTTAACAAGGAAAATACTTTACTTTTTTGTGAGTTTCTTTGGTTGCTTGTGCCGCTATCTTGCCTGTGATTCTCATAGCCTCTGTTTTTCTGTTTCTATTTCTGTTTGAAGGACCATTAACTCCTTCGCCCTACCCCTCGAGCCCACCAAGAATTAATACACCTTACCGTTAGACGTGCATGCAGAAAACAGAGGGGTAGGGCTAAGTTGTAGGGCCAAGAGATGAAATGGACCAATTAAGGGTCAGTTAACCAGTTGGGTCATTTAAGCCTAGCCTAATGACGTTTTCATACCTGTAGATTGACGGTTGATGAGTTAATTTAGTTAAAGTGTTTTCTCCCTCTGTTTGGTCTGGTTTCACACAGGCATAAATCTAAACACACCAAAATATGTACCAGTAAACTATGTGAGCACATTGTTTTCTGTGATTGGTCAGAGCTGTCTGGTGCGGGAGCAAGAATGTTAATATAGCAAGAAGATTCTGTGTTCCAGCGTGTATATCTGGGCAGTTTGAAACTGTTTTAACACTGAACGCTGAAATGCTGCGCTTTCAAACACAGTTTTTCAACAGGACATGCAGCACAGATGTACACGTAATGAACGTGTACGTGACTGTGAGCAGTGAACGCAGCACATACCGTGAGTGTAAACAGCATGGAACATAGTGTTTGTTCATAGCTGTGGTAACTAACATTATCTGGCTAATATATCAGATTAAACTGTGCCTTATCAGCAATTTAGCTGAAATAAAAGGAGTATGTTTGCTAGCTGGGTCGGCTCACGTTCTTATCATAAGCAAACCGCTTCAGAGTTTATTTGGGACCTCCTCTAGGTGGTCTTGTTTAGATCTGCACTATTACTGTTTACACACCTGCTCAATTGAACCACACTAAAGGTACAAACGAACCAGAATCTGTTTTAACCAGACCAAATAGTGCTGATAAACAATATTTGTTCTTTCAATGGAACATTAATAAAAATGTTGTGTAGTCTATATCTAGGCTTAATCATTATTTGGGATAGATATGAAAAATATACAGTATAAAACAGTGGGGGTGGCAGTGAGGGTTTATTTTATATGTATTATCAAATATAATAAAAAAAGAGTGAAATTAAGAGAGAATGAGAGCGAGAGAGAAAAAGAGAGTGAGAGTGATAACAAGAACGAGAAAGAGCATGTGAACAAGACAGAGAACGTTCTGGTAGACTGACCTGCCAAAACAAATTTCTCTGCAGAATTCCTTGCCTGTTTTATAGGAGGCCTCCTACAATTCGTGAGATGTACAGATCTCAGATCAACACTCGGAGCTTCTGAAGGAACTTCCAGAATAATAAAGTCACTGTGGATAGAGACAACAGCTACTAAATTAAATGAGCTGATTACGCAGACAGTCCGGCAATTAGTCTTTCCTTACCAGTCCTTTCATCTAAAGGGTCAACCATCACAACAACCCTCCATCTGTCAGTGTCCTCCAGCTGCTGACTTTGGCCAGGGTTGCCTGGAATGTTAAGAGAAAAAAAAACAAGACAATCCTGGCAGAAAAATAAAGCCCTCACTCTTTTGGGTTCCCTTTCAATTTAATTGTATAATTAAACTGAAAGGACAGGAGAGTTCAGCCTGCACTGGAGGAGCTCTTTCTATCTTTGAACATTGAAGCATTCACTCTTAATACACTGCTATGCAGTTTACATTGATTATAAAAACACAGAAGATAAAATTTATGGCAAAATATTCATGTTTAACTATTCTAATACATATTTTTGGTGGTGAAATAAATAAAACATTAAAATATCTTAAAATATTTTAAAACATTAAAAGATACGGAGCCCCTGAAGAGACATGGTGTATTTTTTTTTTTACATTTTACTAAGTGGTGAGCACCACATACTAGGTGGTTAGCACCTGATAGTATATTCACTGGTCTGTACTGACTTCACAGACTGCTATAATGTGCCGTGCACATGCTCTGATCAAATGTAGGCTGCTTTTGCTAAGATCTAGCTAGCTAACCTAACGCTAGCTAAGTTAGCTTAGCTTAGAAGGCTTGCATTGCTCTCTGTACAATATATATGGTAGGCTTGGCTGAAAGTAGCCACAGTGTGTGTGTGTGTGTGTGTGTGTAAAAGCCTTTTTCTACAAAATAATACCTCCTGCTAGCGTTAGCTCTGGGCTTATAGCTACCTTTAGCTACCTAGCTAAAACATTTCACACTGAAAACTTTTACCATTTAATATGTGGTGCTCACCACTTAGTTTGTGGTGCTAACCAGGTAGTATTTGTTGCTCACCACTTAGTATCTGTTGCTCACAACTTAGAGTGTGGAGCTCACCACTTTTGTATGTAAAAAATGCACCATGTCCCTTTGTATCTGGTGCTCACCATTTTGTCCATTAAAAATACACCATGTCCTACAGTATCTGGTGTTCACCACTTTTTTAGGTAAGAAATACACTATGTCCCTTAGTATCTGGTGCTTATCACTTAATATGCAGTGCTCACCACTTAGTAGCTGGTGCTCACCACTTAATATGTGGTGTTCACCAAAAAATACACCATGTCCCTTCAGTGACTCCATTAAAGATACACTCATTGACAAAAAAAGTGCTTAATCTCGAAGTTGAAGTTGTGGATCATATATGTACGTCATAAGATAAAATATGGTTTGGGATGGAAGCATACAGGTTCTGTATGGCATCTTGTGGTCCATATGCCCGTAGATGCTGCAGCTGGGCCTGTAGATCCTCCACAATCTAGGTTGCTATAGTGCTTAAAGTGTTGCAATCTGTCAGAGATATTCCTGAGAAAGCCCTGCTGTGTGGGGGTGAGCATTATCCTGCTGATAAATCTGCAGGGGTGTCCTGCACATATCAATAAGCTATTAGTGTCCCTCGTATCACTACTAGAGGTGACCGACTGTTGCATGTGATGGCTTTTCAGATCATCACAGCAACCATTGAGGCAGTGTATCTCTCCATGGTGAAAGCATAATCGAAGTGTTCACCACAACACCTCCAAACGCAAACCTGACCGTCATCAGAACCCAAAAAGAACCTGGATTTGATGCATTTCCAGTCCTTAGCAGTCCTGGCTTCTTGTTCATGATGCCACTGCACATAAAAGTGTTGGTGATTCGCTGACAGAGAACCTAGATGGTGGACAATTTGTTGAAATGACCATCCAGTAATTTGGGGTGTGTTATTTCTTAAATAATTATTTAAATGTATGTCCTGGGTAAAAAAATAAGTCAAACTAATTGAAGAATCCTCCATATCAAGTGTGCACAAAGTGTGTATTAAGTATTTATGAGGTGTATATGCCGTGGAATGTGAAGCATATGAAGGGTAAGTGGACTGTGTATAAAGTATGCATGCACTCTAAGTGGTTCAGGAAATGTTAACTGAATTTATTTGAACTGGTCTTCACAGATGGGAGTAATTCATGTACAATTATTGTGTATTAAACTGTAGATTTAATGTCCAATGCTATTTTAATGTGCTTTACTCCCACAGTTTTGGCTTGTTCTTGGGAGATCTCAGGCCCAGCACACTGTTTCTACAGGCTGCTGCACTTTTGTATCCTTCATCATTCCCGTATACGCGCTGGGTGGGAGTATTGTGTACATAAAAGGCCTTGTTAACGGCTGCGTTGACGAGGAGTCATCTGTAATTCATCTTGATCATGTCTTCACACCCCTTTCTGCTAGCTTTCCTTCCATCCCGCCCCTTTAGCTTCTCGCTCTCCAAGCAAATCATAGCTCTTCCTTACATACTGATCTGCTGACATAGTTCCTTCCTATTCAGCTTCTCCAGAACCCTCTCTACCAGTATGAATTTTACTTTTGGCAAACACAAATGACACTGCCATCAAGCCTCTGGGGTGTATTTCCGCAAGTTCCCTTTCTCTCTCTGCTTCCCTGTAACATCTTTCTTTCCTATTTATCTTCTCCTGAGCACCGGTATGAATTTTACCTTTGGCAAAGGCCAACGCCAGTGTCATCAAGCTTCTGAGGTGTTTTTATTGGGTTGTCGCTCTGGCTCTTTGACACTTTCCTTCTTGTTCACATTCCCAGAGCACTCATTCTTTAAGCCTTCAAATTGTTTTCTTTATTGCTTGTTTTCTTTATATGCCAAAGCACCCCTTACCAGAATGAACTTGATCTTTGTCATCAAGCTTCTGAGCTTCTTGGGTCATATTCTCTCTGCTAGTCGCCCTACTTTGTTTCTCTTTAGGACACCCTTCCTTCATATTCACCGTTCCTAAAGCACCAGTATGAATTTTACTTTCTGGCAACGATAAATGACAGTACCAAGAACCACCATAAATACTTGAGGTGGAGTATTTCTTTTTTGTATTCTTTTTGCCAGTTACTGTTCTTTCTATCACTCCCATTCTCTCAGATGCCATTATTTTCTATTATATGTTCTAAAGCAGCACCCTTTACCAGTACAAATTTTATCTTTGGCAAATATAAATTTCCTCAAAAATTTCATCAAACCTCATATTTGTTTTTGATTGCTTTCCTTTATCAGTTTCCATTCCCCATCTCTCTCTATTACATCTATTTTTGTTTACCTTCCTGTGAAACCCCATTACCAGTATGAATTTTACCATTGACAAAGGCAAGTGACACTCCTTTTAAGCTTTTAATGTGTCTTCTCTCTGCTGGATGTCTTTTTCTATCTCTCTTTCCCTCTGTCATCTGTCATTCATATTTACCATCACTTAGAGCCACTTTTCCCAGTATGAATTTTAACTCGGACAAAGAGAAACTACAATGCTATCAACCCTCTGTTGTTTTTGTTGTTGATGTATTTCATTGTTTTTCCTTTACCAGTTCCCATTCTCTTTATGCCTCATTCTCTATAGCACATTTTTTTTCTGTTTATCTTCTGCAAAGCAGTATGAAGTGCAATAGCACCAAGGCCCTGGCAAATCCCTCTTTCTCTTAGATACCTTTCCTTTCTTGTCATTTTCTCATAGAGCCCCATTTACCAGTATGAATTTTATCATTTATTATTAATCGTATGATGTGTCTTCTCTTTGCTGGTTCTTTCTTTCTGACAACTTTCATTCATATTCACTTTCTCCAGAGCTCTCTTCACCAGTAAGAATTTTACTTTTGACAAAGACAAATGGTAGTGCTTGTGTCCTTTACTTTCTATTTAAACTCTAGAGATCTTCCACACCAGTATGAATTTTAATACTGGAAAATATATATAGGATAGTCCCATGAAGCTTTTGATGTGCTTGGGGATAAGCCTCTGCCTCTTTGCTAGCTGCCTTTCTATGGCTCTCTTCTATGGCTCTCAGACACCTTTTCTTTCTATCCCCTTTTTCCCAGACCACCTGTTACCAGTATGAATTTTACATTTGGCAAAGGAAAAGAGCAATGCCCTCAAACCTCTGAGATGATGTTTTTCATTGCTTTTACTCTGCATGTTTCCTTCCTTTTTATCCCACATTCTCTCTGACACATTTACTACCTATTTACCCTTTCCCAGAGCCCTCTTTACCAGCATGAATTTTACATGTGACAAAGATAAATTGCAATACTATAAAACCTCTAAGATGTTTTTCATTGCTTTAATCTCTGACAGCTTTCTTTGCTATTCTGATTTTGTAGAACAACTTTTACCAGTAACTTTATCAAATTAAAGTGCCATCAAGTGCTGGAGATGTTTTTTTTCTTTTTGCCAAGTGCCAATCTTATTATCCCATTGCTCTCTGACATATTTTCTCCCAATTTACCTGTTTATAACACTTTTAACCAGTATGAATTTTACCATTGGCAAAGAAAAGTGACAGTCTAATTTATCTTCTGAGGGCTTTTTTTGCTAGTTGCCTTTTTGGCTCTGTTTCTGACACATTTCCTTACTATTTATCTTTTCCCAGAACCAGTATGAATTTCACGTTTAGCAAAGCTACATTTTCATTGCTTTCTCTTTGTCAGGTGCTGTTCTCTCTCTCTCTCTCTCTCTCTCTCTCTCTCATTCCTTTTGACACCTTTACATCCTATTCACCTTCTACCAAAGCACCCTTTAACAGTATGAATTTTAAAATTTTTGTTAATTTTTCTTTTGCCAGTTGCCCTTCTTTCTCTCTTTTCCTTTTCTTTCTCTCTCTCTCTCTCTCTCTCTGCTTTCTCTCACTGCCATCTATCCCAGGGCTCTGCATGCCTCGGTCCTCCTCTTGCCTAAGCTGATGAAGTGCTGTTGTGAGGTATTTGGAGAATTCTTCTTCTGACCAAACCAAAAGTCTTCTCGCTCACTTCCCAGAGCTCTTCCCAAATAAGGCTTCCCTTCTTCAGCAGAGGAAGGAGGGGGGAAGAAGAGAGAGAGAGAGAGAGAGAAAGCATGAAGCACAGGGCGGACAGAGAGAGGGAGAGAGGGAGGGAGGGAGTGAGTACCAGAGAGGAAGGGTTAGAGGAAAAAGGCCATGTCCTTTTAAGGCTACAGTTTCCTTTTCTCTCTCACTCTCTCCATCAGCAGGGCCGCTCTGTTGCTAGTTCTCTAATGGTGAAGTCATTGCGGCTCTCCTACTTTTGAGCTCTGCTGTTCTCGGAGGGAGGACTCTACGGCCACATAAAACACTCCCGCCCAGAGTCGCACGCACACTTACACACTTACATACACACACACACACCTTCCGGACTGCGCGGAGGACTGAGACCTCATCCTAATCCTATCCACAGTGAGTACTGCTCTCCATTATCTTCTCAGACTATGATTGAAGCTTGAAGGTTACTTTGCATTAACTCCAGCCTGTTTAGGTTGAGGTTGAGTGTAAAGATGGGTAGACACCTGTCCATCCATCCAATCAACCCTCTTGACACTCTTAAAGGAACCAATAAGGGCTTTCTGGGGTGATGCCCTAGTAGAACCAGCTTTGGATTTCTAAAGGAGAAGAAGATAAAGTTTGTAAAAGTCATGAGGTTTAATCCATATTCAGAATAAAAAAAAGATATCTACCTTCAGAACTCAATAGTAGAGATGCTGGTCTTCACTAGGCTCTGTAAAAACACAGATTTTTATTGCATGAGACCATTATTTGTTTCAGGAGTGTTGTGTTCTTATGTTCTGCAACTGTTGATGCTCCATCTGAATGATCCCTAACATCATGCTGTGTTCTGGTGTGATGTGGTGAACTTTTGAAGCTCTTTTGAAGATCATCTACTAAAAAGACTAACAGATAGTAATAGTTATAGTAATAGTGATACAAATAACCATATAAAGACATAAGGACACAATGAAGAAACAAATATTTACAGACCAATAGGATGAATTGAATGTTTGAACAATAGGATGCATTGGGGTCAAATTCCAGAGCTACACTGGAGCTATACTGTTCTAGATGATGTTGCTGTTAAAGTGCGTCACTAAGGATTAGACTCAGAACAGAGCTTTGGTAGACATATCTGTCTACATATCATCACTACAGATCATCTTCAAAATGTTAACTTTACAGGAGATGGAAAACAAGGCAATTCTATTAGTCCATTCATCATGAAATTTGATCAAAATTTCTTTCTAAGATATACAACAAGTACACTACTTGTAAGGCTGACAGCTCTCCAATATTAAGAGTCACTGCCCGGCAGCTACTGTGTGATAAACACGCCTTTTGGCCTGAATGCAAATGGACTGCCATAAAAGGGCCTTAACCAGGAATTCATCTGCCTCCGAGGATCGTTCCACTTTACTGACAGGCTGTGTTGACGCTTGGACGCTCATACACATACAGCCACAGGTTCTCCATCATCAGCACTGGACGTGCAGTATACAGAGCACAGCGGCTAAAGTAAACCTTACACCACAACCTGAGAGACCAGACCTCCGCGGATTAATACACGACATCAGGACTGACCTCTACCGTCATCTAAAACAGCACCAACAAAACCATTAGGAAAGACACTGCATTTAAAGGGGCCCTATTATACACTATTATATTATATTCTCTTCAAATTTTAAAATACAAATTAAGATATTTATGATGTTTTTATTATTAAAATTAAAACAAACCTTAATTAATATTGATTACATCTAATTTAATCATGAATGGTAAAGCCAGTGGTTGATAATTAAATGAGAATTATTTTAAAAGTATTATTTTATTAAAATAAAATAAATCATTAGCATTTATTCAATAACTAATAATTTAGTTATTTGTTTTGTGGCCAAGTGAACATTTGATGATTTAATTATGTCTAATTACTATATATTATTATTGTATTAATATAAATATATATATCAATTCTTATATTTTATTCTTTAATATTTAATAACATAACAGAACAAACATACATTAAATAAATAATAATTTTATTACTCAATATTGACACCTTTATAAAATATTTTTTTTCAGGAAAGACACAAATAAAAATACTCAAAAAGTTGATTACGATGAGATTTTTAGGAAGATGTGTTAAGTTAATAGTTCTTAATAAAATTGTTAGGTGTTATTTATTATAAAGAATTAATTTCATATAATAAATTCTAATTTTAAAATAGTGTTGTGCTGTGTGATATTACCATATATTTTTCTTCATGTTTTTCCATGTTGTAGACTGGAGTAGTAAGATTGGAGTAGTTAGATTAAAAATTATATTTTTGAATATAAATATTATGAAATATATCTCTAAGTAAACAAATAAGTGTTTTTTTAGTTTGTGTTATAAAAGGTTGTCAAAAAAAATCATAAATCACTGTTCATTCCTTTTAAATGTCTGGTTCCTCTCATTTTCTGTTCACATTCCAGCAGCAGTAGCTGTAGCTGTAGCTGGGCGGTAACACAGACATGTGTTCATCATGTTTGTTGCATCAAAACCATGATTCATTTATTGTCAAAAGACTATGGCAGCAACTTGTTTTCCTTGTAAGAACCATGTAAGAACAAAGGAGTAAAGATTTGATTTGAAACCACATTGAAAACAATGTTAAATGCTTTTTCATTTAGAGTTTCATCTTTTCTATAGTATATGGTCTCTTTAAAAGTCACAAAGAACTAAAAAAAAAAAAGCAGGGAGTGTCTCCATCCAGAGTTACTCTGAAGTATTTCAGGCATCCTGCTCTAAAAATCTACATAGACTTCAAATTACAAGTCTTGAAGTCTGTCCTTCAGAAGACGTGGAACTTTTTTTCCTTTTTTTATGTGCTACATCAGCACTTTTAACCGTGCTGTTAGTGGCTGTGCTTGTTGGAGTTTTATATGTCGTACCAGAGTACCTGAAATGAGCCCG
Organism: Astyanax mexicanus; assembly: GCF_023375975.1. Classification (NCBI taxonomy): domain Eukaryota; kingdom Metazoa; phylum Chordata; class Actinopteri; order Characiformes; family Acestrorhamphidae; genus Astyanax; species Astyanax mexicanus. The sequence goes on from NC_064411.1 coordinate 40,621,266, forward strand.
GATTTCTGAGGGCTAGCGGCTAGACAGTAGCGCAGGTCGACTGGGCAGAGGGGTGGGGGGTGTTAGGGGTGTTGTTAGATAAGGCTACTGTAGGGTGGCTAGCACTGCAGCTAACTGATGACGCATTTCCCTCATGCTTTCAGTCACAGTCCACAGATCAGAACTCCGGAACGTTTTTTCCCTCCTTCCTCTGGCACGGCTGGCACATGCCCAGTCCAGTCTGCTGCCATGGCAATGGGGGGGAAAAAACAAAGCAATAAAATTAGGGATTGGAGAAAGGGAGGGATAGAGTTTCAGACATTCTTATTCCGACTCTCTCTCTCTCTCTTGCGCTTTCTCTCCATCAAAAATACACAATGAGAACAGCCAAACACAACAGGACGTGCCCCAACTTCTGTTTTCCTTACTGATGGAGCTTATTAGAAGGAGAGAGAGAGAGAGAGGAACAGAGACACTTGGTGTTAATTACAGAACTCATAAAATATCTGCTTCATATCTGGATTTAATATTTGTAATATTTATAGTGTGGGCTACAGCACTGAGCTGTGGACCTGCAGAACTGTTTTTTTTAACCGATGAACTGAGGTGTTGGAGATGAGTTGGGGTGTTAATTATCATCCAACATCTTCAGCTCATTAGAACTTTTCTGGCTGAAAGCAATCAAATAATCACTAGGTATTCATTAATACAACAAAACAAAGGATGTTATGCTTAAGCAGGAACTTACAATACAATATTTATCATGATACTGGGGTTACGATTCAATATATAATGATATATTGCAATACTGTAAGCCATGTGATTTATTGCAATTGTTTAAATCGAATTTTAGGGGGAAAAAAAGCTGTAATAGTAAACAAAAGCCACACTGTAAAACATATGATATGTACTGTATATCCAATCAGAACAGTGGAATCTTAAGAGACCACTGAGAATATCACTGCTATCTAGTGGGCGGGGTTTAAAGACAACACTAAATAAACCATCGTCTAACACTAGTCTTTAAATGTAAACTGATCATTCAAAATAATCCCGAACTGAGTTTTTGAAAATCGATACAGTATTAAAACAAGATATATATAATGGTAAGTAAAACAACTAGTGGAAAAGCCTTTCCTGGACAGTAAAGACGGTTACTCCAACAAAAACGGAAAAAAAAAGGATACTTACTTTCATTTTTTTTTTTTTTGGAAGAAACAACAAATACCCAGGTATCCAAAAACTTTTGCTTATATAAAGCTGCATCTCAAAAAATCTGAATATCATTGAGAAGTATTCCGTTCAAAATGTGAAACTCATATTATATAGATGTGTTACACACAGAGTGATCTATTTTAAGTGTTTATTTCTTTTATTGTTGATGATTATGGCTTACAGCCACTGAAAACCACAAAGTCAGTGTCTCAGAAAATTTTAATATTATATAAGCCTATTGGCAGTGTGGGCAGTGTGCCTGCCCAAAAATGAAATCCACATCTCTATAAATGTTGTCATGCTTCTCTCTGCTGACAACTTTTATGGAGATGCAGATTTCATTTTCCAGCAGGACTTGGCACACTGTTCACACTGCCAAAAGTACCAATTGGTCTTATATAATATTTAAATTTTTGGATTTTCATTGGCTGTAAGCCATAATCATCAACAATAAAAGAAATAGATCACTATGTGTGTTACACACACACATATATATATATATATATATATATATATATATATATATATATATATATATATATATAATAGCCTATATTAGTTTCACATTTTGAACTAAATAACAAAAATTAAACTTTTTTTCAATAATATTCTAATTTTACAATACAATGCACCTGTATTTGACATATTTTTACAGTTTGCACTTTCAGAAATATGTATATATGCCAAAAAGTCATGGGACAACCATATATAAACTGATCCTATAGTGTAACCTCAGGAAATTGCTTTGGGAACACCCACAACTATAAGTACATGTTGTGAGGTGCTATCATGTAAGTGAGGCTGAACACCAACCAGCTTGCTCAAGGCAAGACTTTGCTAATTATTATTGGATAATGCCAGCAGGCATTACCACCTACAGTGGACAGCACAGTGAGTGGTAATTAGTAATGGCTGTGACCGGTGGTCCACATTCAATGCAGGAGGCCCCACATGCATGTCCTGCAGGTCACTGGTTCACAGGTCACATGGTTCTTTAGCTTTTATGGAAAATGGCAAAAATCACTGGCCATGATACAGGTCATTTTAAGATTTTAAGACGTTGATTCTCAAAACTTCTCAGACTTTAGAGGGCCCGTTTTATTGGGCGTGGTAATCTTGAGCACAGTGTGAACAAACTCCAAAACTCCCAAGGTTTGACCCACATCTTCTTGCACACCTCTAACCTCCAGGCCCAGAGAGTGGTGGTGTCCAGACATCGAGATGGCAGCACAGGTGACAGTGCTGCTGACTGTACAGAGTTGCTACTGTGTGTGCTTGGCTGGAAGTGGGAAATATGGGGATGTGGATGTTAATAAGTGTGTCTGTGCTGCTTCTGGAGTTTCCATTGCACAGCCCTTCAGCTCAAGTTAACGCTAACGATGTTAACTCAAATGCAAATATTATTACTAAAACAAAATAATAGAAATCAACATTTTTAATGAATTTCTTTGAAAACTAAAAAAAAAAGACTGAATGGCTGTGTTGATGAAAGCTCATGAAGACTATAAAGCTGGGGATGAAATGAGGGCTTATAAAGACACCTTTTTATGTAATGTTGTTTTGCAAGACCACACCTTGTTATCTGCATGGTTTGTGTGAAAAAAATATATATGTATATAATAAAATTGCTTTTGGGCTTCATTATGTGGCAAAGCTTTGCGTCCGCATTGTTGGCTGTTTTTCTGCTAGACTGGGATTGGCTTTTTTGGGATAAAAAAAGCTGTGTTTCAGCAGAGAAGAACCTGGGACTGGGAAGGCGCTAGTGATGCAACTGTTCCAACACCCTCCTAACTGAATGCTTTCTTTTACAGTTATGGGTCTAAGCAAATTAAAATGCAAATGTTTTATGTACACTCTGATACACTCATCAATAGGACATTCACATTCATTGGCAAATGAACAATAGCAGAGATAATCAAAATAAGTAATTTGGCATGGTACTTACTTCATACACTTTCAAAAATTAAGATATTATGAGGGTACAATCAGTGCAACACAAGAGATCAACCTTCAGGTCCAATTGAGTCCCCTAAATGTAAGGGAAAAACAAAAGCAAAGGTATAAAGCACAGTTGTGCCCCTTAACTAAAGGGACTGAAGACGTACCCTTGGGGGTTACCACTCAAATTACTCAAGAGTGTAACATAGACAAATAACCAACCAGAACCTCCAGATCAAGGCCTTTCTTGACCCTACATCAAGAATTTTACTCTACAACAAGGATTTATATCTTTTTTCTTACACAAAATTTAAATTTTCCTTCCGTTATTTGGAGCAGGGAACTCCAAGCATGGCCAACAAAGGTCCATCCTATGGGCTGAGTCGCCAGGTACAGGACAAGATCGACAGGAAGTATGACCCTGAGCTGGAAGCACGTCTGGTGGAGTGGATTGTGGCCCAGTGTGGCTCGGGAGTGGCCAAACCTGCGGAAGGCAAGCAGGGCTTCCAGGACTGGCTGAAGGATGGATGTGTAAGTGTTCCTTCTGTAATTACACTAATAGTCAAATAAATAGTTGCAAAAATAAAAAGAAAGATAGGGCCACTGGTTGCAGGACCTTATTAAGGTTTTGTTGGTTGTCTCCACCAAGACAAAAGTGGGACTCGTCACTAAAAAATGACCCACTGCCATTCTGAGTCCTGTCAGTTGATTCCCTTTCTGGGTACCACGATTATTTTTAAGACGAGTACAAAAAAGCCTATATCTGACTATCTATATGGACTGCATTGTTGTAAGAATGCTCTGCTTGGTGTCTCTCAGGTCTTGAGTGAGCTCATCAACAGTCTGCATGACAGCGACAAGCCTGTAAAGAAGATCCAGAGCTCACCGATGGCCTTCAAACAGATGGAGCAGGTGTCTCAGTTCCTCAATGCTGCAGAGGCGTATGGGGTGACCAAAACTGACATGTTTCAGACTGTCGACCTCTGGGAGGGTAAGTGTTTTGCATTTCAATTGGGACAGATATGGTTGCAGGAGGATGAGCCAAAGCTTTCATGTTTGCATATATCGATGACCTAATTATGCCATAAACTGTCATACCAGATAACAGTTACCACTTACAGTACACTATACCCCTATATGTTTCTGGACATAAATTGTAATGAACAAATTCAGCTAATTTAATTTGCACCCATTGGTTGTGGAGCAGTGGAACTATTCTGGAATGATGGTGCTCCATCCAAAAATTGGATGTACATTACTGAATAAGATGAATTGTATGAAAGCTGGGGATAAGGAACAGTAGTGATCATCCAACCAAATCTTCACAGCAATGCTCCAAAATTGAGTATAAAGCCTTCACTGGACAGTAGAGACTTTTTATTCCCATGATTTCAAAGGAAATGATAAATGAGCAGGTGCCTCAATGCTTTTGTCCACATAGTTTATATTACAGGTCATGTCACCAATATGAATCAGGGCCATTTATCTTCTAAATTCATCATTCTTGCTGGCTCTTTGTTTGACCTAGCTTGTTGTAATCCAATATCTACCTTTCTGTGCCCAAAGGTAAGGACTTGGCTGCAGTGCAGAGAACCCTGATGGCCCTCGGCAGCATTGCGGTCACAAAGGATGATGGACATTTCCGTGGTAACCCCGACTGGTTCTTCAAGTGAGTATCGTTTAAACCTGCAACGCAGTGTCAGAAATACCTGTCAGCTTTTGGAGATCTGCCCTTAAACTAAGCTCTGTATGTCAAGTTGATCACCAAGAGTATGGAATGCTTACCTTGGGGACCTAAACTAAGGTTTTCTGTTCTAATCCTGGAGAACTACCTTTCTGCAAAAAAAACCCTAAGGCTATGTTCAGACTACAATTTTGGCACATCTATATTGATTTTTCATTGTATTGACAGCAGAAACCTAGATTCAAATAGTATGCAAACCACATGTTCAGTTACAGACTAAAGGCAAATTAATCTGTTTCTTAAAGAGGCTATACAAGGTTGGTAATTTTTGGCACTCTTCTTGGATTCCTGTACTTCCTCCACGGTCACTCTGGATTTGATGAGGTCGTTGACACAAAAAATACATTGTAGTCCAATTTTAAACTCTTCTAAATGTGCTTTAGATCCGCAAAATAGATTTGCAATAACAGATTCTGGTTTCTGGCTGATCTGAAAAATCAATCAATGTAGATACAATCAACTAGTTTGATTTATCTGCGGTCTGAATTAAGTAGTTAGTATTTGGACCAGTTGGACTAGATTATGGTTGATACAAAATGTGGTCTCCAGTCTCCTTCTGGAATGCTACCCAAAATGTGCAATCCCAAATCTAGGACATCTAAACTGATTGATTTATGCATTCAAATCGGATGCCAAACACATTTGGTTTGTGATTCCAAACATATATTTATAGTTGCATTTTAGTCTAGACAATCTGGCAACTCAAATGGGATTTCAAAATACATTTCATGACGCTCGCAATGTGTGTGAGGTGCAGGGATCCAACAGTATGGGTTCATAGTTTTTGGCATCTACATTTTTACCACAGCAAACCATGCAGATATGATTGTGATGTTCAGAAAGGCAAATCCGATCAGATCCTATCTGCAGTCTGAAAGTAGCCTAACCAAGGGCTTTTGAAGGCAAGAGTTAGTTTGATCTGTTGGACTGGATCACTAGACCTACAGAATGATGTAAAGATGTAAATGGTCAGTATGAATGACTTACAATGTTGCTGTTCTGTCTCTGTTGCAGGAAAGCACAGGAGAACCGACGGGACTTCTCCGACGACCAGCTGAAATCAGGAAAGCATGTTATCGGCCTTCAGATGGGCTCCAACAAAGGGGCATCCCAAGCTGGCATGACAGGCTATGGTAGACCCAGACAGATCATGAACAACTGAACACACTCATTCACTCCTGTCATTTCCACTTACCATACCCCCTCCCCATCTAAATACCTTTATTAATAAGTTTACCCAAACCACTCAACCCACCACCCAGTGCAGACAAACCAGAACCAGCATTACACCACTTTTACACATTAAATCCCCACAGCAATTGAGTTCATGCAAAATAATAATCCAAACAAGCACAACATTGCCATCATAGATCTAGGACAACAAGCAAGTCTCCAGGTCCTCATGAACGACTGTGTTTTTGCAAACGCTGAACAAATCTCAGCTTGACAATACAGCACATGAATTTTGTAAACCTTGGTTGTGGCTTATATGTGCTGATGTTCTCCACAAGACATGACGTGACTTGGTAACATCAAAATAAAGACAGCCAATGACAGAAAGAACTTCATTTCAACTGTTTCAATCATTAAGAAGGTGTTGAAAGCTAAACGTAAATAAAGCAATGCAAAAGTTAGATATAGTAAGATTGGAATTTGTAATTTCTAAAATGTGAGGCTGGTTCTTTGCCTGATGCCTGGCACAGGTGCGGCCTTGTATTTTTGTATTTTGTCTAATTAAAAAAGTTGACTCAAAAAAAAAAACTTTACTGACTTCACTGCTCTTTCTTAAGGTGGGATGTTAGATTGGACAAAAGATGTGGGTGAAGATCCTTTACAACAAAACAATCCTTCAATGCTTGCTGACAAGACATACAGGCCTGTTTTATTAAATGCATATGTACTTTTGTATTCTAGAGAGAATAAATGGTTAGAAGGGTGCCAGCAAACTTAGCCAAGACTGTAGATCACAGTGAAGTATATGAGGCCTGCTGCCAGTAGTAATAAAACAATGTATCAAACCTTTACAACTTTTGCCTTCGCTTACATGTTCACTCATAAAAAAGAGAGGAAACTATGTGCCAAAGAGACTACAGCAGGATGTAAAGCATTTCTGACCACCTCTCAGAAAATGTTTTAAGAAGTTCTAGTCACCACAAAGATCAGATGGAATTTGATGCCAGCAATATACAATCTCATTTAGATCTCCTTCTAGGATGAGTTCCTACAAACCCACAGGTGCTTTACAATTTAGAAGCAGCAGCCAATAGCGCACAGCGTACTCTCAACCGAAAACCACCGTCCGCCTGAAGTACTGCATTGGGCACTACAGCATTTACCCAGGACAGAGTGCCAATCCATATCTGGGCACACAGTCATACATACATTTTTATACACACACTTAATCCTATACAATATACATACCTATACATACATATTCAAATAAAATTAGAGTATCCAATTTTACATGATCTCCATGTTTTTTTGACTGTGGGAGGAAACCAGAATCCCCCAGAGGAAACCCACCTAGACACGGGGAGAACACAGAAAACTTGAACCCAAGACCCCAGTGCTGGGAGGCAAACACTCTAAACACTAAGCCGCCATGCCGCTTAGTGGTTGTTGGAAGTTGAAATCAGTCATTGTAACAGAAAAGAAAACACAAAATGGTTCTGGTGTATTTAGAGACAAAATTGCATAAAACTCTTTATAAACACTCTTAAATGGTTTGCTTGAACACTGCAGTGTAAACAATGTCTCTGGAGTAACATACTTCTGTAGGAATATATATATATATATATATATATATATATATATATGTATATTATATAAATATGTTAAGGTACAGTCAAAATAAGCAAGATGGATCAGCAGCTGTCTATTACTTTATCAAGGTAAGCAGTGCTTAGACCCCTGGTTATTTTTATTACTAAATCAATGGATTCTACATTAAATCTGTTGATTAAATGCATAATACGCATTATGCTGATGACTAATCCCCACCTGACTATAATCCACACCTTTTGAAAAAAATAAAATAAATAAAAAATAAACAAATAAATACAGTACCAGTCAAATTTGGACATACCATCTTATTTAATGTTTTTTTTCTTTATATCTTTATTTAACAACTATTGTTCAGCACCTCCAGGAACTCCTTCAAGATGCTGAGAAAACTATTCCAGGTGACTCTCCTGGAAAATCATATTCTGGTTTGGTAAACACTTTAATAATTCTGCATACATTCCTGTATAGTTTTAATATAGTCTTTAATATTAAATTTACAGTGTTAAAAATCATAAAAACAAAGAAAACCTATTGAATGAGAATTTATACAGTACCATTTGACTGGTACTGTAGAATTCACTTAAAAGGCATATAAAATGCAGATCTTGTCCAAAGATTGTAGCGTCCTTAAGCTATTCTGACTTGATTTGTTTTCATATCAGTTATAAAAAGAGGCCAAACTGTGAAAAACCTTGCCCACTGTTTGTGTTCTTGAACTGGTTTTGTCTTGGTGAGTGGCGCTTGGACCTATAAGCTAAATTCTGTGACTCAATCAATGGGACCTACCTTAATTTTAAAGAAAAAAATCTGTTGATTGGGTGAATAATGAGTGTAATCCAATGATCCCCACCTTGATCATCCCCCCAAATTTACGAAAACTGAAAACATAAAAGGAGATCAGTTCACAGGTATGGAAAAATAAACAAGCCATCAAAAAAAGAAAAAATCATTTTCAGCTGACATATTTTTATTGAATTCATTCAGACCAGCTGTTTTAATCATATTTTCATCTTTGGATTTTCACGCAAAGTTCACTCCACCTCAGTAAAAAGACTCAAGTCATTTTTTTTATATATATATATAAATCTGGCCCTGTAAAACTGTTATAGTTATATTCTATAGATACTGTCAATTGGAATATTTAATATATTTGCAGCGTAAAACTTTTGGGAGAAGAACATTTAAAACCAAAATTGCCAGATGCATTTAAAAAGAACAATTCATTCAATATATATATATATATATATATATATATATATATAACACTCTCTTTCTCACTCATACCTAAAAGCATACATTCACAAATTCCAAATTACCTTCATTCATATCCACTCACACACACACACACACATCCTCACACATCCATACACAGCGCCATTTGTTGACCTCATAAGCAGCCTTCTGATCCTGAAGCCAACAAATGATCCTTCGATTGCATTTCCTTAGTAACAATACATTGTTTAGTTTGGTCTGTACATTCCCCGTGGGTCAGGGCACAACCTGCGCCCCCCTAGCTTTGCTTAGGGGAAGCAGTGCACACCAGAGGGTCCATCAAACCCAAATAAAAATCACAGCAAAGAGAACCACATTTTGTTCAAGAGCGAGCACTTGAACACTGGCCAGCGTGGTGAGAGGTGCTAGCTCAGCCTGAGTAAGGTGCATGGTTACAGGTCCAGCTCCTGGTCAGTTTTTCTTTGTTTCCCCTGAGTGTTATGTGTTCTAACTGTTTGCAATGAGGGGCATTTTATCCTCCGTGTCCATCTCCGGCTGCATCTCTAGCATTTGTCCGTCTTTAAGCCCAGCAGCTCTGGCCCGAGCCCGTCGAGGCCTTCGCCACAGCCACCGCCAGTCTACATAGGCCAGGGTCACCTCCAGGGTGTAGTACAGGGACCAGAAGAGTGCAAAACAGCCCAGGAGCAGCAATGACTGCAGGATAATACAGAAAGAACAGAGCTTACATTTATGATATTTACATTTGGCGAGGTGATTCAGAACAGTAGGCTTGTTAAAATAGCACAATTTCTATTGTGTCTTATTTTATAGTAAGGTATTTGATAAACTAGGCAAACTGCAGTCCTGGATAGCCAAGGCTCCGCAAGCCTAAGCTTGAATGAAGTCCTGCATTTCATTTATGTAATATAATATATTATGTATATAATAATAATAATAATAATAATTCATTTTTTAATCGTATTTGTTGTTATTACACTCTCAAATAAATTTACTGACTTATATGAATTCATTTGAATTGATATCTGTAGTGACTGTGGATGACTTGATGCCAGTATTTTGGGATATACTACAGATCTCTATTCTTAATGGGTGGAATATACATCAAGCACCTGAATTAAATTAAGCTATATTTACTAATTACTGTATTTTTTGCACTATAAATCCTTTAATTTTCCCAAAAATCGAGAGTTTTGGTTTTGTTCTCCAGCACCGGGGCTGGAGTAGCATTAGCATTAGCCACTAACTGCTATTTCCCGTTCAGAGGTGAGTATTATCGGACTGTAGCCTGCTCCTAACTCCGGCTAGCACTGCTGGAGTAGCATTAGCATTACTTGCTAACTGCGCTAGCTCTTTAGCTGTTCAGAGGTAATTGTATTTTCAGCCTGTAGCCTGCTCCTAACTCTGGTTAGCACTGATGGTGCAGCATTAGCATTACTCACTAGCGGTTAACAATCCCAAATATTTTTCTTCATAGTTTGGATATCTTTAGTATTAATCTACAATGCCGGAAAACTTTTCATAATGAAAAACTACTAAATTTAAGGTGCTATACATCTGTCTTTCCGTCTAATGACCTCCAGTCTAAGAAATCTGTGCGTGCTGTTTACATGACTACTTGAAAAATCAGCAAAAATCTGATTATAAATGGATTTTTAAGGCATGTAACCACACTCACAGTGAAAATCTCAGAAAACATGAATGACATAGAACGGAGAGACATACCTTGAGGCTATTGGAGCTAAACGGGATCACTACCTCTGGAGGAATGTCTAAGCCAGGAGGGCAGTGCAGTGAGAAATTGCTGTGCAGATACTGCCCATTCATAGCCTCCTCCACCAGTCTGTCAATCAACAAACACAGCTCAGTCACGGAGAGCTAAAAATGCAGCGGTGAGAAAAAAAACAAGCTGCACAGACATTCCTTCTTTTAACAAGTCTGGATTTAAAGAAAATAGGTACTTCCCTGAGACAGGGTTCATACACTTTTTAACAAATACATTTCCATGACTTTTCCAAGCCTTTGTGGCAAATTTTCATGACCATACAATCCTTAAATATTAGAGCAGACAAACAATAAAACTAAAAATCCATGTCAAAACTTATTATAGTAGGCCTATATCTTACTTAAAATGAAATTAAATAATAAAAAAATAACTTTTTTAAACAATGCTGACAATCTTCAATGATAAATTGTGTCAAATCCTGAGAGCTCTATTGTGTATAACTTAAATAACTAAATAACAAGCATTTCTAATGTTTAACCTGTAAACAGTGGTTCATACTTTAATAAAAGAACATGATATATATATATATATATATATATATATATATATATATATATATATATATATAAATCTTTAGTTTAAAACTTTTAATCAATTTTTAAATAATGTAATTTGGCAGATATCTGGCTTTCGGGAAACATGTTGGCTGTGATTTCTAAACCTGCTTTTCAAGGAAAGAGAGAAAGAGATGGCCATTACAGCCTAAAAAATGACTTAGCATTAATATAAAAACACAAATTAGTTGAAATTGTTTAAAATCAATCAGTTAACCTGTCAGACACACCAGGAGAACTGAACAGTATACAGTAAAATAATCTATATTATAAGCAACCAACAATTTTTTTAATTTTTGCTTTTAATATCGGCATAAAACTAAAATATGAAAGCAGATTTTGTTTGGTCATAGAGACTTTTTATTACTGAACTATTTAACAGTTAATGCAGTTAATATGTAAATCACTTATCAACTAGTAGAATAAGGCGAAATAAATTAAACGTGTGTAGAAAAGAGAAATAACCTGCTTTTAGAGCCACTCTAAACTATTAGTTAACAAAACTACACTGTGTCAAGCTCTCAGGCTAATGTTATAGGTCTAGTCATTTTCCCTTTCCTTCTCATTTTAATATTTATTTTTAATGTACACGATGAAAAATGTGGAGAGATTCAGTGAAGATATATATGTCTATAAACCGAACTACACCGATTAAACATAACCCAACACGCGCACACACACACACACACACACACACACACTAGCTAATGCGAAGTGACACGATGGATTTACCAAAACATTAAGTTATTTTTAACACCAAAATAGCTTTTCTCAGTCGACAAACGGAGCAAATTTCCATGACTTTTCCAAAACTTTGAGCATTTTTATTTTTCCAAAACTTATCCAGGCCTGGAATTAGCTATTTTCAAATTTCATGACTTTTCCAGGTTTTTTATGAACGTATGAACCCTGCTGAGAACTCTACATGAAACTCATGGAGATATGTATATACATTTGCTTATTCATTTTCTCTTCTAAAATCAAGGGTATTTAAAAGAGTTGATCCTGTTTTTGCTGGAGTAACTGTCTCTACCGTCCAAGGAAGGCTTTCTACTAATTTTAAGAATTTTTTAAGGGTCTCAGCGAGGTTTCCAACTCTCTAGTTCATCCCAAAAATATTGAATGGAGCACTATCATTACAGAAAACAAAGCGAATTCCACAATTAAACATATTGGAACCATGCCTAACTGTGCTGTTAAGGTACATCTGTTCCAGAGAGTCCAATTGGCAATACTTTTCTACAAGCACTTAACAAGATTATTGAGTGTGCTGTGAATTTTGAGTAATAAGAATTAACCAAAAATTAGGGATGATAAGTAGTTCTTTGTACCATACCTCTGTCTGTTCAACACTTCCTCGAAGGATAAAGAAGATCCATACAGAGTGAGTTTCCAATGCCTCAGAGAGCCCAGAGAAAGGGCAGCCTCTCCTGGAACAGAAAAGAAACTCTCTCTCGTAAACTTGAGGAGCACAGCGAGAAACATTATACTTCCTAAACTCCATAAAAAAACATGCTTACTGTGGTCAGTGATTTGAAGGCTGTACTGGCCCTCAGCTCGCTCTCCCCAGCACCGTACGGTGGAGAAGGTCCAGTCTGTGAAGCCACTGGCATCTCTGCTCAAATAAAAAATAACACACCTTATTTGACAACTGCTCTTGAAAGACATTTTGAATAGCCTATGTACACAGTTTTTACACAGATTCTGACATTAATTAATGTTTTTTTAGAGCTACACCTAACTATTCATTATTTCATTCCTCTAACAATTATTTTAATATTATTACTATTAGCCCATTAATTTAATTACTTATTTGTCAGTTATTCTAAAAGGCCTTGTATGTGTGTAATGTTGATATAGTCAGCAATACAGGGTAATCCACTAAAAAAAACACTATCTTTATTCTTTTTGCTTTTGAGCTAGGCTTTGTTGAGCAGTTCTTTCATCTTTCTTTTACTATGTTTGATTTTTGGGTGGAAAGTCTAGATTGAAAAGGCCTCTCAACATTACCCTTCTTTGGAAGTGTGATGGCTACTTGGCAATCATATGGATGCATTTGAAGTTAGACATCATACAAATACAATAATAATAAAAAAAAAATCCTTTTCCCACTATATATTTTTTTCCTCTTTTCTCAAAATTTTCCCATTTTCTCCCCAATTTACACGGCCAATTACCCACCCAACTCACTAGGACTCCCTATCACTAGTAATGCCCCAACACACCAGGAGGGTGAAGACTAACACATGTGAATACATGTGAAGTCAGCCACCGCTTCTTTTCGAGCTGCTGCTGATGCAGCATTACCGAGCAGCATCCCAGTGGACTTGGAGGAAAGCGCAGCGGCTCGGTTCTGGTACATCAGCTCACAGACGCTCTGTGCTGTGGACATCACCCTAGGAGTGATGTGGGGAGAGAGCGCCATCTACTCACCCGGAGGGAGCAGGGCCAATTTTGCTCCCTCTGAGCACCGGCACCTTTATGCAAAGCTGCATGAGCGGGGGTTCAAACCTCCGATCTCCCGCTCATAGTGGCAGCGCTGGAAGAAATGGTAAGTTTTAGGTCCTGCACTCACCTTGTGAATCAATTTTTTTATAAACACACAAAATGGGGCTAAACAACATGGCTTTGGATAAACAGAAACCTTTGGTGTGATCTACTGGTCAATTGCAATTGAAGTATGGGGCACTCCTGGCCTAAACTGAATTAAAGCACTAATCTGGTAATGTAGAATGTGGCTTCCTGTGACTTTGTGTGTGGTGAAAAAGAAACAGATTCTACACTCACGTGTCCAGTACCCTCCTGGCCCCGATGAGTGAGCTCATTCCACTCGGGCAGAGCAGCACAATTTCCACATTGCCACGTCGAGGGTGGGTTATAGTGACAGTAACATACACATGTTCAAGGGTCTGCAAGCCTGACTGCCGAAGGTCTGCAGCTGTTACTGTGAGAAAAGAAGAGATCCTTGGTCAAAATGTATGTGGGGAATGTGTGACCTATTTACCAAAAGGCATAAAGTTAGAAATTAATTTTAGGTGTTCAGAAAAGCTTTATAAATATAATACTATGGCTCCTGAACCCTGGTCCCAACAATCAGCAGCCATGGGCTTATCTAAGCAGCTGCCAAGTACTCTGAACATTGAATGCCTAATGCACACATAGCAGGATTTACTATAAGTAGGAAGCAGATGAATTTCATGCAGCAGTTAGTATATACTTAGTTTATAATGTAACATAGAAGTGGAAAAAAAACAAGAATGGTGAAGGTCTTTTTGTGAGGATTGGAAGACAGAGAAAACTTTCAGTCATACTCCACATCAGGGGGTGAGCTTCAGTAGGAAAAGCGCCAAACAATGCAGGGATCTCTAGGACCTGAATGATCTACCCTTGCTCTAGATGATGGAGCACTATTCTACTGTCTAATGACCTTCATTAAAGTCATGGTGCCAATTGATTCAGGTTTCTCCTTCAGAGAATCCTATTCCATTGGCAATACTTCTCTACAGGAAGTGAACATGCTATGGGTGCATTGGCAATACTTCTCTACAGAAAGTGAACAAGCTACGGGTGCACAGTGGTTGGTGTGGCGCAGTGGATAACACCACTACCTGCTAGTGGGCTTCTCACATCATGTGGGAGACTGGGGTTCAATTCCGGGTCTGGGTGACTGAATGCTGTGCTACACCAATTAGAATCCTTGGGCAAGACTCCTAACACTACAGTGGTCCACCTTTGTAATAGGAATTACTTTGTAAGTCACTTTGGATAAAAGTGTCAGCTAAATGCCGTAAAAAAAGTAACAAAAAAAAGTAAAAAATAATAATAAAAAATAAATAAATAAATAAATTTGCACATATGTGTCAGCAGCAATTGGTGCAACCTAAAACATTTGGACACACAGGGTATCTATGGCTTATTCACTGGCTGTTTGGTAACCTTTGCTTTTGAGAAACATCAGTCAAGTTAATATTAGTAATTAAGGTCAGGGCAGCACTTTCACAAAGATCTAGACCGATTTATTAGCAGATGGCTTACTTTACTGCTCCAAAACAAACTTTCAAAGCACGTTTGGGAAAGATGTGTTGCCAAGTTGAACCGGACTAAGAAGTGTTCTGCAGCAGGACAGAGGTTACGGGAACTCGAGAGCAGACTACTTCCAAAAAACTTGGTTCAATATGGACAGAGCTTATGGAGCACTGCATCATCTGGATCATGATTACACTGCTACACATAATGACCGTAAAATGAAATACCAGCATATTAAAAACGCATTGGGGTCTTGGGGTCAAAAACATAATGTTTATCTATGACGTCCGTTATCTGGAAAGGATACAACACAGCCATGTACACACGTACAGCTTGTCCCTGTATGGAAGTATTACCAATAGAATAGGACTATCTGGAGATAGTAAACATGAATGCAGATATCGAAGCACTGGTCATTGACTGGCAAAAATACTGTTAACTGTTGTATATGTGAAAAAATATACAAATAAACACAACAGACAATATCACAATGATCAAATATTATTAAGGTAATGTCCATTTATTGTATGATAAGCTGACATAATTATTGTTACAGGCCTAGGTATAGGCCCATACAGGCCCATTTTGGCCCATACAGGATCTTTTATGCTCATTTGTAGTACATGGGAAAACGCTACAAAAAAGCTCAATAATACTCTTGATTTTAGAAGACACAATGAATGAACCGCTACCCCAATACTTTTGTCAATACAATAAACTCCTAGAAGGACCAATAATCTAACAAACTGACGAACTGTGAGAGTTAAACTGGGACTGATGGCACCTTGCTCACACACAAGAAAACTCCCAGTGAAAGGCTAGGCTTCTGCAGAAGAAAGCAAGGTTGTCTCCTTTCAGAGTTCCTGCTCCAGTGTCCAGTGAGCTGTAATTCCCTGGCATTTCCTCAAACACTGTTTGCTAATGTGCTCCCACACGCCATAACCATATAGGGAAGTAGCCTTCCCTAAGGAGAGACAAAGACACGGAGACCATAACAGACCACATATTTTTCTATATTTCATATTAAACACTTCATACTTTCCTTGGATAAACCAACAATCTGACACAATGTTTTATTTTTATAATAACAGTCAATACATAAATGCACAGTCATATCAGAGTATTATGACCATATGAGAGCACTCCGTAGGTCTTTATTAAGTCTTTAATTCTGTTCTCCAAGAGTCAGGGACCCAAGAGGACTGCAGTGCAGTGACACTGACAAGTGTGTGTTGTGTTCGTATGGGTGGCTCATACACAGCAGTGCTGCTGGAGTTCTTAAACACCTCAGTATCACTGTTGACCTCAGAATAGCCCAACAATCAGCAATATCCAGCCAACACAGATATCCGTCCTGTGGGCAGCGTCCTGTGGGCAGCGTCTTGTCACTAGCATCCACTGACCACTGATGAAGGACTAGATGATGACCAACACAAACTGTGCAGCAATAGAGTCTGACTTTACATCTACAGGGTGAACCAGCTAAGCAGGTGTGTCGAATAAAGTGAACAGTTAGTGATCACAGTATTGCTGAGAGATTATGGCCAAAAAAATATATATAAAAAATAAATGTTTTAATAGTTCCCCCCCTACTAAAAATCAGTCTACAAATGACAAAGAAATGGTTTATCTGTGTTGACGCTGCAGTTTTTAGACATTGTAAGATTTATTTCTAGCTAAATATATGTTTTATCCCACTGGGTGTTTGTGTCAAAAGTGTTGGAACAGTCCTCTGAGGAGTCTTTAGAAAATATGCGCATGTTGGTTTGTGGGAGGCGCCAGTAACCAAGGTATGAATGATAAACACTTCAAAATGGAGTAGTGTTTGCAAATATTTTAGATTAAAAATATTTTAGATAAAATGACTATATGTAAAAAAAATCCTGATTACTTCATTTTGAAAATTGCACTAAAATTCGAATTAACCATTAATTGTGAAAATCGCCCGGCACTAGGTCACAGTGTTTAAAAACTCCATCAGCACTGCTGTGTCTGATCCACTCGTTTAAAACACACAGCACAACACACACTGACACACCACTACCATGCCAGGCTCACTGCAATATACCTGCTCTGTGGTGGTCCTACATGGTCATGATTATTGAAGAACAGTGTGAAAGGAGGCTAAAAATGTATGAAGAGAAACAGATACAGGACTACAGCCAAGGAGGTCATAATAGTCTGATATGACTGTGTACAACAGTATAGATCAGCCATAGCATTCAAAATCCCTGCCTATTTTTGCGTCAGTCCTCCACATGTCACCAAAACAGCTCTGACCGGACTCCACAAGAAGTGGTATCTGGCACTAAATTAAAATTAGCAGCAGATATAAGGTGGGGCCTTCATTAGCATTACCAAGCTTTGGTTTATTAGTTGTTCTTTTTTGAAGCCCCTTTTGGTAGGTACTGAACATTACATACCATGAACATGACCTGTCTTGGTTTACCTGTCTTCTGTCTTGATCTGAGCCAGGTGTCCATCTATCACAGTTTGGTTCTTGTCAAAGTGGCTCAGATTCTTATATTTGTTCATTTTTCTTGCTTCCAACACAAGAACAGACTGTTCAAGGGCAGATCGTTCTCATCAGACCATTCTTTCTTTTAACTTCAAGAACAGACTGTTCACATTGTGCCTAAAATATCCAAGCTCTTGACAGGTGGTATTGGAACCAGATCATGCACGTTCTTTACTTCACCTATCAGGTTTATTTGTTATGGCTGATTAGCTCATGTATTTTCGATGATGTTTCATAAGCAAGTAATTCTGCATGAAAAAACAGTTAGCATCATGGCTAACAGCATCCAATTTTGCTAAAGCTAAATGTTAGCGCTGCTGCTAACTGCTTAAACGAAGCTGAGGATAGCTGCTGTGTCTGTTAGCTTTGATGCTTTATCCTGGCTGTCAGTAGTGCGGCTAACCAGCTATTCTAGGCTTTAAAACACAGGCTTTGAATAACATACAGAAACAACACACATATTTTTTAATACAGCAAGACTTACACTATCACACCTGTGCCCGCTAACATACTGTATGTGGAGACAGGGTGTTAGCATTTTAGCTGAACAACTTAAACGCTACGAAGGCTAGCTGCTGTGTCTCCTAGCATAAAGGCTAACCCTCTATTCTACACTTTAAAACGCTGGCTCAGAAAAACCTACAGAAACAAAACAAATTGTATCAAATAGGGCTGCCACGATTAGTCGACTAGTCACGATTATGTCGACTATTAAAATAGTCGACGACTAATTTAATAGTCGATTAGTCGTTTTTTTTCTTTCTTTGTTTTTCTCTCCAAACTGCTGCGACTGCCTTTCTGTCCTGGACGCACATGCGCAGTAGTGGAAACCGGGGTAGGTAGTGGACGACATCTCAGGACATTATACAGACAGGCTCTGGTTTCATGGCTACCCCGCTACAGAACTCAAAAGTGTGGGATCACCAAGAAAATAAAAGTGAAACGCGTGCAATGCAATATCTGCAATGAAGAACTTGCCTTCCTCGGCAGCACAACCGAGATGCACGAGCACCTGAAAAGGAGGCATGTTGTGGCTGATTAAATGACGAAGAAGCTAAATTGCTATTTAGCTGCTAAAATTAGCGTAAACAGAGCGTTAACTTAGTACTTAACTTACTCATCTTGATAGCTTTAAAACAGAGGTCACTAATAGGCGGACCGCGATCCGGATCCAGACCCAGACGTTGTCACAAATGCCGTCCCAAACCGATAAACTACAGAGAAGGATTTCATTCTGACAGTGGCTTCTGTTTTCAGTGCTTTTCGGTGCAGTAAACTCACAGATCAGTCATGTGTGGTGTAAAATCACCAAACGCTCTCCTCTGCCAATCAGATCTGTGCAGACCGCTGCCCTGTGTACGGTAATGTACACAATATCTGGACAGAGAGGCATTTTTTATTAATATACTTTTTTTTCATAATAGTTCAAACAACCTCACGGTTGAGATGTTTCATAAATGCCAGTGCCTTAT
The DNA here is from genome assembly GCF_023375975.1 of Astyanax mexicanus. Taxonomy (NCBI): domain Eukaryota; kingdom Metazoa; phylum Chordata; class Actinopteri; order Characiformes; family Acestrorhamphidae; genus Astyanax; species Astyanax mexicanus. The sequence continues at coordinate 40,640,512 of NC_064411.1, forward strand.
CCTTATTTTACACAGTTGTTTACACTTTATGCTAAACAGTAAAATAATTGTCTGTTACAACAAGCTGCATATTTCATTAAAGGTTTAATGAACTATGATTTTAATTGTTTTTATTTTTAGTTAGCATATAGCTGAAATCTAATGTTGGTTGTATAATAGCAGCTGCATTCTATTGTGATAAACTGTGTTTTATATTCAATTAACGTATGATCCGATTAGTCGACTAATCATAAAAAATAATCGGTGATTAGTTGACTATAAAAATAATCGTTTGTGGCAGCCCTAGTATCAAACAGTAAGCTCAAATCTACACAAAAAAAAAAGGTTCAAAAAATCAACTAATTTCCAAAAATGTAATCATAGTTAAATCCCATAGCAGCCACCCAGAACATGTGTTCTGGTTTGTAAATGCATTTATAATTGTGAAATATCATCATACCCTGCTATTTTGTAAGACTTATGGTTATCATACTGTGAAAATCTCAGATGCTATTGTGACGCTAAATGGGATTAGCGTTAAAATTTCATTATAAAAAAAAAGTGTATCCACAGTTTCTTACTGTTTTTAATATTTATAATCATTGTTGTCAATATTTAAATATAAAAAGCCAGGTTGATACGATTTATTTTTTACTGATAGGGACTTTTATGTCTGCCTATCACATTATCTTCAAAACAACAACAGTCCCATGGTGGAAGGGGCAAAATATAAACTACACTGCTTATACCAAGCCAAGCATAAACAAGCAACCAGCATCTAATGAATTCAAAACCCATGAGGAGTATTATGTTGCAGTTAACTGCATACTGCAAATCCCCTGTGGCTCACTCGTGTGTCACACACACACACACACACACACACACACACACACACACACACACACACACACACACACACACACACACACACACACACACACACACACACACACACACACACACACACACACACACACACACAAACACAAACATTTCAGCTGCTGAGGGAAAGAGACGTTAAACATCTCTGGCTGCTTTTCAATCTTGTTTTTTTTTCTAAAAGGTTACTCAACACTGTTGACATTTCAGAACATTTGTTAATTTTAACTGCTGCTGTTTTTCTTCTGACCCACGACATTACCAACAAGACTCTTCAGATAGAGCATATCCACCCACTGGCATTCCATAAACTTGGTGCACACACTACTGACTCATTTCTGAATTTTGTTCTGACACTGCACACAAGCTCTGACCTTTTGATTACCCAATGGAAAGGTACTATTTTTTTTTGGACTGGTTTTAACCTTTCTGGCAACCTCAAGGACCGCTTCTGATGACCCTATGCACTAGTCCTGACTCTTCTGATGACCCTATGCACTAGTCCTGACTCTTCTGATGACCCTATGCACTAGTCCTGACTCTTCTGATGACCCTATGCACTAGTCCTGACTCTTCTTATGACCTTAAGCACCAGTTCTGACTTTTCTGATGACCCTATGCACCAGTTCTGACTCTTCTTAGGGTCATCAGAAGTGCTTAAAGTCCTAGGCACCAGTTCTGACTCTTCTTATGACCCTTTGAACCAGTTCTAACTTTTCTGATGACCATTAACACTAGTTCTGACTTTTCTGATGAACCTATGAAATAGTCCTGACTTTCCAGATAGCCCTAGTTCTGACTTTTCTTATAACCTTTTGCACTAGTTTTGACTTTTCTGATGACCATATGCACTATTTATGACCCTCCCAAAGACCCTTTGCATTAATTTTGACTTTTTAAATGACTATATGCACTTTTCTGATGACTCAAAATATAATTTGAAATTTCTGTTAGCTTCACACAAACTATATGTACTAGTTCTGACTCTTCTTATGAACTTACACATCAGTTTTTTAGGCTTCTTACCAGATTTGATTATTCTAATGATCCTAAATGTTAATTCTGACTAATCTAATAACCCTAAATATTAGTTCTGACTGTTTTTAAGCAGGGCTGAAGCAGATAGGTTCCTCCCTCTTGGGCTTTGTTCAACCAGAAGTTACCTCCATCCTCTTTTTTCCTCTGATTTCAACTGGGGGTTTTGGACCAACACATCTGTGTATGTGCACTGTGCAATATTTATTAAAATGAACATAAAAACACAAAAACTTTACTTTTACTCTATGTGTCCCACAAAAGTCAAGTTGAGAGACAATATGAGTTTGTATGTTCTCATAAAAACAAACACACAAAGTCAGGGTTAGGCTGGTGACTAGAGAAAATGAGAGAGACTAACAGCCCTTCTCTCTGCACGCAGCAGAGCAGAACAACACGCTACCACTCTTTCCACAGCTACTAATTATCCAGCAAACAAGGCCCAAGCTGGAGACAATCCACTGATGTCTTATTTAGAAGGAGGCCAGGATGAAAGAGAGTGAAAAAAAAACAAACACTGGAGAGAAACAGAGGGAGAAAGAAGGAGAAATGTAGCTATGCTGTCAGCCCAGACTTCTGTTCTGTGATAGCAGTGCTTAACGACAAGGGGGAAATGAACAAATGGAGAGAAAAAGATAGAGAGGAAAAGGGAGGGAAGACACGTCTTGGTTTCTCTGTGCATTCAATGACACAGACGTAGCAAAACATTGCCTAATAAGGGCAGATTGCTGATTGCCAGTTGGCGAGGTCCTACCAAACTCTCTCTCTCTTCCCTCTCCCTTTCTCCCTCTCTCTGTCTTTCTTTCTCTCTCCCACTCTTTTAATCTCAAACACACACACACACACACACACACACACACACACACACAGCAAGCACCAAAAGTCTCCTCGCTAACAAGTAGCAGGTTGTAGATGACAAAAACAGATCAAATAAAATTTCAAGATCAGAATAGATAGACTAGCCTCATATTAAAAAGAGCTGGGTCCAAGCACACCTTACTGCTTTTATCTGTGTAGAAGGACTAGTTTTTAATTGCATAATTCCGAAACATGCATATATACATGGCTAAAATAACAAAAAAAATGCAGAACTTTCAGACCTCAAATAATGCAAAGAAAACAAGTTCATATTCATAAAGTTTTAAGAGTTCAGAAATCAATATTTGGTGGAATAACCCTGGTTTTTAATCACAGTTTTCATGCAACTTGGCATGTTCTCCTCCACCAGTCTTAGACACTGCTTATTAACTTGTTTTCTTTGCATTATTTAAGGTTTGAAAGCACTGTAGATTTTTGTTAATTCTTCTATTTTTCATTTTTTTTTGCATATAAATGCTCTAAATGACAATATTTGTATTTGGAATTTGGGAGAAATGTTGTCTGTAGTTTATAGAATAAAACAACAATGTTCATTTTACCCAAACATATACCTATAAATAGCAAAATCAGATAAACTGATCTCTAAAGTTTTTCAAGAGCATATATAATTCAACTTATATATAAGTTTAAGATGATGTGCTTTAGAGAGTCTATCGGCAATATTTCTGTAGAAGGATGAGACATGCTGTGTCTAAACTTGTCGTGTTAGAGTTGTGCAGATGCTTAAAGTACTACAGAGCAAGACTTAAGTAAAAACGGTGAAGTGATTTTTAAGCACCACAATTTAGGGAAGAACTAAAGTATTTAAGTTAAAGTGTTTAAAAGTATTAAACTCACGGAAAACATGTAGAAGTAAAAGTGGAAGTATGAGAAAAAAATAATACTCCAGTAGCTACAGATACAGCATCTTGGTACTTAAGCACAGTAGTGAAGTAGTTCTACTTCAGCATTATACACCTCTGTCTGTGACTAAATACATTCAAGTATATCAGATTTCCACAAACATGTGGGCATGTAGAGTACGTCTGTTTGAATGGTTAGAACTAAGTGGAAATTTCCCTCGTCTCTGGCAGAGCCAAAAAAAAAATCTGGTCTTAATTTACTGAGCAAAGAATGAATCTGGTTATGGAAAGACTTGGGTACATATGACTACTCTGCTTCAGAACAGAGCAGAACATCTTATTGATTTACACAGTTGACACAGACATCAGAGAGATGGAGGGCAAATCCAAACGGAACAGAAAAGAAACGAGTTCTTCAGGGTTAGGGTGGGTCAGTGGTTTGGGGTTTTGTGCCTTCCATTCATTGCTAAATGCTTGGATTAGTGAGCTCACTGTCATTTGTTAGACGTGCCCAGTAAACAGCATGATGATGGAAGACAAAAATTAATGGAAGGATTTTGCTTCAAACTAACAAACCAAAGCATTTATTGTAGCCAAGACACACACAGACACACACGGACTTACCATTCCAGGTGAGTGCAAGTTTGTTTGGATAGGCTGGGATTGTCTCTTCTTCCTTTAAAAGTGGACTCTGGTAAGACACCAAGAAGGGCACAGTCTCCCAAACCTGCCCCACACAAAGCACACAGGCAAATGATCACTTCTAAGTCTATTATATTTACAGTTTATAAATATATCTGAATGTTAGAGTACAGTGGTGAGGGCATGCTAACAATTATACCTTGGCAGCATTGACCAGTCTCCAGGCGTTGAGCAGGCCAAAGCCATGTTTGTGGCTGTGGTGGAATCCAGCTCCATTAGTCTCCCAATCAGCCTCTGTGTCATACTGAAGAAAAAAAAAAAAAAAAAAAAAAAAAAAAAAAAAAAAAAAAAATATATATATATATATATATATATATATATATATATATATATATATATATATATATATATATATATATATATATATATATATATATATATCCTGTTATTAATGTGAAGCACAAAAAATCCCTACATTAGTTTAAGCTTCTCAAAGGTTTCTGGGACTTGGCTTGGCTATACTTACCTTTTTCCACTCCTTTACTAAGGAGCAGTTAGATGTGTGGCTTTAATGTGGACTTCTACTAGTGTGTTCACTAGTTTGCAGCATGAAGAACTTATACTTCTATCACAAGAATGGTGAAAATACTATTTACTATTTACTTACAGTCCTAATCCTTGGACTGTATAGTCTGTGTAGTAATGTGTAGCCTGTGTAGTAAAACCACTCCAGATGATCCAGAACGCAGCAGCACGTCTGGTCTTCAACCAGCCAAAACGGGCAAATGTCACCCCGCTGCTCATTGGCTAGCAGTTGCTGCTGGTATCAAATTCAAAGCTCTTACAATCGCCTACAACAAGGTGATGACAGAACAGCTCCTTCCTACCTGCACTCACTCCTGAAGGCCTACGCTACCTCCCGGCCGCTGCGCTCCTCCAATGAACGTCGCCTCGCTTTGCCAAACACTCACACAAAGCAATCCAGACTGTTCTCATACAGAGTTCCCCAATGGTGGAACAAACTACCTTCCACTACCAGATCAGGAGAATCTCTCATTATCTTTAATAAACTCCTGAAGACAGAGCTCTTCAAAGAGCACTTACTCTCTTAACACCTCTAACACACTAACTACTTCTAACCCAATTTCCTTCTTCCCCTCCTTCACTCCTCTATCCTATTATTTTCCTTTGACCTCCTTTAGGCCCTATCTGAAGATGTTTTTACTTTAACTTCTATTACTTTTGCACTTCACTATTGTAAGTCGCTTTGGACAAAAGCGTCTGCCACATGTAATGTAATGTAATGTAAAGTAAAAAGTCTCATACCACCAGCCTTAGTAATGCTGTAAATGTAATGCTGTAAATGTGTACATTTACAAGAAGTAATTAGAGTAGGTGTTTAGATATTCTAGATACTTTTAATTTAGTGCTGCAGATTAGTGAGTTGTATTACAAGCATCAAAATTTGGCACAAATTATATTTTTCTTTAAAAAAAAAAAAGGCTGCAATTTGCCAAGATGACTGACCGTCTATCTATGTGTCCTATGTGTAAAAAAAAAATAATAATTAAATTTTTTCCCCATTTCAGCTGCTACTCCCTCATCAAAAGTGATGCCACAACACAAGGAGGATGAAGACTAGCAGATGCCTCGTCTGACACGTGAAGTCAGCCATCACCTCTTTTCGAACTGTTGCTGAGCATTGTTGAGAAGCATCACAGCGCGCTCAGAGGAAAGCACAGTGACAATTTTTAATGAGCTTGGTGTCAAAATATAAATTTCTGAGTATGAGAAACTTTCCACACTTAAGAATTTTAAAATGCAAAACATTATAAAGATACAGGCCAATTAATTATATAAATAGTGTGTTTTAACACTGAATTTAAACCAATTGGTGCTTAGTGTTTAAAGTATTTCTGGGTTTATAACCTTTATTAAGACAGTAAAGGGTGGGACTGGAAAATTACCACAGGCCTGAATTGAATTGAGAATTGATATAGGGAAAACTACACATGGAAGGGTGGATGCACCGCATTTTCCATCTTATTAATTAAATAACTAAGTTTTATATATATATATTAAAAAACGTGCATCTGATCTGTATAAAAATCTGTATACAAGCACACACTGTACTGCCAGATTGAATAATCTGGAGTTGAAACTGTGACGACGTGACCATGATAATAATAATAATACTAATTATCACATTAACATGGATAACAGTATAGTTTATCACATAGCCAGCATCTTGGATTTTAAGAGTGCCAATTAATTTGTCATGCCATATAATTTGATTATTATTCTTCTGGAATACGGACTTAATCTGCAGCACTATTTATTTAACCAGCCTTGACGTCAGTGTGTGAGTGATACAAAAAAAAAGGCATACCTGTGTAGCTGTGTATGTGATGATGTGCTGAACATCACGCCAGCTCAGGCAAGGCCGCACCTGCAGCATCAGAGCCACCATGCCAGCTGCCAGCGGGGCTGCTGCGGAGGTGCCCGTGTGTCCGTCAGTACAGCCTGTCCCCTGCTGCAGCGACCAGTCTGATGTCACCTACAAACAACACACACACACACAAATTCAACAACAAAAAAAATCACCTAATGTCAGACAGGGAAACCATTTAACATCTTTTTCTATCTAATCAGACCACACCTTATGATCAATTACATATTTGCCTGATACATAACTGCATGAAGAGACCCTAAATGTATTGAATGTTAATAGTATGTCAGGGTTCACACTTTTTAACCAATACATTTCCATCGTTTTTTCATGACTTTTTCCTACCTTCAGGGCACGTTTTCATGACCATACGATTTTCATGACATCCCATCAGTACAGACATGGACAACAAAACCAAAAAGCAACTAAACTACTGTATAATCAACATCAACTTTAAATAATCAAAACTGATCCTATAAAATTGTTGACACACAACCTTTAATAATAAAATGTGTGTCAGATCCTGAGAGCTCCATTGTGTAGAGCTAAATTACTGAATTAACTCTCAAAATAGATTTTCTCCATCAATAAACAGAAACACAAATATTTGTAGACCAAATTTCCATGACTTTTCCCAAAACGTTCCCGGTATTTTTATTTTCCAAATCTTATCCAGGCCTGAAAATTGCTATTTTCATTTTCCATGACTTTTCCAGGTTTTTCATGACCATACAAACCCTGTAAGTGTGTTGCCAAATATTCAGTTCATCCCTAGTTGTTACACATTGATGTGTATGTGAAACAAATCATAACAGGTTTATTCATACTGAACAATGAATCATTTATTTAAAATTTGAAGAGGAATATTGTACCCCAGGCCCACACCCCACACCACCCTCACAAACTGGCTGTTTTTAAACTAAAAGCTACATGCTATAAGTACAGGGCTGGGATTACTAACACTACCTGAAGTAGCTAGCTAGCTAACTTAGCTGTAGCAGTTTCTTGTTTACCAAAGATCTGGCTGCCTTTCTCTGTGTACATTTCGAATCTAATGTGACTTGAGCAGCACTGCTGAGGTAAATTTATGATTAGAATAGCACTGCTGAAATTAATTTAGAAGTAGAATACAACATCTGGGGTAAATATACGATTAAGATAGCACTGCTAAGATTTATTTCGTATTAGAATAGAACTTTTGTAGTATTTCTGTAGTAATACATTGAAAGGTATATATTTTCAATGATTAGCTACGGAGTAAGACTTGTTGTCACTCTCCACTGTGTGTCAATCTGGCAACCCATATGAGCTTTGCATCTAGGGAGAAGTGGGTAGGGCAGAAATCTCTATCCAGTGTTTGGAAATTGGACTCCTGTAAACATTTCACACATTTACTTGCTTTTATTGCTGATCCTTTAAATGCATGTAAGGCATTGATGCGATGATGAAAAAGCTGTGTTTAAAAAAAAAATTGTTATAATGTTTATTTCGGTGCATTCCTAGTTGCAACTAAGATTAAGAATAACAAAGAAAAACTGGTAAAAAACAGCAACTGGACAAAACTTTACAGGAATCAAAGCTGTGATGAGTTACAGCACTTAAACACAGGATTATGATTAGTTAGACAGTTGGGAGGTTACGCTAACAAACAAAGGAGCCTGGCACACAAAGTATGTCTAAACAGCTGTCCAGATCCAGAGGTACTTTGTTTGCATGTGTGAGCCAGAATGCTGGGGTGAAGATCACAGAGAGGCCTGCAGAAGCTTTGCTTTAGCTGAACACGTGAACATACAGAGAAGACTGAGTGTGTGACAACAGAGCTTTAAACTTCCAGCTATTTCCATCTAAGCAGCAGCTACTGAGGAAGCTATAGCAGAGGTAGACGGTGTGAAACTTTAAGGGCTTTTAAGGGCTGCTGTCCAAATGAGAGTGAAGTGACCAAGTGGTCAAAAAAGGATAACAAGAAGAGTGTTCAGATTCACTCACAAGATAACACCTCAACGTATACAGGTGTAGGCATCCCAAGCCATACTCTAAGGTAATACTTCGTACTGCTATCTCATGATTTTTGCATGTCGTGCTCTAAGGACGAACATATTGGGACACCTGCTTCTTCATTGTTTTATTATATTAAGGGTAATAAAATAAAAAGAGTTTACCGTATTTTTCACACTATAAGGTGCACCAGATTATAAGGTGCACTTCCAATAAACAAAGATTTTCTGGACTATTTTCATACATAAGGCGCATCAAATTATAAGGCGCATTTTATTGCACACTAGTAACTAGTAGTAGGACCAGGAGCGTTGCCATGTTTTCCTTCTAAATTCAGCAGGTCTAGCTAATCTAACGTACGTAAAAAAAAAAAAAGAAGAGTCAAACGAGTGTTGGATGTTAATCTACACAGACGTCTCTCCTAAATAGTGTTTATTAGGGTGAGTAAAGCGCTTCGGTTTATTTACAGTAAGCTTAGATTTACAGACTTCCACTAAAGCGCTAGCGGTTAGCGGCTAATGCCATCCCACAGCACTACACTACGCCCATCCAGTAAGCCAGGGCGATCACTGTAAAAGGGCAGGCTACAGTCTGATACTCACTTCTGCACAGCAAAAGAGCTCAGCGCGGTTAGTGGATAATGCTAATGCTGCTCCAGCAGTGCTAGCCAGGGTTAGCAGCAGGCTACAGGCCGATAACACTAACCTCTGAATGGCCAAAGAGCTAGCGTTTTGCGCAGTTAGAAGCTAATGCTAATACTCCTGGAGAACTAAACTAAAACTCTTTTAAAACGCTGTACTTTAGCAGAGTAGCTTTGATGCTCCTTATAACCTGACTGGTAAAATTCATACATAAGACGCACCAGATTAAAAGGAACACTGACGATCTTTGGAAAAATTAAAGACTCTTACTTTTTTTGGAGCACTGCTTTGAGGATTTGATTGCATTCACCAACATCCCACATTTACCCAAAAATGTTGTATAAGATTCTCCATTACAGAAAATACAGTTCAATTGCTCTAGAGCTCAATGCTAGGGGGTTTTATACTCCAGCATCGTTCTAGTTGGCAATACTTTGCTACAGAAACGCTAAATAGATAAGCTGTGTGCCTGTGTGTATTTGCACATCTGTGTCAGCATTAGATACATCTTAGTACAAAGCAGGTGAATGTCCACAAATATTTGTACATAAAAAAAACAGTATCTTTTTTTAAGATACTGTTTTTTTTTTTTTAACGGCAAGTAGTGCCGTTAAAAGAGCAATGCATTCTGAAAGACAGAAACACATGCAGCCAAGCTGCCTTGTAATATAAATCTCATTATTGAAGATTAGTAGCAGGCAGCAACCTACCCTGAATCCCATTTTTCAGTCTGGCTGAGGTTTTGGACAGTTGCAGTGGCTTGAGCTCTTTTGAGGTTGGGGTTTTCGAGCTGCCAAACCATGTCACCAAGGACACAAGGGTAAACAATGCCAAACAGAGCCTTACATTACAAGCTTCTCCAGCAGGCCTTTTACTAATGTTCTCCCCGCAGCTATTCAGCTGGCCCTGTATAAGTGTGTGTGTGTGTGTATATAAGTGTGTGTGTATGATCAAAACGACCTATCCTGAAACATATGCACTTTTCCAGGCGAGCAGACACGCATGATCCATCAGCACTACTGTAAGCTATGCTGTACGGTCTGTACCATAAGAGCACAGAGGCCCTTGTGTAAATATGAGCCCTGTCATACAAACTCATACCGAGCGTCAAAACTATAATGGTATATGTGAGACGTGTCTTAGCTTGGATAATGTCAGAGGAGGCCCAGAACACACATCTGACTGGCTCGGAGTGTGGGATTTCCTGCTTGCCTTTCAGCACAACCGCATGCATTCCCAGGCAAAGCTGCTGAAGCTTAAGTAATGAGCTTCTAGACTTCTCACCTAGACTAAACGGTATAGCATATGGCCGTCGATGCGTATGGCTCACTATACATCTCAGGGTGTCTGTCTTATTCTGCTCCAGATTGATGCCACTGGAAAAAACCTAATGCTAATATATCAACAGGGCAGACTGAGAAATGTGCTCAAAGAAGAAGCCTAATTACCCTGATAAATAACAAACGGGAATGCTATGTTCTCAATTAAGCGAATGTACACTATATGTCTAAATATTTGTGGAGATCCTTCTAAAGAATGCACTGAGCTACAGCTGCAAATATACAGCTTGAATAGTCTTCGTAAAGAAGTACTGAAATAAAATAGACATGTATGCCAAGCCTGGGCTACAGGAGTTTAAAACCTCCCAGTAGTACCCATGTAGTGTAAATCTCAAGTACTCAAATAAAAGGTGGGTTACTTGCAATGAGAGGTCCAGCTTTCTTAAAGGACTGCCACTATGATCGCTGGCTCGAATCCCAGTTATGCAGCTTGCAATCAGCTGTTGGAGCCCTGAGAGAGAACAATTGGCCTTGCTCTCTACCACTAGTCAACTGGCTATAATCTGTTGAGGAAACTTACCACACATCATGCTAAAAGGACAGGAAAACTATATGGTACGATGATCAATACTATGCCACCTTGCTGGTTTAATACAATTATTCAGGAAACAAATCATTTATTCCTGAGGTAATGCTGTAGGATTGAAAGCTGTAAATAGCTGGGAGTGAAAAGACTACATTGTTTAAAATATATAAAATGAAGTTACTCACGATGCTGCGCAGTGTTCTTCCTCCACTGCTGAAAGTGACGGCCAACATGGAAGCACACTCTTCTGCATAGAATGGTTTTCTCCCGTTCTCATCTACCGCTCCTAGAAACAAACAAAAAAAGACCCAAACACAAAACTTACTCCTAAAGCGGTAGTAGTAATAAATAATAGTAGTAGTAAAAGTAGTAAGATCATCAATATTATACAAATATATATATATATATATATATATATATATATATATATATATATATATATATATATATATATATATATATATATATATATATATATATAATATATAATATATAATATATATATATATTTCCAAAATGGTAACTTTACAGGAAAATAACTTTTAATGGAAGACAATGTAAAAAGATTTTATTCCAAGACATTTCTTTGCTCCACTAATCAAGTGGGCAATAATGTCAATAATGTCAAACAGTGTCAAACATTAAAACGATATGTAGAAAATACATTTAATTAAATGTTATTAAATATTAAAATGTGCTGTAACTTTCTAGTCTGGGCAAATGAAGTATAGAGTATAGAGAATACTGGTGCACTTACCAATAGTGACAGTGTAGATGGAGTTAGCATAGCCATCATAGTTGCAGTTATCATTATACTGTCCTCCATTGCCACTAGCTACAACAAAAATGCTTCCGAAGCCTTTTCGGCCTGCTATCACCCCGTGCTGTAGAGCTGCCTGTTAAGAGAGGACACAAAGTCATTTAAATACAAAATCAGGAAAATATTACCCAATTTTTTCCTCAAATTGGAAAGACAATTACTCAATACCCATTTCATATGAACTCCCTAAATCACTTACTAGAAATGCCCGCTAATACAGCTTGGGTAAGCAGACACCTGTGATGACCAGTATAATACTAGGAGTGATTGAGAAGAGAGTGCCATCTAACCAGCCCCTGAAAAAGCAAGGCCAACTGTGCTCTCTCGGACTCTGGCTGCTGATGGTGGGCAGCATGATCTGGTTCATTGGACCACTCGGAGCGCCTGAGAGATTACTTATTATTCTGTTGGATTTTTGTCTTTAAATCTTTTGTCTTTAAATAGCTTAGTTCTGTAATTCAGTCCATGTTCTCAAAATCACAGAACTTACAGCACCTACAGGGGTTGGACAATGAAACTGAAACACCTGGTTTTAGACCACAATAATTTATTGTCCCGACGGACAATTCTGGTGGAAACAGGAGAGTTGAGGTGCACATTGAATTCTGCCGTGATTTGGGCAGCGGTGGTTTTATGTTTTTTGGATACAATCCGGGTTAGCACCCGAACATCCCTTTCAGACAGCTTCCTCTTACAGCATCCACAGTTAATCTTTTTAGATGTGGTTTGTCCTTCTTGGTGGTATGCTGACATTACCCTGGATACCGTGGCTCTTGATATATCACAAAGACGTGCACCAACAATTTGTCCTCTTTTGAACTCTGGTATGTCACCCATATTGTTGTGTGCATTGCAATATATTGAGCAAAACTGTGCTCTGTTACCCTGCTAATTGAACCTTCACACTCTGCTATTACTGGTGTAATGTACAATTAATGAAGATTGGCCACCAGGCTGCTCCAATTTAGCCATGAAACCTCCCACACTAAAATGACAGGTGTTTCAGTTTCATTGTCCAACCCCTGTAGATACTATGGTTAATATCAACCATAAGTTTAATAAATGAATAAATAACTAAGACCAAAATTAGACCAGCAGATTGAGGAGGTCAGTTATGGCCATGTCTACTTCCCTGAATAACCTCAGCTGCTAATTAAAAGCAGAAAGGAAGCTTCAGAATTGTTCAGATATGTTTAATAAACATGTCTTTTTTAAGGAAAATGAACAGAACAAGCTTTCATGCAAGTCTCAAGAATGGTGTGTGCTGTGCCAGCCATCTAAGCCAGTCATGAATCATTCTGAACATCAGCTGCTAATGTTTCTCCTCAAGCATCCCCACCATAATATCAGAGCTGCATTCCTTAATGGCTTCCTGATTTTCTGATTTCCTTGGAATGTGATCTGTGCTAATGGTTATGAAAGAGGTGCAGTGGTAGTACTGAACACTTCAGGCAGTGATTTCCCTTCTTTCCATTTCCGTTGAAGAATTAGCATTCGTGTTTACGGCAGATGCTGATCTATTTTTCTTGCTATTTAATTAAGGGACTAAAGCAGCGGTTTCTATGAATCTCTTTCTTTGAATTGAAAGCGGTAGTATTTCTAAGCAGGGCACCTCACGATAGGACAGAATATAAGGTACATGCTTAATGTATCACAAATAATTCCCTATGATACTTTGCAGCATATGTGTTACTGAAGAGGATAAAATACCCCTAAATGAGCAAATACCAGGAATTGCAATTTATCTGTGTCAGTTTCACAGAATTTGACACTCAATTTTATTAATTTGATTAGCGCCACCATGTGAAATTATGAAGCAGTAACTTGTTAACGATAATTTAACGATAATGTTGCAATATCAATATTTTTCAATAAATTGAATTCCCCACAACACAGACAAGCCCGATGAGCTGTAAGTAATGACGTACGCGTGCTTGGGCACGGATTGTTTAAACGCAGTGTGAGTGCAGGCCAGCAGGAAAGCAGTCAAACGAAGTGGTCAACTGAACCATGCCTAGTGTGAGTATACCATAAAGCTCTGCTTCATGAAACAAATTAATTTCTAACTCTATTTCTATTATGTGTCCAAATGATTGTGGAGACCCTTTCCAAAGTTACTTTAAAGTTACACTTTTTTCTGACATAAGGGTGCATGTATACACACAAACCTACTGCAGATAACTACAAACCTACTGACTTCTGGATGATTACTGAGTTCCTACATCTAATCCAAAAATCTTACATCCCTACCACTCTTGTTTGCTCAGTCTACCTCACAGCAATGTTTTTAAAATCTAGCAAAACGCCTTCCGCGAAAAGCAGAGACATGGTACTCAAACAAAAGCAAGATTAACTCTTTTTTCCCCCTCACATATTCTTGATTTCTGAAGTGACAATGAATGAGCAAGTCTCCACACAGTGCATATCAAACAACACAATCTATAACCCTGCAGCTTTAATAACATCTCTTAGAGTGCAGCAGCTATGGGGATTGGAGTTTATTGGGCCACTGAGAGAGACTGAAATAACTGTTACTGAACTTCAGTGAAGTTTCCAGAATACATGCCAGGCCTACAGACGGACACAGCAGGAAAACACAAGCACAGTTGTGTGCATAACTAATGACAGTGTGAAGTACTTACATCTCCAAATACTATGTCAACATATTCACCTAATCTTTACCTATGGGAAAAAACGTTTCTCAACTGCTGCAAATATTAAAAGGTAATGACTATGAGGAGACAGCAGCTGGTAATGTTCGGATTTGATGGCTTTCAGTTAAGAGTAAACTACTTGAATTTCTTTCCTCTTAAATGTGTTTCAGTTAGGTATAGGTAGAGTTGGTATACAGTGAATAGCCATATTTGAGAAATGTTTTCATTCATATTATGGCAAGAACTGAAGAAATGATGGTCAGTCAATCCAAAAAATTTTAAGAACTTTGAAGGTATTCTCAAAGACGTTCTGAAGAAACTGGCACTCATCAGGGCCACCAGGACTACCTTTTTCATTATAATATTATTGAACATGTGGTCTTGCATTAACAGGCACTCTGTATGAATTTCTTTGCAGTTTTTAGCATAAAATGGCCAATGTGATTTAATTAGTTGTTTGCCAGTCAGCTAAAATTAGCCTAGTTTGATGAGCTGGAGTTTGTAGTATTTGAGCTTGGACAGAAGTTTTTTTTACTGGTCTAGACCAAGTACAAATACTAATAAAAAAAGCAAAGCAAAAGTTAATCATTTTAACTGTCTCCAGTGAGTTTCTCACAGCAGCTCAGGATTATAGTAGCTTTGGTTTATCTTGGTAATAAACAGAGCAAAGACAGCTGAGGTAATACAGTTTAAATGTAAATTTAAATGCAATTTCATGATGAAATACATTTGAAATACATAGTAACATACATACTGCTCTTTCACTGTTGAAACATTTCAACACTTACTGGACAAAACTAGGTATCCAATGAAAGATCTGATTTGTTCCTGATTTAGATTGTGCTGTAAACTCAATGAAGGCAGTCTGAGACACATTGTCTGGGAGAAGGGACGATGTCTAACAAAAACATTAGGCGTGCATGGCTCCCCCTCTAAACTACTGTGCAGATTCTGGTTGCAAATTTGCTAACATGATGGAGAATTCTGTCGTCAGTTCTATAGAATGAATGAGAATAGAACCAAAGTGTCCATGTTTGTCCATGTATGAAATAAGACGGAAACGTTAACAAACATTGACATTTCAGCTTCATTTTAGCCTTATTACCTTAGATCAAACACAGAACAAATGAAACACATTCTTTGCAAACAAACCAAGCCAATAAGATTCACAACCATCTGGATCTTCTGTAATTTCACTATGTAACTGAGTGGACAGGAATCTGACTGCAGGAGATCCATGAGGATTTCAAAAAGGCTTGACTGACAGGAATGAAACCCTTTCTCAGACACTGAGCACAGCCAGTAATAACAAAACAAGAAAAAGGAAAAGTTTGACTTCAGTGATACTCTCATTTATATGCACACATGAAAATTCATGAGCAGCCAGAAGGGTGACAAGTTCAGAAACCAAACCCTTGTAGCTGGCAGCTCCATTCCTAGGAGGAAATTCTGCTGCATTCTGGTTCAATAGGAGACTAAAATACTGCACATGGCAGCTGCTCTGGAATTATTTAGCTTATCAATTTTAGCAACATTGCAAAGCCATGTCAAAAATCACCCTTGGAGACCCCACATCACATGTATTATACATAAGGCCAGTTTAACAACATTGCTTTCTTATTGAGTTCTACTGGCCCTATTTAATGGCTTACGGTGCTTGGGCACAATGATTGCCTCTTTTAATGAAATCTGAGGACAGATGCTTCAATTTCTTAGTGGTTAAAGCATTATTTTTTTTATTTATTATCACCACATTTATCAGAATATAAAAAAAAACATGGCTATTGGACAAATGTTTAAATATGACCTATATTTTAAACAAATCCATGACTGCTTTTAATTTATTGCGGAACAGAGAGTCCCAGAGAACACAATGCCAAAACAAAATAAATCAGCAGCTGAAACTTAGAAATTGATAGATTTAATCCATTATTTTTTAATTAATGGATTATCATCTATAAAAGTATTTCTAATAAAGGAGATGTAGGTAAGAGATGAAAGTACAGGTAATGCTTTCTCACACTGCCCTCTGCAGGAGAGAAAAGGAAGTACAAACAAGGCAAGCATAATCAGAAATGAGGGGTAAATAAGTTTCTATACACACAAATAGACACATACATAAAAGGATCAATTCTCTTCTGCTATCACCATAATGTAAATGGCAGAACTGACCTTGCCCAAGGGATGTGGTCCATCAACAGTTCGTCCATCATCATCTGGACCCCAACTATAACAGAAAAGGCTTATTTAGTTATTAAACATTATTTAATTTCAAAATAGAACACGTCTCAACCTTGTTCTCCTCAACATTTGCTTAAACAAACAATCTTTGGACGATTCTACATTAATATCAATAACTCAATAATAACCAAGGTATTCAATGGATTTACAGCAAGCAGATGGACATATTTTACGACTCCCGATATATCTTGAAAAAATAATGATATTATGACTATTTTAAACTATATTATCAACCACTGTGCTGTTTAGAAGAATTACAAAATACAGACATACTGTGCACATTGTTATGGGTATCCTGTATTTATACTGAACTCTCATAGTAAAATACACAGCACACATAATTACGGTAAATACAGTAAATTCACAAGAGCAACTGCCATCCAGAACCTTGTAAAATATTGGACTTGGATGGAATTGTGGGAAATGTAGTGGATTTAGGAGGGTTCCCCCCTCTATCCACTTACTCTTTTATTTCTTATGTTCTGGCTTTAACATCTTCTGTTAACAAATGAAATGATGGTGGACTGGGCGAAAATGATGTGTCAGTGTGTGTGTGTGTGTGTGTGTGTGTGTGAGTGCTGGGCAATATGGGAAAAATCATATATCACGATATGGATTTTTTTTTTAAATCACAATAATGATATATATCATGATATAACACATTTAAGTATGTTTTCAGTTATTCTTCGAAAAATATGACAAAATATTATCATTGCTTACTTTTTTCCAACTTTATTTCAAAGTGACATTAAACCAAACTTTCACAAATGAGAGTTACTACCTTTTAGTGCAGCAATATATATATATATGCATCAAATGAAAACAGACGAGGTAGATGCAGTAGCTAATTTTTTTCAAAAGAACAATGCGTCTCCATTGTTCCGCTCTCAATAATTTAATAACATAAAGCACATCGCAAACCGGCGTGTCTGCACTTGTCCGTCAAATAATGTAAAGCAGCATCATGTCGCAAAACCACATTATGAAGCTTTTTTTTGCAAAGATTACTTTATTATCCCTAATATAAACCGAGTTTATGCAAAGTGACCACGCCAATACATTTCATCATAGCCTACATTATATATTTGCATGAATAATTGATGAAATTACTGTAGAAACGATAGGGATGATAGAAGGTAAGTAGCACAATAGACACTTTTTTTATCATCCCCACAATATTTACCGTCATATCGCACAGCACTAGTGTGTGTGTGTGTGTGTGTGTGTGTGTGTGTGGAATGCCACTGAACATGCTTTACTGCTTATCTAAAACACATTACATGAACTTGAAAGTAATGTACACAGCATCACAGGAAAAGCAAGGAAGGACAAAGTACAGTGTACACAGAGCAGAGTAAATTAACACAGTGTCACTCTTACCTACATAAACTCTTCTATGTAAACAGTGCAATAAGTCTATAATTAACATGACATTTACATTAAAGAAAAAAATCAGAGTATGTTGAGAATGTTTAGGCACAGATTCACCAGAAGGTCCTGCAGGTTAATTCTAGACATATCCCAAAATACTAGTTGGTTTAAATAGATATCAATCTCCTGAGACATTGGGAATGTTTATGAATGCAATTAAAACCACATTCTTTGTTCATTCCATAACTGGAACAAGCTGCCTGGAACATCTGAACCAATAAAACTGGTTTCAACAGAAGCTTCTTTAATGTTTAATTAATTTTGAATTTAAGACTTGTGATCATTGGAATGAAAATTAAGAAAACAAATCCAAAAAAAAAAAAAAAAAAAAAACTTTAAGCCTACTGTCCAAGGAAGGTTTTTTACTTGATTTTGGAGCACAGCTGAAAGGATTTGATTGGATTTGTTGACAAAAGGATTAGTGAGGTCGGGATGTTGGATGATCACCACCCCACCTCAGCCCCAAGTCATCCTCAAATTACTGGATGGAGAGGCATTACTCCAGAGCACATGGGTGGGGTGGGGTTACTAAAAGCTAGTCAAACGAGATTTTTGTTTATTTAAGTAAATCGCTTCTGTTTACTTACAATAAGCCTAGAAGGCTGGGTGCAGCAGCATTAGCAGCTACCTGCTAGCACTAGCCATGGTTAGCGCTAGTAAATGCCGCCCAACAGCGCTACACTGAGGAACCCTGATATACCGATATACTCACCTCTGAACGACGAAAGAGCTAGAGCTGCACTGAGCTAGAGCTTAGTGCAGTTAGCAACAAATGCTAATGCTGCTCCAGCAGTGCTAGTCAGAGTAAGCAGCAGGCTACAGTCCGAAAATAATCACTTCTGAATGGCAAAAAAGCTAGCCTCTGTGCTGGAAAATTAAACTGAAACTTCTGTATAATGCTGTACTTCAGCTGAGTGGCTTTACTGCTCCTTACAACCTGACTTATAAGGCATCCTATTTGAAATCTGTTACATTACTATATTTGAGTTCTCTTTATGGGTTACTTTAAATTGTATTACTAACTAAATACTGATAAACTAATAATTATTTTGATGTAACTAATATTGAGATTAATTGAGAAATGAAAACATGCAGTGCATTTCATACAAGCTGAAAAGTACCTGCAGCTGTAAACATCGTTGACCTGGTAATGTTTATTGAATGCCACTGCCTCCATACTGTCTGTGAGGGGTCCATCCAGAACTCGGATTCCTGCGAAGTAAACTTTGAGCTTAGGACAATCATGGAAAACAAATCACAACATTTCCTACACCAGTTCCATCAGTATTCCACTGGCATTAAAAAAAGTTTACATAGCACAGTTTATAAACATATTAGTTTTAAGTTTGGGAAGACAGAGTGGACACTTAATTCCTTATATTGTTATAAATGTAAACTTAAACGCCCAATATCAACTCAAAAATGAACCTTAATGAACTGTACTTCTGAAACTGCACTCAAACCCCACTGTAGAGAACACAAGATCTCATTACAACATTACATACCTGCCACTCTGCTGCCGTACGCCACTCCCACGGCACAGAAGCTGTTGTTGGACACAGCAGCGATCTCGCCCGCACAGCGGGTTCCGTGGTGGTTATCACTGTGAGCATCAGGGTGCGGCATGGGATCGGGATCATTCGAGTTCAAATCATAACTGCCCTCTGGACACTAAGGAGAAAAAAAAAGAAAAATCAGACAAAAGAGTAGAGTTTGAAGAGTAAGCATCTCAGTCATGCAAACAACATGCTAGATGTGTATCAAGAGTATAATACACACTATATATACAGTCATTTACAGTGATGTCAGTAACTGATGTCAGTCAGTTACTCTAATCTGACCCTTTTTTTCAGTAACGAGTAATCTAACGCGTTACTATTTCCAATCCAGTAATCAGATTAAAGTTACTTATCCAAGTCACTGTGCGTTACTCTCTCTCTCTCTCTCCACCTCACACACACACACACACACACACACACACACACACACACACACACACACACACACACACAAACACACAGACCGCTCCCTTTCCCGTCACCTTTACAATCCTCCCCTGTCTCTCTCTCGCGCTCGGCGTGTCTTTAGTTTCCGCCTGTTCTCATTTTTCCGCCAGTTCTCGGGCTCCCTATCTCTTTATAAAGGCGTTTTTTCCCGGCCGCGTCCCAATTCACTAGCCAGGGCAGCGGTCTGCACAGCCGCAGAGCGCGTATACCGTAAAGACAAGAAAAGTTCTGACGCTTTAAATGAACGCTGTCAAAATTAAATACTTTTCAGTAGTTTACTGGTTTGGGTCCACACTGGACAACGTCTGGGTCCGGACCCGGACCGCAGTCCGCATATATGTGATCCCTGGCCTAGACACGGACACTGTTTTATAAAACCACTCCTTGCTGCCCTGCAGAGAACAACAGGTTCAATCAATCAATCAATCAAGCTTTATTGTCACACAGCCACAGTACAAGTACAGAGACTGGTCAAATTAACCATCAACCTGTCCACAAAAGGGGGGGGGTTACATGACAGGAAGACAGAGAATAGGAAATTAAGAGGGGTACAATGGGAAAGGAGAGGAGAAAAAAAAACAGCATACCCCATACTGTGCTCCTAAGGAAGCACAGTATGGGACCATAAAAAAACCTCAGCACATATGCAATACACAGACAATAGACAGTTCTGGCAACATGTGGGTTAAGGGGTGGTAGAGATAGAGTCCAGTCCAGACAAGCAGCCATCCGGCAACCCGCCATTAATCCGGCGCGCTCACGGACCCGTCTTGCCGCACCTGGGGGGTTCCAAGCAACGAAGGCGTGGGACAGGGAACGGAAGGAGGGGGGGGCTGAAAGATCCTCTGCCGTTCCCAGTCAGAGTCAACATCCAGCAATTTTAGGTAAACAGGGACAGACTTTGTCACAGTGTTCTTCTGGAGGAATTTTATCACTACCAGCCAAGGCCGTGCTGATAGCAGGGAGCCAAAACAAAAATTAAACTTCAGTTCAATGTTAAGATTTACAGTGTTAAATATTTCTGGTCAAGAAAGACTTTCTTTATTTTTCTTTTTTATAAAAACAAGTATTTATGTTAAGTGAAATCAAGAAAGACCATATTTTATTTTTTATTTTAAAAAAAATATATATGTTAAGTTAATTCAAGAGAAATTGTCTTTTATTTTTATAAAAAAAAAACATTTTTTCAGGAAATAGTTCAACTTTAAATGTCTAGAGATACATTGTTGCTGTTAAAAATGCATTTTCCAATAAAGGGAGTATTGGCAAAACTGGTTATAGTTTTTATGTTAAGCCGGCGCCGCGGCGGGAGGTGGTGTCTGCAGCTGCTGAAAGTAATTAATAAAGTAACTTGTACAGTAACTTAGTTACATTTAAAATCAAGTAATCCATAAAGTAACTAAGTTACTTTTTAAAGGAGTAATCAGTAATCAGTAATAAGTAATCGGATTACTTTTTCAAAGTAACTATACCATCACTGGTCATTTAAATATTTTGGGACATCAGCTCAGTCTGGCCTCTGGTTTGCAATATGGGAGATCTGTGAATGCAAATTTTAAACGGCTCACATAATTAGGCTGAATATCCTCCAGCGTGTGCTGCACACCATCATCCACTACAACCACAGTGACGCCCGCTCCTGTGATGTTGTGTTCCCAAACTCCTGTAACATTGATATCCATACCACGCTGCACATCATTGTGCTGTAGAAAAAGAAGAGATAAAGATTAGTGAAATAGATAGCAGGTAAGTGACAATATGACTCCTATTACAAAAGAATAAGAAAGGATAGCGCTTTACCGGTAAAACTGAGTTCACTGTATAGGACACCAACACCATATGGTGACCAGATTATAATGTGGTGGTAGGAGTAGCTAACTAAGTTAAGTAGAGCTAAGCTAAATAAACAAAACTGTAATAAAAAATGCTTTCTTTCAAAGTCACACGAGCGCCGAGTGTTTATCACACATACTCGATTTCTCTCCTGAAAACGGTTTATTTGGGTGAATAAAACGCTTCTCTTTACTTACAGCAAGATTAGATTTCTGAATATCTCCAGCACTAAGGCTGGAGCATTAGCATCAGCAGCTAACTTCTAGCGGGTAACTGAGTAACCCCGAGCGTTCCCGTAAGCCAGGGCAACATTAGATAGTGGTTTAGCCCACGTAGCATGTTATAATGCCCAGACTACAGTCCGATAATACTCAACTCTGAAGACGAAAGATATAGTGCTTAGCGGGTAATGCTAATGCTGCTCCAGCAGTGCTAACCAGGGTTAGCAGCAGGCTACTAATAATGAACATTCACAAACTGAAATGACTGCCACTGAAGCAAGCCATGGCTGCATGGAAACATCCACACTTGTGAGGCATTATCTTGTAAGCGAGGTCAAAATCTTGCCAGCATCTTAAAGGTTCGAGTGAGGCCTGATAGTGGATGCCAGATGGATGGATTATCTCATTTCCAAAGCTGTGCAGGCATTTAAAAAAAATCCCTGTGTCCCGTGAATATACCTTAGGAGGCATAACCACCTACAGTGGACAGAACCGTAGGTGGTAATGATCATGGCTGGTGGTATCTGACTAGAATTGACCATGTAAATCTGCCAGAACATTAAAAACAATGCTTAAATTTGTGTAGCTCTATCTGCCTTTACTGGTGGATGCACAATGATTATTTTCACTACTCACCAAATGCCACTGGCTTGGATATTTTGGATCATTGAAAGTCATGCCTCGCTTGGATCTGCTGAGCACATTCTCCTGTGAGTGCCAGAGCACCTGAGGGTGGGCAGTCAAAGCCTGTTTAGCTGCCCAGTGGTCCCACTGCTCTCCCCCCGCCTCGTCCGGCACATGACAGAACAGGTAGTGGCCCTCCAGCTGGCCAATCTGTCCACGACTCTCCAGTCCAGTTTCCTGGGCCACGCTCTCAGCCAGCTCATCCAGGGAGCCTCCCTGAATATCGGAGTCCCGGTCTAACTGCACCGCCCATGATCTGCCCGGCTCGCAGGCCAGTGAGGCAGGGAGAAGGCCACGAGAGAACAGTGAGTGCAGGGAGGGCAAGGTCAGGAGAAGCAGGGTGATGAAGGGAGGGAAGGGGGGTAATGCCATAGCAAACGGGTTGGACCCTCAACACAGCGGCACCACATTAGACCTATGGCCTGAAAAAGAAAGAGAACAGAAGAATGTAAATGTAGAAAATGTAGTAAATTTAGAAAGCCTACATTGATTAGAGGCGGTGCAAAATTTACTGATGATCAATGGTGGTAGAGAACCATGTCATCTGTTAATGTTAGCCCACTGTGTTATATCAAGTCCAAAGTCAGTGAAGGGTTTTCCCAGAACTTCAGGATTCCCTCTGCTGAACTTTTAATGAAGATGCAGATTTCATTTTCCAGCAGGACTTGGCACACTGCCAAAATTACCAATTGGTCTTTTTTTTTTTTTTTTTTTTTTTTTTTTTAGATGCGCTTGTATACACACAATCACACTATATGGACAAAACACTATAAAATAAAACATTATAAAATATTAGATTTAGTGGGACACTGGTTAAACTGGACATAATCCAGGCCTGATTACTGCAAACCCCATTCAAACCTAACATCACTCAGATACAACTTTTCCAGCAATGTAAAACAGAGCTCAAAGGTTTTAAATAAGCCGCACACTCTGATCACCACAATCAAACAATGAAACAATGAAACAATGAAAAAGTAAGTGAGTGAAAAAAGGTTACAAGGCCATTTCCTTAGCTGTGAAACTGCAGCAAACCACAGAGAGAGCCATTATCTGCAAAT
Source organism: Astyanax mexicanus (assembly GCF_023375975.1). Taxonomy (NCBI): domain Eukaryota; kingdom Metazoa; phylum Chordata; class Actinopteri; order Characiformes; family Acestrorhamphidae; genus Astyanax; species Astyanax mexicanus. The sequence continues at coordinate 40,664,670 of NC_064411.1, forward strand.
GGAAAAAACCTGCAGCAGTGATGAATCTTCAGAGAAGTGGCCGGCCTACCGAAATTCTTCCAAAAGCACAGTGACAAAGGCCCTCCAATGTAACTGAATTAAAGCATTTCTAAAAAGAAGAGTGTGCCAAAATTCCTCTGGAGGGATGCAAAAGACTGACCTTCGGTGTGTTCAAGTGTTTATGGCCATTAAAATTTTCATAAAATTTAGGGGTCAGTTACTTTTTCTCATGTTCAAAAACACTTCAATGTATAAATATCTGAAATCACTTAATTTGACAAATATGTAAAAACAGACTTTTTATTATTCTTATTGTCTTTTTAAGAGCACATTATGCTCTTAAATGATATATTATAAATTATTAAAAATATTCAGACAGTGAAATTGTAATCTAAACATAGACAACAAACCAGCTCAAACAGACAACAAACCAGCTCACTGATTTTAATGCCCTTTGGTCAAGTATATCTAATGAATAAACAAACTGTATACTAAGCTCTCTCAGCAGAAGGTGCAGCAAAAAAAAAATACAGCTTTGTATAATATACACAGCAACATAATTACATATATCTATCTATAAATTCAATAAAATTTGTTATATTATATAGCAATTTACAGATTATGGACATTTTCTTGGGCAGAGAGACATTATTACCATCTTAAACGTCTCACATCGTGGGGATTAGTGTATTAGTGTGTGTTCTGCTGGTACAGGTTGATAAACACACAGCAGTGTTGATGGATTTTTTTTTTTAGATCTCAGTGTCACTGCTGGACTAGAAGAACTACAGGAAGAGTCTTTGACTTTAGTTTGTGGCCTTAAGCACAGGCGTACTTGGGTTCTGCAGCGGGACAATGATCCAAAGAACACAGCAAGTCCATCTTTAAATGGCTCCAGAAACTCTACCCAAAAATGTGTAGCTAAATGTAGATTTTGGAGTAGCCTAGTCAAAGTCTGATTGAGATGTTCTGGCATGATATTAAACAGGCTGTTCATGCTCAAAATCTCTCCAATGTGTATATTTGTGCGGGTTAAAGCTGCATTAACACTGAACACTGAAATGCTGCGCTTTAAAACACAGTGTAAACAGAGCAGAGAAAGCATTTTTTTCATAGCTGTGTTAATTAGTGTTATCTAGTTAACTAATGTATATGGTATTGGGCCTTTACTCAAACTAGTAAATCATTTCACTGCAGCAAAAAAAATTATATAGCTTTGAGAAAATAAAAAAGAGATCACTTAAAAATTAGTTTATTCAATTTTACCTAATTGAAAACCCCTAGAATATAATCAAGATGACATGACACCAAGCTGAACTGCTTGAATTTTTGCACCAGGAGTGGCATAAAGTTACCCAAAAGCAGTGTGTATGACCGGTGGAGGACAAAACAGGATTATTCCACCAAATATTGATACAAACTTGTTTTATTTCGCATTATTTGAGGTCTGAAAGCTCTGCATATTTTTTTTTCAGCCATTTCTCATTTTCGGCAAATAAATGCTCTAAATGACAATATTTTTGTTTGGAATTTGAGAGAAATGTTGTGCGTAGTTTATAGAATAAAACAACGTTTTTAATTTTATTCAAACATATACCTATAAACAGCAAAATCAGAGAAACTGATTCAGAACCTGAAGTGGTCTCTTTTTTTTCGGAACTGTAATTAACGTTATATATTAAATCTTACTTATCTAACATAACTATATAATATAACTGTAGAAAGTGTGTACATTTTTTAAAATACAATGTACGTGTCTGTATCTCTAAAACAAACGTAATATCAACACTTAACATCTTATATACATAATAACACCAATATATATCATGTTATTAGGTTAGCTAAGGTTAACGGTAACTAATTAAGTTAACGTTAATGTTTTAACGCTCAGTAAAAATCTAAATCTATGACAGGCAACCAAACCGCCAACAACACACAGAACAGACCTTACAGAGCGAGCAGCTGAGAGCGGTTTACAGCCCGCAGCTCCGTGTTTCCGTGTTAAAGCCCCGAATCAGTGGTGTAACTCTGACTGATACCGTGTGTTTACAGCCCTGTCAGTGAGTCAGTTAGCTAAATGCCCCGCTGTCACCACGCTAACAGACAACCAGGCTAGCAGGCTAACAGGCTAGCGGGTTAGCTCCCAGCACGGGCACGGACTTTACGGCTTAGCAGGGCGGCTATAAATACGAGCGCTAAAGTGTTAATTCTGTCTTACCTCAAGTCAACTTTCTGTAGAGTTGGGCGACATTAGTCTGGCCATTTCCTCTCAGCCTGTCCGCGGACTCTCTTCATACTAGCTCGGTGTTTCCGCGACGTGATCCTAGTTTGTAGCATCCGGTGTTAGCCGGGGTCCAGGGTGTGTCCCATTCCCGTGCACGCTCCCTACTCCCTACACTCTGCTTCCTCTGAGCCACTGTGAATCAGTCCTTTTAGAACTCAGCCTAACGCCCTTAAATTTACATTATCAGCAAAGGAACTGCTATAAGTGATTCAATAGTTGCTCAAATTACAATATACACGTTTAAGTTACAACTTAAAACGATCCAGTATATACAAAAAATGATTTAGTATTTAGTAAAAAAACGTATCTACTAAAAGTAATCCAATTAAACTACTTTAAACGATTCAATATCTACTTTAAATGATTCAGCATTAAGCGTAATTCATTCTCAACGATAAACGACTTTATTGAATTAGAAACTGTAAAAAAAATATTTACTTTTAATAAGAAAATATTCTGTATCCACTAAAAGTAGTCCAGTAACTTACTACTTCAATTATTTTAATAATAAAAAAATCAGTATCTATTACAAAAATATTCACTACTATAACTGATTCAGTATTAATTAGATATGACTCACTAACTACCATGAATGAATCAGTATCTATTAAATATGATTCAAAAACTAATTTAATAAAAAAAATAATTTAAAAAATCCATTAACCATTTTTTATGATTCGGTATCTATTAAAAAGTGATTCAATATCTGTTAGATATGACCCAACAACTACCATAAACAAATCAGTATCTAATTTAATTTAAAAAACTAATTTAAATAATCCAGTAACCACTTTTTTCTATCTATTAAAAAAAGATTCCTTACTATAATTGATTCAGTTTCTATTAGATCTATTTTAATAACTATCATTCAGTAAATAAATAATAAAAATATCAGTATTTATTAGATTTTCTGATATATAAACTCCTAGAACTGATTCTGTACCTGCAATAACTGATCAATAGCTGCTATAAAAGATTCAGTAACTGTCATAAAACACAGTTACTACTTTAATTTAATTCAGCATCTGTTATAAATAACACAGCATCTACTATAAACTGCATTTTAAAGCACTTATTTTGAAACAGCACGTCTTCACTATGCTAGCGCGAGCGTGCTTTTTTAAAGGTGCCCTGCATAGGTTGCATTATACATTTGGAACATCGCCAACTTTCCAGTTGATTTACCTGCATGGAACAGCAGAGTGCGCTGTGCGGTTTCCTAACTTTAGTCCTGTGAGTGGAACTATAACCCACCTGCTCTGAGTGATGCGGTGTTTTCTCTTCTGTGAGGTGGGTAATTATTATTTACCATAGTGGTTTTAGTTCCAAATAGGGGTTTAGAAAAGTAGTATGCCCTCAATACAGAGAGGAATACATTCATATGATGTCTTGGGGCATTTTATTCTTTCAAAAAAAAAAAAAAAAGAAGAAAAAAAAGACACCTTTTGGGCACTTCTAGCCAATGGGGAGTGAGCTCTGTCATTATCAGGGTATCTCTCTCAGCTGCGCAGCTCAAAAAAAGCAACTGCAAGAACTGCCTGTAAAGCCTTCAGCCGCCTCCCACTCCCCAGGTTATAACAGCGTTATTTAACTCTTACCATTTGGTACCATTTTCCAATTTTCTAGTTTTTTTTTTATTTCACAATGAAAAATGAAAAAAAAAAAAAAACTTCTTTCAATTTTCTGATTTTCCCCCCATCTTGTAACAAAAGAAAGTTGTATTATACCATCACATTTTGTTACAAGATGCAAAAATGGAAAGATCTAAAAAAAAAAAATCTTATTCTTCATCAAAGTAAATGGAAAAAAAATGAAATAATGAAGTGTTATACCTAATTTTATATGTTCAAATTTAGCCTGAAACAGTCAGAAAATGTAACTGATCAACGTTACACTGACCGGAAAAAAGTAGAAAATATAAAACGTTTATTTAACTATAAATATTACGAATTTAGCGCCATTTACCCCCTTTGGCCGCTAGATGCCGCTGTAAGGCAGGTTTTTCACTTACCTCTGACGGAATGTGGGGCTGTCGGGTTTATACGATACTCCTGATTTTATCCAGCCGTTTTAAAGGTGTATATAACATATTAGGCTACACTGTAAAAAAAAAGCTGTTTTACCAGCTGTCCCCAGTATATTTAACAGTATTTTCCCTGTTTTTTCTTTTTGAAAGATACAGTATATTAAAATGTCAGGAATACAGTGTTTTTCGAAAGGTGTTATGAAGGTTTAACGAAAAGAAAAATCAGTATGTAAGTAAATTCATTATGTCTTTTAAACAGCTTTAGGTTCACAACTGTAACAAAAATAACCGTATAACTGATTGTTATAATATGTTTAAATGCATAAGCATACGTTTCTGTTATTTTACATATGCAGTAAATAATGTCAGGAAAAAACAAGGTACCAGAAAATGTCTGCTTTTTTTTTTCTTCGTATTTTTATTATCTCCTCTGCTGCTAGAAATTACTAGTAAGGGTCTAAGGGTATTGTTGTGTTTTTTTTTTTGTATGTTCTGTGATATGTTTAATGAGGTTGGCTGGATATTTCTGGGTTTTTAGTAGTTGCTGTCATAATTAACTATAAACTATATTGAGATAGCCAGTCAGAATGCATTACTTGCATTGAAATCTCGTAAAGGACACTTGGAGAAGCTGCCTGTTCACTCTCTACTCCACTTAATAATTTCCAAGTAACAGGAATTAAACCTAAATTCTGCATGTTTAAAGGACATGAACTGTTTGATTTGTATTCAGGAAAATATTGATTTTAAGATAAAGTTCAGAAAAGAGCCAATTTTATGATTTTACTTATATTCATTATATTTTGACACTATTTTTCTATACTTTTTTTTTTTTAGAATTACAATTATGACTTCCAGTAAAGAATGACAAAAGCTCTTTATTTAAGGCTTGAATAGAAATCCTTAAGATTTAGGGGTGTAATGTCATGCAGAATATTGACAAAAAATCTGGTCTGTTAAGGGGTTTTTAATCTACATATAGGAAAATTCTATGTTATATGTTCTATGTTCTATGTCTAAGGCTCAAGAAATGTAACATTGTACACAACTGGTCATAATGTTTTGGCTCTGACATACTGCTTTGTAATGGATTGTACATGTTTTTTTGCTTGTCTTTAGGCAGATTTCAGCAGCTGAAGCAGTGGAGCTGCTGGAGGAGAATAGGGGAATGGAAAAATGAAACAGTAAGGTAAATGCTGGATGAGGCCTGTGGTTCTGTGCTGAAGGACGGGCTGAGTGATTCTGCAGCTCCGGGCTCAGCTCAGCTTTATATCCTTAACGTCTTGAGTCACGATGATCTTCTGACTTCACAGCTATGTGCCCTGCAGCGTCGGAGAGATCTGATCAGGTCTTTTGTGGAGGATTGGATCACAGCCACCGAAAGGTACGTCCAGAACTTTCAGGTGCGTTTGAAGTGCTTTGTTTTTGCAGCAGTACAGAAATGAAGGACGGAAGCCTGGCAACTGCAAACGCTGGGTTCTCACTTACATGTGAGAGGAGTCCCGTATCATTTCAGAAAATGACTTTCACACACTGTTCTTTACTCTACTCTCTCTTTAGCTGGAATGTGTCTTTTCAGCCTTTTCACTGTTGCCAATAGAGGAAACAATAGGAGAACCATCCATCACCGGCCGAGAACCGCTCGGGGCCTTCACAGGTGAGGCCTAAAGAGAAGAAAAAATAATGGGTGATGCCAGCGCTGTAGAAGCCAGAGGAGCAAGAACTTTCATTTACTCTCCCCGTCCACCCATTACTGCTGTACTTCTCTACAATCTCTTCAGCACTTCCAGGCGTTTCAGATAGCAGCTGCAGCAGGTGAGGAATGGGCGGAATATGGCCTCTGTTCACCTTCCTCCTCCACCATGCACCCCTGTGGTCTGAGAGGATAATATATACCTACAGTCAAAAAGAGCTGCTGAGGTGTAAATACAGTATACGCCAAACCACTCTTCAGGTAATAGACAGAACTCTAAAACTCAGCTCGCTGGTGTAACTAAATAATTTTAAACTTTTAATTTCTAACCGTTTTTAGACAGCCTCTAACTGTTTTAGTTGCGTATTTACTCCTTTAGTCCTTTTATTGGTCTAATTTTCTAATGTTGTATCTTTTAACTTTTTTATTTTTTTTTTATGTATTTTATTTATTTCAATATTTTATTTATTTTATTACCTGTTTACTTTTGGTCTTTTACCCTTTTATTTTAATTTATTTAATTTATTCTACCTTCTGTTTTACCCTTTAAAGTATATTTTTATATACTTTCTTAACAATCTTGATGTTATTTTAGCTACTTAATTTTTCCTCTACTTCATTAGTCCTCTATTTCTTTATTTGTGTTTATATATTTTATTCATTTATTTTATTGCTTTACATTTCAGCCTCTCTACTTATCCTTTTGTTCTGAATTATTTTATTTCTTCTTAAATACATTTTATATTGTATGCTTGTTTTTCTAATGCTCTTACTAGGGCTGCAACTGATGATTTTTTTGATAGTCGACTAATGATTTTTTTTTTCGATTAGTCAATTAGTCGATTAGTCAACGTTATTTCTGCCATGTTCTTCATCTCTAAAATGATAGAAACAGCTGAACATGAGATTTAAAAGGCATTTAAATGTCTGGATGTTGTTTAAATTTGGAAAATACTGATATTTAGTGAGTAAATATGTAATCTGTTGTGTTTGGACACTTTTGGAGACACAAACTATGTGTCAGTGATCCATTTACCCATCTCCCTTTGCATTACCGTTACAAAGTCTTCTGTTTTACCTTTAAAGTGTATTTTTATGTACTTTCTTTATTATCTTGATGTTATTTTAGCTACTTAATTTTTCCTCTTCTTCATTAGTCGTCCATTTCTGTACTGTTACAAATGAATTATTGACAATGAAATTTGTAGTCGTCAAATTTCTAATTGTTGCAACCCTAGCTCTTACCATTTAATTTTTATTGATTTGTTTATTAAGATCCTCATAATACCTCATTTTTTATCATCAATCATTTTTTAGTCCCTTTAAGTTGTAAATGCTGAATTGGAAATTATGGTTAGCCTTAATGTATTACCAAGTGAAAATAAAGGTTGATTGATTAATTGATTGATTGATCGATTGATTGATCGATTGAACTCGACATGCAGTTACAGTTTGTATCAGGTGTTTATGTAAATTATTACAGGTGTGGTCTGTGTAGATACTGGGTCTTGCCACAAGAAGGCGTAAAAGTGCTTCCCTCGCCGGCCTGTGAAAAGACGCCTCTCAGAGGAGGTAGTGTACCTCTTAATGAGAGATTAATGACTACTAGATATTGTATGTTTTTATAATGCAATCTAAAACATTTTGCCATGTTTAAGACTTTGAGAGAGGAAGTAATCATTAAAAAGAAGAAGCAGAATGATGGTCATTTCAACAAATTTCCTTTCATCTGTAGGCCTCCCCTCAGCTATAGGCCTTCCCACTTCTTTTACCTGCCTAGAAAACTGGTGAACCAGAGACAGTGTCACGGGCACCCAAGACTTACAGAATCTGCTGCTTAATGCATTGGTGCCAGATGCCTCAAGAACCCATCAGAAGTCCTGTGGAGTCCACGCTTCAACAGGTCAGAGCTGTTTTGACAGTACATAGGGGGCCTATACAATTTTTGGCCGGTGGTTTTTATTATTATGGCTGATTGGTGCATACAGCGATAATACAACATGATTATTTTTTTATCCCAATCCCCAAAGAAATCTCACAGTCTATCAAACAGCTATACTGTGATGGATGATCGTGCCTCTACAGATGGGTTATTGATTGCTAATTCATCTGCAGTCCACGCAGTCCACACTTTAATCTTTCTCAAACTCAGCAGGGAAATGCAATGTTGACGAGTCACACTTCAGGGTAAGTCAGGGTAAGTCATGAGTTTGTGTTTGTTCCAGAGTTGTTGTTTTTTTTTCTTGCAGAAGCTGAAATAAATTGTTGTTTTGAGTTTCACTGGCTTTACTTGACGAAAAGTGAAGTTTTAGCAGTTTATACGTTCAACCACCAAGAAATAAGTCAAAATAATATGCAGGGGTGAATTCTCTTATTTTACACACATCTAAGGACAGGTCAGAACTGCATCAGGCCAGTCCAGGTGGTTTTCCATTGTCTTGTGGAAAATGCATGGACGTCCCTCGAAAAGATCTTGAAGGCAGCATATGCTGCTCTAAGATCTCAATATACTTTCTGCATCAATTCTGCAATCACTAGGCAGTCAGTGTGTTTCTAGTGTGTGATATATCCATCCTAGATGCCTCAGAGGCTAGGGAATCTGATTCCATTTCTGGACATGGTTAATATATAAGGCTTCTGTTTTTTGCATGCATTTTCTTATGCATTTGTTGACAAACTAGAGTTCCTTTGCACATTTTTACAGCTGAAAAACAGAAAAAAAGTAGTTTCTCTGCTTTTACTATCTATAGGAGTAAAATGAACACCGTTGTTTTATTTTTATAATCTCTGAAATATAATTAAAAATCAGGGTTATTCCACCAAATGTTGATTTCTGAACTAAATTTAAGTATAAGTATTGTTGTTTCTAAATGAATATGAACTTGCTTTCTTTGCATTATTTGAAGTCTGAAAGCCGTGCATCATCTTTTTTTTTTTTTTTTTTAGCAATTTTGCCATTTTTACATTTTCTGCAAATAAATGCTCTAAATGACAATCATTTTATTTGGAATGTGGAAAATTATGTTTTTACTTGAACATAGAACTATAAACAGTAAAATCAGATTTTTTTAAGTGGCTTGTTTTTTAGCATTATATATTAAAGGCATGAGCATAAAAAAAACAATAAAAATGAATATCCTTGAAAAGTTATTTTCATGTAATTATTTTAGTAATTCAGTTCAAAATGTTAAACTCATATATTACAAAGATTATAATATAATATATATTATATAGTATTACACCCAGAGTGATCTATTTTAAGCGTTTATTTCATTTATTGTTGATGATTATGGCTTACAGCCAATAAAAACCCCAAAATTCTGTGTCTCAGAAAAATAGAATATTATAGAAGACCAATTGGTACTTTTGGCAGTGTGGGCAGTGTGCCAAGTCCTGCTGGAAAATGAAATCTGCATCTCTATGAAAGTTGTCTGCAGAGGGAAGCATGAAGTGATGTAAGATCTTGTGGGAAAACACTACACTGACTTGACTAGATTTGATATAACCCAGTGGATCAACACCGGCAGATGACATGTCTCTCCAAACCATCACTGATTGGTGGAAACTTCACACTAGACCTCAAGCAGCTTGGACTGTGTCTCTCCACTCTTCCTCCAGAATCTGGTCACTTAATTTACACATGAAATGCAAAATTTACTGATGATCAGTGATGGTTTGGAGAGACATGTCATCTGCTGGTGTTGATCCACTGTGTTCTATTAAGTCCGAAGTCAGGCTACAAAATGATACAGACTGTAGGTTGTTTTGTGGATCTATATGTTGGGATTTGACACCCTTCTTATGTCACCATGTTGCAACATAGTCTGTAAGTATATTATTAGATTACTGCACTGTGTCCTCCATCTGAAATCTTCCTCCGGGCCATATGGTGGCCCTAGACTATAATCCCTGCTTGATATGATACAGTAGGTCTATGTGGAGACGAGCTTTACACACCTGTTCCGTAAAACGTGTGTGAGTGTGTGTTTATGTGTACACCTCAGGAAAAAAAATACCTGATGTAATCTGCATTTTTATTGGATGATATTAAAAATAAATAATTGTATATGTTGCAAATGTTTGGCTGCATTTGCATCTGATTATGGGCCAAGCTGATATTAGCCTCTTACTGCAGTATTGGTTATCGGCTCAGACAGTAATTCCTCTTAAAGTCTATGCAGACTATACTGTACAACAATTGCAAAGCCAGTGCACTTATGAACTACATATAAATCTCAGCCTCTGAGTGTGACCTCTATATGCTTGGTGTCTTAATGCGTAATATATATATATATATATATATATATATATATATTGAATAATTTATGTATAGGATTTTGCCAACAACCATAAGAACATACATAATAAGAAACAAACATACTGACCTGCACCTTTCTCAAGAACATTACAAAAAACCCTAAAAAAGCAGAGTTGATGACAGATAGGCAGACAGACAGATATTTATTTATTTATTAAATAAAATGAGTAATGCTATAGCATAACCATTTTTGCCTCCATAAAGAACTCCATACTCTCATTATCAACCATTGCACATATTCCACTTAGTGCTGCTCTCCTACGTCACTCATATATGCTGCTATGAATACAGATTATACCCCTAAGCTGATTTCACACAGCCAGCACAGTGGGGTCAGACTTATACTGTGTGCTATATTCTGAAGTCTATATTGAATGGAGCTTTTTAAAAATAAGCAAAATGTCTTAATTTCTTAGTTTTTAACAAAATGACATATTAAACCCACAGGATAATAAACTGAAGTCGTGTGATAATATATTAAGGCCTCATTTGAAGTTTCTAGTGGCCCAAAAACTAGACTACAAAGGAAATATATTTATATATCTTGTTTTTATGTCACTAGAGGCTTCAATTGGAGCATTAATACGCTTCAATTGGAACCTCTCAGCAGTCCTGATGAGAGCCAGTTTCATCATAACATTTTTGATGGTCTTTGTGACTGCACTTAAGGTTTTTAATTAGGTTGTTTTTAGAAATGCTTTAGAAACCATAAACAGGCAGTTACAACACATACATATAAATGATAAAAGTGGCCTGTTTTGTTTTTCAAATAGTGATTCCACATTCATTTATACTGTTAAAGCTCAGATTTTACTAGATGCTTATCTTACGTTGTGTTCCATCAGTGAGCAGTCATTATATTAAAATATCTGTTAATAACGTATCTATTATTTATTTTTACTTAAACCCAGATTAATCATTTTTCCAATAATCATAACATAGTGTATAGTAACATGAAATAACTAAACTGTCATATTATTATTTTATTAGATATGTTAATACTGACTGATGGAAAAAAACAAAGTAGGATACTTTTTATGTGTTGCAACTACTTATTGATGGTTTATAAAGTATCTACAACATTCATAGACTCCCTCATAAACTATTTATAGACCCTTTATAAGGGAGGCCTATGTTAAAGTGGTACCTAAAAAAAGAAAGAATAACAGATTTTTCCAAAAAGGGTAAAATGATTAATATATGCTTTTTTTTCTTTTAAAGGGTCTCAAAAAAACATCTGATGGCCTCAATATACTAAACAACACAACCATATAAACCACACCTGCACTGAGCCTAGATGGAATGTGATATTATCTGGTGGCCTCAATCCAATATCTAGCTGCCTCTATATATTACCCACGAGACTCAATAAATACTCTTTAATAAGTGTAGTTAGGGTGGCATTAACTTGCCAATCTCTGAGCTACTTAAGAATCAAACAGATGACAGTTTGTTTGCAAATCCACTTTTATTTAAGTTCATTTATATATTTTCATTAGATTTTTTTTTTCCATAACAGCAAGAATGAAATCAAGCATTAAAAGCCACTTTCAGGTCTTTGTAATGTAGCGTTGTGATCCCATAATGTCCTGCGGCCTCAGTTTTGAGAGATTGACCTATGTGTTAACTGGATTGGCAGGAGACCGCTCCTTGTTGCTCTAATGGTGCCATCCGTACCTTCCTATGTTAAGGTTAGATGCTTGTGAATCCATTGAAAAGAGAAACTGTTTATGGCTTAAGACTGTAGCGTCAGTAGTCCGACCGCAGGCCATTAATGTGAGCGGATCAGATGTGAGGCTAAATTACAAAAACCTTCAATTGTGTTTTTTTTATTCTCAGAAAGCACTAAATAATGAAATTAGCAGAAAAGAACTGCAGCGTAGGACAGAATACATTATTTATCACTACAAGCAGAAACAAACCATAAGTTGGAGATTACAATGTGTTATAAACTCAAATGTGCACTTGTAGCCCATGAAGAAAAGAAAAATAAACAGAGGACTTCCCCTTGTGGCCGTTCGGCGAAGGCCCAGCAGTCGAGTCGCAAAAGACGAGCAGGAAATGCGTAAGCACAATTAACTTTGGTAACACATAATCCGTTTGGCGACTCAGCGCGACTGCAAATTAAAAAAACCTTGCCCGAAACTTAATACCACAGGTATCCGTGTTTTCTGAGCGCCAAAGAATTTGGTTTGTTGATCCATCATCTACGTAAAATACAACGTATGAAAAGAAAAGAAAACTTACTTATAGCTATGACGTACACTTGTAGAAGTTGTTGCCGGTTGTTCGAAAGTTGACGCGAGCCAGGAGCACAACGAAAGCTCCGCAAGACCTCAACAAAAACTCTGCGGGAGCTCGACGAAAGTTTAGTGAGAGCTTGGCAAAAACTTAGTGAGAGTTTGACGAAAGCTCAGTGAGAGCTCAACAAAAGCTCAGTGAGAGCTCGGTGAAAGCTCCCGAAGAGCCTGTAAGAGCTTGGTGAAAGCTCAGTGAAAGCTCGGAGAGAGCTCGGCAAAAGCTCACCAAGAGCTCAACAGAAGAGCGAGCTTTCGCAGAGCTCTCTCCGAGCTCAGTGAAAACTCTGCAAGACCTCTGTAAAAGCTCCACAAGAGCTCGACTACAGCTCTGTGAGAGCTCAGCAAATGCTCAGTGAGAGCTTTGCGAGAGCTCGCTCAGAGTTCTGCGAGAGCTCAGTCTCTCAGTGTTCTGTAAGAACCCTGTAAGAGCTTCTGTCTGGGTGAGTGTAGTGTGGTTTTCACTAGTTTGTTATTTTTTCCTTATCAAACACAGTACATTCAATGAGCGAAAGTTTGCGAAAGTTCGACCAAAGCTCTACGAGAGTTTTGAGAGTGCACTGGCTGATGTTCTGCAAGAGCTTTGCGAGAGCTTCGTGAGAGCTCCAACCTCTACAAGTGTACTCTCTTTTACCTATTTTTCTTCTCTTTAATAAAACAACTTTTTGTTTTTTTTGCACTTTTTTAAAATCCGTTACATTAATATTACAATGTATACTGTAAATAAGTTTCGCTGTATAACATGTTTTATTCTGTATTACTCTGTGAAGTTTTCTCGTGGTATATGTTGTTTTTGTTTTTCCTTTAACATGCAATCCTCAGCGGATGAAGGAAAGAAACAAGACGTGTGTTATCGTTGTTGTTGGACCTGTTGGGAAAGGGGGAGGCCGGGGGGGGGGGGGGGGGCGGCGCCTGTGTGAAAGGTGCCGGACTCGGCCTTGTGTTTCCCTTAGGACCTTTCCTCTCTGGAGGTGCAAGGTTTGCCTCCGCCCAAAAGATTTTCCTGGCAAGCTACGAGCCGCTGACAAAAAAAGCAAAGCGACGTTTTTTTTTATTGTCATTTTTTGTTGGTTTTTCTGAGAGAATCTCAGAATCTCCATCACGTTTCTCGCAAGCAGTTTTGTTCAGCCTGACCTTTTTTTCTTTAATATCGTTAACAAAATTCCTCATATTTATAGACATTTTTATTCAAAATAAGATCTCAATATTATACACGATTCTTTCTTTTTTGACTATGTACAGAAGTGCAAAAAAAGTCAACCTTCTTCCTCTTTACGCCCTCGCGGTGTGGCGCACCGCTATACGTGTTTTTGTGGGATTTTTTAATTATTTTTTTTATCGTCTAGCGTGGCCCAAACACCTGACCTGATCTCCTCCAACACTCCATCCCATCACACTGCCCCCTATTGAGTGATCATATATATATATATATATATATATATATATATATATATATATATATATATATATATATATATATTTATATTTATATATATTTATATATATGCAGTTCTTTTTCTTTCTTTTTTTCCTTTAACAAGGCCTGACTTCCAGGGAGATTGGAAATATTCAAACAATAGTTACTATTTTAAATGAATACAGTAGAAAACAACGTTAACATCTAAGAACTATACTCTCTCTCTCTGTTTTTTTTTTTCTAATTCAAATGACTAATTACAAACCAGAAGATCGTTAAAATATTATTCCAATATTAGATGTAGTTGATAGTTGATGCCACGGTAGCAGCAACTCAAGTTTCGTCTCTTGGCAACTATATATTTCCTCGTTGTTGTAAGATATTCATATAAAAGATGTTCATTTGAAGAATTCAAATAAAGAACCAAAAAAAGTAATAATAATAATAATAATAATAACAATAAACAAAATTCTTACATTTCACTAAAAAATAAAAATCATTTAGTTTTACATTTGTACTACTAATAATCAAATCAGCACTACATACACACATTTTAAAACTGAGTATGGTATGAAGAACACAAAAGAAAAAAAAGGAAAACGAACAAAAAAAACACGTTATTTCTATAGTATACTACAAAAGTTATCTTTAAATCTTCGACTTCGACTTCGATCTTCGACTCGACAAACGAAACGAAATACTAAAACAGTATCCAAGCTTAGTTATGTGACAAAACCATTCCTATACAAAAAATATGAAATAAACAAATAAAATGGTGTAATCAAAAACAATCAACAAACGACTAGGGGATTGAACACTGGTAGGAAAAAAAATAAAATAAAACGTTAACAGCCGTTAAAAGCAAAAAAACAAACATGTCTGAATGGCGCTGAGAGTTCGTGTGGACTAAGGCGGTTTGCTGTTAAACAACACAATCATTAAATCATGCCCTTGTCAGATGTGCTCTACTACAGAACAGCGCTCATCAGCCGCCCCGCGGAACGCCCACGGACTCGGAGCGCGCCGCAGAGTGGATCGGGTCCGTCCGATAGCGCGCTGTTTATCCGGCTCTTTCCGCGAGGCTGCAGTGACCTCAGCCCTCATCGTCCACCCACGCGGGGCAGCGCAGGAAAAAAAAAAACACCCACAGCCCTGATCGGAAAAAAAAATATGAAATAAAAAAGCTTGAAAAATAAAATAAACACTGGGTTTTCTTTACAAAACAAAAGAAAAACAACAACATCTCATCTAATCCTTTCCGTCTTTTTCCCTCCACCTTCTTTTTTTCATTCAGCTCTAATCCTAATCTAGAAACAGCAAAACAACAGCTCAATAAGAACAATAAAAATGTTGAATTAAAATAAGCAGAATGGATTTAAATGGTTTAGAGATTAGACAAGTTGCTACTGTCTAAAAACACACATTGCCCACCATATTGAAGTCTTTGCTAATTTGGAAACTCAGTAGAATAGTGGTGAAACGCTTTACTGAAGGACCGTGGTTACAAGGCTACATACGCTGTTCGTAGCAATTGATGTATTGATGAATTTACCAGCCTAAACCGTAAGTTTTTTATTTTGTTATTATTTCTATTGCAGAATTAATTGTGATTATTATTCTTATAGTAACCCTTTGGCTTTTTTCTGTAGAAACTATGGATCTATCATCAGATATTATGGAAACATGCTGTTTAAGTTTAAGCAGTGGCAGCTGTAGTCAGCAGAGCTTCAGCCAGTATTTTCTTATTTGAACTGTGCGGTACGTCACCTCCGAATCTGCCCAATGCCATTCCGTTGGCAGGTGTAGACAGCAGCAAACAAACAGTGTGCTGCTGCCATGGAAATGGGTGAGCCAGCTATTTTTCTGCTGAACAGGTAATCACTGATCTTCAGTACGTTTGCTGACCATAACTGGGTAATTTATCATCACCAATAGAGTAGTAGGGACATATATTTTGGACACTGAAATGTTTATATTCTCTGCTTAGCTACAGGGTAACTGTGTGTTAATCTGGCAACCCACGTGAGCTTTGTCTCTGGGAAGGGGCAGGTGAGGCAGAAAACTCTGTCAAATGTGAGGAACTGGACTTCTGTAGTCGTTTTACACACTCATTGTCTCACATTTATTACGTATTACTGTTCATTTAAGTAAATAGAAATAAAGGCTTATTCTAAAAAGCATCAAACTCGACTGAACTGATCGTCTAATGTAACCAATAAACTTGTGCTCATTGGCTGGAACACTGATACATCTCATAGGACAGATGCCATTTCATATGAGTCTTATGTTGCTATAATAGAGAATAAATATTCTAACATCTGTAATTGGTGCTAATGCTAATTGTCACATGAAACTGTTTTCAATTACTTAATATAATCATGTCATTATAGTCAGTTTTGACAAGTTATGGCTACCTAACGCTTCCATGAACAAAGATCACCTTATGAACTGTTAAGCACAAGGTTGTGTTGCAGCCAATTCTGGACAAATTTAGCAAATATCTCTCCATCTGACTGTCAAATACGTATGTAAGTGTTGTGTATCCCTACAGTCATCTTCAGTAAAGCGTTATTTATAACAGTGTAAGTGTTTTATAGCCCTCTCTGCAACACAATACTGTGAGTTTTCTGCTTTCTTTCTTAATTTCACCTTAAAAATCAAACTCCCTGCCTCGTTAGTATGGGATTTTTTTTTTTGAGAAAACAAAAGAAATGCTGAAATAGGACAGAAAACAGAGCGAGTGCCTCAAAGCTTAAGGGAGCAAAAACAAAAAAAGAGCATTTTCCCCCCTTTTTTTGTATAGACACCATTTTGTTTAGTTTTTGGCGATTATTATTTCCGTTGATCTTGAGGGGAGGAGGTAGGGCAAGTAACAAACGTTCAGTACTACTAAACCCAAGACAAACTCGAAATACTGAAACGAGAACCAGAATATTGAGAGAATAATGAAAGAAAAGAAATAATCGAATAAGACATCACATTAGAGACTTAAAGGCATTAATAATACAAACACGTAACACTCCTACAATAATAACTCTAACGTATCTTTTTGGATGCAAGTACTGTCTATGGCACTTGATGTGGAGTCGGCAACATGAAGGTTGAAAGCTTCAATGTGCTTTGAAAGGAACACTGCTGTGTCTTAAAACTAGAACATTCATTGTTGTCAGTTTTGCGAGTGTCCTCTGTCCCACCCCACAAACCCCCCCCACCCCAAACCCCACCCTTGCTTCCGCTGCCGCCTCGTTTTACAATCAAGTTCTAGAAAATATCGGCTTACAAATGGAACACTGCATGCACAACACCTAGTCTTAATAATGACATTCGTTTTTCGATTTTTCGCTTCCTTTTACATTTTTTTTTTATACAAGGTGCACCGTAGTTTGTAAACCATAAAAGAAACGAAAAATAAAATAAAATCAAATAAAATAGAGGTTTCCCCCCAGTCGAACCATTCGCCCTAAAATTAATCCAAAAAAAAAGGAAAAAAGAGAGTATTTCCTCATTTGATGTACTAAAAAAACATCACACAAGACACCACCACACATCACACCTTTTTCTGCTCATTGAAATGGTTCTGGCATGCTTTTCTTTAACCATCCATAGACAAAAAAAGGCAGACAGTGATGTTCTTTTGTTGTTGTTGATTTTTTGTTGTTTTTGTTTTTTTGTCTGTTTTTTTTCTCCTCGTCCAGTTTACCAAAATGAACTTTTAGAAAGAGTTTTTTTTTTCTCAAGACTCCGACTGAACTATATCAAATCTCCGTAACAGTGTTAGCATGCGTGGTTATCCGTCATTCCGGGGAATGGTGACAGGGTATCTTTATCTTCTATCTTTTGCTCTGGTCGGTGTATAAAGGGTGGCTCCACAATTTGGACGGCACACAAGCACACTTCCATGTGATCTGAAAGGAAAGAAACATCAAGAAAAAAAAACAATTACATTTTCTGTCTTTGCTTATTCTAGAAACTTTATTTCCCATGATACAGCTGCCTCTGTCATATCCTCAGCTCCTACCACTCACTATCTAACTGTGTTATTAGACGGTTTCAGTGTTTCCAGTCACCTGATAACTAAAATCACGTTTCCCTCATTAGTCTGTATACATGTGTATAGATACCCCACTGTTTGCACCTTAACTTTGCAAAGTATTGCCAACACAACTCTGCTGTTATTTTATCTGTTCTTTATATGGTACACTTTAAGCAACAATAGTAAGGAACAAGGGTGTCTTTTGTACTTCAGCAGAGTGGCTTTACTGCTCCTTACAACCTGACTGGTAAAACTCAAACATAAACTGCACTGGATTATAAAGTGAAAATTAAAGAATTTTAAGTGCGCTGTATAGTGCAATGTTAGACCATAAATGCAAAACTTTAAGTGCAAATAGCCCAATTTAAGTCCAATTTAATCTGAATATAACTATGCATTTTCATTGTATTCTTTATGTGAGTTCATACAGAGCAATTGTCTATAATGTCACATTCATATCATTTAATATTTACTGTATATTTTAAAATATTTTGTAAATATATATCAAGATATTGTGGTGTAAAATGCCTTTCGAATATTGGAATTTTTAAATTTTTTGTTCTAAATATTTAAAAATTACTTATTTTCAACAGTTTTTATTTAGTTTGTTGAAGAACTAATTTTGTCAAAGTTTTTTTTACTTTTATTGTTCATATAAAGGTGTTTTCATTGTTGGCCTGGTTTGTATAATTCGGGATTATTTTTTTCTGGATATTCAAATTATTGTGTGCACTGTATTGAATTTAATGTATTTTGTTTATATTTACTTTTATTAAATAATAACATTTTCATCAGATTTTGACTTTTAACTTTGAGAGTAAAACAGAGTGAATATCCCCACATCAGGGTGATTCTCACGAAGACCTTCACATTAACATAAAAAAGTTTTTCACCTCATTGCAGCATTTTTTCAAGTTGAGAGGCTAAAATAGAATGTATATTTTACTATATTGATTATTTTTTCATATATTTTTTTTTAAATAGAATTTTATTATCATTTGAATCTGATATGATCCAGAATAATTCTCATTACCGTTACAGTAAATGACGAAGCTAGATCAACGGTTCAAAACTTTTTTTGATGATTAATTTCATATTTCCACAACAAATTCCATCAACTTAACAGCACAGTCCTTGACAATTACTTTGATCTTTTTTATTTATTTATTTATAGTTAAGCAACTCTCATTACCGATACAACATTTGTAAAATATCTTTTAATTTTTTAATTAATGGAAATTATTTTAGAATATGTTTGATCAAAAACTCATGTGGACAACAGGTGAGGGATATACTATAATAAAATGAAGAAAAGTTATGATAAGATATGAAACATTTAAAAAAAATTAACATTTTAGATCCATAACGGTAATGAGAACACAATTAAACGGTAATGAGAATAAATGTAACGGTAATGAAACTTAGTTAACCCTTGTGTGGTGTTCGGGTCTGTGGGACCCGTTTTCATTTTTCATCAAATGAAACAGAAAAAATATTTTTTCTAACTCAAACTCATTGGCATTGGCTCATTTTTTTGTGAAAAACATACATAAAAACACATTTTTGATAAACACACACTGTACACACATTTACATTTGTAAATTTGAAACTAAACAAATTTTCTTCTCATATCTTGAGTTTAATTCATTTTCTTTTACATTTTATTAAAAAACTAATAAAAAAGAGTAGCACTTTTTGAAAGAAATGTAACATAAGAAAGGAAAAGGGCAAATATTAACCATGTAAGCTGTTTATATTGCTTGCAATTTAGGTGAAGCAAGCATGTGTAAAGCATTTTAATGTAAAATTGCTTAATTTTGCTGAATTAAATACAAGTAACAAAGTAAACGAGTAGCAAAAATATGAACACCACACAAGGGTTAAGGCAATTGTATAACAAACCATGGAACCAGAAAAACAAGCAAATCTCAAGAAACTCTGCTGCCTTCTTGCGTTCAATCTCTGTCAGTCTTCAAAAAATGAATATAATCATTAGACTAATCAAAAGAGTATAAACATCAATGACATTGTTATATATATATACAATTTTTTTTATATATAGTAAATAGTAGACTGTTATGTACTACATAAATAATGCATGTAAGCTACTTTTTCCATCAGAAAGTAAAAATCACACGAAAATAATTATAATTACAACCATCATCTATATATATATATATATATATATATATATATATATATATATATATAATTACCAAAAATGATATATATATATATATATATATATATATATATATATATATATATATATATAATGAATTACCATAAATGATCAAATAAACTCTGTTAAATGACTCTTTTAGCAGTCTTACATAAGAATCTCATTACCAGCTCAATGGTTCTTATTACAGTTATGGCCCTCACAATGCATGGTAATGAGAATATTGAGTAACGGTAATGAGATGCTCTTGGCTAATTTCACATATAACATAAAATGCTAATATGCTAACAACCTATAACTTTGCCAGATGTCAAAGCCTTATATTGTGATAATATTCATGAAATAATTTATTTTTACATTTTTTAAAGTAATGAGTATTAAACCATAACGGTAATAATAATAGACAGTGTAACTGAGGACAGTTTTAGCAATATTAACACAGATTTCTCAAAGGGAGAGAAGAGTGACCAACTGACCTTATCTCCATTTTGAAGCTTGTCTCTGAAGTGATGCATCATGGGATAGCTGATCAATTTAAAGGCACAGTGTAATTTTTATAGGGGGGTAAAATCATGAAACGGTAATGAGAAAAAAATTGTTCGGACACAGATATTTTGTTTAAAATCAAATAATTATTTTTGTTCAACACAAAAAATGTTTATGTCATGTATAAATATAGATATTTTAAATGACTTTACCCTATTTTATTGATTCGATGTGCTTAGTACTTTTAATATGGTTTAACTTAAAATTAGAAAGAAGGGATACGGACACATAACGGTAATGAGAATTTCCATATATTTTTTATTTAATTTATATAAAAATAATTTTATATGATGATGAAAACAATTGATCCATACAGTGCTCCCTATTCACTTTACACACAATATCAGAGTTTTTATGAATTAAGTATTGATTTAAAAAAAAAATTCATGGACATGTTCCCTGCAGCTTCATGAGAATCACCCATCAATGCAAAGTGCCTAATACACGTTGATATTAATATCTATATTTTGTATATATACTTAATTATTTTCTGGATATTTCACTTCTATTTCAATATAACCATATTTTAAATGGTTACATTTCTTGACTGGTTCTGTGGGAGTTCAGCTCAATGGAAACTCCAATTCAAAATCTCACAGCCATGCTTCAGAGTGAAAAACTTTGTGAATGAGGAACAAAGAGGCTGGAATAAAATAAATTCATGCCTATTCTTGATACAAAAACCCACACAGGTGGACCTGAGGTGAAAAAATAAACCAGAGACAAGTGTAGGACGTAGGATGTCCTTTTACCAACAGACTGTATAACAAAGCTGAAGATAAGCCACTCAAATACTCAGCAGGTACTTTATAGAGAGGGTTTTGTATTTTTAGTTCATGCATCATCATAACAAATATCTACTTACTGTTTTAAATGTTCCTACATTTGAGTCACGTACTTGTGACTAGTCAGATGATCTGCAGATATTACTGGAATCTGGAAGCGAGAGCAGAAAAGAAAGAAGGAGACATGAGTGGAGAGCACTGAGGCCATATTAAACACAGAAGTCTATGCCACATTAACTTAATAGCTGCTTAGTCTACTGTGTTGCATTTTTATAACATAGGTGTAATATAGAAAATATTCTCTTTTGGTTGATTTATTTTCCCATATTTTCTAAACCCTGTGTATAATGTAGTTCTGTATATTGTATATTGTATGTACAGCTCTGGAAAAAAATATAGACCACTTCAGTTCCTAAATCAGTTTCTCTGATTTTGCTATTTATAGGTATATATTTGAGTAAAATGAACATTGTTGTTTTATTCTATAAACTACGGACAACATTTCTCCCAAATTTTAAATACAAATATTGTCATTTAGAGCGTTTATTTGTAGAAAATGATAAATGGCTGAAATAACAAAAAAGATACAGAGCTTTTATACTTTAAATAATGCAACATTTGGTGGAATAACCCTGTTTTCTTATCACAGTTTTCATGCATCTTGGCATGTTCTCCTCCACCAGTCTTACACACTGCTTTTGGAGAACTTTATGCCACTACTGGTGCAAAAATTCAAGCAGTTCAGCTTGGTTTGATGGCTTGTGATCATCCATCTGTATTTATGTAAAGTATGTATACTGTATGTATACTCTATGTGTATATCTAAAGTTGGATCCCTGTTGATAGTATATGCATGATCTGGCCACTTTATTAAAAGCACATACCTTTTAACTGTGTAAAATCTGGCTAAATATTTTAGATCTTCTTCTATGAACACTTACTACATAAGTTAGTGAGTAGTGGACCCACTTGCTACCAAGCAGTAGCACCCAAGCTCATATCTCAAGCACCACAGCGCCATGCTGCTGTGCTGCAGTGTCCCCCTGCTTTGTTGAGAACAGTCCAGAAGCCAAATAACAACCTTATTATGACTATATATTAAATTTGAGAAAAAGTACAGTGCAGGTGTTTCTATCTATCTATCTATCTATCTATCTATCTATCTATCTATCTATCTATCTATCTATCTATCTATCTATCTATCTATCTATCTATCTATCTATCTATCTATCTATCTATCTATCTATCTATCCATCTATCTATCTAGCTAGCTAGCTAGCTAGCTAGCTAGCTTTATAGACAGCTACTTGTTTTCCCTACTAGTTTGCTAAAAGGATATAAAGGTGGACCTTTAGAAACAGTGGTATAAAATACAGGAGAATGGGGTGCAATGCACCTGCTATGGCATATTAATGGCATGGTTATATATAAAAAATGTAGCATTTAAACTACCTCCACCATGTTTTACATGCCTCAGAATGGTGACATTACAGAAACATAATATTAGAGTAGATCATCTTTTACCTCTTACTTTTTCAAACCCAAAAAGAAAACAATATATCTAGCAATTTCTCTAGTTTTGGATCAACCCATGCACAAAAGGCCAAAAATGTAACTGTTCTGAATCTATATGGTTTGTTACTTGCTTTTCTTAATGTCTGTTTGAAAAGATTTAGCTATAACCCTACTTGAAAAATACAGCCACCATGTTTTAGATGTACTTTAGCTTAGCTAACTCTTTTACATGCTTTAGAATGATGCTGTTACTGATATTACTGTTATTTAAAGATATACATGGCATGTTTTTGATCAATTCATGCACAAAAAGGCCAAACATGTAACTGTTTGAATCTATACATGTAGTATATACTTCTCTTATTGTCTGTTTGGGAATATTTAGCTGTAACTCTTTATTAGAACATCCACTACCATGTTTACAGCCACATTTTGCACAAGCAATGTTCAAAAAAAGACCTGTACTAAAAATATTTAGTGTGGAATAGGCTTTTGTTATTGTCTCTTAGCTGTAACCCTGCATTATAACTACCACCATGTTTTAAATGTATCTTAGCCTAGCTAGCTCTCGCTCTGAGGCTGTATTTGGGGTCATTTTTTGTTTGATTGCTGCCAATATTTACAATTTGATGTTTGATTTATTTGTAATTTGACCTGATTGTACAGCCATCTTTCATTTCACACTGTATTACAATGTATCCCACTCTCCCCTAGTGACTATAGTGAGTATTACATTACAGTTATACACAACATAAAAATGTTGAAATAGTAATAATGTTTATACTTTATTGCAGTACATTTGTACAGTAATGTGTTAGGCGTGCTCCTATAAGCTGATGGCAAAAATCTAAACACAGCAATCCACTCACACTGAGAATCAGGCTTAGCATGTTGCTGTTGCGCTATATGTGTTTTACTGTGTTGTTAATGATTGCATTCACATGCAGGTTAACAGGACGGAGGTCAGTACATACAGTATGATGCAGCCTGTTACACTCACTCTCTTTCTCTCTCTCTCTCTCTCTCTCTCACACACACACACATACACACACACATACACACAAATGTACTTGCAAACCATAATATACACACACACAGCAAGTAACCTCAGCTGAGTGAGAGCTACACAGAAGCAGAGGGAAAGCGGTAAAGGAGCAAACCTGATTGGCTGTGGCTGTTGCGAAGGGAACACTTGTGGCAGATGTGGTGGCTGCTGACACAGTGGCTGGCGAAGCACCGTGCATCATGGGAACTTTTCGGAGGGAAAACCAAATAACCAAAATGAACAGGGGATAGTGCAGATGTGATATCAATTTGATTACTGTCAGTGAAGGCAGATGAGCATGGTCCAGGTGGGGTTACTCAAAAGGGCAAGCCATGCTACAGGGTCACTAGGTCAAATGGCACATTAGTGATAGAGTGTTACACAGCAATATATCACTGAGGATGAAGGCACAAAATTAAATGCACATTACATAGTAATTATCATTGTGTAATCAAGTGTTAAATATTAGCTCAAAAGAATTTTACTAACACTATACAGCTCTGAAAAAAAATAATAAGAGATCACTTCAAAATGATGAGTTGCTTTGATTTTACCAAATTGAAAACCTCTGGAATATAATCAAGAGGAAGGTGGATAATCACAACCTTCAAACCAAGCTGAACTGCTTGATTTTTTGCATCAGGAGTGGCATGAATTTATCCAAAAGCAGTGTGTAAGGCTGGTGGAGGAGAACATGCCAAGATTCATGAAAACTGTAATTAAAAACCAGGGTTTTTCCACCAAATATTGATTTCTGAACTCTTAAACTTTATGAATATGAACTTCTGCATCTGCAGGAGCTTTACATCTGTTTTGTTATTTCAGCCATTTCTTATTTTCTGCAAATAAATGACTTTTTTATTTGGAATTTGGAAGACATGTCTGTAGTTTATAGAATAAAACAACACTGTTCATTTTACTCAAACATATACCTATAAATTGCAAAATCAGAGAAACTGATTCAGAAACTGAAGTGATCTCTTATTATTTCTAAATACTTGTGGATACACTTTCTAAGGAATGCATTCATCAATTCTAGGATGCACCCATTGCTGATACAGATGTGCAAAGCACAAACACAGCTTGTCTATTCCTTGTAGAAGTAGAAAAAGTACTGCCAATATAATATAACCCTATGGAGCTGATCATTATGAACCTACTTGGCACTAATCCTAATGTGAGACATGTGTTATAAAGGGTTATAAAGCCCCTCAAAATGTACAAATGTACATACTTTTAAGCATATGTAAAAAAAACAGGACATTTCAATATTATTAAAAATATTATAGAAAACATATTTACAGTGTGTTATGTGTATCTGACAAGAAATGTACACCATTACATATATATTTTTTGATATATTAGTATACATATGTAAATACTGATGTGAATGTGAATGCCTCTACGTTTTATGGGTTTTTGCTTTAAATTAGTAATTTTTTTAAACTATCAGATACATTATTGCAAATAGAGCTACATTAGCTGCAGACAAGGAACACAGCTAGCTAACCTAGCTGGCTAAATTAAAGGTAAATGAGGGAAGGAATTGTTTAAATTTGACTATTTTCAGACTATATATTTAATTTCAAAGTCACTGGGGTTTATTTTTGGTGTTTTTTCTCATTAAACCCATGATAATTGAGACCTACCAGCTAGCTACTGGCTAACCGTGGCTAAATGCACCTTATTCACTCCGCACACATGCTGAAACGAAAGGGAGGCTGGGGGGTATGCTCATAAACTGGAAATTACAAGGCAGTGAGGGAGTCGGCAAAATATCCACCAGTTAAATTGGCAGCGCCTGTGTGGACAACTAACCTCACACACCTCCCTGAATTAACGGTGAAAGCAGTCAAAAAATGGGCAGAAAATAAGTGCTATATTCCCTGGCTGTTTTACTAAAAGGCTACAGCAACTGGATTGAGGGTTATCCAGGAAGTGGAAGGTAGCTTGGTAATTGTTTTTGTTTACTGTATTAAAAAACATGCATGTTAGCTAGCTTGCTAACTAGCTAGTTACTAACTAACTTAGTGACTGTAGAAAAATACCTTGTAGTTCGTCAAACTACAGTCCTCCTCACAGGCTTCACTGAATTATCCCAACTGTCATATTAACTAGCTAGCTAGCTAAGCAGGCTACTTAACTGCTTAACTAACTTTAACCCCCCCCCCCCCCCCCTCCACTTGTTTTGACGGTTAACCAAGAAAATAACCAGTTCGGGCTAAATTAATTCATAGCCAGCAAACTGGGTTTAGCTAACTTGATGTCTCTCTGCTAACGTTTTTCTGGTTATATTGGCTGGCTGAGTAATATATTAATATGGCTAGCCTTATCTAGCTAGCTAGCTAGCAATATAAGTAATAATACATCTTAATTCGAAATGCAGATCTCTACTGATTTTGAGAATACATTCACAGTGAAGTACGAGATCTTTGGGGAAACTATGGAAACTATGACCTTTTATAAGATTTTTTTCTTTTTAAAAAAGTGCATTTGTGAGTGCAGCAGTGAGGCGGCATTGCTAATACCCAGCGGTCCAATGGTACTTCCATTCCCCACAGCCTCGCTTTGGTAGATGATTGTGACGTAGGTGAATAAAGCCTATTCGAGCCTGTCACAAGTCCCACATTTATCCAAACAATACAATAAGGAGCTCCAGAAATCTGTGCCGTTCTCTGTGTGTGTGTGTGTCTGTTAGTGTGTGTGTGGGTTCTCTCTCTCAGTAAAATGTCAGGTAAATGTAATGACTCGGGAGTTAATTGATGTCAGTTGGCAGAATAATGACATCTAGCCCCTCTGATGCACAATGCTCCACTAAGTGGTGATTGAAATGGAGTGTGGGTAACCAGACACCAAAAAAAACAAACAAAAAAAAACAATAAAACAAAAACAACAACAACAACAACAACAAAATGAGGCTTGAAGATAATCGAGAAGGAAAGCTGGCACCTACCAACACTCGCTGCAGGTGTCATGCACAATATTGAGCCTGCCCATCATGCATTGCAACAGGAAGTGAAGTGGAAAAGGCAGAAGGAGGAGGGGGGGGGAGAAGAATCAACACAACCCATCACATGTGTCATTAGAATGGAAACATAACAAACAGGAAAAGTATATTAACGGGAACAGGAGAATCAACGTCCTACAGCATTAATCAGTTACGTCATGGTAGCTAATGGGGGTTACGGAGGTGCCGTGAGTCACTGGGGTGTATTGCTTCATCATAGCACATTCCGTTATGGCACAGGATTAGTCATGTGGAAGGAGCTGCGCGTAAGATCACTTCGCTTCATTAGTCTTTCTGAAGCTTTAATCTCGCTGCTTATAGATGTTTCAAAAGCAATACTTGGTGCAAAATTGGCAATTAATTAGATTTGTTAAGAGGACTAGACTAATTAGACAGTCCTGACCATTTGCTTTGCACTTAAATTGGAATAACCCAATTATCTAAGCTCTGCCCACACATATGTATGTTTTTGTTTGTTTGATGGGTTGGAAATGCTCTACAGAATGTTAGCAGTATGTAGTAAACTTTTTTACATATGCCCTAGCATTACATGGTTAAAAAGATGTTGAAGAAATGTCAGGATTTTAGGGCTCTGTTTTAGCTTTTAAAGTGTTTGAAAAAATGTTTTTTTACGTAAGGACATTTTTTAAACATCTTTGTAACGTTATTGTGCTGGGGTTAGAATGATGCCTAAAAATGATGCCTAATTAATCTAGAAATGGCAATAAAGACGATTACACAAATCAGCATTAATTTACAAGTAACTAGGCCCGAATTTAAGAAACTTAAATTTTAGCTGATAGAAAATATTTAGATTTATTTATGCTTTGTTTGTATTCAAAACATTAACTAAACAATAGCTCATAAGTTATGAGGTAGCCTACCAGCTAGCTAATAAGCTACCACAGTAGTTTTGAATCCCTCATTTTTATTTACCTTCTAAATTGTCAAATGAACAGGTACTGTACCTCTACAAAGAATACTATTGGCCAACTTGAACTTAAAAACTACATTAGACAAGTTCGAAGGAATGTTTGAAATTTTACTTTTTACTATTATTAATGACTTTTATTTTGACACAGTTTATTTTTGAGGTAATAGTTGAGTACACCGGTTACAGTCTTTCTTGAGCCTTATGTCTCTTATAGCTTAGTGTTTACAAACCATACTAGTTCCAAAAATAAAAATTGAATCTAGGAGTGACAAAACAAATGGCCACATGCATTAGCATTAGCTTAGCACTAGCTTTGCCTCAGAAACTGAAGGCCTAGGTCTAACAACAGTAATGGCAAACGTAATGTTCTTCATACCCTTCCTTAGTTTGTGTTCAAAACATGACTTTAATTAACGATAAGTGATAGACACTAGCTAGCTAATATGCTACAACAGCCATTTTTCTTTGTTTTGTCACATTTCTCTCTATAGAACACTCAAAATAGAGGTATTTTGATAAGAAATACTGAATTACAATGTACTCCACAGTTCCAACTCCTTTGCAAATGTACTGTAAAGCTTGTTCAACATCTTGTCCAAACAGTTTCTTAGATATTATGAGCATATTTGCATGCGAAACTCTAAACCAAAGGAATGTTATTTTTGGAAACTCACGTGTAGCTCCTTTTTACACACTTTTACATATTAATTTGAGGCCCTGGGCACCACAATCAAACACTACACACACACACACACGCTGTACCGATGCTTACTGTAAAATTACACAAATCTGCAGCCAAAGCAAAAACTGTCGGGGAGACTGTCTGGGAGCCTCCGACTAGGCCACTGATTTGACTCTCCTTGCAGAGTGCTGTCCGTTTTCACACTGTAAACGGTCCATGACAGGACCGGTGGGGGGTGTGGTGAGGGGGTGTTGTGTTTTGCAGTGGTGGGGGAACAGCAGTATCAGTGCGGTGAAAATCGACGTGGTGCTATTTTAAGCACAGGCGGAGAGGGGGGGGGTGGTGGTGGTGGTGGTGGGGGAGAATGAGCCCAAGTGAGATGACTTTGCTGCGGCCAGGTCGGGCCGGGCGGCGCCAGTGATGCCAAGCAGACAGAGATGGGCGGTGGCGAGGGGGGCGGGTGTTGGAGGATAATGGCGGTTCACCTTGACCGAGCACACTGAGGTACACTGCAGTATTAAGACTGGATCAGGCTCGCAGAGAGCAGGTAGTGGGTCAGTCTGTCATTAACTCTTAAGGCTTATTATTAAGCTTAACAGGACTATTATAGGAAAATGTTTTTTTCCCCAGTAGTTCAGCCCAAAATTGCCATTTATTTTTTGTTAGGGTTGTTGGGGTTATTGTTACAGTATATGCATGAATTGAATTTAGCTGTTGCGTGGGGCATTGGTGGGGCATTATTCAACTTCATGTTATTAGGATAGAGGGTGGATAAGTGTCTCCACCAGTGGAGCTTCCATTTGAAGACTTCCCTTTGTCTTGTGTTCTGGCATTTGGTTGCCCAAACTAACGCAAGAAGACATTGGCAATACTTGAGAGTCCCCATAGAAGAGGAGTTTAAGAAGTTCAAACCCCACAGTGGTTATGGTTTGCTGGCAGCTGAGGATATCACTCTGCAAGGTTAGTGTCAGTCAGGCAGGTGTGGGGTCAGTAGATTATTGCCGAAAACAGGTGAAAGAACGGTGAGAAGGTGCCCAGGCACACAGAAATGATATACAGTAGTTCGACGGTCGGGCCTACCTGACGGTATGAAGGCTGCCTGTTGATGGAACTGCATGTTGGTGAGAGCCTGTTGGTACTGGAACATGCCAGCGTTGAACATGGCGGTGGCACCGTTGGTTTTTTCAAGTGCAGGTCTCTTTGGTAATGGAGGCAAAACTGGTGGTATTCCCTGCCGTCCAAAGAGAATAGAAAAAGAAAAAAAATATATATATAAATGTTAGGTGGCAGTAAGGATCATTTTGGACAAAACAATAGTTGGCAATCAGCAAGCAAGCAGTGGCCTACTCTAGTCCTCACAAAGCAAGGCAGTGGTTGAAATTTAGCCCATTTAAATGAACAGAAACGGTAAAAACAAATTCAAACTTTGCAGATATACAGTAGATAATAGTTACTAATAGAAAGTTGGCACTGTTTTAAAAGGTGGAGCTTTTATTAAATGTGTATAACAACTAATAATAACAATAATAAGTATACAGTAATGATCATAATAATAACAGACAATAATAATAGACAAAATGGCATTAACAAAGAAATCTGCACTGCTAGCTCCATGATAAAGTTCAAGCGGTGTTACTTGATCACCCCCCCAAGCTACATCTGCCCACCCGTTCCCACAGTAGACATGCAAATCTAGAAACAGTAACGTTCATGCAGGATACATGGATAGACAAAACATATTGATACTTCTGTAAAGCTAAGGTCATGCTACTTTACTTTTTGATATTTGGTATTTTTAATCAGTATTCTTATTGGCGTTATTAATTACCCTTACACATTCACGCCTATATAAATAGAAATTTTAATAGAGGTGATGAACTGACTGTAGTTAGCAAAAATCCAAAAGTTAAACTTTGAACATCACTTGTTTTTTTTAAGCTACGGTAGCAGATTTAACCCAGTACTAGCCAAAATCGAGTACAGCACAATCAATTAATCACCCCTTCTAGGAAATCTTGAGTTTAAAAAGTTCGAGTTCAACATATCTTTCTACAACAGAGCTACATGCCAAGCTAAAAGGTGAAAGGTCATAGTACCAGGTCAAAGGTTGCCTCGAGGGGTCGCTTCAGTGATTTGACAGCCGACTGAGTCTTAATTAGCAGGCAGCGAGCACATGATGGCAATGGGCCAATGGGGGTCAAGCGCATTAACATAAACAGCAAGCAGAGGTGCATCATGGGGGCAGCAGTGCAGTTTGGGTAGGTGAGAAAAAAAACAAAAAACAAAAAAACAAATCATCGGAATGCAATATACAACAAATAACAAGACTAATGCATGCACAGTAATGACAAATTAGTTACTGAAAGGACTAAAAGGCTATGTACAAAGAGGTCAGTTACTGCCATAGAAGAACATTGGAACAGCAAGACAAGTCTACAGCGACGATATCCTACTGCTACTGCTTGCAGAAATGCAGAAATTTGGGATTTTGAGGGGTTGCTGGCTTTTTGCGCAAGTTGGTACAGTTTAATAATATCCGATGACATCTCGGTTTGTCCTAAACAACTTTGGCCTTGGCCAGTGGTGGGTAAAAAATAGTGGCATCCAGAAGGAATCAAATAGAAATGAAACTTGTGGGTAATCTTTCGAAAGACGATGTCAGTTCATCTTTTGTCTTTGTTACAGGCATTTGTACCAAACTGGCCAACTAATCATGAGGTCCTGCAACCAGTGGCCATACCTTTTCTAAAGACACTCTCAGATGCACTGTTCCAACAGGACAATGCTCGTCCACAAACTGTCGCCATCTCAAGAGCATGCCTTAAAGACATAGAAACTGTACCATGACCAAAAGAAATCTTGCAACTTGACTATTTCCTTAGATTTTGCAGTAAGGGTGAAACATGTCCAAAAGCATCCCAAACATCTTCAGTTGGATATAGGTCAGGCAATGCAGATTGCCATGGCAAAATGCGTACTTCTTCAAGACACTGTTGTGTGTGTTTTCCACCGCTTGCAGCGCTTCATTAATGTAACGTTGGGCTGTCAAAGTTGCTGAAATAAAGGTGATCTGGCATTGTACAAAACTTCTATCCACACCATGACACCAGACCTTCTGAAAGTGTGACACGTGACAACAAACCACTGACCTTGGTGTTGGCCATGATGTCCCTACAAACAGATTTTATGTGTGACTCCATGACAAGTTGGCATGACTACCCACCAAGTTTTGTTTCTGTTGGTTGATTCCTTCTGGGTGCAACTTTTTTTCTGATGAGTGACAATAAGTGTATTTCCAAAGATGAGACTGATGACAGTCTATGTTCAGTGTTTGTTACCAACCAAATGAATGTAAATATTCCTGTAAATATTTCGTGTCAACGTAGCTGTAGGACATACTTGCCGTTCATGGAAGCCATTCCTACCAATTCCAGTCTACAGTCTCGGCAGCACATGTAACTTTGTCATTCTAGCAGTTCTAAAACAGTTCTAACAGGTGAAGTACACTCTTAATAATAAAGGTGCTACAAATGGTTCTTTGTGAGATGCCAAAGAAGAACTAAACAATGGGAACAAAAGCCCGACCGTTCATTGTTTCTTCTATAAAATGTCAATGTACTGGATAGAGCACAGTTTCACTTCTCCACATCTCAATGCTATGGATGCTACAGAATCAAATATGGTTCTTCTATGGCATCACTCACGACTCATTTGTAGCACTTTCATTGTTAGGAGTTTGGAAAGAGGGTTAGAAGAACATGGCAATTTGCTGTTGAGGCACATTGGCACATACTGCATTACCGTCACCATAGCTAATGGGCAGTTGGCGGTTTCTGGGGTTTGTACAGGGGGCAGGGCTAAAGAGGGAGGAGGAGCAGAAGAGCCTGAAATGTGTGCGAGAGGGGCTGGACAGGGAAGGGAAGTGGGAGGGGCCTTGTGTGTGGGTGGCACGGTGTCCGACCTACCATGGCGGCAGCGGCCGCCGCCTGGTTGACCTGGTGCTGGGCGGCCTTGATCTTGGCCTGCAGATGCGCCGGCGGGTGGAAGTACTTGCACTTCTCGCGGGAGCAGCGGCCCTTGATGTAGTCCATGCACACGGTTACTGTGTTGTCATTGGTGTCGATCATGGTGCTGTCGGCCGGGTGCGCGAAGCGGCAGTCGTTCTCGCCTCGTGTGCAGTTGCCTCGCTGGTACTCCCGACACACCTGTGGAGTGGCCAGAGACAAAGAGAGAGAGAGAGAGAGAGAGAGAAAGAGAGAGAGGGAAAGAAGGATTTATCCATCTGTTTACGGATAAAATCCCATCAGCTTTCTGGTTGTGCTGAGACAGGAATAGGGTCAGCTTTCTATTGTGGAAGTTCCCCTCGCTGTGGAGATCTGAGCAAGTGTAGTAGTCATAATTATTGATTTAAGGGCTTCAAACTCTTCATGAGGTTTTTATCAGGACTTTATCATTTAGGTATAATATTTTGAAAATGTAATTTGACCTTCAGTGTCCAGTATTTTGGTCTCTTTCCAATTAAACAGAAAAAACGATGGTCTTGCATGACCGAAAATGTCTGCAATTGTTTTGCTGCCAGTTTGCTGTCAAGTTAACCTATAAGAGGTTTGTGGATGGTAGAGGGAGTGATGCCAGTGATTTAGGATGCCTTCATGTCTATGTTTCCTTCTGGCTCTCTTTTTACGTTTAGTTAAACTGATATAGTCAGATCTGTTAGAGTCTCTACTGCAATAATCTGTAAATAATCTCTAAATGTAGTTTGACCAGAGGAGGATGGGTCCCCCCATGTGAACCATGGCTGCTCCCAAGGTTTCTTACGTTTTATGCATTGTGGATCTTTTGTTCCATTCCTGTAAAGCTGCTTTGTGACATTAATTATATATATATAAAATGCTTCACAAAAATTAGATTTAATTTAATTTGATTTGATTAGAAGTAAAAATAAAGTTATGGTTATTAAAGCAAGAAACAGTTATTTGTGGTAATAAAGGAGGTCAAAACTTGGCTAGTTTATGCATACACTATAGATATATAGTATATGGTATGGGGACACCTGCTTGATAATTGTCAAGAGTTTATCCTTCTTCTAGAACGCCCAACTGGGAACCAGCAAGTTTTGTAGATGGGTTCCATGCTGGCCCAACATACAGTATGGATGGATGTCAATGAAGATGCCCACCAGGGTCAGTGACTAGACCATTGGAGTAAACATGAGACCCATTTGAGTTGAACATTTGCTCATGAAGCCTAGATGGGACCCGGGTGGGATTAAAGTTGGCTAGAACTGGAAGTGGAACTGGAACCCACCTAGTCCATGTTCCACTCTTGTGAGCCAGCCCCACGTGAGCGAGTCCCAGTGTTTGCTGAGTATTGACTCATTTCCCTCCTGTGGCCAGTAGGGGGCGGCGACTGCCTGTGCAGCCTGGCAGTATTCTGTGCAGGCTTCGCTCCTCTGAGCAGCAGGTTTACCTGGGAGACGTTATCTAGACAAATCCTCATAAATCACAGACACGAGTGCGTGGCGGCTGTGCCGCAGCCTTTGCCCGGCTCGGTTTGGTGCAGAAGCACGGACGCTTTCTAGACACACATTAACACACACACACACACACACTGTCTGGATGAATCACACAGGTAGAGGTCCAGGCTCCCAGAGAGCTGTCTCTTGCTCGGCCTTGGCTGTGCTGACTGATTCTGGAAGGCACCAGACCCCCTGTGCTTCAGGCCAAAGGCCAACCTGACAACGACCCCCGTTGGTCGCTTCGGTCATCAACTCTTTCACCGCTTATGTGTGTGTGTATGTGTGTGAGTGATGGGCAAGGGAGAGCTAATGAAATCCACTGGGCACTGGCTGCTTTTTAAAGAGACGGAGGCAGCCTTGTTGTCAGGCAGACACTGCGAAAAGAGGGGGGAGAGCGGGCGAGAGATGGAGAGAGAGCAGGAGAAGTGTATGGAGCCGGATAAAAACAATGAAGAGGGTCAGAGGGCTTTTGAGAGCGATCGGATGGAGAGATTGAGACAGCGATAGAGAGAGAAAAAGAGAGAGAGAGTGAGAGAGACCTGCCAGTAATGGAGGATAGAGAGAGAGAGAGAGAGAATAGAGAGAGAATAGAGAGCAGAAGAGAGTGATACAACACATCTGTCTCTATGGAGATACGTTTGGCGTTCCAGATGGGGCTCTTTTCATTCAGCACTGATGACACACAGCCCTGTCTCTGAACACAAGAGCTCTTTCCACCCCTCTTTTTCTTCCTCTGTTTCTTTTTCTCTTCTCTCTCTTGTTTTTCCTTTTTTGCTCTTTTGCCCTTTTTCTCTTTAATTTTCTCTCTCTGCATTTTTTCATTTTTTTGTCTCTGTAAAAGGGCCATCTTTGTCTCTGATTTTCTTCTCTTTTTCTCGAACATGTCTTTCTTTCTTTATTTATTTCTTTGATCTTCCTCTCTGTCTCTCACTTTCTCTCTCTCTTCCCTCTTTTTATCTCCCTTTCTTTCTCCTACTCAGTTTTTATTCCTCCCTATTTATCTCTTTTCTTTTTGGTTGTTTTCTCTCATCCTCTTTCACCAAATTTCTTATCTGTTTTATTTATCTATCCACATTGTGTCTTTGTTTCTTTTTATCTCCCACATTTTCTGTTCTTTCATGTTTTTGTCTCTTTTTCATCACCCGTCTCGAATTATTATTCTCTCCCCATCTCCCGGTCTATATATTTTTTTTTCTCTCTTTTTCTCTCTACCTCTTTTATTTTTCTTTCATCTCTCTTTTTCTCATTCTACCTTCCTTGTCCTCTTTAGTTTTTTTGTCTGTATTGTCTGCTGCTTTTTCTACTTTATAAACTTCTACCTCTTTTTTTCTCAATCTTCTCTTTTTCCTTCTTTCATTTTCTTTGTTTCTTTTCTTAGATCCCACTTTTTTCTCTCCAACTCTTTCTTTCAACTTTTTTTTTCTCTCTGCTCTCTCTTTCAGTCTATTGAGTGTTAGTGTAGAATGGTGGTAGAGATACAGGATGGTTTAGGGTTTAGTGATTGTAGGATTGCAGTGTGTTTAATTGTATACAGTTCAAAACAGCAGATCTAAAATATCTGATAGTCACAACTGAAATCCCACCTTTTAAAAGACTTCATTTCATCCCCCCCCCAAGAGATGCGCTATCAAAGCGGCCGCACAAACAGTATTGACTTGCTGTTCGGGGAACAGCAGATAATTAAACGCCGCTGGAAGGCCCAGGATGTGTGTGCCTATATTGGAGTGACACTCCAGCAACTAAAATAGGACTGTTCTATTTCTATTGGGTATTTTTAGCAGGCCTATATCTTGGTGAATTGGGCTACAATCCAATTTAGCTCTGTATACCTCACTAAAGGGCCTTCAGACGTATTTAAATAGGGCAGCGTGGAGACCCATTTGAATGATATTAGTCTGAATAATGATGTACACTGAAATATTTTAAGCATCAGCAGTTTAAATATTGGGACAAGTGTTGAGATGCACTTTTTGTAAGCTGCTCCTTTAACTGTGTTGCGTAGCATTAGCAACTCTGTGTGCAGCATTATTTTAGTCTTTATTTTCCTTCCTATAAATGTTTATTGTATCTTTATAAGAACTAGTATTGGGTCCCATGACTTTTGCCATCCCCAGAGGAAGCAAAAGAATGCTGACTGACCTGCAGGATAAGCGTGTGGGACCTCCAGCATAGAATGTGGCTATTATGCGGCTTCTAGATATTCTAGAGATACTTTTGTGTTAGCATGGACAGTTATAGCCAGAAGACGCTGGTCACAATCATTACCATTCAATTACCAATGGATTTAAGGTACATGTGACATTGTGGATTGAGGAATGCCAAATGCCCTCTTCAGAACTTCGTAAATTTTATTGTCCCATCCATTCATCTGGCAGCTACTATCAGGCCTCACTTGTCGATAAATTACGTCATCTTGCCATGAGGCTGATGATCAGCTTATATACAGTAGATAAACCATATACAAACAATTTTCTGGGGTAAAACAGCATGATCAATGAATATTCTGATATCCCATGATTTTTGCATGTCAGTTTACAGTCAATAAAGAATAAAAATAATCACTGTTATAAGCTTGCGAATGTATTTTTGCAATTATATAATGAATATTGCCAAAACTGCCAGTTTTTCTGGTAAATTGAACAGTTTTACAGTGTATTTTTATCCATTTTAAAATAACTGGATGTTAGAAGGTGTTGAAAGAAACGAAAAAGTCGCAACACTTTTTTCAACTATTGTTTT
This sequence comes from Astyanax mexicanus, assembly GCF_023375975.1. Classification (NCBI taxonomy): domain Eukaryota; kingdom Metazoa; phylum Chordata; class Actinopteri; order Characiformes; family Acestrorhamphidae; genus Astyanax; species Astyanax mexicanus. The sequence goes on from NC_064411.1 coordinate 40,701,691, forward strand.
TCAAGATATGACCAAGGATATGACCTAAAAACCAGAAAAGATAAAAAAAAGTTCATTATTTTGATATCAACTTGGCTTAACGAAGGGTTAACAAAGCCTATTTGCTCACATCTTTCTCTTTCCCTCCCACCGTCAATCACGTCTAACCCACATCCTGTTGATTTTCTCTCAAACTCCATCTTTTTCCTCCGAGTCCTGGCCCCACTTTTAAGCCCCTTTCCCCCATTGGCTGCTTCTATTACTGGCCATCGGAGACCTGGACGGTTCGGTGCTAATTAGCAAGCAACTCTACACATCTCCGCCCACTTCCCAACGGTTTCCTCGGCTGTTTTGCCGCCAGCCATCCCCTCTTACTGCATGCATTATGCAGGAGATTGACTTGCTGTCCAATTAATAATTATTGGCAAACAGAGCAGGGGGCGGAATTAGCAGAGCGTTTCAGATTTATCTCCATGATGACTGTTGAGGAGGGGGGAAAAAAACAGAGTATTCAAAGAATAATGAGTTGTTTTGTCAGCGTTTCAGAAGCGTGAACCACCCATATTACGATTTCAGTGTGAAGATCTGCAGCGCGATCCTTCCTCTGTTCAATGAAGAACCGTTTAATGAAGATTTTATGCTAATCATGTGTGGGCGCCCAAACCAATGGATGTCTATTTAATACATAATTAAACCGAACAAACAGGAACTGTTTGAACAATGCTTAAGAGGCCTTTGATTGTGCCTGTGCAACAGCCCACAATCCTATGTTTCAATCGGTGCGATGCTGCGAGTAACAGGTGGTCGAGAGGAAATTGACGCAAGGAAAAAAAACAGCGCAATGCTTGGAGGAACACTTCAGAAATCCATGGAGCAACACGACCATCCAGCATGATGTGCCCAATTATATACCTCCAATTACAGCAGCTAATAAACAACCACAGCATAAAAGTCACGGAACCATGAGTCACACAACTCATCTGACTTTGCCTGCTGGCCCTTATTTGCATTCTGATAATTGCTGTGGTTTTAATTGATATTTTGAAAACTAGGCTTTCATCTGTTTCTCAAGTCCTTGCATAAAATCATCACGCAAATGCAGAGCCATGATGACTTTTTTTTTTACCATTTTCTAAACAGTTCTCAGAAACTCTCTGGATTTTAAATTCACTCAATATGTAAAAATGTCCTAACGGAAGTGTTTAGCTAGTTTAAGGTGCATCCATTGCTAACACAGATGTGCAAATGCTCACACAGCTGGTCCAGCCCCTCACAGAAATACTAGGAGTTCTGGAGAAGTTACCTCTAAACGTTGGGTTTGGTACCATGTCTAATGGCAGGCATGGGCTACAGGAGTATAAACCCAGCTAACAGAGAAAGCTATAAGAATGTTTGACAAACCTTTGAAAAGGTTTCAGGAAGGTTAGCCACTATCGCTACAGAAATAATGTTCCAGGAACATTCTGAAAACATGTGACAGAATAATGGTTTGCATCACAATCTAATTAAAATATTTCTAGTATAATATATATTGAACTAGAAGAATACTATGATTGCAGAAATGTTAAAAGTAAGTACAACATTCCCAAAACTACAAATAAAAACATTGACACAAGTAATGTTGCAGCAAACTTCTTAGAATATCCAGAAAGCTTGACAGATCTAATGCTCTAAGATTGTTAACTGTAATGTACATAAAACATTCTACTAACCTACTAATTGTTAGCTAGGATGCTAGCCAGGACTTTTACGTCTGAATGCAATCAAATCCTCATAGCAATGCTCCAAAGTCTACTAAATCTAGACAGTTTATACAGATACTCCAACAAAAATGGGATAAACTATTTGTTTTTCCAATGTTTGATTTTTAGAACTAAATTAAGGCAATAAATGAGCAGGTGTCCCAATACTTTGACCATATTCTAGTGTCTCCGGGGGGCTGAGTAACAAGGCCAAGAGATATTCCCATTTGGCAACTTTATTTAAACAGGGCGAAAGTAATGACTGCCCTACGAACAATCGTTCTTTTACCAAATTGAGGCCCATTGGTGGAGACCTTATTCACCCTCTAACCCAACACCAAGAGAGATGAACTCACCTCCAGTCGGTCTGTCCTCATCAGTTTCTGGGCAGCGGCAGCAGCTGCGGCTGGCACCGGGACGTTGGGGCTGCTGGTCACTAGTACAGGGGCGCTGGGGAGGATCTCGGTGGGCACCAGTCCCGGAGACACGGGGCCCAGATACGGGTTGAATGCTGCCGCTGCCGTGGCATTAGTAGCCAAGCTTGGCGTGACGGAGAACATGGGCTGAAAATACACACAAAAAGAAAACAGTCTGAGATGTAGGAACATGTTACTTCAGGTGAAATTAGAAGAATGTCTTAGATGTGGAACATTACTGGTAACATTATTGAAAATTAATGTTCTAGTTAGAGACTTTTGCCCATTTGTCAAAACTCAGGATGTGTTTGCTGGCATCTGGCTCTTCATCAGTGCTTAGTCTCTGATGAGAGGGTCAATCTTAGCTGGGTAGTTTTGAGTAGTGGACCCAGCAAAGTTAAGACCCTTAGCCAGAATGTTGTATTTGGCAAACTACCACCACACTGATCAAAAATAATAGACAGTGAATGGAAACACATGGTACATTTTCCGGAAATTGATACAAAACTGTCACTGGGGTTGGTAACCCTCAAGGCAATGTCTTCAGTCCCGTTAGTTAAAGGGGACATATTATGCAAACTCACTTTTTTGCATGCTTTTGTATTTCCACTTTTGTCTCAACTGCTTCTATAAACAGCCCAAGAATCAGTTGAAAGAGTTATTTTTAGGAATTATATGCTTCTATGAGCCAGTTGGATGACTTCCTTGTGGTGACCTCACATAGAACCTGCACAGAACCACCCTGGTACCACCCTTAACCCAGCCCCACCCCTCCTTTATACTGTCTGGTTGAGAACCTCAGACAGTATAAAGCAGGATGAGCCAGCAGACTTTGTTTGAGGGAGGGATCTGTACCTACTGTCTGTGGAAAGTCAGCAGATGAGGGAGATGTTTTGTATTTCTATTGCAATTAAGCATGAACTAGCTCGTTTGTGTTTTGCCATTTAGCATAAGCTAACACTAACGTGGTAAACATTCAGCATATACATAACGTGGTTGTTCTGAAGGCAAGAATGGAGCTGGTGAGATATATTTATTGTATAGACCTCATCTAACTTGTGTAAAAAGAATTATAATATGTTGATGGACAAAATACAATTATATTGTATCTTTTGTCAGACAGTGTAGATGTTCCTAAAAAAAAATGGCCAGTGATGTTACTGGATTATGTCTGATAGAGATTAATAAAATAAACGATTTGGACCTTGGTTCTACTCATGTTCCACTTGTTTGTCTAATATACAGCAAAGATGTTTAGTATACCCTATGAAAATGCGTCACGTTTTCAACACATTTATTTTACCATATTTTGCATATTGTTTAAGGGTATTAACACAAATTTGCCCCCCTTTTTTACTAGATTTTAGGTTTTCGACTAGCTTTTGTAGCATGCTGTGAAGAATTGCTTGCATTTATGTGGCAAGAGTGTTAGTAAGCTCAGAATGCTCATTCTCAACTCCCAAAATCTAATTCCCAAAAGTTCTGGATGATGCATAATCATTCTAGACAACACAGTTTTGATTCCTCTGCTCCACAGCTCAGCGCTCAAATACTGTATATACCCCTCTAGGCCCCGCCTGGCATTGGGTTCATGTTTATCTGCTCCAGAGAGTCCTATTCTATTAGTGTATGCACCTTAAATTAGTTGAATGGATGTCCAAAAACAGTATGTTAAAAATACACATGGGTTTTCATAGGTTGTTATAATTTATTCACATGATTCTATATATTGTGCAAACACCGCATGACTTCCCAGCGCAGCTCAGCGTGTGGGTGCTGGGTTTGGGTGATGGAGTGCAGAAAAACACAGTGCTGGGTGAGGTCTGGGTTAGAGAACGCAGTATGGTGGAGCGCAGGGTAATGTCATGTTGCTGTAGGCACTGAGAGAAAGGCTGCACTTTGACCCGCCGCGCTTCAGCTCAGAGCATGCTTTTCTAATATCAAATATAATAAAATAAAATTCTAATATAAAACAAGACTGCGGTTTAATAAGAATGCTACCTCCAGCACTCGAATATCATTTGCCTGGGCTGACGCATTAGCGCTATAGCCGAGCCTCTTGTGCTTTAGAGAGAGACGTACCTAGCTAATAAACTTAATTAGCTTCTTACATCAAAGGGGCTATAAAACCATTTAGTGGAATGAGGAGGGTGCGTTGTATGGCTCTTGAACATGCACTGTAGGTTGGGTTCAGTTCAATTCAATGCTATGCTGTTTTGTATAGTCTTTTGTATAGCTTTGCTTAGTAGGGGTTTTATAGAAGTAGAGTTCAAGATCTGATAAAGTAAAGTTGCTAAAGGCAACTGCTTATAATCTGACTATGAAAACACAACCCAGTGGCGCAAAACAGAACTCTCTGGCCTGTTTATTATCTGTTTAAGATTTGGTGATTGTTGGGTTTGAGTGTGGAGGTCGACACACTGCCTCAAATGTCGCTGTAATGACCTTAAAAAGTCTTAAAATATCTTAAAATAAAATCTTAATAATTAAGGTCTTAAATTGTCTTAAATTTGCAGTAGGTAAAATATTTTTAGATGGTGCGTTTAATGCTAGAGGGAAAGCACATACTAACATAAGCAGCAAGTTATTTGGAAGAGAACTAAAGTTAGTATAGGGCTAACATTAGCGTAGAGTTAGCTAACATGACCGGGGAAAGAGTTTAGTGAAAGTTTAGTGGAGAGCTAGCTAACATTAGCATTGAGCTAGCTAACGTTAATGGGGAGAGAACTAAGGTTAGTGTAGAGCAAGGTAACATTAGTGTAGAGCTAGCTAATGTTACTGGGGAGAAAACTGAGGTTAATGTAGAGCTAGCTAACATAAGAGGCAATTGAGCTAACTTTACTGGGGAGAGAAAAAAGGTTAGTGTACAGCTAGCTAACATTATTGTAGAGATAGCTAATGTTATTGGGAAGAGAACCAAGGTTAGTGTACAGCTTGCTAACATTAGTGTAGAGATAGCTAACATTACTGGGGAGAGAACTAAGGTTAGCATAGAGCTAGCTAACATTAGCGTAGAGTTGGCTAATGTTACTGGGGAGAGAACTAAGGTTAGCATAGAGCTAGCTAACATTAGCGTAGAGCTAGGTAACATTAATGTACAGCTAGCTAACGTTACTGGGGAGAGAACTAAGGTTAGTGTACAGCTAGTTAACATTATTGTAGAGATAGCTAATGTTATTGGGAAGAGAACTAAGGTTAGTGTACAGCTAGCTAACATTAGTGTAGAGATAGCTAACATTACTGGGGAGAGAACTAAGGTTAGCATAGAGCTAGCTAACATTAGCGTAGAGTTGGCTAATGTTACTGGGGAGAGAACTAAGGTTAGCATAGAGCTAGCTAACATTAGTGTAGAGCTAGTTAACATTACTGGGGAGAGAACTAAGGTTAGCGTAGAGCTAGCTAACATTAGCGGCAATTAAGCTAACTTTACTGAAGAGAGAAAAAAGGTTAATGTACAGACTAGCTAACATAAATGTAGAGCTAGCTAATGTTACTGGGGAGAGAACTGAGTTTAATGTAGAGCTAGCTAACATTAGAGGCAATTAAGCTAACTTTACTGGGGAGAGAAAAAAGGTTAGTGTACAGCTAGCTAAGATTAGCGGTGAGCTAGCCAACATGCTAACATGTTCTGCAACACAGTAGAACGAAATTGAAAAAACAAAACAAATTGATGACAAATGGGAAACGTTAAGTTTGACTAAATTTTTGCGGCCTTAAATTATATATTTTTAATGAAGAATGTGAGACATCACATATGGAAGGCATGCAATAGTCAGTCTCCCCTAGTAGTGATAAGAGGGACATTAACAACAGCTCAGTTATTTGTGCAGAACATCCTGCTGCCACACGTGTTGCCTCGCATGGCAGGGTTTCAAACTTTCATTTTTCAGCAGGATAATGCTCATCCACACACTGCAAAGGTCTCCCAGGAATCTGTCCACCAGGTTGCAAAGCTTTCTTTCCATGCACAGCCATCAGATTTATCACCAATTGAGCATTTATGGGTGTACAGGATCTACAGGTCGATGGTTTCATAGGATGTGTCCAGGCCAATGGCTCCCAACGTGGTGCCAAAGCCTTCTCTCAGTTGTACAGCTTTCCTCCAATAAATTGTATCTTTTTTTCTTTTCTCTAATATTGTAAACACCACCAAATAGTTATTGTAAGTGCTTGAATAAGACCTGTGTTATGTAGCTGAATGAATTTGGGAAAGTCCTCCTCTGGGCTGCATCAGATTAGAAGCATATCTGCAGACTACAAGGTGATGAAGTGAGATTAACGAAGGTACTCGAATCAAAGATTAGGGAGGTCTCTGAGAGGCTGCTGATGACATAATAGTATGCTTTCCCACAGATCAGAATTACACATCAGAACAAGGCAGAGTTAATGAATTACGAGCACAATTCTGGGAATTGCACTGTCTGCGCTAGACTGATCCCAGTACAACTCAGAGATTTAGATAGGATAACGCTTTGCAAGTTTTCTTCACATTCATGCATCTTTTTTAATTAGAATAGGTCTATTATGGCCTTGCTAAAATAACCGTTTGCAGGACCTTTCTGCTTTTTGGTATACTAATCTCTGTAAAGCAGGCTCTTTTAGTTTGCTGCTCCACATTGAATGTAGTGATTCAGTGATTTCCAGCTCTGCTGGGCTGTTAAACATCACTGCTCTGATATCATGCCGTTGGAAACATGTTGCCATAGCGCTTAATTTGCAGTGATACACACACATAATCTCAGCATTTAGCACTCTTCTGACATCAGAGCGTATGAAGCAATAATGCGTTATTTATACTGCTTGTCAACACTGCACTTTAATATTGCTCTCATTAGCTGATGGAATCATGGAGTAGAGCCTTGTTTTCACAAAGCTGCAGTTAACCTTGTGTTTAACAAAGCACGGAACAATTGGCCACGTCTTTCTGAGGATCTGAGAAGATGCATTACACACATCTGCACATGAGCTTGGTATCTTATCTATATGGTGACCAATAATCTTTTTCGTCAAACAGCTGTATGTGTTATATGTGTGTTATTGGTGTAAATAGCAAAAAAAAAAAACACATGAAATATGATATTTTTAATTCCAATTTGAGATCTTGTAATCTGCTACAAATCCAATTTGTCACGATACAGCCTGATTGGAGTTCATGAGACTTTTACATCAAGAAAAAGGAAAGAAAAAAGAGCATAAAGAGAAGAGAAAATGGTAACACTTTATTTTAAGGAACACAAATTAGGTGCTTATTAATGTCTTATTATTTGCCAAAAAAATTGTAATTTGTAAATGATTTATTCACTACTTATTAGGCTTTATTCTATGTAAGTGTTCTTTGTGCTTTATTAGGAGTCTGTGATTGATTAAATATTTATTCAGTTCTTTAAATTGTCTAATTAGTGATGAGCAGAACCTTACATTTCTTGATCTATTAGTGACCTTTTTAAGCCCTTATTAAATACATAGTGAAGGGGATTGATTGATTGATTGATTGACTAATTTATTGATTAAATATCTATTCAGTTCTTTTTAGTGTTTAATTAGTGATGAACAGAACCTCACTTTAGAATATGGTGCACATCTTGGTCTATTACTCACTTATTAACCCCTTATTATCTCAATAAACTCCAGCACAGCCATAACCTTACCAATCTCACATAGATCAAACTGCTGCCAATTATACACTAATATACAGAATTAGCTATTAGATAATGCTTAGTAATCTGCTTAACAGGGTGCTAACATAACTGTTTATGGTGCACTATAAGAACTAATACAGCCATTATAAAAAAAAATCCATGTAATATACCCCTAATTAAGCATTAATAACACTTGCACAGAATAATGCCCAATAAGTAGTGAATAAATCATAAATACAAAGTTGAAATTAAGGTCATATTAAGCAAATAATAAGATATTAATAAGCGCCAGCAGTGAGTTAAGGGTTAAGTAGTATGATAATGACCTCATAACTATAACATAACTAAACATAACATAATTATTGATTTATAAAGCTTTTATCAAAATCATGCCGTATTTCTACTGAAATGGCTGAATGGGACTGCAGGAGACATGGTTGCCACGTCAAAGCAAAACAAAACAAAAAAAAGACGTAAAAACAAAGTTTAAAGAAAAGTAGGACACAAACTAAAGAGTGTCTATTGTCTGTTATGGTGATGAGCCCAGCCGTCAGCCACTCCCCAGCAGCTCCTGTGACAAAAGGAACTGAAAGGAAGATGAAACCGAAACTTCAAGTGAAGCGTTGCTCTTTTGCACATAGTGTATCAGTATAGAAGCACTAACTGTTCAGACAAATGTCTGATATTGTCACATTTTAAAGATTGTAAGACTGCCCTAAAACAATGATAAGATTTGATGAGAAAAACAGATTTGGATCAATTGTATATGTAGTGTAAATGTAGCCTTAATTAGGTCTTTGAAGAGTTTTATGAAAATCTAATATGAATGTTTTTTTGTCACACTAGGTGGGTGCTTCAGAGCATTACTCTGTACCACTCTTTTCTCTAAAAGATTAAGTTATAATTCATTAGTGAGCTTTATTTTTTTTTCCTGAGGAAAAAAACATGTTCTCTCAGGTGTACAAAGACCCTGAAGACCCCATGTTGTTATTTGCTAGAGTGTTAATTAAATGTATTTTGCGAATATAAAAAAAAAAGATTTCTTGACCCCTCTATTACCCTATCCTTACCCTTTTACTACATTAATTTAGACAAATCTTCTGTCTATGCTTTAGCTGGCATTCTTGCATTGTACTTGTTTTAATTAATTATATCTATTAAACATGTCTTATTCCACTGGCAGATAAATTAGTTTGTTTTAAGCTGTATTTCTTGACAACAGCTTAATTATCTATTACATGTTAGATTAGACAATGTGAGTTATCTTTAGTAGATTAAATATCAATTAAAATTAGGTCAATTAAGATAAATAAGTTAAATTAATTCTTTAAATTATACTGTAATCATTTTAAAATGAGCAAAGAAATACACAGATTATCAAAATACCTCTTGGCACTTCCTATAAACAGTTTCTCCTCCTTAAACTGAGTTAATATTTGGTGGTGAATGGACCAAACGGAAGGTCAGACATTTCTCAGAGCTTGCCATATTAACTTCCATAAAAAGCTCGTATTATTAAAAGCTAAATGTTGTTGAAAAGCTGCCGTTCTGTTAAAAAAAGACTACCAGATATTCAAGGTCTTCAGCATTGACATTATGGACCCTTCATGTTCATTTGGTATTCGGTAAGTCTGGAATCAATATTTTCCAAGTAATATAAAATTAGTTTTGCTGTAATATAAAAGACAAAAGATTTTAGGAAGTTGTTAAATTGAAAACAGATACATAGAAAATGCATTTTTTGAAGGAAAATGGTTGTGTTTGTGTAGTTTGGTAATGCTGGATGAACAAAGGATGAAAACAAAATGTTAAGTACACGAGTGCAGGTCCGAATGGAATTCAGTTGGTTCTCTGGGGATTGCCCTGACATTGTATATCTAAAATAATGTTTATTGGTTGAGAATAGGTACAGTAGATGGGCACACACTTTTATACCCTGCTTCCTTGAGTGCATGGACAATTTTAGTCAGAACCTGCTGGTCACAATCATTACACTCTAAAAAACAGGGGTACGATATGAGTACTTTTTTGTAGGTACACTCTTCATAATTGTACCCTCAAAGGTACAATTTTGGTCTTTACAGGGTCAGATTTGTTCCCTCTGAAGTACAAAGTAATTTCTAACAGCTATAAGTACAAATTTGTACCATTTAACCAGCCAAAGGGTACATCCAGTATTCTGTATCACTGTACTGATAAACAATATATACTTTAATTGCACATTTTTTATTTGAAAGCCAGACAATTTTGGATCATCAAGTTTTTGAGCTATATTCAGTTGATGACAATGTTTATAATCTTTATAATCTTTACTGGCACAAAAATCATGGGTACAAAAAAGGACTTTCACTAAAAGGTATTTTTTTGTACCTCAATATAAGGTACAGCCCCAGCGACAAGCTTTGTACTCTTTTAAGTACAAATCTGTACTTACTTTTCTTAGTGTGTACCACCGACTGCACTGTCCACTCCTGGTGGGAATCCCTTCTATGGGAAGCCTTCCTTGGACAGTAGGGACAGTTTCTCCCACCAAAGCAGGACAAAGTCTTTTTTAAAACCTTTGATTTTAGAAGAAACAGTGAATATACTGTACAGGTCTCCCAATACTTTTCTCCACATATTGTGTAAGATTGACTGACTGTACAGACAGTGTTTGGAATATGCAGCCACTGCTGCTCTGACTGAAAATTGCTCAACGAAATGAAATGTTTTTTTTTTAATGGACGTCTCCTTTCAGAGGCTAGTGAGGGCTTTGTATTAGAGATGCAAGGCTGTCACCCACCAGCTTCAGCAAAACGGGTCCTTTAATCCAGGACATCTCTGAGATGGGGAATTAGCGGGGCCTAATTAGATCACCTTCAGCTGATCACCACGCATGAAATTAAATCCAGCTTCGCCACATCAAAGCCAGGCGCAGAAATGCAGAGAAGAAGAGAGAGAGGGCCGAGTGGGAAAGGGCTGGAAGAAAGCGAGAGGTGTGACGACTCATCCCTTCCTTTTCTCATCTCTCTGTGCCTTTGTGCTCGTCCTCTTCTTCTCTTTAATGCCGCTGTCTCTCTGCGTCCGCCTCACCCTTTTTCTATTCAGTCTCGGCGGGTGGTGCGAACTGAAGAAATACCCAACACCTCCGCCTTTCTGCGACTGGGACATCTATAGGCCCCAACCCCTCCTATCACAGGCCTTTATTGTTTCCTCTCAAGCTGTCCAGAAGGGGGACGCGTGGCCTCGTCTATCAGCCCTGATAAGAAGCGATAAGGCCTGACCACAGCTGCTTCTCTCCAGACTATTTAGGACACCACGTAAGTATTATATATATATGGAGTGTACGGATAAAAGAATAAAAGGATGCCCTGCGCATACAGGTGACTGGTACAAGGGGCGTAAATATGGGAGACCACTGTTGAAGAATAGAAGCTTCTATTTTCTGTTATGCAGCAATTAATTTGTGCACCATATGGGCTAAAGTATTAGGGAACTTACTCAACATTCATTGGCTCTTCCGAAATTGAGGGTATTAAAAAAGAATTCATCCTGCATATGTTGGAGTAACCATGTTGTGAGGGTGTGATTGCATAAATTCAGTGACGAAAACATAACACAAAAAGGTGTTATAGTATTAGACATTATCCTGGGGTAATATTCTTGTCATCTGTCGTCATGACCAACATTCAACCTGAAATTAACATCTCTTGACATTGGTGGCCAGCTGGGAGGATTGCACAGTGCAACTAAGTGTGAACCTGCTTTATGTGCTCAGGAGAGTCCTTTTCTCTTGACAGCACTTTTTCACAGGGACAAGAAATGCACTATGTGGGCATCTGCATACAGTTGCAAAAACACTTAATTCAATTCATTGGAAGGGGTGTCCACAAATAATTGGACATATATTGCATGTGCTGGAGTTTGAAAGTTCTTATTGTCGTGGTGTGTCCTTGGTAGACTTGCTTGTTTTATGCTTATACATTGTTTGTCCTTGCTGCACATTTCCACCGCATTCCTGGCTGCGCTTATCCCTGAACCTGGACACCTCTGCTCTTTAGAAAACGCTGGCCAGTTTGTTTTTGTAGAGAGAAAGAGAAAGAGAGAGAGAGAGAGAGAGAGAGAGAGCATACTCTGAGTCTAATAGCCTGTCAAATAAAGTATGCACATGCAAAATATCCTCCCACACAAGTAAACCAAGCTTACATGCTCTTAAGAAGAAATGCAATGTCTGTACACTATTTTCTTCTGGTCATGGACACTTTTCAACTGGCTCTCTCTTTCATTCTTCTTGTTCTCACAAGTAACCATTCACAATGCTCTCTTTTTCATTTCAGCAAGAGTGAATACATTAAATGCATTAAATGTGTGAAAGGTTTATTTAATTGATGCACAATAGTTAAGGTAAGCCCCAACAGGGCAGCTTTCTAAACCTAGGTATAAATCATCTAACCACTTAGTCACCATTTCCCCAAAACTTAGATCCTACAAGCAGCCATACCACAACACCCCTTGCTGTGTGCCTTGCTCAAGGGTCAAACAATGGCATCTTTACAAACCCTGGTATTAAACCCAAAACCATGTGGTTAATAACCCAGTGCTCTAATCATTGCTCTAGCCACTGTTTCCAAGTTCAGGCTCATAAGTTATGGAGGACCATAGTCTGCAAACTTGGGTATTGAACCCACAACCAGAGTTAAGAAACTTGGGTATCGAACCCACAAACAGAGTCACCTAACTTGGAGTTCAACCCCACAAACAGAGTCTGCAAACCTGATTATCAAACCAACATACAGAGTCCACAAACTTGGATATCAGCCCACAAACAGAGTTTACAAACTTAGGTATCAAACTCACATACAGATTCCACAAACTTGGATATTGGCCCCATAAACAGAGTTAGCAATCTTGGGTATTGAACCCACAAACAGAGTCTGCAAACTTGATTATTAAATCAACATTCAGAGTATACAAACTTGGGTATCAAACCCACAAACAGAGTCTACAAACCTGATTATCAAACCCACAAACAGAGTCTACAAACTTGATTATCAAACCCACAAACAGAGTCTACAAACTTGGGTATCAAACCCACAAACAGAGTCTACAAACTTGATTATCAAACCCACAAACAGAGTCTACAAACTTGGGTAATGAACTCACATACAGAGTCCACAAACGTGGACATCAGACCCACAACCAGGGTCAGCAAACTTGGAAATCAGCTCTATATACAGTCAGCAAACTTGGGTATTGAACCCATAACCAGAGTCTGCAAACTTTAATATCAAACCACCAACAGAGTCAGCAAACCTGGGTATCAGACCCACAACCAGAGTCAGCAAACTTGAATATCAAATCCACATCTCTAATCAACAATCGAGAGCTCTGATCACTGAGCCACAACTGCCCTCCATCATTATTGTCCTGCCTGGACTAAAATTTTCATATAATGATAAAAAGACTGACACCATGCAAGAGGTTCTCATCCATTTAAACAAGTCCAATCTGAAGAGGCATTTAGCGCACATCTTTAACTAGGATTATCTTTTGTTTAGCATATGTGAGTCAGATCAGGTATGATTTCTGCACTGCTTGCGTGTTGAATAACAGCAGCATTAGAGCTGCCCACACTGAAGCTTAACCTTCAGGCACACATACACACACATTCACTGCCACAGGAGTCTTTATATAACACTAATGAAAATAACGCTGTCCTTACATAATCATGATATACAGAAACTTTCTTCCCTATCTGCAGCCTTTTAGCATAAAATTTTCCTCCCTGAATTCTAACGTCTAATGGCCGAGTGAAAATGGGATTTTGTAACCATTGTTATTCTCCGGTAAGTAGCCATCGAGCACATGGATGAGGCACAGAGCGGGAAAGAGAGAGTAAAAGAAAAAGAGAGAGAGACAGAGAAACAGAAATACAGCACAAGAAAGTGCTGTTAATTTACCCGCAAAGAGAGCAGGTGGGGCCCGCGGGGATACATTTCACTTGCTGTGTTTGAGCCGAATGGGGCCAAATATGCAATTAAGGCCGCTTTCACAATACCTTTTTGATCCGTTTCCTGGAGCATTGAGGGCCCTGATCCATTCTAAAAAGCACATATAAAATGGAACTGAACAGCGTCTTCCAGGACCTTCAGTTGACCTTCAGCTGGTCAAGTTGTTCTAGTGAGCTGTTTTAATAATAGGAGCTCAGTACTGTAGTATGGTAGTGACAAACTGTAAACATCAAACATACACAAAACCAAAGAGCTGTAAAGAGGCCAATAAAACTGGAAAATATAATGTTGTTGATACTGGAGAGCAGCTCATCACCTCTATACTCTACTAGTTTTGGAAAGGTGGGTTGCTATGAAAAGATGCTCTTGTGACTGCAGCTTTTCCAGTGGGAGTAGAGCTCAAACTCCACTCCATCCTCAAACCTTCTTTAAAGAAAAAACAGTGTTTCTTTACTTTTTTAGACTAACAGGGTAGTAAAACTATATATGGGAAATTTTCTATCAACCAAAGATACACCAAAAAACTTTTGATGCTGATTCTTTGATTCTTTTTACATACGTTAACAATTAAGCTTCTAACAATGTGGTTTATTGCTTCAAAACGAACCATTTGAATGTCCAAACCCAGAAGTGTCAATCTAAAGGGACAATTTATATTTCTAGCCTCCTTGTGACCTACACTGTAACCTATACCTTAGCACAGGGTTGTTTCAAGGCATTTGGGGGCTCCAAGCAAAATAGGCACCCAACCCCCCCTTATGGATAACTCTGCTTCATGATTGCTAACATTTCATATTTTGTCATCTGAAGAATTCACAAACCTGGCTGGATGGCTGTCATCAACTAGTGGGATTATTATATCAACAGTATTACAGGTTTTATTGCAACATGATCGTAAATAAAATACCTTAAATATCTTAATTATCACCAATTACAAGAAAAATATATTTTAATGAATTTATCTGCATGTTTGTAGTGTTTTGTGTATTGTATGATACGACACACGAACCAAAGAAAAGTAAATACAGTACATAAAAATAAGCTTGCAAGCATTGAAAGAAATGAGTACTCACATATATATATATATATATATATATATATATATATATATATATATATATATATATATATATATATATATATATATAATAACAAACATAAAACACAGCTTATTCAAATTTCCATCAGCCTGACTAAAAGTTCTGTCTCTGCAAGGTTAGCTATCTAACTACAACACTGAAGAGTTAAATTTCACACTTGGTAGTTTTGTCCACCCATCAAATCACATTGTTTCCTTCAGACAACTTCAGACACAACTCAACATTTGGCATAAAACCAACCAATCTGGCAACCTTTCTAATCAGTGCACGGTGTTAATTTTAGGTGTTTCTCTATGTAGTCCAATAATGTGAGGATTATTTGCAACACTTTTAACACTAGCCGTACTGTATTCACTCTCCTCTAACACAGCTGTCTCTCCTCAAATCAAATATCTCAGAGTTGATAACCCTGTCCCAACCCATTTCGCCCCACTTGCGCAAAGTTTGTGTTAGCAACCTAGCGGCGGCGCGTGCCGCAGGGAAACAGCAGCCTTCTCCCTTCTTTCGCTCTGGCACTGCCCCGAGTTTGACCGATGAAGTGTCAGTGTGGATTTTCATCTCCTCGCTCGGGTCCTGCAGTGGAGGAACAGCTTGGTGGTGACAGCTCTTGCTTTAGCTCACTGTCTAAAAACGAAAGCCCCCTCAGCGCTTAGTCTTTCTCTGCCATCTCTGACCTCTTTTTTCTTCTCCTCGCCAAAGTTAGTCTACTCCAGTTCCAGTGGAAACTGCACCAGCAAATTGAGAGGGCAGGGCTGAGCTGGGCCCAAGGTCGCACATGATACGGTTGGGATTCAAAGGCAACACTGATTATGGAAGAAAGTTGACATCTCAAACAGAAGCGCTCTATAATGCACTGCCATAACTTGGATGAATTATGAGCCATTATGTAATGGTTTGTTCTGCTTTTCAATAGTTCCATTCATTGGATAAGTCACATGACAGCACAGCTGTGACTGAGCAACTGCTACAACTACAACTGCTACAACTAATTACTGTGCTTAAAAAAAACAAACAATGTACACAGTGATTCAAAACTTGTGGTATTATTCTACATTAAACATGTTTAATAACCCAGTGATCTAACCACTAAACTTATGCTGACCTCACACCAAACACTTTTCAAGCAATTTCACTGTCGCATCTCAATCTTGATCGTTCAGTGTAAGCTGGTTAAGATTGTAAGGTTTAATCAGTCTTTTTTTTTCTCTTCTTGGCGCTCCAATAAAATCAACCGTGTTTAATATTATCGTAAGTCTTGAGACTTGGCTCACTCAAATAGTGACATAAACAATGTCAACAGCCAATAGGAAGAGAGCTACAGGAAGCTGCAAAGGAAAATTATTTCACATTTTACAGCTATTATGCCTTATAAGGTCCTTATGTTAATATGTGCAGTATTTTAAACACAGGTAGCACTTTAATGTCATCATATTTAAAGTCATTTTATTTTGCACTGCTTTGTCTTATTGTGCAGTGTTAGTTTAGATACAAACAAGTTTAATAAATACACATTTTGCAAGAATTATAATTGCATTTTATTTATTTTATTGCATTAATTCTATCTAAAACAAAGGCAAATGTATAGCATTGAAACTGTGATTCTTTGCTATACAAAAAAGGAGGTAAAAGAAGCTTATAGGACAAGTTGAACACAAAATGTATTCAATTAAAACATATGAAGAACTAACAGTGTGGCAGAAAAATAAACTGTTTTATTATTTTATTATTTTTTAATTTTTTCCCCAATTTTGCTCAGCCAATTACACATCCTGCTTATTAGGACTCCCTCTATCACTAGTAATGCCCCAACACAATGGGAGGGTGAAGACTAGCACATGCTTTTTCTGATACATCTCAGAAAGAGTCTTTATAAATTCTTAGTCTGTGATGAAAAAGTTTGTGACTGGTTTTTAGATGTCAGGGTATCAGACTATTTAAAGTCTTTTCAGAGTCTCTTCAAAGTCGTGTAGTCTATGGAAAGCATTACTTTGATAATTTACAGATTTCCAATGAAATAGTGGTCAATACCACTGATACACAGCTTTTAAATACAGCATACATGATTTCGAGACGCATTTATGAGTTTGTGAGTTTAAATCCCATTAAATTCTTGCCAGAAATCCAAGAGTTTGCATAGGTTTTTTTTTTAAGAATCATGCAGTCTAGGGATTCCCAAGTTCTGGATAAAAAATGACCAGGAGAAAAGGGAACTCCTTCTTTTATCCAGAGCAAAAAGGGATAGCATTTTTGTTTTGTACAGTAATAATATTTACTCTTGTTTAACAGTTTTGCTGCCAGATTTTCCATGATTCTTTTTAACAGTGTAGCTGTAGGGCTTGTTTCCCTGCTGCCAAGTCTTTACTGAGCTTTTTCTTGTTATTGTGTTTGTGGATAAACCTGCTCACTGAGCATATCCAAGCTTTTATTCTAAACTCACTTTGGCTTTCTAGCCTTTTCACCTCCTACACAGCTGTTGTCTTGTCTGGATCTGGGTTTCTTCCCAGTGGCTGATGGAAGCTGACCCAGGCACTTTATTTCAGATCACTCTGCTGACATTTCCACGTGTTTGAGTGTGGTGTCAGATTTTTCCATGTTCTTTTATGTCCCGAATTTCGTCCTAGTAAGGATTTTGTCCGTGTGAAGTATCTCTGCACCACCCTGCTTTATGAATGTTACCTTACATAGTCAATGCACTGAAAAATCATCTTTCAAAACCAGCTGAAACCAGCAAAAAATGGTCCAAAGGTTGATTTTTAATCAACAAGTTACAAAATTTAAGGTATAGCAGCTTCCTTATCTCAGTATTGAAAGGGTTATGAGCTAGGCTCCACATGGACTATGTTATAGTGGGGTGTGTGGGGGTGGTCTTTGCTGTGCTGTGCTTTACAGCATTACATTCAATATGCACTTCAGCGTGTTGCCAGAGATCTGGTGTCAGATTTGTCCTGTAATCTCGTTTCGCTGTGACGTTTATGATGATAAAAGATAACTGTAGGTAGTGCTAGTGGGTCAGTGTGGTTGGGAACAGAGCATATGGCTTTTATGTGTACATACTGCATATATACATATATATAGACCATGCTATTATTACATATCTGTAATTATATACAGTATGGAATGCATATGAGATGTGCACTCTATGACCTCCTGTGTGTCCTGGAACTGCATGAAAACCAGTATGTGTGTGTTTGTGTGTGTGTGTTTATATTTGTGTGTGCAATACTCGGTCTCACCACAGGCTGCAGTTGCGTGCCAGGCATCATGGCATTGGCCAGCTGCATCTGCTGCGCGAGCATGGCCATATTCTTCTGCTGGATCAGGTTATTCCTGCCATTGATCTCCAGCTGTGTCTTCAAGTGTGGCGGAGGATGCAGGTACTTACAGTTCTCTCTGGAGCAGCGGCCCTGAGAGACAAAGCAAGACAGAGAAAGAGACAAAAAAACATTTATATTCATGTTAAAATTAAGTTTTTATTACTGGGTCTGGGACGCCAGACTTCACTGTTGAGCCTTCTGGAGGTGTCGTGGGCCTAATTCAGCGAAACACTGACGAAGGAAGGTGCCTGCCTGATGACCCCTGAGAAGAGCTTGCACTGAAGTTTGTGTTAGAGTTTGGATGAAGGGGATTGGTGTGGTCCTGCTCTTGTAATAATTTGTCTCATGAGTTTTTGTAGACGTCTGAGTACTTGGCAGTTGAGGCACGGACCATGAACATAGTTCGCTATGCTTCTGGATTCTTGTCGAGCCAGTATCAGATGGTAGTGGTTGCTGTGTTCTGCTCACGCAACTTATAATGTGATTTATTGTGTGTGATTGTGCTTAGGTAAGTGTGTTGTTGCCATAGTTAAAGGAAGTGAGCTTAGATTAAGGAGGGATTCTGTGTGTTCATAGGTTATTTTTTTGGTAGGTCTGTTACTTGGCAGTTGAGGCAATGGACCATGAACATAGTGTTAGGCTGTGCTTCTGGATTCTTGTCGAGCCAGTATCAGATTGTGGTGGTTTTGCTATTGTTGTTAGTTGAGTGAGTAGTAGATCCTGGCTGAGCCCTATGCATAACCCCAGCTGTTAGGTGCAGGATTTGTCAATTTCCTGTATTATATTACTTACTAGTTTTTATTACTATAATTATGATTCAATGTATTAGTCTACAGCCACAAATCATAAAAAATGAATATTATGTAAAGTGCAAATTGAAAAAGTACAGTGTTTCTTACAAGAGATGCTCTAAATAGACAATATTTAAAAGCGTAAAACATGATAAGATGAGTTTTTTCAAGTTTTCATTAATTTTGTCACTTTTTTGCAAACTATTTTTGGTTGCCAAAAATTTTGTGCATTGCTTTTTTTATGTTTCTTTGAAATACTGAGAGAGAGAGAGAGAGAGAGAGAGAGAGAGAGAGAGAGAGAGAGAGAGAGAGAAATAGAAAAAGGGGCTAAGTGACAGAGAAAAAGGTAAAAAACAAAGTGTGTGCAAAAACCAGAATAAGGGAGAGAGAAAAGAGATTGAATGAGAAAAAGAAGTGAGAGAAAAAGAAAAATAAATAAGATAAAAGTGATAGTGTAGACAAGAGACAAAAAGAGAGTGATAAAAGGAGTGTGAACAAGAGGGAGTGACCATATTTGGCTGGAAAAAAAAGAACATGAAAAGATTGCAAGTTTACATTAAAGATGCCACTTTTTTGCAAACTATTTTGGTTGCCAAAAATTTAGTGCATTGCTTTTTTTTTACATTTACTTTGAAATTCTGAGAGAGAGAGAAAAATAGAAAAAAGGGGGTCGATTGAAAGAGAAAAAGGTAAAAAAAGAAAGTATGTGCAAAAGACAGAATAAGGGAGAGAGAGAAAGAAAAAAGTAATAAGATAAAAGTGATAGTATAACAAGGGATAAAAAGAGAGATAAAAAGATTGTGAACAAGAGACAGTGACAATATTTGGCTGAAAAAAAAGCGAACAACATGAAAAGATGATTTTCTTGCAAGTTTACATTAATTTTGCCACTTTTTTTTTGCAAACTATTTTGGTTGCCAAAATTTAGTGCATCCCTTTTTCTTACAATTACTTTAAATTTTGTTTCATTGCTGACAGTTCAACTCCAAAGTATTTCATGTTTTGACTGCCCAAATTAATTTTATTTATTAATAATAATGATGTCAATCATAATCAGATTAATCACAACAGACTTCTGTGATTAATCATGATTAATCGCACCTTTTCTTCTCTTTAACACTAAGCTTTTAATTGGTATTTAATGATACATGTTAATAAAATAACCAGTGTTGAACCAGATTGTTTAAATTAAATTATATTTATTTTAGGGGTATCATTTAAAAAATGCGCTAAATTGACAGGACTAATTGTCTGATCTTGTCGCTATCCAATGAAAAACTGGTATCTCCGTTCTTGCTGATTTGTAGTTTACAGCTCAGTTATAACACATAAACAGTTCTTTATTCTGTGTAAAAATTTTTGATGAATGGGCCAATAGAAATTCTCCAAAATTACCTGAAATAAACTGTTTTTACACTGACTTCCATTGAAAGTTGGGAAGATTTTATCTCTCTTCTATAAAAATGTTTTTTATTGGACTGCTTTATTTTTTTAGCATTTCTGGCAACACATTCCAAACAGAAATGTTTGGAACAGTAAATCATTCACCACTTCACATTATTACAATAGTGTTAAATACTGTTGCCATTCCTTCTCAGAACACTGTTTTAAAACATTATTTTTAATAGTTTTTGCTTTTGTAGCAAATTATGATTGCAATTTACCTGTATTAAATCACATCGTTATTAAGGAATGAATGGAATAGAGTACAGAGGAGTAGAACTTGGCTAGATAAGAAAAAATATCCAACAGAAGTCCTGCATTATTAGAACCCAAAGAAAACACAAACCAGAGCCTGCAGGGCAGAATTAGGCTGATCCCCTCTGATAATAAACACAACTACACAGCCCAGAACTGACCCCAGAACACAGTCCCCCTCGCTCAGCTGAACCAGAGGCTCTCCAACACTGTAACAGCTCCTAATGCACAGCAGCAGCACAGTCCTCACAGCAGCACTGCTCCACAGACCTCTATTAACACCAACCAGCCCAGAGCAGTGTCCACAGCAACCACAGATATCACTAAAACACTGATCACACACGATAAAACATGATTTAATACATTTAAAAAAGTTAAATAGGAAAAAAATTAAACATAAAAAAAACAAGAAAGAGAGAGGGGGAGATGTAGTAGGAAAAATAGAGTCAAGGAGGATGTGAGGTTGAGGTGGAAACTGAGAGAGAGATTGAAATTAAGAAAAAAGGAGAAAATAAGGATCTTAAATAGGAAAAAAATTAAACATAAAAAAATAGGAGAGTGAGAGAGAGAAAGAGAGAGAGAGAGAAAGGGAGAGTCAAACAGATAGTGAGAGAGAAGAGGTAAAAGGAGAGTGTATACAAAAGACAGAAAGAGGGAGAGAAAAAGAGAAAAGACAGATAGAGAGAAAGAAAAAGAAATAAGATAAAAGGATAGTGTGAGCAAGACATAGCGATACAGAGAAAGAGATTGAGAGAGAAAAAGAGAGATAAAAGGACTGTGAAGAAAAGACATTGAGAAAGATAGAGAGAGAGAGATTTATAAGATATATAAAATAATAATTTGACCAAGAGTGTGAGGTACACATAAAGAGAGAGAAAGAGAACGACACATAAAGGGAGTCTAAGCTAAAGAGAGAGAGAAATGGTAGAAAATCCCGAGAGTCCGAGATCACGAGTAAGAGACAAGATAAGAGACATAGACAGTGTGAGAAAGTGAGATG
The DNA here is from genome assembly GCF_023375975.1 of Astyanax mexicanus. Lineage (NCBI taxonomy): Eukaryota > Metazoa > Chordata > Actinopteri > Characiformes > Acestrorhamphidae > Astyanax > Astyanax mexicanus. Next base: position 40,723,360 of record NC_064411.1, read on the forward strand.
AAGTTAAAAGGAGAGTATCACGGGAAGGCAGAGAGAGAAAATGGGAGTGTAATTTGAAAAAAGAAGAAAGAAAGAAAGAAAGAAAGAAAGAAAAGAAAGAAAGAAAGAAATACAGACAGAGTGAAGAAAAAGAAAAAAAATGAGTGCAAGGTTAAGACAGAAAGAGGAAGAAACTAAAGGACAGTTTGAACAACAAGAGAGAGAGAGAGAGAGAGAGAGAGAGAGAGAAGACAAGGAGACAAAAGGAATGTGAGCAAATAAGAAGAAGAGAAGGAGGGAAAAAAGAGCAATAAAATGAGAATGTGTGTGAGAGACAATGAAAGAGAAAGAGAAAGAGAGAGAAGAAAAAGAGACATAAAAAGTGTGTGCAAGTGAGATAGACAGGGAGGAAGAAGGAAAAAGGAGATTAATGGACAGTGAGGGAAACACAGAAAGAGAGACACAGGCAGAGAGAAGACAGGAGACAAAAGGAATTTGAGAAAGAGAAAAAAAGAGAGGGAGAAAAGAAAACAAGAAAGAGAGAGGGGGAGATGTAGTAGGAAAAATAGAGTCAAGGAGGATGTGAGGTTGAGGTGGAAACTGAGAGAGAGATTGAAATTAAGAAAAAAGGAGAAAACAAGGATCTGGAATCAATGAGCAAGAGAAAGAGAGAGAAAGAGAAGAGGAGAGAGAGAAAAAGTAATTCAATCACAGTGTTAATTGGAGAGAGAGAGAGAGAGAGAGAGAGAGAGAGAGAGAGAGAGAGAGAGAGAAAGAGAGACAGAAAGGGGCAAAGAGAGATAAAAGTAGAGTGTGTGTGTGTGTGAGAGATAAAGAAAAAGAGAGAGTGAGAAACAGAGAAAGACTGAGAGTGTGAAAGAAAGAAAGAGAGATTAAATAAGAAAAAGGAGAGTGAGAGAGAGAGAGAGAGTCTCCAGTATGTATTCCTCTCAGGTGCCGACGGACTGTGTCTGGGAGATGGGGTGATTATATTCTTATAGCGTGTCTGAAGCTTCGCGGGAATAGGAAGAGGATTGTAATTCAACCAGTCATAAAGCCTGCATAGCTCACTCTCTCTCTCTCTCTCTCTCTCTCTCTATCTCTCTTTATCTCTCTCTCTATCTGTCTTTATCTCTCTCTATCTGTCTCTCAGTCGCTCTGTTTATCTCTCTAGGTCTCTCTCCCGCTCTCTTTCTGTTCTCACCTCTGTGCTCATAGCGGTCCCATGCTGTCTTGTGCTACACTCCCCATGAATACTGAATAGATTTGGCCAGAAGGGGATGTGTGTGTGTGTGTTAGTGAGTGTGTGTGTGTGTGTTAGTGAGTGTGTGTGTGTTAGTGTGTGTGTGTGTGTGTGTGTAAGACACTGTGTGTTGCCAGCCATCAGGCTGTAATTACCCAGGAGCAAACAAAGGCTATCACGCAGGATGCGGCTGATGACCCACCCAGGCCCCCTGCTAAAACACTGACACACTCCATCCTCCCTCTGTGTGTGTTTTGTGTACTCGTGTGTGTGTGTGTGTGTGTGTGTCTCCACCAGTTATATCAATACCATCATTACGCACTGACCACTGTGTTTGGCCCGAAAAGACCGTAAAGACTCCCTCTCGAGCCCTCTCTCTCTCTCTCTCTCTCTCTCTCTTTTTCTATCTATGTTCCATCCTGCCTCGATCACCCCCCGCCTCCGCTTGTGATTGGCCGGGAGACGAATGACTCTGCCTGGCAACTGGGTGGCGAAGCAAGCTAATTGGCCGGCAGCCCAGTGCCTGAGTGGCTTCCAGCTCCGTGCTGCCTCCGCCGGTAACCTTATTTAACTCTCTGCATGTGATCGATTGCTGCTAATTGCTAAATTCTTTTCCCTTTACAGGGCTGTCCCCCCGCCGCCCGAGGGGTCCGACTGAGCCTGTACCTGTATTAATGCTACCCGCTGCCCTCCTCGCTGCCTTAGAGGGGTGGGTCACCCAAAGAACAAATGTACACAGTGTTCCCCGTTACCCCGAATGTATTATTCAATCTGCATAGACACGAGCACAGTTTGTGCTCCTTTGTTTTTTTGTTTTTTTTTAGCACTGGAGCAATGAGGCTAATGTGGCTAACAAGCTAACAAGTAAGCGAGCAAAGGTCATTTCTGCGTTCCAGATGAACTTGGATGTCGAAATTTCCAAGTTTCAATTGAACAAACTTGAATTCCTACAATACAAGTCAGATTTCATACGCGGAAAGTTAGTAGAGGCTCAAGCCAATCGAGTTCCGAACCAATCGAGTTAAGAATCTAAGAATTCCTGCAATCTAAGTCTCAAACCAATCAAGTTCCCAACCAATCAAGTTCAGAATCCAAGAATTCCTGCAATCTAAGTCTCAAAAATTTAGTAGAGCCTCCCAACTAATCGAGTTCCCAACCAATCGAGTTCAGAATCCAAGATGGCTCCACCATGCATCAACAGTAGCACTATACAGTTTATTAGCACTTCTATATCTTGTGGACATGTTTCCATCACGTTTGAATGTGTAAAATATAACACCATATAATCTATTGTTATCAACTGCTTTCCAACTGGTATCAGCTGGTCCCAAACCAATCGAGTTCCCAACCAATCGATTTTAGAATCCAAGATTAAGTAAGATCCAAGATAGTAAAAGCAGTAGCATTATACAGTTCATCAGCACTTCTATCTTCTTTTATGTCTCATTAAATCAGTCCTACACATACTGTGGTTCTGTCCAACTTCTCTGGACATGTAATCCATATAGTCCATTGTTATCAACTGGTTTCCAAATGGTATCAACCAATCGAGTTCCCAACCAATCGAGTTCCCAACCAATCAAATTCAGAATCCAAGATGGCTGCACCACACATGTACACAGTAGTAAAAGCAGTAGCATTATACAGTTTATTATCACTTCTATCTTCTTATTTTCATTTAATTTAATTCCCAACTATACAGCCCATATTTACAAATCAAAGACCCAAAAGGTTTGTGAAGCCAACCTCATTTTTTTCCTTTTCTGCCTTTACAAACAATGTTATAATAGTAGTACTGTTCCATCCAACATACTTTAACATGTGGGGATAACATGAGCAGGGTTTGGATGGACATGGGAGGGCTTTGAGAGGGTCAGTACATGTACGTTGTGTCTCTCAAATGGGCCCCATCACTAAAGCCCACCCTAATCTCACATTGGTACCATCTAGACCTTGTGTGCAGAGTATAACCCAGATGGGGCCCATGTTTAACACCTCCTGGTACCATCACTGATCCTAATGGGTTCCATCACATCCCATGAAATCCATACTGTATGTGAGGCCCTCATGAAACCCATGGACAAAACGTCCTGGTTTCCACTTGGGTTCCAGGGCCATACAGGTCCCACACGGACATGTTATCTGGGGTAATTACTGAGGGGTTTAATTGCAGCAAGCCCACAGATTCTATTAAATGAAAATTACTTTCCGGATTTTATTAGGCCTTCTCTGAAGTTACAGTCCCATTGCCAGTGCAAAGATTCCACAGCTCCACGGTCTTGATCCCTTGCTGCACCCGAGCTCCTCAAGCCACCCTAAGCCAATTTCCAATCTTCCGTGTTCATATTTTAAAAAAGCCCCCAGATACATTAAAAAGAATACTTCTCTCAGGAAAGCTATAAAAGCTTTGCACTTGGAGGAAAACCACATTTCGTGTAACAGGATTAAGTGTTTTACATACAAAAAAGAAAGAGAGAGAGAGAGAGGCGAATGTAATCCATTACAGTTACAGTTTAAAAGACAGTAATCAGATTACTGATACTTTGAAAACATAAGGTGATTACTTGGGATTACATTCAAATTTTCTGAAGCGGGAAAGAAAAGCCACACTAGACGAAGGAAAAAGAGAAAAGAGAAAGTATAAACCCAAGAAAAAATCGAAGCGAGCAGCGAAATGTGAGACAGCGAACACGACCTCCGGTAGCAAGCCTCTCAACAAATGGAAACACAGCAAAACATCAAGCACAACATCAATACACAGCCTTTAAATGGAAAGTAATTAAAATATAATGGAGAGTAATCAAATCGGAATACAGTATTAAGATCATATAATCCCTTTTAGTATGGTGTGGATTACAGTTTAAGTTTAAAACAATGACACGTGATATGTAACCGAATATGGCTTTAAAAAGTGACTTTCCAAACCCAGAACATATGCATTAAAAAAAAAAAAAAAAAAAAAAAGCAGCAGTCCGACAAGAGTGACTATTCCCGCAGCATCATCACAGGGGGAGCAGGAGGATGATGCTTAAAGGTTGTAATACTTGTGAGTGAATGAGATTGCAATGCTCAACATGAAATTAGTATCACAGGTTCTGCCTTCAGTAAAACAAGCAAATCCCCTTGATGGACAAGGCGTGACCATAAAAAAAAAAATCACACTGTGTTGTGGAGATATCTTTCGGCATAGTAGCCAGAAGGACCTGAAAACTCAATCTGAAACCTGGGAACTGATTATATGGGTTGGTTTTCCAGAATGGGTTTAAATGGGACTTAGACTATATATCTTTATTTTTTCGTTTCGATTAAAAATCTACATTTAGAAATGTGTAGATGTATGACACTCTCTACCAGTGGGACACTGTCCAATCAAGATTTGGTTTCATCTGGTATCAAAGTAAATACAGCCAGGCTAATTCTCCCATTGGTTAGGACTTCCTGAGCAGAACTGAAGACCTTATGTGTCAGATTAACCACTAACAATAGGAACTGAAAGAGGAATTAATACATCACAGACAATTATAACATTTGAAATGTTGTAACTCCACCTTTACCAGTTTCTGACTAAAGGGTGGTAATAACTGCCTGTTTTTGAGAGACAGGTCATTCTCAAGCTAATACTGAGTCTGACATGTTTAAAAAAAAACCTTGGTATGGTAGGATGTCTGCTAGGCACAGGGTAGTCCAATGCGGCCTTATGGTCAGTGATGAATGAAGGAAAAGTAGGGGTCATTGATCCCATTCCTGGATGGCTGTGAGCAGTCTCTAGGACTGTCTGGTGATTTCCCTCCTCAGACAGCGCTACCAAACCTGCTAATTCACTGGCCTCCTTGTGAAATTAGCTTTTAGCCTTCTTAGCTTCACTTAAATATGCCTGTGTTACCTGTTAGTAGCTGCTAACCTTAAGAGGCTTTCAGTAGTGTGCTGGATAGATACATTTCTCCAACAATCGAGATCAATTTAGATAGATTGTCAGGTGCAGCAAGGAGAGAAAGGAGCGTGGATGCAAGTGTAAAAACATTTATTAACAGAAATAATCCAAAATATCCAAAAAGATTAAATAAACAGACAAGGAAACTATTATAGAATAAACACAGAATACACTCAGACTGAAAACAAAGCAGGACCTACAACCTAACAGATGCAATACATACAAGAACCGACAAAGTAACACTGAAAACAAATGGCTATATACACGGAAAGGGACAGGAAACACCTAGGGGCAGGTAATGAGGGGGCGGAGCTACAAATGAACACAGGGAAAAACACTTAAGGCTGAGATATGGCAGGAACACATAGCGCCATGTGCAGGAAAAGGAGAATAAACAAACAGGAGGGCAGGAGATAGATAGCTAGATAGATAGATAGATAGATAGATAGATAGATAGATAGATAGATAGATAGATAGATAGATAGATAGATAACCAATACATTTTGTCATTTTTAGTTTAGAGCAACAAACACATGTAATAAGGTAACTGTGGATGATTATTTTTTTGTTTCTCTCATATTACATTAGCGCTCAGTCGCTGGTAAGCTTATTGAGAAGTGGTGAAAAAGCACACATTGGTGTCACATGACACATTCGCACACACACAGAACACACGCGCACGCTTTCACAAGCAGCTTAGCATGCTAATCATCTGTTTAAGCTAGTTGTCTGCTTGAAGTTCTAAAACAGTTACATGGAGGCGATAACCTTGGCTGTCTTTACTCTTAAATCACTCAGGCGCACACACACACACACACACACACAGCCGTGGCATATAGATGAAGTTTATTATTTTATAGTCTGATATCTACCAGCAGGTGGTCACCTCAATTAGCGCCCAAAGAGAGAGAGAGAGAGAGCAAGAGAGAGAGAGAGAGAGAGAGAGAGAGAGAGAGAGAGAGAGAGAGAGAGAGAGAGAGAGAGAGAGAGAAGAGAGAGAGAGAGAGAGAGAGAGAGAGAGAGAGAGAGAGAGAGAGAGAGAGAGAGAGAAAGAGTGTGTCCAGAGTACTGAGCACAGTGCAGCAAAGCAATCAAATCCTTCTAGAAGCTTCTTTCTCTGGCCTGTAATAAGAAGTTGACTGGCTATATCTCTTACTGGCACTATATGATGGTGTGGTTATTTGTGTTTAATGGAAAAATGTGCTCAGTTTAAGGCAAAAACTAGAAAAAAAACAGTGATAACCCATTGGATAAACAAAAAACAGAATAGATAAAGCCATTTATGTTTGGTTGCGGATGCTAATTTAACTTCTTTAACCCTGAGCTTAGGCCAACACTTCAGTTCTTCACCTTTAAAACAACATTACTGCAACAATTTGCATCAACTTCATAGACCCTAAAGCAGAGCCCTGTGGGACACCACAAAATGTTATAAACTAAACAGTTTCCACTTGAATTATGTATGTTAAAGCACTTATATTACATCTTTTATTAAGAGTGAAGTCGATTACAATGATTATCTGTTTTTATTGGTGCTTGTCAAGGGGTAGGATCTACAGGGGTTGGACAATGAAACTAAAACACCTGGTTTTAGACCACAATAATTTATTGGAAACAGGAGAGTTTAGGTGCACATTTAATTCTGTCGTGATTTGAGCAGCCGTGGTTTTATGTTTTTTGGAATCAAATCCAAGTTAGCACCCGAACATCCCTTTCAGACAGCTTCCTCTTACAGCGTCCACAGTTAATCCTGTTGGATGTGGTTCTTCCTTCTCGGTGGTATGTTGATATTACCCTGAATACCGTGGCTCTTGATGCATCACAAAGACTTGCACCAGCAATTTGTCCTATTTTGAACTCTGGTATGTCACCTATAATGTTGTGTGCGTTGCAATACTTTGTTCAAAACTGTGCTCTTACCCTGCTACTTGAACCTTCACACTCTGCTCTTACTGGTGCAATGCGCAATGTGCAATGGCCACCAGGCTGCTCCAATTTAGCTATGAAACCTTCCACATTAAAATGACAGGTGTTTCAGTTTCATTGTCCAATCCCTGTACATATTAGGCAGCAAATCCCCAAAGCTCCCAAAATCTACAGTCTTTTAAGGGCAAACAGCGCTGCACCTAAACATCTCCCCCTACAAGACCTCACAAAAGGTCCTGTTGTAACAAGGATCAAGATTCAAGTTTCAACATATGTTCCTGCAAGTTGCAAGGTGGAGCCACTACAGATTAGACAGCATTAAAAGGGAAAAAGCTTTCACCGCCCGTGTGAATCGATTAGATTTGATTGTTAGTAGCAGCTCATAAAGCACTAACCAGGGCCCCCTCACAAGCCTTGCTGTTTCTGAGATGCTTTGACCTATAGAAATTGTCTGGCCATGAAAATTCAGTCTTCAAACGTACCCATTTTTCAACCATTCCAACTTTCCTGTAAAGTTACTGTTTTGAAGTTACATGTTTTTCAACTATACTTTGTTTTATGACATGGACACAAAAAAAAGGTCAAAAAGTCAAAAACAAATGGCAAAAATAAAAATACTAGGTATAGTTTGAGTTAAGTGAATATTATTGTTTTATTCTATAAATTACGGACAACATTTCTCCCAAATTCCAAATATAAATATTGTTATTTAGAGCATTTATCTGCAGTAAATGAGAAATGACTGAAATAACGCAAAAGACACAGAGCTTTCAGACCTCAAATAATGCAAAGAATAACCCTGGTTTGGTTATTAATCACAGTGTTCATGCATCTTGGCATGTTCTCCTCCACCAGTCTTACACACAGCTTTTGGATAACTTTATGCCTTTACTCCTGATGCAAAAATTCAAGCAGTTCAGCTTGGTTTGATGGCTTGTGATCATCCATCTTCCTCTTGATTATATTCCAGAGGTTCTCAATTTGGTAAAATCAAAGAAACTCATCATTTTTAAGTGGCGTCATTTCCACTTTCCAGAGATGTATATAACATGCTTAACAGTATGTTTATTCATCTTGATCACTGCAGTTCTGATGTTAGAAGAGGTTAGAGTCTATCAGGCTGCTTGATGGAGACCTCTACTATATAAAATCTGTGTTTATGTGAGAGGGAAAGTGATACTGCAGTTTGTAGGCCAGAGAGCACATTGTGTGTATCCTTTTCCTCCCTCCTCTAACAGCCTGCAGCGCTGCTACGCTATTAGCGAAAAGATTGGAGGGGATTTATCTGCGGCTGTTAGACTATTGCTTTTTGTGTCACTCTCACTGGAGTGATATGGACTTAGCTGATATGGAAACTTACTCTACGGGTGTGTGTATATATATATATGTATCTGCCACAGTAACAGGGGTTATATACACACTTTATATCTAAATGCTTGTGGGAACCTCATCTACTGAATGGATTCAGCGACTTTAAGTTGCTGATACAGATGTGTAAATGCTGTAGGTGCTTTTTGAGAAGGATTTCCAATAGAATAGGACTCTCTGGAGCAGATCATATTTTCACTATGTCTATTGGCCCCACCATTGAGATTTTGGATTATTCCAAAATGACAATGCTCGTCCACATACTGTGCATCTTTTGAAAGCTTGCCTTAAAGACACAGATGCTATGGCAGGGATATGAAATAACCAAACAAGGGCAGCTCGTGTTTTTTTAAGCTGGTATATTAGTATTTCTGATAGTACAGGGATAATATTTACAGTACATTTATCTCTTCTAGAGTCAAAATATGATTTCCGTGGGTGGACTGCAAAACGCTGCACTGGACAAGAGAATATGGTGTGTGTGGAGAGGATCATATGCTGCTGGGAGTTATAAAAAGGTGTGTGTATGTGTGTGTGTGGATCTATATAGAGCACTCTGGTGTTATAAATCACCTTGGCCTGATTACAGCAGACATCTCTGCTATATTTCTGTAGACAGCAAGAAAGAGAGAGAGAGATAGAGAGAGATAGAGAGAGAGTGGGAAAAAGTAAGAGAGAGAAAGGGGAAAAAAGCATGACAGGTTTGTGTTTTAAAACAAGCCGGCCAGTGTTTCAATATTTCCATGGTTTATGGACCCTGATTTGAACTTCTAGAATGCTACTATACTGCACTTAAGGTGAAAGAGGGGCCAAAGAAAAAGAGAGAGAGAGAGAGAGAGAGAGAGAGAGAGGGAGAAAATCATGTTTACCCAGCTTTCTGTTTAGGCCAAATACTGTAAATCAGGCACATCTGAAGCAGCAACCAATAAGAGACCAGAGACTCAAGACTCAACTGGGAGTTGAACCGCAGAGAATTGAGAATCCACTTGGATTTGCAGCCCAGAGACTCATTATTTTAACTCAGACTCAGCACCCCAAAAGATATAAGATTTCAGTCAGATTTGCAACCCAAAGAGTCAAGTCTTGTGACTCCACTTACGTTTAAGTCCTAGAGATTTAAAATAGCTTAACCTTTGACTTATAACAGAATTGCACCCATACACTTAAGGCTTGACTTACTGTAGACTCACACACCAAAGAGTTAGGTCTTATAACTTAAGGTTAGATTTTTAAGCCCCAGAGCCACTCAAGATTTGCACCCTAAAGACTCAAGACTTGACTCAGGTTTGCACTCTAGAGACTTGAGACCTAACTCACATGTAAATCCTAAAGACTCAAGATTTGACCAAGATTTGCATCTTAGACACTTAATGTCTGACTAAGATTTGCACTCCAGAGACTCAAGACTCAATCCAGACTCACACTTCAGACACCCAAGACTCAAGAATCAAGCTCAAATGTTTACTCTCCAGAGACACAAGACTTGATCTTCATCTCAGCCTCAAACCCTAATGACAAAAGATTTGAGTCAGATCTGCAATCCAGGGACTTGAATTGGACAACTGTAGTTGATTTTTTGGAAACATGACTCAAAATCACACCTCAGAGTATTGACTTAAACTTGACTCAGATTTACTCCTTAAGTACTCAAGTCTTGCTCCTTCACAGACTCAAATTAATTTCTAATGCCAGGTTCACACCACATGATTTTAGCCCAGTTTTTCAGTTGACAAATCACCAATCTGCTCAAAGGCAAACTAGAGATCACTCGGCACTTGCTTGGACCTGTAGACTGATCTCCAACCATGCTAAATATCTGACCCAGTCAGCGACTGGGAGTCAGGAGCAGGAGCATCTCATAATGCAAATTTGAGATGTTACTGTGACTGAACTGGGGAAATAATACGATTGATTGTATCTTTGTAGAATGCAATGGACAGATGAAATACCCAAAACAGACAGGTATGTTTTCATTTATGAAGTATTTACCTACAACTCTCTTTGTAGAACAGACAGTCCCAAAGGCCTATATCCATTTTCTCATCCTTTTTCTCATTTGTTGGTGCGCAGTAACAAAGAGCAGTAGACGTTAGAAACTTGACTAAAACAAAGATTTACTAATCAGGGACTGAAAACTGGACTCAAACTTGCAAACCAGAGGCTCGAGATTCAATCAATCTTGCACATTGGGGACTCAAGACTCAAGATTTGACTCAGATTTGTACCTCAGGAACTTGAGACCTGCCTTGGACGCAGAATCGCATCCAGACACTTAAGACTTGATTCAGATTTTCACCCCAGAGACTCTACTTGTAATTTCATAAAGCATCTCTGGTAGCAACAGCTTGACCTGTCTATTATATTCGTACTAATAACCCATAATTGAAACTAATCTGAGTGAACATAATGCAGTGAATTAGATGCATGTTAATAATTAGAAATAATAGGGTGTAGTGATGCGACTGTGCCCCCTGAGCCGCAGCGTAGTGAGGGGCTAATTTACGGCTATTTATATCAATGCAAATCACCCTAGACCTACATAGCCAACAAATATATCCTTCATTTCTGATCCTGCTCTGTGGGGGAGTCGCAAAAATGGGTCTGAGAGGCAGATAAACAGTGCGGAGTATGAGGTCAGCGCAGTCTGGGTGGGCCGCTGGTGTGTAAAGAGCGTATCTGGTGTGTGAAGTGTGTGTTCGCAGGCCAGGCAGCGCACGCAGCCGATATGCTTGACCTTCTGCACCGCGCTGATCATAAAAGAGAAAGAGTGTGTATTACAGTGGAGGATCATGTAGCGTTCACCTCAGCTGAACCAGCCACACACACACACACAAATATAAAGACACACACTCCGTGGGGGCAATATGTGTGTGTGTGTGTGTGTGTGCGTATGTGGTGTCAAGTGACACACTCAAATATTTCATACGCTGACATCACCGCTGCTAAATCTCTATTCAAAAAACACAATTAAATAAAGGGAGCACATGATGTAAACTATCTCACACACACACACACACACACACACACACACACACACACACACACACACACACACACACACATTCCCAAACACACACATTTATATATAGAAATATATATATATGGACTGCAAAACAGCAAAAAAGCACCACACCGAAAAGACTGGATTGTAGCTCCAAAGAAATACGCAGTGAATTTGAAAAATTAAAAAAGGTCTGTCAGAGTGTGTGTGTGTGTGTGTGTGTGTGTGTGTCTTTAAGGCGCAAGAATGTGAGTTGAGCAGTCTAAGTGCAGAAGGTTGAGTCACATGATGTTTTTCAGCTGCTGTCATATCAGACGCCCTGCAGACACACCAAAACCTCCTACAGCAACCCTACTACTCTCTCTCTCTCTCTCTCTCTCTCTCGCTCTTCACTATCTCTCCTCTGTCTCTCTCTCCACTATTTCTCCACGGTCTCTCTCTCTCTCTCTCTCTCTCTCTCTCTCCTTTTTTAGCTTCTCTTTTTCTTCAATATCTGTTTCTTTCTATCTCATCTTCACTCTTTGTATTGGCATCTCACCTCGGTTTATCTTCTCTCAATCTCCTTGCTTTCTCATCCTTTTCTCTCTTCTCTCCTCTTTCTTCCTCTTCTCATATGTTCCTTTCTCATCTCTCTGTAACTTTTTCCTATCTTTCTTTTTTCTCCTGTTTATCTCCTTTCTCCTCTCAGTCTTTCATGTCTGTCTGCTCTCTGTCTCATCTTTTGCTCATGTTATTCCTCTTAATCCTCTCTTTCCTTTATATCTGTCTCCTTCCTTTCTCACGTCTTGCACATCTTGTCCCTATGAATCCTCTATCTTCTCTTTTTCTCCTCTCTCTGTTTTTTCTGTTTCTCTTGTCTTTCTCTCTTCTCTCTATCCTCTCTATTTCTCCTTTGTCTTTCGATCCCCTCTTGGTTTATCATCTCTATATCTTCTTCCTTTTTCATTCGTTTCTCTCCCCTCCTTACCTCTTCTCTTTCTCATATGCCCCTCTCTCATCTATCTCTCTGTCACTCTGACATCTTAAACCTCTATTTCTCTTCTCTCTGTTCCCTTTTTATCTCTTCTCTATTTCCTTTCTCCTCTCTGTCTTTTATGTCTGTCTTCTCTCTGTCTCATCTTTTGCTCATCTTGTCCCTCTTAATCCTCTATATCTTCTATTTCTCTCTGTCTCTTCTATTTCTCCTCACTTCACTTTTCTATCCTCTATCATTCTCCTCTGTCTTCTTTCACTTTTACCTCTGTTTTCCTCTCTCTCTTCTCTCTGCCCCTTCTCTTTCTAAAATGTCTCTCTATTCTGTATCTCTTATATCTTTTCCATCTTTCTCTCTCTCTCTCTTATAGTTTTCTCTCTTTTTCTGCCTTACTCTTTCATGCTGCATCCTAAACAGCAAACTGTTGTTATGCTCTGGTTTACTCTTCTTACTCCTCTTTTCTTTATAATCTCTCGTTGCCCTTTTTCTGTTTATCTTCATTTGTTCTGTTTGAAACAGTAACATAAATTGTCTTCTTTGTCATCATCATCATCATCATCATCATCATCATCATCATCATCATCTTGGTCCTGCTGCCCTTCAGGAGTGTGGGGAGTCACAATGGCTCCGTTCTTCTCCAGAGCTCGTCAGCTGACTGTAAAAGTCACACTAACAGACACTGACACGGTCTAATCCCGCCTCTTAAAGTCACGCTTGTGTAAACAGTGCAGAGCCGGGAGACAAATTTATCAGCCGCTAGAGTAAATACTGCTTTCTGTTCCACCAAAACAGCGGGACGTTCCGGCCTGAGCCAAATATTTCTGGACAGTGGTGTGTTATGGTTAAGGTGTGACCAGTGTCAATGAAGGCTTGTGATTCAGGGCATTTTTGGACTGTTTGTTCTTTTTTAAAAGATAGAGAGAAAAAGGGAAGAGATAGAGAGAATGAGATAGTGAGCCAAACGAGTTCATAATTGCTTCGGTACATTGTGTGACCAAATAGTCCCTAAATAAAAATGGGAATGCAGTTTTAGATCACAACTGCACCATGGAGGATATGAGGTTTTGGGTCTTGGGTCAATGGAAAGACTTGTCTCTTTGGGTGTTAAGCTTGAAGTAAGAGGAGCTTTAGTGCAGCTGGGTTAATAGCTGACCTTGCAATCTGCCAGCTGAACCAGGTTGGGTCTAGCAAACAAAGTTTAAGACCTTGCTGTCTACCAATTGGAACTGGTCAAGCACAGTTAATGTTTTAAACCTACCAGCGAGTTATTGAACCCATAGAATTAATGTACCAACTGTTAAGCATGGTGATGGTTGTATCATGCTCTGGGAATTTCTGTTCTGCTGCCAGTAGGCTCACATACAAATTAATCCAAAGTAATCCCAAAAGTACTGGATGGAGCAGCATTTTTACATAGAACACAGTTCTACTGCTCCCCTGGTCAATGCTGGGTGATTTATAACTCTCCAGCTCATGTTTTGCCTTGGACTTTTAGGGTTCTCTATTTCTTATCATATGTACCTCATCATTTGTAAGTTGATTTGGATAAAAGCATCCATTACATGCAATGCAATGTAATGTTAGATAATGTAATGTAATGTTATGTAATGCCTGGCATTAGGCATGGTGCCAACAGGTTAATGTTTATCAGCTCCAGTGAGTCCTATTCAGTTGGCAACATTTTTTTCTAGGACTGCATCAGAACAAATGGGAAAAACTTTAGACAACAATTTTAGACCGATTATCAATATCGCTGATTTGACTTCAAATTCAAAACCTCCCTGCAAAGCATGGTTTGATTGTGCAATTCTATGTGTCACTTTTCTCCCAAAAACTCAACAGCAACCTCACTCCAGTCCAAAGAAAATGTTATTTAATTCGGCAAATACTGAAGAAAAGGCAATCATATTCCAAAATGAGCCAGTCATGCAACCCTACACGCAGCACTGGGAGAGGATAGCTTCCACACCTGCAGCAGACTGCACCAGAAACAGCTTGAAGTGAATCACAGGCCACTGGACTACTCCTGTACTCGAAAACAGCTTTCCAACTTGAAAAAATGGTTCTGACAAACAGGCTAGTCTGGATGAAAACACCTTTAAAGTAGTTGAATGTAATCAATATGAAATAACAAAGATTTGAAAACCAAATGCATTGGTTTCCCAGACAGGAATTGAACCTTGTCTTGGATTATATTTTTCTTTTAATTCAAAATGCTCTACAGATAAAGATAAGGCCTGATGCCTGTCTAGAAAACCGGTCTATATTTTAACAACACCACTGCAATCATCTCTTCTGTTCTTGAGCCAGAACTAAACTTGTCAGCCCAACTGCACTCTAGAAACTCTAAGAAGACGCTGCATTCTTTTTTTCTTTCCTCATTTCATTTCAGACTTGTTCATTTTAACAGCTTCTAGGCATGAGTGCAGCTCCGAGTCTGGTGCGCTGGCTTCATTCCCCCCTACAGGCCTGGAGGTTGGCGAGCGCGTGCACGGACACAATGCACCTCAGCACGATCGCTTGCAGGATAGACGCGGCGACACAAGAGGATTAACTCGTGTGTCCCCATCTCCATGGCAAACAGCTCTAATCTCCAACCCAGCAGAGAGAGAGAGAGAGAGAGAGAGAGAAAGCATGGGGTGGGGAAAACAAGATATCGCTGCAAAGGGAGAGTGAGCGCAATCTGCTATTCACATCAGCGTTAATCAAAGCAGACTGCCAGAGAACTCCACTCTGGGCCTCAATCTGATGGAAAACTACTGCACGCAACGTCAGCTCCACAAACACTGAGGCTATCAACAGGTCCAACACGTGCTTGCGCACACAGAAAGAACTATGATAGACACTGAGACCTGTGGAACACTCCTGGAAAAAAAGAACATTGAATGTTCTAGACCTAAAGGTGCGCATGTCCAACTACTTTGCATTAACCTTATAAACCCCTAAAACACAGAACAAAGTTCCACTGAAGCACAGGTCAATGCTGGGGGGTTATGGTCCTCAAGATTATGTCTGGCATTAGGCATGAACCAAACAGGTTAATGTTTATCTGCTCCAATGAATCCTATTCTATAGGCAACCTTTTTTAGCAAGAACTACATCAGGACAAATGAGAACAACTTAAATTAAAGGGTCCACACTCAGGGCCGATTCTGGGCTCATTTGAATGAGGGGACTACTATTGCTGGTTTGGTTTTTACATGCAAAACCTCCATACAAAGTGTGGTTTGATTGTGCAATTTCATCTGTCCCTTCTCTGCGATTTTTCTGGACTGAACTCCTGGACTCAAAAACAGCTTATAAACTTGACAAAATGGACCAAACAGCTGGAGCAGCAAACAGGCTTTGTAAGTAAAAGCACATTTTAAGTAGCTGTATGCATTCATTATAAAATGGCAAACCTTTGAACATTTGTCACTGGTTTCCCCGACAGGAATTGAACCGTGAACTGGACTATACTTTCTTTCAATTTGAAATTCATGGTCCCAACAGGTTAATGTTTATCTGCTCCATTGACTCCTATTCTATTGGCAACCTTTTACTCGGCAAGGACTGCATCAGGATAAATGGAAACAACGTAGGGCATTTTCAGATTTGTCCAGAATTAATGGGTCCACACTCAAGGCAGATTCTGGGCTCATTTAAAGGAGGGGATCATTATTGCTGGTTTGGTTTTTACATGCAAAACCTCCTTGCAAAGTGTGGTTTGATTGTGCAATCCATGTGTCCCTTTTCTGCGATTTTTCTGGACTAAACTCCTCAAAACTCAAAACAGCTTTTAAACTTGACAAAATCGACCAAACGTCTGGAGCAAGCACCCCAAGTCAAGATAAACAGACTATTGTAAGAAAAAGCACATTATGAGTAGCTAAATGCATTCATTATAAGACGGCATTTTGAACATTTGGCATTGATTTCCCAGACAGGAATTGAACCGTGAACTGGACTATATATTTTTTTTTTATTTAAAAATTCATGGTCCCAATAGGTTAACGTTTATCTGTTCCAGTTACTCCTATTCTATTGGCAACCTTTTTTAGCAAGGACTGCATCAAGACAAATTGGTACAAATTTTCAGACATGTCCAGAATTAATGGGTCTACACACAGGGCCGATTCTGGACTCATTATAAAGAGGGAACCACTGTCACAGGTTTGTTTTTTTACACACAAAGTGTGGTTTGATTGTGCAATTTCATGTGTCCCTCTTCTGCGATTTTTCTGGACAGAACTCTTGGACTCAAAAACAGCTTATAAACTTGACAAAATCGACCAAACGTCTGGAGCAAGCACCCCCAAGTCCATACAAACAGGCTATTGTAAGTAAAAGCGCATTTTAAGTAGCTGAATGCATTCATTATAAGATGGCATTTTGATGGCAAAATGAAAATTTGGCTTTGGTTTGCCAGACAGAAATTGATCTGTGAACTGGACTATATTTTGTTTTAATTTAAAATGCTCTGTAGAGTAAGACAAGGCTTATTTCCTGTCTGGGAAACCAGTGCATAGTGTAGCAACACCACTGCAACATTAAGTGTCCTAAACTTAAAGAATCGTATGCCCAAACATTTGTGGACACTCATTTCATTAAATGCCTAAATCCCTAAACTACATTGCTCTTACTAAAACTTCATAAACCCTAAAACATGTCCCAGTGGGACACCACAAAAGTGGAGCAGATAAACCCGAACTTATTAGCACCATACCTAATGCCAAGTGTGCCGTACAATGGTATAAAGCCCCCAAGCACTGAGCTGTGGAGTAGTGGAATGATGGTGCTCCATCCAGTACTTCTCAGACAAGCTTTTCTCACTAAATACAATCAAACCCTAACATCAATGCTCCTTAAAAAGTAATAGAAAGTTCTCCCTGGACGGAAGGGACAGTTACTTCAACCAAAGGAGAATAAGCACTTTGTAAATGCCTTATATCATAAGAAACAATGAATGAGCATGTGTCTCAATATTTAGATCCCCAGCAATTAGAAGCACAAACTTTGGTTGTATAATATAAATTGATTATGTTTATTAAGTCTATTAAGATGATTAAGATTAGCAAGCAACACTTGCGAAAAATTAAATCCACTGTCACATTTAATGCAGGGGGTCCCACTCAAACACCATGCAGGTTAGTGTAGAGTGATTTAGCTTCTAGCTTCATGCTAGTCCCTGTCCCATGACTTTAGGCTTATGACAGAAGAACATTTAGAGGAGGCTAAAGCCCCCTTTTTACACTGTCATGGTGGGTTAAGCAGGACAGTTTCTGTAGTTTAGGAGACAGACTGATAGACAGTCTCCACCCATGTTTCTGTTCATTATTAATACTCCTTTAATGTCAGCCACTCCTCTACACACACACACATACACACACACACACACACACACACTCCCTCTGCCAGGAACGAGAGAGAGAGAGAGAGAGAGAGACAGACAGAAACAGACCACTGCTCCGGTCATAATGACCCTCTGTGTTCGGACGTCAGCAGACTGATGGTGACCTTTCCCTCGCTCGCCACGCTGCCCAGATCACTAACCTTTACTGCCAGACTGCCAGCGTCGGCCAATCGCTCCACGATTATCGATGTGCCAAACAGAGAGGAAAAAAAACAGCGTTTGCGAAGCAGAGAGGGAGGTGGGGGATCGATGACTCGGGCCCGGGATGAGAATCTCTCACTGATGAGTCTCGTTGCTGACCAGCCCGTTATGACGTTGTGCTATCATGGCTAATGATGGCTGAATCGACAGCCATGTCTCATGAAACGTAAGCAAAGGCTAGACAGAAGCTAATGCTGTAATAGGCCCTTTTTTGGGTGAACTGACTCACTTTCACACCTCAAAGATTTGAGTCTCAACCTTAAAGACTAAAAGTCTCGAAAAGGACCCACACACCAAAGGCTCTTTATTTAAAAAAGACTTGAGATTGGACCCCAATGATTTAAAACTCAGCTTAGATTCAAACCTCAAAGACTCAAAGCGGAACTTGAACTTGTGCTACAAGAAGCAACTTGCACCCACATCCCAAAGACTTGAGACTTCATTATATCTTAGACTCAAAACGTGACTCAGACTTTTTTCTTTCTGGAAATGTGATTAATGTTTCCAGTGTTATGCAGGCATCTCTATGGTACACAAACAAACCAATCAACACATTTCTGACTAATTCATTTAGCATATATCTGCAGCTCTTGGCAAGTATGAGTTCATTAACTTTATTAAAACTTAACGTAATGGGATTTTGTGACACTGACTTTCATCAGTACAGACTAGCAGTGCAGTAAAGCAGTTGCTGGCTGTGGAGTATGTTTTTGACACGATCCCTGTTGCTGTAACAAGAGCTAACATCCGTCCAAAATGTCAAATCTCCAAAACCAGAAAAGAAATGGATTCCTGTCACCCCATTTTTTGGTCATTGTGCGGTTTATGTCAGGACAATTTCTATTGATCCATTCATCGCACAGCGAAATTGCAGCTTCCTCTCATCCTGTGGTCCATGGGAGCAACATAAAGAAGCCGGGCAGTATGTGTGTATGTGCAAGAGAAGAATGTGTATAGGGTATAAGCCCCTGTTATCACCTAAGTGTAAGCTGACTGGTGACGTCAAAAACACATACACTACAAAGCACACAGTGTCTGGAAGTAGAGAGAGCAAACACAGGGTGCACATAAGCTAAGCTAAAGGGAAAAAAATGACAGTGGTGACAGGCAATTAAAGCATTTATCATGTTTTGGGGGAAGAGGTTGTGCTTTGGCTTGCCACAGTTATGCCGGCTACTTTCCCATAAGAAGCTGGATAAAAATATGCGAGAGAATCCCTGGTGTAAGTGACACCATCTTTCACTTGGGTGATTCATGATGGCAGGGTTAGTTTTTTTTCCCTGTACTAGATTTTGACCTTCTGTTTCGTGCCTAAAACCAAACCTCAGCCCATCATTTTTAGTTAGGGACTTCACAAACAAAACTGGCAACATTTAGGACCACCAACCATGATGCAGTGAATACAAGAAAGGAGGATAAACTACTAGCATGTAGTATGGTTTGCATATGTGCATATTGGAATATTGTGCATATTGCATATGTGCAACCTAGGAATGCAATCATTGACTTGACTTCTAAGCCCAAAGTCTTAAGACTTTAACTAAATCAAACCTTTTACACTCAAAACTTGACTTGAAACAACCAATCAAACCAACCAACTTGCACCGCAAAAACTCCAAAAGTGATTTGGACTCTTGCTCATATCTCAAAAGACCCAAAGATCACACCTCAAAAACATAAAGAAACTTGGATCTGACTTCCACCACATTGGCTTATAACTTGGTTCTGACTCATACCACAAAGACTTAAGATTTGACTTCAATTCAAACCCCAGACACAAGAGAATTCACGGTAACACTTTATAATACTGTTCCATAGTTAATAGGTAACTAAGCAGTAACTAAGCAGTAACTAATTAATAGTGCTGCATTAACACCTAAATATTTTCTATTAACTACCAGGGAGTACTGAATAATTACTCAGTAGATAGTACTGAACTAATGATTATAGTAGTTCACTATTAACTCCACAATAATTACTGAAACTTACATATCTCCTGGAGAACTACTTACTAATGATGTCTTCTTTATAATAACTATTCATTAATTACTGCTCAAATCAACATTAACTACTGAAAACCCTTACATCCCACCTGGGGAACTATAGATCTAAATCAGTCTACACAAACAATTATTCTATCAGTGGTGATATTAAAGTGATATTTGAGTGACACCATTTGTAGTAGTAGTAACCTTAATTACCATATTATCATAATTATCTTCCAAATATTAGCAACATATAGTAAAATACTACAGTGTGTCGTAATCTGCTTAAACCCCATTTTTAAAAGAAAAAAAAAAATAATAAAAAAATAACGTAATATTATTACATAGTAGACATTATTTATGTTCTCCAGAAGACTCTAAGACTGACTGTACTCAATTTTGTTTTAATGGTCACTGCTTTAATTTTCAGCACCAACCTTACAAACGTTCATCTTTAGCCTTGCAGTCTCACAGACTTTCAGTGCCCATTATTAGGGTAATTACGGTAATTCCACAGCGCCGGACCGCTAGCCTCTATCAGTGTGTTTATCTGCTGCTGCAGCTTATTCTATCAGTGGTGATATTAAAGTCAGTGACACCACTTATCATATATTAACCTTACTTACCTTAGTTTGCTCAATATCTTCCAAATGTTAGACACACTGAAATGTGCAGTAGTCTGCTTAACCCCCATTTTTGTAATATTCTGTCAGTGTGTTACAGGTGTTTATTCTAAACCTGTGCTCTTCTTCAGTCCTCCTGGAGATGTGCTCAGTAGAAGTGATGGCTCACATACAGCTTTACTGTAGGTTGTGTCCTACATCCTTATTCTGGGGGAAATCATGTTTAAATGAATAAATATTTGTGTTAGATAACGGACTAGGCATCCCTGTGTTCTTCATAGATAATTAATAAGGGGTCCCTGTCTTCTTTTTTCGGGAGTTAACAGCAGCACATGGTAACCCATTACTAATTACTGAGGAGTTACTGTGTTCTTCTTTAGGAGTTACTGCAAATCATACCACAGTATTATAAAGTGAGAAACATGGTAACTAATTACTAATTACTGAGGAGTTACTGTGTTCTTCTTTAGGAGTTACTGCAAATCATACCACAGTATTATAAAGTGAGAAACATGGTAACTAATTACTAATTACTGAGGAGTTACTGTGATCTTCTTTAGGAGTTACTGCAAATCATACCACAGTATTATAAAGTGAGAAACATGGTAACTAATTACTAATTACTGAGGAGTTACTGTGATCTTCTTTAGGAGTTACTGCAGATCATGTCACAGTATTATAAAGGGAAATATACATTAATAATAATAATAATAATAATAATAATAATAATAATAACACACATTTAACCTAGCTAACTAACACACACATTTAAACTAGCTAACACGATTAACCTAGCTAACACACACACATTTCCCCTAGCTAACTTAGCTTGCTAACTAACACACATTTAACCTAGCTAACTAACCCACACATAAAAGTTAACTTAGCTAGCAAACGAACTCACATAACCTAGCTAACTAACACACATTTAAACTAGCTAACTAACACACACATAACCTAGTTAACTTAGCCAGTTAACTAACACAAACATAACCTAGCTAACTTAGCCAGTTAACTAACACACACATAACCTAGCTAACTTAGCTGGCTAACGCTAACTACACACACAACTTAGCTAACTTAGCTAGCTAACACACATCCTAAAGCTGGTTAACAACCCACAAAGAGTCCTCCTCTGATCCGGGGGTAAAATCAGCTGGAAAAGATCTCAATATCTTGATTACTTGTTTATTTTCAATCAAATACAGAAATATGAAAGCAGCAGAGTTTCTCTTAATCCTCCTCCTCCAGCAGCAGCAGTAGCACACAGCAGAGAATTTACACGAATGACCTGGAGAGCTGCGTCCGCTGTGAAATTACCGTAATTACCCTAATAGTGCGCAGTAAAATAAATCTCTGTGAGACTGCAAAGGCTGAAGATGCACTTTTATAAGGCTGATACCTAATATTAAAGCAGTGATTGTTACATTATTACAGTCTTACAGTCATTCTTAGAGTCTTAGACGCCTTCTGGAGAACTTTCATCAATGTCTTCTATGCAATAATATTACGTTATAATGTTGTTTTTTTCTCCCAAAAATGATGGTTAAGCAGAGTAATACACACTGAAGTATTTTACTATATGTTGCTAATATTTGGAAGGAACTGAGGATAATAAGGTAATTAAGGTTACCACTACTACAAATGGTGTCACTTGCTTAATTCAAATATGCCTTCAATTAATATGCATTTAACTCAAATATGCCTTCAATTAATATGCATTTAACTCAAATATGCCTGATTTAGATCTATAGTTCCCCAGGTGGGATGTAAGGGTTTTCAGTAGTTAATGTTGATTTGAGCAGTAATTAATGAATAGTTATTATAAAGAAGACATCATTAGTAAGTAGTTCTCCAGGAGATATGTAAGTCTCAGTAATTATTGTGGAGTTAATAGTGAACTACTATAAATATTAGTTCAGTACTATCTACTGAGTAATTATTCAGTACTCCCTGGTAGTTAATAGAAAATATTTAGGTGTTAATGCAGTGCTATTAATTAGTTACTGCTTAGTTCCTGCTTAGTTACCTATTAACTATGGAACAGTATTATAAAGTGTTACCGAATTCACTTAGACTCTAACCTGAAAGACTCCAGACTTGTCTCAGATTCTGACCCCAAAGATTTTAAACTCAATTTAAAACTTGGATTTGCACCCCACAGACCCAGCACTTAACTTAAAATTAAACTCCAACACTTAAGACTGGACTTAGGTCCTAACCCAAAAGACTTAAAACTCATATTGGACTCTAAAGAAATCAGAAGTCAGAACTTAGTCTTACACCCCAAGTCTCAAAACTTGACTTGGACTCCAAACACCCATTGGACTCAAGACTTGACTCAAAGTAATGGCTTGGACTTGACTTGGATTCTAATTTAAGAGGCTCAAGATTTTACCTCTGACACTAACCCCAAAGACCTGACTCAGTCCTGTACTGTAGATAATTTACCTAGAACTCAAACCACAGTGGTTTGATACTCAACTTAGACTTGTATCGTTTTGAATTGAGTCAATATGGACTTGCTTTGCAAAGTTGGACTTGGACTCAAAATCCCCACTCTAGACTTGATTTGAAGGCACTTAAAACTGAATCCCCAGACATTCTAGACTTGACTTAAACCCTACATTCCAAAAACACAAGACTTGACTTGGACTCACACTCTAAAGACTCGAGACTGAACTGAAACCTATGCATTAAGGACCCAATATGTTGTCTACCACTAATATTGTCTGCAATCTCTCAACATCTTCATCAATTAAGTATCTATCGTTTATGAGCAACCTCAGTGTGGAAGCTTCATGCAAATTCTCTACTCTGATGTGGACAGGAAATAAAACAGAGCTCCCACTGACAGCTATTAGCATGCTAACGTGACCTGCAAAAAGGCCCTTGAGGGGGTTTGGGAACTGGAGTCCACAGCTTATGAAATAGCCTCCTATCAAGAGGCAGCTCAGACGAAATAGAAAAATGATTCTCCCGGTGTGTATTCTTTTAATATATTGTAGTGTAATCCTGTAATGCAAACAGGCCTCGGCGCTTCTTCTCCGCAGAGTCTCATAGGATTCCGATCTGCACATCAATTAGCACGCCGTCTACGTATCCGCAGCGGGAGACGACTCCTAGCTCCCAGAAAAAAAGCCATGCAGAGGAATGAAAGAAAAAGTTGAAAGATGAGCACAGAGTGTGAAAGTCTCTGTGTGAGTAAAAAGAGGCGGAGAGGGAGGGAGGGAGAGGGAGAGTGAGTCTAATATCACATCTAGGTTGGGGTAATGGAGTGGGATCCCACATGTTGGTGGAGAGCTTTTATCCACTGTGTGACAGTGCATCTGGTGCAGGGCACAAATCATTAGAGGCTGTGTCTAATGACAGCCACAGAGCTACTGTTTCGAGTGCGGGGATGCGGTCGTGCCCTAGCTAACTACTCCCTAGCACAAGGACACTTTTCACTCTCTCGCTCTCTTTCTCTTTCTATTAACAGACAAACACCAACCAACACATGTTGCTTTCATTAATTTTCTCCTATCCTATGGCTCAACTGGCTCAGCTTCTAAATAACGACTTCAGTTACCCAGCTAGTGTGATCTGTTTTGATGCTATCTTCTTAGCATTTTCCTCTTGTTAAAAGTACCCTTTCTTTGTCATTGCACTAATTGCATTTATTGAAAGGAATGTGCACACCATTTGGACATAGAGGCAGACCTCCGACTTCTCCTGAATCTAACGAGTTTCTCCCAGTTACTGGTACTGGTATTTTGGTACACTTACAAACCTTAAACAACATTGATAGTACCACAGAAACTGGCACTTGTTGGCTTGTGGCCAACACGTGTGACATTAAAAGCTTCCAAATCTCTCTTTCTGCTTAATAGACCTACCATTGTTTTCTGTGGGCAGGTTTACACTCAACCTCTCTCTTTCACAGTGCATCATTTCAGTTTTGTGCTATAGCTTCATTGAAACAGCTATTTCTTCAAAAAAAGTGAAACTAGACAGTTATCTCCATTCACACTCCAAGTGATCTCTTTCTCTACCCCAAAATCTGTCTTGGCATCATAAATGTTTCTAAAGCTTGGTTACGAATGTATATACTGAAATACCACTTTTAGGTCATATATTGGTTGCAGTGATGCCTATGAGGAATTAACTTCCTTTTAGATGACCCTGAACCAAACAAAAAGGTCTAAACTGTGATAACCAAACAACTGGGTCAAAAATTTTCCAGAACATAAGGCAGGTCTTGTGGGGTATTCCCAGTATCAATTGGTCACTACCTACTAAAAGTGGAAAAACAAAGTGGGACGGATCATATACTGTAAAGGATCATGGTTGCCAAATGTTGATGAGACAAGATTATGGGTGCCTAGGATTCACTGATGTTTATGTAGGCCCACATGTTGGTGGAGAGCTTTTATCCACTGTGTGACAGTGCATCTGGTGCAGGGCACAAATCATTAGAGGCTGTGTCTAATGACAGCCACAGAGCTACTGTTTCGAGTGCGGGGATGCGGTCGTGCCCTAGCTAACTACTCCCTAGCACAAGGACACTTTTCACTCTCTCGCTCTCTTTCTCTTTCTATTAACAGACAAACACCAACCAACACATGTTGCTTTCATTAATTTTCTCCTATCCTATGGCTCAACTGGCTCAGCTTCTAAATAACGACTTCAGTTACCCAGCTAGTGTGATCTGTTTTGATGCTATCTTCTTAGCATTTTCCTCTTGTTAAAAGTACCCTTTCTTTGTCATTGCACTAATTGCATTTATTGAAAGGAATGTGCACACCATTTGGACATAGAGGCAGACCTCCCACTTCTCCTGAATCTAACGAGTTTCTCCCAGTTACTGGTACTGGTATTTTGGTACACTTACAAACCTTAAACAACATTGATAGTACCACAGAAACTGGCACTTGTTGGCTTGTGGCCAACACGTGTGACATTAAAAGCTTCCAAATCTCTCTTTCTGCTTAATAGACCTACCATTGTTTTCTGTGGGCAGGTTTACACTCAACCTCTCTCTTTCACAGTGCATCATTTCAGTTTTGTGCTATAGCTTCATTGAAACAGCTATTTCTTCAAAAAAAGTGAAACTAGACAGTTATCTCCATTCACACTCCAAGTGATCTCTTTCTCTACCCCAAAATCTGTCTTGGCATCATAAATGTTTCTAAAGCTTGGTTACGAATGTATATACTGAAATACCACTTTTAGGTCATATATTGGTTGCAGTGATGCCTATGAGGAATTAACTTCCTTTTAGATGACCCTGAACCAAACAAAAAGGTCTAAACTGTGATAACCAAACAACTGGGTCAAAAATTTTCCAGAACATAAGGCAGGTCTTGTGGGGTATTCCCAGTATCAATTGGTCACTACCTACTAAAAGTGGAAAAACAAAGTGGGACGGATCATATACTGTAAAGGATCATGGTTGCCAAATGTTGATGAGACAAGATTATGGGTGCCTAGGATTCACTGATGTTTATGTAGGCCCCATGTATATGGATATATGGCTG